>NW_023416307.1:96570534-97234979 GCF_014176215.1 Rousettus aegyptiacus | reverse complement strand
TTAATATTTACTTGTTCTCAAAGCCCCAATAGCTACAAAAACAAATACTTGTTATGCAATGCTTCATTTTGATGCAGGTAAAGTGCTTTGCTCCCTTTTTTACTTGTACATAGCTTGTACAAATAGGTTTTTAATATATTCTGAGATTAATTTGGTAATTATAAAGCAGTTTGGAAACACGTGTTAAACAACAGGTCATATAGTCACCATTTCTATTCCAGATTAATTCTGTTTTGACCCTTGAGCAAAGATGAGCAAATGTGTATTCAAAAAGAAATTTATTTGACTTGTCCACTTCCTCTGCCTTGTCAGGTCCCAACTGATATTCCATTTGGATTTTTATTGCAATCTTTTTGACCTTTGCAAGAGATTGTGCTAATTTAATGTTCGCAACAGCTTTTAAGTTATTCTTTTAAACTGGACTAAATAGAAAATAGGTAATTTGGGGAAGGTATTTTTATTTTTAAGTCAATTTTATTTATTCTTCATAAAAATAAGATTATACCCATTGTAGCTGCATAAATATATAGCCTGTAAAAGTGTTTGTAGTTTCTTTAGTACAAGAATGTCACCAAAATCCTCTAAGGTAATCTGACAGAAGTAACAGAGTACCTTTTTATAAAAGGCAAACAAATAATGATTAGCTTAAATGTAATTATACACAAAATTCCGAAATAGAAAAATGGACTTTAAGCTTTTAATGATTTAAGCACTAAGCTTAATATAAGCACTCAGAATAACTGGGTGGTAAATGTATTTCATATCATTTTAAAACTCTGCACTCAAAAAAAAAACTTTAGAAAGCAAAAAGGAAATGATATTCTTGTTATTAAGATATAGATTCCTTTAGTGCTTATTATTCTACCTAAGCTTAACTAGATAATTTAAAACTGGAAAATATATAATCGAATGTTAATTAAACAGAAGATACTATGTCAAATGTTAAGTTATTCCCTGACTACATGGTGGATATAAGCTTTGAAAATCTAACTGCTTATTATGACACATGCTTTCTTTTTCTTTTTAGTTATTTCTCTTTTTTTTTCATTATTTAGGGACTTACTCAAATCTTGTATAAGTTGATAGAAATTTTAAAATTCATTATGTTCCTTTCCAGAAGTAAATTTTCAGTACTAGATACTCAAGACACAAATAAACATAAATAATAATTAAAATAATAATCATGAAATGCATATTTTTAGCCTTGATTGTACTAGAAAATCACAGACACTTTTATTTTCAAACACTGTCCTTACTAATCTGCCATGGACAACTTCACAGTCTTAAAATAGATACACAAACACAAAAGATGGAAACTAATGAAATAAAGACAGAAAAATAGGCGTAAATTTATATCTCAAAAGAATATAAAAATATAATAAACAAAGCACCATATGCCTTTCCATTTCCTTTTTTTAATAGCTTTGAACAACGTATTTGGCAATTACTCATTTTATTTAAGTGATCTAATTTTTTTTATTATAAAAAGATTACACCAACCAGGAAATATTTTAAGTCACAGTTTTGATAATTTCCTTCTTAAACATTTTAATATGAAAAGTGAATGCTTTGCCATTATTTTAAATGGAAATGGCAGTCGGGACAGAAGAATGAAAAATAAGTCAACTAATAAGAGATTAGAAAGTGATCTCAGAAAGATGACAGAAAATACTTTATAAACTTGTTATTTCTTTAAAACTTATTTGCAGTTTTATTATATTAGTCACACGAACATATATAGTATGATGTCTTTCAATATACTATATCCATCTTTTCATACGAAAATGGGGAAAAGCTGTGGCAAAGTACTGAACCAGTGGTTCTCAGCTGGCAGTGATTTTCCTGCCCAGAATACATTTGGATTATTACAGCAGGAAATAAGATGCTACTGGCATCTGGTGGGTAGGATCCAGGGATGCTGCTAAACATCCTAAAGTTTTCAGGACAATTCTTTACAACAAAGAATTATCCAGCCCAAAATGTCAGTGAGGTCAAGGTTGGAAGACTAAAACAATACCAAAAGAAAAAAAAGAAAAGATTCTCAATTGAGATTTTTTGTTTTTATTGTTCCCTTCCTTCCAGGTATAAGATGAATAAAATCCGTGAGAAAATAATCACCATTATTACCTCATGATTTCATTCCTGTCTCAAATTTTCCTTATAAAATAATATGTCAAAGTTCCAAGTCTGGGAAATTGGATTAAACATGGCAGCATGAGAGGTGTTTTCAGATCTCTCCCCTTGAAACACCAATAAGCTGAACATCTAAAACAAACAAACAAAAAAAACACCCAAACTGCACACCAGCACATCTGAGAATGGGATCTGTGCATAAGAGATACCACAGGTCAGAACCCCAGGTGTCAGGTGGGAGATACAAAGAAGCTGCCTCTCACAGCCAGAGCTCCCTGGAGGAGGAGGGGAAGGAGAGAAGGTGTAGCAAGTTCCCTGAATAGTCCTGCCTTGGATGACTATGAGCCCCTAAGCTAGCAGAAGGGCTCAGTCATCAGGACAGAAAGCAGAGAAGCAACATTTGATTTTTACCTGCCGCTGTTGCAAAATCGAGGCTGAGCCAGAGCCCGTCCCCCAACCCAGAGGGCCTCTCCCCTGATACACTCTGAGACCAATCACTGCAGAGCCCCAGGGGAATCTGAGGAAACACTACTGAAACTGTAACTAACACTGACAAGAAATAAGACTGAGGGCAGCGAGCGTGATTAAACACTTATAAGGAAAAAAAAAAAGACATTATTAAGACTCTATATAAAGCAGAGATCCAAGAGTCTTAGATGCCACCTACTGGAAACCAAAAGAAAAACACCTTCTTTGTAACAGGCTAGAGACCATTATATAATAAATTTTCTTTCTGGGGGGGGAAAAAAAAAAAAGAACACACTTCCATTAATGCCCAGCAGAGAAATGTCCATTAAACACCATGAACAACCAAGGTGACAAAGCATCTCAAAAATAAAGAGAAAAATCTACAGAAAATAAGTTTACAGACATAGAAATATGTGACTTCAATGACAGAGAATTCAGGATGGTACTTCTGAAAAACCTCAGTGAGATGCAAAACAATTCATATCAATAAATTCAGGAACTGAAAAAACAACTAGATGATCAGAATGAGTTCTTTAGTACAGAGACTGAAACCCTCAAAAACAACCAAATAGACCTTCTGGAGATAAAGAGCACATTGCAAGAGCTGAAAAATGAAATAACAAGCTTGGGAAATAGAGTCAACCAAATGGAGAAAAAGATCAGTGATATCGAAGACAGAAATCAGGAAGAAAATCAGAAAGAAAAGACAAACCAAAGAATGAAAAATAATAAAAGAGAAATACAACTAGCTGATACCATCAAGAGAGGAAACATGAGAGTAGTGGAAATTCTTGAAGGGGAAGAAAAGGAGCAGGAATTAGAAAGCATTTTCAGACAAATAGTTAACGAGAATTTCACAAATCTAAAAAATGAGCTGGAGCTTGGAATTCAAGAAGTCAATAGAACACCCAATTATTTCAACACAAAAAGGCCTTCACCAAGACACACTGTATTAAAATTATTAAAAATTGACGACAAAGACACAAAGAAAACCCATTAGATTATCATCAGATTTCTCAGCAGAACCCTTAAAACCAGAAAGGAGTGGCATCAAATATTCAAACTATTAAATGAAAGGAACTACCAGCCAAGAATAATGTCTCCAGCTAAGCTCTCTTTTAGATATGAAGGAGAAATAAAGACATACAAAAATCGAGGGAATTCTCTACAAGGCCTGTACTACAAGAAATTAGAAAGGGGTCATCTCACCCACAACAAAATGACCAAAAAAAGAAAAAATACATAATTAGGAGTAAGGTGATCATCAGGCTAATAAAAGCAGAAGAGTGCAACCCTTACTAGGAACAGAGTATTATAAGCTTAAAATAAAAAGAAATTTGCTAAAACAAAATAGTAATGAACGTTCAGCATACATAGGGACAAACTGAGATAACAATGAGTGATAATGGGAAGACTCGAAGATTCAAATTCTCAAAGGAAAATGGAGATAAGGAATGCCCAGAAGAAAAAAGATGACTGTATATATATAATTATCCTTTTCATATTCCTAATGGTAACCACACACCAAACATTCAGAGCTGAAGTATATAACATAAAACAAGAAGAATTAGAGGGAAAAACCACCAAAGCCAACCAAAATAAAGAAAACAGAAACACAAGCACAAGAAAGCAAAAGATAAAATGGCTATAGGAAGACCTCATATTTCAATAATTACCCTAAATGTAAATTGACTGAAGTCACCAATAAAAAGGCACAGAGTTGCTGATTGGATCAAAAAACAAAACCCAATCATATTCTGCCTTTAGGAGACACATCTCAGTTCCAAAGACTCAAAGTGAAAGGACGGAAAATGACATTTCAAGCAAATGGTATTCAGAGAAAAGCAGAAGTAGTGGTACTAATATCAGATGAAATAGACTTCAAAATAAAAAAGGTAAAGCAAGATACAGAGAGACACTTCATAATGATAAAGGGAATCGTGCACCAAGAACACATAACATTTATTAATATCTATGCTCCCAATCAGGGAGCCCCAAAATATATAAAGCAATTACTAACAGAACTAAAGGGAGAAACAGACCAAAACACTATCATAATAGAGGACCTAAATACCCCACTGTCAGATATGGACAGATGATCCAAACAGAAAATCAATAAGGAAATAACATCCTTAAATGACACATTAGACCAACTGGACATAATTGACATTTACAGAGCCTTCCATCCCAAAACAGCTGCATACTTCTCTAGTGCACATGGAACATTGTCAAGAATCAACCTAGCAAACCAAATACTGGGACACAGAGATAGCCTCAAAAAATAAGAAGGTTGAAATCATACCAACCACATTCTCTAATCATATGCTTTGAAAGTAGAGATCAACCACAGAAAGAAATCAGAAAGAACCACAAATACATGGAGATTAAATAACATGCTACTGAAGAATAGCTGGGTCACAGAAGAAATAAAAAGAGAGATCAAAAGATATATAGAAACTAATGATAATGATAGTACAACATATCAAAATTTGGGGGACATGGCAAAAGCGGTCATAAGAGGAAAGTTCATATCATTACAGGCCTAACTCCAAAAACAAGAACGAACCCAAATAACATAACACTTCATCTTTAAAAAAAAAACTAGAAAAGGAAGAACAAATGAAGCCTAAAGTCAACAGAAAGAAGGAAATAATCAAAATTAGAGCAGAAATAAATAAAATTGAAAACAAACAAAAAAATAGAAAAAATAAATACAACGAAGAACTGGTTCTTTGAGAGGTTATTAAAATTGACAAACTCCTGGCTAGATTTACTAAAGAAAAAAAAGAAAGGACACAAATAAACAAAATCAGGGATCAAAAAGGGGAAATTATGACAGATACTACAGAAATACAAAGGGTCATACAAGAATACTATGAAAAAGTATGTAATAGCACATTTAATAACCTAGAAGAAGTGGACAAGCACTTAGAAAGATACCACCTTCCTAGATTGAATCAAGAAGAATAGAAAAATTGAAATAGACCAATCAGCAGTATGGAAATTGGAACAATCATCAAGAATCTACTAAAACATAAAAGTCCAGGACCAGATGGCTTCGCCGGTGAATTCTACCAAAAATTCAAAGAAGACTTAATACCTTTTCTCTTCTAACTCTTCCAAAAAATCAAAGAGGAGGCAACACTTCCCAACTCATTCTATGAGGCCAGTATTACTCTGATAAAACCTGATAGAGATAACACAAAAAAAGAAAACTACATACCAATATTTCTCATGAACACAGATGCAAAAATCCTAAATAAGATACTAGCGAACCGAATACAGCAACATATTAAAAAGATTATACGCCACGATCAAGTGGGCTTCATTCCAGGGGCACAGGGATGGTTCAACATATGCAAACCAATTAATGTGATACACCACATAAAGAAATTAAAAAATAAGAATCATATGATCATATAAGTAGATTCAGAAAAAGCCTTTGACAAGATACGGCATGCATTTATGATCAAAACACTTTACAAAATTGGCATAGAAAGAAAGTACCTTAGCATAATAAAGGCCATATACGACGAGCCCTCAGCCAACATTATACTTAATGATGAAAAACATAAAACCTTCCCTCTAAGATTAGGAACAAGGCAAGGCTGTCCACTATCGCCACTATTATTCAACAGAACATTGGAGGTCCTAGGAAGTGCAAACAGGCAAGAGAAATATATAAAAGGCATCCAAATAGCAAATTAAGAAGCCAAACTGTCACTATTTGTGGATGACATGATTCTCTTTATAGAAAACCCTAAAGACTCCACAAGAACACTACTAGCAACAATAAACAAATACAGTAGTCTCTGGATACAAAATCAATGTTCAAAAATTCATAGTATTCTTATACTCTAATTACAAAGTGTCAGAAAGAGAAGTGAAAAAAATAATTCCTTTTGCAATTGCAACAAAAAAAATAAAATAGCTAGCGATAACTCTACCAAAAAGTGAAGGACCTATATAACAAAAATTACAAGATCCTATTGAAAGAAATCAAAGAATATATATACGAAGAAATGGAAAGATATTCTGTGTTCTTGGATTAGAAGAGTCAACATAGTTAAAAAGACCATATTATCTAAAGCATTATACAGGTTTAGTGCAATCCTTATCAAAATCTCATCGGCATTTTTTAAAGAAATAGAACAAAAAATCATCAGATTTGTATGGAAGCACAAAAGACCCCGAATTGCCAAAGCCATCCAGAGAAAAACAATGTGTCTAGAGGCATGACTCTGCTCGATTTCAAATTATACTATAAAATGACAGGAATGAAACGGCATGATATTGGCAGAAAAACAGGCACACGGACCAGTAGAACAGAATCAAGAGTCCAGAAATAAACCTGTATTTATATGAGCAAATAATTTTCCACAAAAATCCTAAAAATATACAGTGGAGAAAGAAAAGCTTTTTCAATAAATGATGCTGGGAAAACTGGAAAGCCACCTACAAAAGAATGAAACTAGACTGTTGTCTATCACCATACACCAAAATTAACTCAAAATGGATGAAGAACCTGAATATAAGACTTGAAACAATAAAATGCATTGAAGAAAACATAGGAACAAAACTCAACGACCTTGGGCTTAAAGAGGATTTTATGAATTTAACCTCAAAGGCAAGGGAAGTAAGGGCAAAAATAAATGAATGGGACTACGCCAAACTAAAAAGTTTCTGCTCAGCAAAAGAAACCATCAACAGTTTAAGAGACAACCATTGGAATGGGAAAATATATTTATAAGCAACACCTCCAACAAGGGCCTAATATCTAAAATATATAAAGAACTCATATGACTCAACAATAACAACAACAACAACCCAAATGATCCAATCAAAAAAAATGAGCAGAGGACCTGAACAGACACTTCTCCCTAGAGGACATACAAATGGCCAACAAATACTTGAAATGATGCTCAACATTGCTAGCTATTAGAAAAATGCAAATCAAAACCACAAGATACCATCTCATACCTGTTACAATGGCTATAATCAACAGGATAAGTAATAACAAATGTTGGAGAGGATGCAGAGAAATAGGAACCCTCATACACTACTGGTGGGACTGCAAATTGGTACAGCCACTATGGAAAGCAGTACAGAAGGTCTTCAAAAAACTAAGAATTGATCTGCCATATGATCCAGCAATCTCTATACTGGGTATTTACCCCCAAAGACCTGAAAACTCATATTTGAAAAGATATTTGCATACTAATGTTCATAGCAGCATTATTCACAGGGGTCAGGACATGAAAGCAACAGAAGTGTCCTAAAACAGATGTTTGGCTATACAATGGAATACTACTCATCCATAAGAAGAGATGAAATACTACCATTTGTAACAACATGGATGGACCTTCAAATAATCATACTAAGTGAAATAAGCCAGACAAAAAAGGTTGACAATCACATGGTATCACTTATACGTGGGATATAAACCTAAAAGTAACAAATGAACAGAACAAACAAACAGAGACTCATGGACAAGGACAATGGACTAGTCGTTACCAAAGGAAAGGTGTGGGAGGGAATGGGAAAAATAAAAAATAAATAAAATATTTTTAAAATATTATATATATATTGTATTAAAAAAATAAAAATAATCTGATGTGGGTTTTTTTTTAAAAGTTCCACATCTGTCCCTGTGAGTATCAACTTGGTCTGGAGTGTCACCTCTTCCTTTTGTCACTTTAAATTACAGATGCTCCTTTGGTCTAATTCTTCACCATCAGGATCATACACTCATAAAAGCAATATCGGAATTTTTCTGGACTTAGACTGTGGGGATAATTTTCATTTTGAAATAGAAGGAAGAAGAAAGGGAGAAGCCAGGATCTACATACCCTTATCTTTAGAAATTGCCAGGTAAGCTAGGTTTATAAGGATGTCTTCAGAGAAATTGAAGACAAAAAAAAAAAAAAATGCTAAACTCATCTGCATCCTGGGCTTTGGATGAAATTTGTTTCCCTTGATTTAAAAATGAAGACAAAAAAAAAAAAACAATAATCTTGTAGTGTATAACTTCCCAAATATATTTCTAATGATAGCTCCTCAAAAAAAAAATTTAGTGGTTAAATAATAATAGCAAACATAGCAAACACACTGCTGTTATCTTTAGAAGTTCTCAATGTACATTATATAGTAGAGTCTGTGAAATGCAATAAAAGTTTTAGTTTAGAATTTTGATTAATCTAGCATTTCTCAGACTTGGCCAGAGGAATTATTTGTAGTTGATTTTGCTATCCTCATTGCACCTGTTAACATTTAGGATGCACTAGCCCAGTTTTTTAAAAGTAGAATAAAAGCAAGTCCTTTCAATCCCATCTTAAAGAGCATGTGAGCTTTCATATTTTACAAAATCCATCTAGTTCATGTGGCATACACTAATTACTAAAGATACTAGAGAAGTTAAACTCCAGTAAATATTGCAAAATACCCCCCAATTAAAAACAACATTTCCAGCTTAAGCCAGGAAGATTTTCTAAAGCCATCTACTTCATGCTAAGTTCAGCCTGTCCAAGGAATATATAGACCTCAATGATAAAAATTACTCCTTTCAGCTAATATTGCTATAATTGAAGTGTTACCATATTAATGTAGAACCAAATATTTCTTATCCATATATTAAGTGGTTATTCTTTTCATTGACTTTTTAAAAATTAATCTTATTTATCTATCATTCTTGCAATCTATATCAAATATGTCCATTCGGTCTGCTGAGTAAAAACAAGGGTTAGTGGGCTAATAATCAAAAAAAAAAAAAAAAAACATTGACATATATCAAGAATTCCCCCACCTGTTTTATATGTATAGCTCCCTCCCAACAATCCTGAGAGTAAACACAATTATTATTCCCATTTGAGAGCAAAGATTCAAATCAATGGCACACTTGACAGCAGCAATAGATTTTAGTGGAATAAGAATTTTATACCTAGCAAACATTTCGCAAACATTATCTCTTTTTTTTTTTCTCACACCAAACAAAAAGAGGTAGAAAAAACAGTTGTAAGGTCGGTATTACACCTCTTGTTTTGCTTGTGAAGAAAAGGAGAAAGATAAATAACTAGCCCAAGATCACAAAGCCAGAAGATGAATCCAAAAACAAACATGATTCAGAGCTGTTTCTAATAAACTACTGCATCCTTTCAGGCCTCTGGGAAACTCGTCATGCTCGTTCCCAGCACTTCTTTGGTACATCTAAGAAGCACTTGCTAATCTCTGAGCTGCTCTTCCTTTGCGGTTTGGCTTGGCTAAAACATGAGAAGAGAGAGTTGAGAATAACAATTATTTGGATGCCTGGAAATACTCAGCAGGTAAAAATGACCTGTATAAATAATATAATATATTTATTAAGTAAAAAAAGGTCTTCCTATATTTCTAGCTGGAATTTTCTTTCATGAATTAACTTTGCTTACCTTTCTTCCAGTGGATACTGGTATTTAGTAATGTGTCATTTCTGTGTAATAATAATAATAATAATAATAATATGATAAAAATAATAATGAGAAAAAAGGAAGATGAGGAAATAGATATCATAAAAGTGTTAAATATTTCCAAAGGAAATTTACCTAGGCTTTCATTATTAAAACAATATTGTAACTTTTGCCCATTTATTTGCTGGAAGATATATGTTTAATAATTAGCTTCATAGACCTGGCATAGAATTTACCAAAAAAAAATTTGTGCAATAGAAAGAAATAAACAAGTTTTTTTATTTTAAAATTTTGTATAAGAAACACAAAATGCTAAAGGAATTCTTAGAGATAATTTTTTCTTACTTTAATCTAATTTCTCACAGAAATGTTATACTAAAAAAAATAATAATAACATTGATTTACTTCTTAAGCTGCCTCCTCCTTTAAGTAATATTTTGGTGACATTTAATATTATATCTAATTATAAAACCATGGAAATGAGAGGTTTGTGCATAAAATTGAATGAAGTAAATTGATAACATAAAATTTTCATTTCTCTAAATAAACTAGTTTTGAATATCTATAGTCTAGCACCCATTTGCATTTTGAATTCTACTTATTAATTTGCTTAACTCTCTATATAGCCATTTATCACCACTGTTGTGTAAGTTATCTTATAATTGATAAAAAGAGAAAATGGTAGCAATCACTCAGCTATGAAAAATTTTCTGCTGAGGCTTAGGATAACAATAACAGCAATAACAACAATACCAATAGATAACATTCAGTTAGTATTTACTTTGAGCCAGTACTCTGTTAGTTTAGCTTAATCCTCACCACGATTCCATTGCAGAAGTATTATTATTGTTATTAAAATCATTATTACTATAAATGAGGAAACTGAGGCTCTGCACATGCAGCCAGCAGGCATGTAACTAGGCACCGTAGCCAGGCATCTCAACCTCAGAGCTAAAGCTTCTAATGCTATATTATACTACATCCAGGAAGTTCCAAGTAAGGCACTGACCTTGATAATTCCCTTGTTTATGTTGACCTCTTTGTGCTGTCAGAGAATATTGGTTTCCATGGAAGTTTTAGAACTTACAAGACTTTCTGGAAGAACTTCAGGCCAGGGATGCCTTGAGACCATATCATATCAAACCTAGCTCCCAAGAGTCACTCCAGTTTAAAGTCATATCCTAGAGCATCCCAGGAGGTGTCTCTTACTGGGGAAGGAAACCATCAGTCAGTCACTTGAACATCTGTAACATCGAACAGCTATTTAAAGAGCCAGAGCTTTGCCCAGTGCATTTTAGGCCTTCTCTTGGGAACAGAAGGTCACCCTGCTGGTTTATAAAGTTGAAACAAGCTCTTAGTCAAATGATGGATGTGGCATCATTGCACAAGATGTTTCCTGAGTAATGTCACCCTGTTCTTGGATAATTTAACAGGAAATTAAAAGAACAAAAAATCTGGGACTCAGGCTAGCAAGCAATCTATATTGACTATATTCATGCTGAACAGCAGAAGTGTAATATGAATTTAAGATATCCTAAAGACATAAACCGAAAACTTCCTGCAATGACCATGACTTTTTCAGTGAACATAAGAAAAGAAAGGCTAAATAAGAGTGAGAAATGAGAAGGAACAAGGAAGGAAGGAAGGAAGGAAAGGAAGGAAGGAAGGAAGGAAGGAAGGAAGGAAGGAAGGAAGGAAGGAAGGAAGGAAGGAAGGAAGGAAGAAAGGAACAGAGGGAGGGAGGGAGGGAGGAAAAGAGCGGGGAAAAGAGGGAGGAAAAGAGGAAGGAACAAAATAGTCAATTGAAAAACTTGATAAAAGTCCCCTAATCCCACAATAGAATCAACTTATATTTTTGCTATTTCTCATGTGAACCGAAAGTTTTGTCTAGTCCTGATATATTCTTGGGATGCATAATATGTAAATGTGGCTGATACGGTGAGGTACACTATCAGATAATAAACATGACTTGTTTTTTTAAGATGACTTTTTAGTGATTTATGTGAATCTATTTTATCACATTTATAGAAGCTTTGTAAATCTAATTTAGGTATG
Source organism: Rousettus aegyptiacus (assembly GCF_014176215.1). Lineage (NCBI taxonomy): Eukaryota > Metazoa > Chordata > Mammalia > Chiroptera > Pteropodidae > Rousettus > Rousettus aegyptiacus. Next base: position 97,222,884 of record NW_023416307.1, on the reverse strand, counting down.
CGAACTGCATTTTTACTTCTATATAATCCAATTATTAGACAAGTAAATATTTTTAGAACTGAATAAAATGCATGTGTGAATATAGCTGTGTGTTTTTTCTATAGTTTCCCCTCTGTATGTTGTGTGTTGGCCCATATTCAACACATAAGAAAACGTATTTCTGAAATATATGTAATCAAATGTTTGTATATTAAGCTTATATCTGTAAATAAAGTAGGAGAAATTTTTATTTAATGAAATTTAGTTTTTATATTTTTCTAAAGTGAAAAATACCCCCCTTGAGTATCCTGTTACATAGCAGGTATAAAAGGCATTTATTTAACTAATTAATTAACAGCATAAATTCATCTTTTCTTATATCAGGTTTAACTGACAGAAAATATTTGGTCACTGACCTGATTGAACATGATCTCAGATATTTAAAATAACTGTTTCTTCTCTCCCCTTTCTGTGAGCTAAGAGAGAATCAAGATGCCTATTAAATATTTTTTGTAAGTGGGGTTTTTCATTGTTATGAGAAAATATAGGTGTTATGCCAAGGAATTATTAATACATAATTTTATACTTTAAATTCTCATTAATCAAAATTAAATATGATTTTAAAGATTAATGATTCATTTATTTTTAAAATGTCTAAGAAAATCTCCTTCTTAGTCTAGAACAATGTAAGGCAGGGAGAAAGATGAGGTGAAGGGCAGGCAGAAGCAAGTTAACAAAGAGCCTTACGGGCCAGAATCAGGGGTTGAATTTTGATTCTTTGTATAGGAGTAAGCCAGAGAATGTTTAAGTCACATCTATTGAGATATAATTGACCTCATGTATATATAATTTGGGTAGAAGCTCCCCACATACTCTACAGTACACATGTATAGTTCTCAAAGTTAAAGGGAAGCACTTTAGAAAGGTGTGTTTACTCTCTTATTTTTTCTAAAGCCACTCAGTGCATTCTATGGAATTGGAGAGAGAGAGAGAGAGACCCAATTCCATAGAAGGCAGTGTAACTAGAAAAAATACATACATATATTATATTTAATATTATATAATTAAATATAATTATATATAAAATAATATACATTTTATTATCTTTATATATGTAATAGTGATATATATATCCTATATAACTATCACATATATGAATTTAATAAAATTTACCCTTTTTATGTACAACAGTTTGATGATTATAAACAAGTGTATAAAGTTATGAAACTACCACAATCAAGAAATAGCTAATTTCATTACCCCGAAAAGTTCCCTGTGTCCCCCACCTTTTAACAACCACTGATCCTATCTTTAGCCTTATAGTTTCCCAGAATATCATATAAATGGAATCATGTAGCCTTTTGTATGTTGCTTCTTTCACTTAGCATAATTCCATTCAGACTTATCTATGGTGTTGTATGTCAGTTGTTCATTATTGCTAAAAAGAATTTCATTATATGAAGTACTATTTGTTTATACATTCACTGGTTGATAAACATTTGGGTTGTTTTTGGTTTGGGCATTAGGAATAAAGCTACAGAGGCTTTTAAAGAAGGAATGACATGATCTGACTTACACTTTTAAAAAAATATATCTTGAGTTCTGTTCAGATGTCAGAGTAGAAAATAAAAAGATATTATATGTAATCAGTTGGTTTGTATTCTAACACACACAAAATCTGTTTAGCCCACAGTAAAAAAAAAAAAAAAAAATCTGGCTCCTATGGAGAATGAATTTTAGGATATCTGAAATGGGAAGCCAGAGGGCAAGCAAGCCAGCACAGTAGTACAGATGACTGATGATGGTGGCTGGGTCAAGTGGAGAAGCAAAAAAATCGGAAAAATTATACTTATTTTGAAAGAAGAATATAGAGCGTTCACAGTAATGAAAAAGTGAAAAAAAATCAAAGATACCTCCTTCGTTCTTGTCTGAAGCAACTAAATTATTATGCACATCTTCATTTCCAATTACTTACCTCCACATCACTTTATCATAATTGCTCCATGGGTCTGTCAGCAAAATAAAATTTGGGACAGCAAAAACCTAAAACTATAGAATTTTCTATGAAATCAGCAATCTATTATCCAGTCCCACAAAAGCAAATCTTTTATGACAGACAAGTAACTTCTAGAGCCTTATGGTAAATCTCTACATTATCATCATTCAACAAAACACAATTTATCTTCAGAGTTATCTTGGAACACTAAGATTGGATCAGATAATTTGGAAAATTTTAAAGCCTGTCACACATTTTTTTTCATAATAATGATAATTTTTATTTTTATTTGTTTAAATGCCAGTTTAGTTATTATTTTTCTCACACTATATATAGTTTTTTTTAACATGTTACTTTTTAAATTTCCCCCTCCCTCTGGTAACCACTAGTCCATTGTCTATGTCTATAAGTCTCTGTTTGTTTGTCCTGTTCATTTGATGCTTTTAGGTTTATATCCCACATATAAGTGATATCATGTGATTTTCAACTTTTTCTTTCTGAATTATTTCACTTAGTATGATTATCTCAAGGTCCATCCATATTGTTGCAAATAGCAGTATTTCATCTCTTCTTATGGCTGAGTAATATTCTATTGTATATATGTACCACAACTTCATTAGCCAAACATCTATTATAGGACAATTCAGTTGCTTCCATGTCCTAGCCACTGTGAATAACGCTGCTGTGAACATTAATGTGCAAATATCTTTTCAAATATGAGTTTTCAAGTCTTTGGTGTAAACACCCAGTAGAGGGATTGCTAGATCATGTGGTGGGTTAAGTCAGTTTTTTGAGGAACTTCTGTACTGTTTTCCACAATGGCTGTACCCATTTGCAGTCCCACCAGTAGTGTATGAGGGTTCCTATTTCTCTGCATCCTCTCCAACATTTGTTATTACTTGTCCTGTTGATTACAGCCATTGTAACAGGTGTGAGATGGTATCTCATTGTAGTTTTGATTTGCATTTTCCTAATAGCTAGAATATATGTGTTGGCCATTTGTATGTCCTCAAGGGAGAAGTGTCTGTTCAGGTCCTCTGCCCATTTTTTGATTGGATCATTTGTTTTTTGTTGTTATTGAGTCATATGAGTTCTTTGTATATTTTGGATATTAGGCCCTTATCGGAGGTGTTCCTTGCAAATATATTTTCCCATTCCAATGGTTGTCTCTTTACCTTGTTGATGATTTCTTTTGCTGAGCAGAAGCTTTTTAGTTTGATGTAGTCCCACTCATTTATGTTTCCTCTTACTTCCCTTGCCTTTGAGGTCAAATTTGTAAAATTCTCTTTAAGCTCAAGGTCATTAAGTTTCGTTCCTATGTTTTCTTCGATACATTTTATTGTTTCAGGTCTTATATGCAGGTTCTTAATCCATTTTGAGTTAATTTTGGTGTATGGTGATAGACAACAGTCTAGTTTCATTCTTTTGTAGGTGGCTTTCCAGTTTTCCCAGTACCATTTATTGAAGAGGTTTTCCTTTCTCCACAGGATATTTTTAGCATTTTTGTAGAAAATTATTTGCCCATATAAATATGGGTTTATTTCTGGACTCTTGATTCTGTTCCACTGGTCCGTGTGCCTATTTCTGCCAATATCATGCCGTTTTATTCCTGTCATTTTATAGTATAATTTAAAGTCAGGCAGAGTGAGGCCTCTAAGCTCATTCTTTTTTCTCAGGATGGCTTTGGCAATTCGGTGTCTTTTGTGCTTCCATACAAATCTGATGATTTTTTTATTCTATTTATTTCAAAAATGTCAGTGGGATTTTGATAGATTGCATTAAATCTGTATAATGCTTTAGGTAATATGGTCATTTTAACTATGTTGATTCTTCCAATACAAGAACATAGAATATCTTTCCATTTCTTTGTATCTTCTTCCGTTTCTTTTAATAGGGTCTTATAGTTTTCATTATATGGGTCCTTCACATGTTTTGTGAGATTTATTCCTAGTTATTTGTTGTTGTTGTTGTTGTTGTTGTTGTTGCAATTGCAAGAGGAATTATTTTTCCACTTCTTTTTCTGACACTTCATTATTAGAGTAGAGGAATGCTTGAATTTTTCAACACAGATTTTGTATCCAAAGACTTTACTGTATTTGCTTATTGTTTCTAGTAATGTTCTTGTGTCACACTTACATTTTGATCTAAATACTTAAGAGAAATTTAGAATTGTGAGAGCCTTGCTTACACTGGGATGCCTGAGGCAGCAGGTAATTCTGTGAGAGATTACTCCCAGGGTGGTTCCAGTTCCTTAGAATGAGCTAAGTGTTCCCCTAGAAAAAATATGAGAAGAAGCACATCCTCATAGAGTGATACCCTTTCACTCTGAGAATTGTACACTTGTACTGCACAGTCTATAAGGAGTCAAAATCTTCCACTTCTAAATCATAGAGATTGTGCACTGGATTATTTTCACTCGGTACTTGGTAATTACAGATGTTAAACCCATTAAGTAGAGAATTATATTCTTGTTTTTCTAATATCTGAACTGTATAATTATGTAAACAGTGAGATTGTTTACTTAAGTCACCTACACTTATACCCAAGCCATTTTTTGACTTTGAGCTGTATAGAATAGAATCAGTGTGCTTAAACTCTCAGAAAGCATTTTGGGTGAGTTCTACTTTCTCTAGAGACACATAAATATAAAATAAATTACTAGCAGTGAGGACCAACCTACACCTCCATCATCCTATGGGGAGATAAAAAAAATATTTTTACTTAATTTTGAACCCATGCTATTTTTATATTTCTGAAGAGGCTTACTTCTAAAGATTCATATTTATCCTTATTTTCAGGTTACAGATTTTGTGTCTGCCCCTCTTTTCTGCCTTTTTTTTTTACATTAAGAAAAGAATTTATAAATTGAAAAGTATGTTATGATGTTTTCAGAACTTTCATAGTTAGCTTTATAGTTTGGCAGCCTCGTTTTGACTTACGCTGTGTGTTTGAATGATGTATTAGAACACACCCATATATTGGTCAATATTATGAGCTACTGAGTGAATATATTTATAAATGTGTGAATATCAGTGACCATTAGCATCAAATTTATAAAACATCTTATTTAGCTGCTTATTTTGTTGATTACAAGTCGTTAGACTTTAAATAGAAAAATTATTACTTGATTTTTGCATTATATGGGATTTTTCTCAAGTTTTACATTTCCATACCATGTTGCTGAACTCAGAACTATAATATTAAAATAGATTAGTTCTTGTAAAAAAAAATTCCACTGAGCTTTTGGAATCAACAAAATAATAACAGGTATTTATCTGTTTTTTTCCCCCTATTGTTCATATATATTCTTAAGGCTAATGAGAACAAAAATCATAGGTGCTCCAATGATATGGATCATCTTAGTAATAAAATCGTTTTGTTAAATTTTCATTTTTAATAAGCATTTAGTAAATTACTATGTTGTACCACACACTGTTAGGCCATGGGAACACAAAGATAAACAAAAAATGGCCCTGTCCTCCAAAATTCATTTTGTATAAGAGAGAGATTGCACCATAATGATTATGTCAGTTCAGTTAATAGTAGCAAATAACTATGTAAATACCTATGCATTAAGATAAACATATATATACACCGACTCATACATATATATACTATCCCAAAGTTTACCAAAATACAGATCCCAAGCTTTCAAAAGACTATCCCACAGCAATATAACACATATGTTAAATATATATACACACACATATATACAAAGCAACCATTTAAAAAATTTTTAATTTAGAGTTTATACTATTTTATTTTACATTATATGTTTCATAAATATAACTTAACATGAACATTATGATAATCTATTTTGATTTATGGCAAGCTTAATGACTTCAGGCAGTTTTTCATTCTTTCTGAGTTTCAATTATTTATCTCTAAAGTGGGTCGATAACACTTGCCTCATAGGGCAATTGTGAGGATTTGGTAGGACCATGTGTGCAGTGGCCAAGAGCTGATATTAGAAAGAGATGAATAAATGGCAGTTATTTCCATCAGGAGCAGCAGCAGTGTCATTACTAATCCAACTCTGCGATGTTTGTAGCCAACAATAAGCACAAGGCAGCTAGATGGGTTGCTTGAATTTGGATTTCAGCTCTGCCACTGAAACATATTTCATTCTCACAACATCAATATATAAGTGAAATTTTCCTATGTAATACGTTATGAACATTTTAATTAAAATAACACAGAATCCCTTTATCTCACATTTATATTAAAACACATTTCATTTGCTTCTAGATTTTGTGTAAGTCCCTAGAAATACAAAGACGTCTTAAAGAAAAGCCCTACCCAGGAGTAAAATCTCAAAAGAAAAATACATTGGTATACAACTAATGGCAAAGCCAGGTGGATTGTATGGTAAGAGAAATATGTACAAGTGACAATGTTGGGAAAAAAATGGTTAGGAAAAGCTCTGTAGCGCTTTATAGCCAAACCTTTGTAATAAATCATTTTATAATATTAATCTATTGTATGTCATATTTGGGAAGAAACTACATATGTGTGTGTGTATATATATATGTACATATATATATATGTTATATACATTGCTGCACATATGCACAGACTTTCCTAATGTAGATGCCTCCCATCTCAAATCAAGTAGGACATTTTTCTCTTATGCTAGAAATTGTGTAAGACACTGGAAATACAAAGGCATATTAAGAAATAATTACTTACGTTAATGCAGCTCGTGTTATTGTTACATATATCAACATGAAAACTCAGAGAAGTCTTCCTGACCAATACAATTGTATCTTTTCACTACTCTCTAATTAGTCCACATTATATTCTTCATAGAACTTAACACTAACAAATTAATTCTTAATTTGTTTCTTTTTTTTTTTTTTTTTTGACCTGTCCCCAAAATTAGAATGCAAACTTCAGGAAGGCAGGGACCTATCATGTTTCCCTGCTGTGTCCTCAGTGCTGAGAAACCTGCCTGACACCTAATTGGTGCCTATAAAGTTTTTATTAAGTGGAAAAGTAATTAATGTACAAAGAAATACATACATGTATTAGCCCCATAATCCTACAAGTACCAGCCCCATTCTAACCAGAAATTAAAGTTTTGAATTTATTGAATTTTCAGAAAACGTGAATTTGTTTGCCAAGTATAAATGACTCAAAAATGCAAAACCAAATGAATTCCACGAAATCTACTGACAAACAGAAATGAATCTTGTCTCCTGTTTATCACAGGCATCTTTTCTATCTGTAAAAATATTTATGTCATTAAAGCCACAGCAAATATGGCAGTGGTTTATGAAACTTGCATATGGATATGAGAATATTTTTTAAATTCTTCTTCACAACTAAATATCTGGATTTATGTTTTTTAGAGGGGAAAATACAGCTGAACTGAAATTACAATTACTTATTTACCCATATCTTCATTATGATATGAAGATATTATACTACAATAATAGTAAAATCTATAACATATATAGAATTTTTATCACATCTTTGGTTTAGCTACATTTTTTTCTCACCTAGCCCTCGGCAAAATATTCATGAGGTAAAACTGGCAATACAAAAATAATTATTTGAAAAACATTATATGAGGTGAGTTGTTGCTTCTCTACTGGATGCCAGTTTAAATTGAGCTAATTTGTTTTACCAGTAGCTTAAGAAAACCCCAGCACAGCGGCATGACAATTATATCCAGGTGCAAGGACTTAATTCGGCAAATTCTAGGTGTATCCTTCCAGTCTGCACGGTGGGCCCCATTCTCAGCTGTGGCTAAGAACAGATGCCTTGAAAAGCCTCTGTAAACATGATTGAGTCAGTCCTTGAATAGAGATGTTGAAATGTTTCCAAAAAAAATAATGAATGTGATATTCTTATAACCATAATTCCAATATATATATATATATATATCATCGCAGAAAATGACATGTTAGGAATTTTTTAAGTATGTGAACAAAATAAAGTAATTTATTCCTTTGGATTATTTTTCTTTTATATGCAAGGTATACACACTTACATTTAAAAATAATGCATGTTCATATAAATTTTAAGAGAATTTGTAACTATATAGATATAGATACCAAAACCATTATGTATATACAAAAACCATTAACACCAATATACACATAGTACATAGTTTCTGAAAGGACTTTAGTGATGCTTCAGATGAAAAAAGTATAGAATGTCAGACAAGGAAAATGAGGCTCCAAATGAGAGTTATGCCTGCCGTGTTCGTCAAGGAGTTTAGCTAGAGAGACAAGACTACAGTGTAAGTACTGCAAAATCTGTTGTTTAAAGTCATGAATTTTTTTTCAATTAAATAAATTTCATGTTCTTGCTTTACTTCATTCTTAAATAACTTTCTTTAAATGACATTGAGCAAAATAAAAAGAAGCATTTGCTGATTTTAGAGTCAGAAACATACAGCCACGTAATGAATATTTTATTTTCCCAGCAGACTTCTACAAAATAATTTTCTCATTAATGATTGAATTAGAAAAAAATTTCTAATTTAATATTGTGGCAATCTGCTTTTTTTAATGGCCAAAATACAGATGTGCAGGTATATACTAGATTTGGACATAATTAAAATTCACTGCTAATTATTATTATAGCAAGACTAGCAGCAAAGTATTCACTATGTATATCTCTATAACCTTCAGTTTGCCAATATTGCTAAGTTTAAATATCTTAATAGATGACTATCAAGATTATTTCAGATTGAGAATTACGTCATAAGAGAGTTATTTTGGCTACTCTATAGTTTCTCATTTTACTCCAACTAAAAGTTTTCTATCAAAGTCAGTTTTTTAATTTATTTTTTTCTTTAAAACTTCTGATAATTTTCATATTATTTTTTGTTTTAAAATATTTTATTTGTATTGTACAATTTTTGTTCTCAAAATAAATCCAAAAATCTTTATTTTATTAAAATAATCCATAAACTTTAACCATACTAATTAGAGGTATGGCAGACAATTTGAATTAAACCATTGAGTAGTGCTTATTCAGATGTAATGTGAATAGTCTGGACATTTTGAAAAACATCCAAATGGGATGCAAATAAAAAACTGTCAAAAATCTAAACCAAGTTCACCCAGGCGTACAAGACCAGTTCCTATGAACTGAAAGGAAAAATTAAACACAGTCAGAGGTCTTGAAAAATCTTAAAAGCTGGATAACAACTTTTCTTTCGCTAGTGGATACTAAAGAAGATATTAATAAACTTTAACAGATAGACTAAAATCTCTGAGACAGAAATTTTAAACAATAATAACCTAGCAATTTACATCCTTGTTATGCCCAATTTCCTCATATATTAAAAAAAAAAGAAGTAATTTGGATGTGATATTCAACTCATAAGAAAGATTATAATTCCATTGTGATATCCATATACAAATAAAGCTTAATTCAAAGAATCAAGCCTTAATTGCTTCATTGTAAAACATTTAAGTTGTCATATAAAAAAACCAACCTCCTATTTGAGTGAGAAGATATTTGACACTAAAAATAATTTGAAACAACACAGTAAGATATGGAATATCCAAAAACAAATATATGTTGATAATCATTTTTTCTTCTTTCAACAAATATTTTTGAACACTAATACATACAAAGACTCAGGTATGAAAATATATAAAAACTTAATTCTGTTCCTACAGAAACCCAAATTCTCATAAGAAAGACATTATGATAAGCATTGCACTTTGTTTAATATTTTCATTAAAAATCATATTCCTCTAAATTCATTTTTTAAAGTTTATTTTAAAATGTATGTATTTAAGCTAGTTCTCCAGGTTTAGATACCAGTATCATTTTTCCTACTCAGATCAACAAAAATTTATAATTCTATTCCATATCTTATGTATTTGATAAGGCCTGAGAATTAAAGATGAGAAAATTTGACCTGTAAATTGAACTTCAAATAATTACAATGATCTAAAACTCTAAATAAGATGTTTTTGCATAAGAATTTAATCAGATATGAGAGGTAATTCTCAATCTCCTATGATCCTTATTACAAAGATTTCCATAGACATTAAAGCCTATGAGCAAACTTAGAGATGATCTAATACGAAGCTCCCATTTCTCAGGTTAGAAAATCAAGGCCCAGAGATAGGAGTAAATTGCCAGCTAGTTAGAGACATAGACTTTTTGAAGTGCATACAGGTTTCCTCTATTCTAGTATGGAAAACTCCAACACTGTATCATGTTAATTCTCAGCTAATAATTTTTTTCCACATGCAAAATATATACAATGAAGTTATTGATAGTCTAAAGAAAGAGGAGTTACAAACTGTTCTACTTTACAAAACCAAATTGCATCAATGAAAAGTACATGAACATCTATCACCACTTCTATCTCAACTTATAATAGGCAGTATGATTAGTACTTATTTTGATAAATTCATGGGATAAACAAAGTAAACATTAAAGAATACTGCAATTGTTAAAGTGGTAAGTGACCTGGAATTTCTTAAGCATAGATAGGTAGCCAGAAGCCAGTGGAAAAAATATTTCTTGAAATAGATAAAGGAAATATTGTTTTCTGGTATTGAAATTTACTTTAACTTCTTGAAATCACTGAAAATTATGCTGCCCATGTTAAGATAAATGTGCCACAAATACCTAAAATTCATACCTAAAAGTAAATATGTGTCCCATCATTCACATTTCACTTCTGTATCCCACAGGGTAAAACTTCAAAATGTTACAACAATAAAAGTCTGTTGTAACTTATTAAAACCTGACGGAGATGATGATAAAGTCATGGAATATCATTTCTCTGCTGATCTGTTAATATGATTTTTAGCACGGTTTAACAATATAATTTTTGCTTCAAAGAACACTTTAATTTCAATTTTTTTCTGCTTATACTTCACAATAGACAATTGCAAGTGTAATCATTATTGGTCATTGGCCATTAATTTGTTTCAGCGTATGTACCTCAGTGGGCAGTAATTACAGCACAGCCTTCAATAAGATATCATTAACAAAATGAGAAGACCAGAGAAAATATGTTAATTACTGTAAGTGCTCCATTGGTTCCTCCCTGAAATAAACAAGTCGAACAATTAAGATCACACTTACTTTCTGCCAGACTATATTATGCAGTGCAAAAACAAAATGAAAAAAAAAAAGGAATAAAAAAAAGAGGAGTACTACATAATTTGAGGAAAAGATATTTGGAGGAATTAATATTATTTTCTCTTTAAATTCAAATCAGCAAATCTAATGACCCAAAGATAGAAAAGTAGCTTATATCAAGCAGCAGTTTTATAAATCTTATTGTTAACAATGAAGGAAAAGTGATTAACTACTGTACTTATAGAAATATTTTCAACATTACTAGCTATTAGGGAAATGCAAATCAAAACCACAATGAGATACCATCTCACACCTGTTACAATGGCTATAATCAAAAGGACAAGTAATAACAAATGTTGGAGAGGATGCAGAAAAAAAGGTACCCTTATATACCGCTGGTGGGACTGCAAATTAGTACAGCCACTATGGAAAACAGTATGGAGGTTCCTCAAAAAACTAATTGGTCTACCATATGATCCAGCAATCCCACTACTGGATACTTACCCCCAAAGACTTGAAAACCCATATTCAAAAAGATGTTTGCACACCGATGTTCATAGCAGCATTATTCACAGTGGCCAGGACATGGAAGTAACCAAAGTGTTTTACGATAGATAATTGGCTAAAGAAGCTGTGGTACATATCTACAATGGAATATTACTCAGCCATAAGAAGAGATGAAATACTGCCATTTGCAACAACATGAATGGACCTCAAGAAATTCATGCTAAGCAAAATAAGCCAGACAGAAAAGGTTGAAAATCACATGATATCACTTAAATGCGGGATATAAACCTAAAAGCAACAAATGAACAGGACAAACAGAGACTCATGGATATGGACTATAGACTAATGGTTACCAGAGGGTAGGGGGTGGGGAAGGAGGGGGTAGGTAGATGGTTAAAGGGGGTCAAATATAGGGGGGCGGGGGAGATGAAGCAGGTAAAAGGGATCAAATATATGGTAGCTGAAGAAAACTGGACTTTAGGTGGTAAACACATAATAGAATACACAGATGTCAAATTATAATGTACACCTGAAATTATATAATTATATTAACCAATGTTACCCCAATAAACTTAATAAAAATTTTAAAAATAAAAAATAAATTTAAAAATACAGAAAAGTTTTAATGTTTTTAAACTATTGTAGAACAAGTTAAATTGATTTCCAATTAGTCTATGTATAAATAAAGTAAGGGATTTTTTAAATGCTCCAATTGAGGACTTAAAAGTTACCAGACTCATTTAGAATGTAATAGTTTTCGGTGGCCAGTGTAGAGTTTTCCAAGTATTTCTTAGCATGGTATTCACAGCATGTTGCTAACCTGAAAGCATAACCTAAATATATTGATTTAGTTCTCTCTGGCTTTTCGTCCTCATTCCTCCAGTTCATCACTCAAAACTTTCTAAACACATTAGTTTTTCCAAAGCATTTGTTTTCTGTGTCTTCAGACATATGTACACACATATACATTTCTCATTACTGCTCATTAAGGCTTTCCCTGCAACTGAGTTTTCTTGCATCTCAGATCCAAACCCTGCTGCTGTATCTGCCTTTCTTTGATTGTCCTGAGCAAGGCACATCTCATTCCACCCTCATTCTTCTGCAGTTTCAGGCCCTTCCAATCTCCCTTCCAGCTGCTACAGCTGTGTCTTTTACAACCCACCTGGTGGGATCCTTTCACAGAGATTCCACCTCTTCCTGACTTCAGTAAATTTTCTGACCATAAGTTGCTTACCACTTCCAGATTTTCTGATCCTTTTTGACAGTCTCTCAGGCCAGTTCAAGTCCTGCAAATCTCCCTTGGACCTAATCCATTTATAGTGTATTGGACTTGATTGTGATTACTTGTAAATTATAGGCTTGGCTATAAATAACTACAACTTCTTAAACATAAGCATAATCATTAATATTTATGCAGTATAAAGTTTTCCTAAGCTTAGGAGGGTACATTTAAATATGATTTATAAATAATGTTGTCTGGGATAGTAAGATTAATAATAATTGAAATCAAAAGATGGCAAGCTGAATGGACCACTGTGGTTCATTATAGAGCACATTCCAGTACTTTTTTTATTACTCATTCAGAAACTTGAAAAACTAGATCTGCTCCTCTTTAAATTGTCAGAAGTGTCCTTCACAATGGTGATAACTCACCTAGAAGCTTTCAAAACTAACAAATTATTAAATGCTTTGAAACACAATGAGTACCAAGCAAATATAAAACAATCTCTGATCTCTGATCTTTTCCTTCAGAAATCCTTCTTTGGTATTCTAGATTTTTGTTTTTTATGTTCCCAGAAAACTAAATTTCACTTATCATTTTGAATTGTTATTCTGTGTTTGCTTGTCTCCCGTAGACTAAGAAGTCTTAAGGAAAGTGGACTATATATCTCACATACAGTGTATGCTTAATAAATTAATTGAGTCAATGTTCTCAGGTAAGCATAAGTTTTTTAAAAAGTTTTTGAAGTTAACAAGTTGTTGTGAGACAAGTTGAGACATTGAAAATATTGTTTAGATATTTTAAAAGGAATGTGAATTTATGTTTTATGTGATTTATTTGTTGTTATTGTTTGTAATTATCTCCACTCCAAGTATATATGCATATTAGTTGTGAAAATTATTCTACTATGCTTTGGACTTCATCAAGGCTGTTCTGAATATTTAGAGACTGGAGTATCTATCTGAAAAGTGTTAGATTTCTACCCAATATGCATCATTTATCTGTTCATAGAGCGTTTACATATTATAGATGTACATATACACATACCTATAACTCATGTATCTACTAACAAAGACTTTAATTCCATTTTGTGGTAATAACTTTCCCATAGACACTACATCTCAGGAAGATACAAGGTCTTACTTTACTAAAAACATATATCTTACAATAGAAAACAACAAAAACATAATTAACAAATTTTGTAATAAATTATTTTCATTTAATACACATATAAATATAGCAAAAAAATAAATCTGAGAAGTCCATAACTTTAAAGATTAAACTCAAATGTAATTTAAATAATAGAAGGAAAAATAGTAGTTATCACTGAAATAAAAATCATTCCATATACTTTGAGTATATCCAAACATTATATTTTTAAATGAGCATATAATGATGATTAGCTATTTGACCATCAAAATAATGAGAAAAAAATTAGAAATCTCAAAAGATACTTCAAATTTTATACTTCTTTAAAAATATTCTTAATGTTTAAAATTAAACAAATTTTAAGATTGTCTACTACTGGCCATGTGAATTCATAACTAATGATGAAAACAGTGATCTAATAATATATCCTGCTTTTCTCAAGAAACACTCAAAGCCAAAGCTGAGACATAATTCCGAGTTTCTCTCTAGTCATTCCTGAGATTTGTTACCTTTATCTAATTTTATAACTTGTGGTCACCTGTACTTGGAAATTATTTTGAACTTATTATCAAAGTAGTTTTTTTATTTTTCAATTACAGTTGACTTTCAATATTATTTTATATTAATTTTAGGGGTACAATATATGGTTAGATATTTATATAACTTATGAAGTGATACCCGATTAGTCTAGTACTCATCTGGCACTATACATAGTTATTAAAACATTATTGACTAAATTTTTAAGAATAAATTAACATACCTTAATTTTTTATTTGAATTTGCCATAGATTAGGTGCCTCATCCTTTCTAATTTTAATAAGTATCCTTATCTCTCTTTATGCTCTTCTATAGCCACTGTAAAAACCAAAGCATCAGTTACTGAATTGGTGAGAAGCAAGAGATTGAAACTCTCTTTTGGTGTTAAATATATAAAATAGAGTATTGTTCCCCAGTGAAAACAACCTAATTACTTTTCTTTAATTCCCTATAGCATAATTCAATCATTTAGTAGGTGTTCAACATGTAATTGGTGATTGGTTCTTTAATTCACACTAAAATAAAAAGGATACTGGAAATGCAATGTTCAGCTTCAACCTACAGACTCTATTATCCAAGAGAAAAATGTCTTCAACTAGTACACTTATTGCTGGAGAGAATATAAATTTTTGGAGTCAATTTGAAGTGTCAAAAGTCTGTTTTTGTCTTTTAAGGAAGCAACCAGGCTAGCATGCAAAGGTCCAAGAATGTTAGCAGACTGTTGCATACATTCATGAAAATGGGTATAACCAAAATGTTTAACAAAAAATTGACTTAAGTAAAAAAACAAATTGTAATACATCGAATAACGATGATATAGAAAAAGAAGTTTGCGACACATCGCTTAGTAAATAAACAATATTACACAGCAGATTGTATAGTACTTCAGCCTCTCTATACATACATATTTGCTGTGGCAAACAGACAATGTGCACATCAAACCTGCTTTCTTGGCAGACCGGGCACATTTCCTAAGTGCTTCACCATTTTGTTGTCTGAAATTTAAAAATATCTCGCCATTCTCTCACTTGCCATTCTCACTAACCCCTAGCTGGAGGTCAAATGGCACGAATCTCCAGGAGCAGGCGTTACTGACAGCACTACCCTGACTACATGACGCAGAGCCACACGGCACTGCTGCCCCCACTGCTGGCAACTCCCCTGGAGTAAGAAATATACTATTATGTTAAGCCACCAATCGTTTAGAGGATATCTGTTTCACCAGTTATGATATCTTAACTAATGTTATTCATAGAAAAGAGTAAAAAATAATTATATACGTTAAATATTAACAATAGTAGCAGTTGATTTTTTGTATGTTTTGTATTTTTCTTGTTTGAACATCTATTTTGTAATAAAAATATTTTAGGAAAAGAAAGTATTTGGTAATAAAACCTTACGAATGGAATTTTTGACCTCTAAAGATATGATTGCCAAATAAAGAAAAATAAATGCCTTTCTTTCATTACCATAATACATTTATAAAATATAAGGAAAATACAAAATTTTATTAAAGCTTTCTAAATTATATGATGTTCTGGTGTGATCATATTCTTCAGAAAATGATTTAGGCATATATAATTAGTTGCTTTATTGGGGCATTTTTGCCTTGGTTAACATCCTTAACAAAAGCCATAAATTATCCTCTTAACTGTTGCTAATATGAAGCAAAAGCGCTACTATAAGTCCATTTCCATCCCTCAAATCCTGAACAAGTTAAATACCATCCTGCATCATCTCTCCGACATCTCCACACTTGACTGGATCACCTTGACTAAACATGTCAGAACTGACAAATTCTTTAGCTCTTAGAATAACTTTAACTCAGATTTTAAGCCCTCTGACATACCAATCAAAACTATGTTAATGCAATTTACAGTTAAATTAAACATAAAAACATCATTAAAATAATGATAAAAGGTTAAGGCCTTGAACTACAAATGCAGAGATGAAAAGGCCATGCTTAGCAGGAGCTCAGTGAGCCTTGCTCCGCCAGTTCTGCTTAGGTTCGGGGCTCAGAGCTTCTTGTCAGGAGCACCTCAGCTAGAATCAGAAAATATCCACTCAAGCATTTCAGAGCATTTATAGTCTGTGTATAAAGGCTTGTTAGAAATTTATCTGTTAAAAAAAAAAAAAAGCATTTTTGTCTGGTTCTTACTTTTCTTCTACACAAGGGTTTTACGATTTATTTGTCCTTACTTTACACCCACTTTACAGATAAAGAAACTGAAGCTTACCTAGAGTCAGTGCCACAAGCTTGTAGGGAATAAATGTGTAACCCTTTCATTTCCACCATTACAATTCATCTTAGGCAGACTTTTTCCCTGTTTACTTCTCCTTCCTCCATGAAAGACCTTCCCAGCAAAATACATCACACACACCTGAGCTCTCACCCACCTTGATGCTTCCTGAGAATTTCTGGCCTGCCACCATCCCCCACCTTGCTTTCCCCATCTGTACCAGCTCAGTCTGCAGATTTGACTTAAGCTGCCTGTTTCTCTTTAAAGATTTTTCTCCATTTACTAGGCTGAATTCTCATCACTCAAAATCTTTCATTCCTGTTCGATTGTCTGCAAGCCATATTACCTTTGACCAGTCTGTGAACCCTCAGAGGCAAAACACACATAGTATTTAATTCATTATAAGTTCTCAAAAATAAATATAGTAATGAATGACAGAAGCTACTCTACTTTTAAAGAGATAGTAAATAAAATGAAATTCACAATTTTCGAAGGACTTGCAGGTTTCTTAGAATAGTCCTGTCGATATCTCCCTATCTACTAAAAACATCTCTCTTACCCTGGCTTAGCCTATCCAAAATTAAAGGCTTTTAATGAACCAAAACTTAATGCAAAGGTAAGACTGATTTTTTTTTTTAGATATAAAATCACTCAAATCCATTTTTCTTAGAGGTAGATGTAGACACTTGGCGAAGACTCTTCAGTCATTCATATTTTCTAAAATTATTTACTGAGCATCTACTAAGTTCCAGGAATATGGGTTCTAATGATACATTTAATCTAGTTTCTGCAGTGAAACAAGTCAGAGACTGATTAGGGACAAAAACATTTTTTAAAAAAAACGCAATTAGAATGCAATGGAGAAATACGGTGGGTATTAATGCTGCACAGAGATGTACTGAGTGGAAGTGAGGGCAACAAGGAAGGCTAGTTAGAGGAGGTAACCCTTCATCTGAGTCTTACTAATGAGCTTGTGTTAGGTAGACAAAAAAGAGGCTGAAGTTTCAAGTACAGGGAGATGATATGCACTGCCACAGAACTGAGTGGAAAAAAGTATATGGGGAAAACAATAGGACCTTCACTACTAATAGAATGTAAAAATGTGAGAGCAGAAAAAAGAGGAGATAGGTAAAGGAGGAAAGGAGGCAGCAGGCAAGAGATTGCTGTACATCATGTTAGAGTTTAGTCTTTGACTTCAAAGAACTATTATATACACAAGAAAATCTATTTCTTGAGATAAAGATTTATCATTAAAAATTATATACTTTCTAGTCTACGAGGATTTGATTATTTTATGCCTAATATTAAAATAATTTTCTTAAATAATCTTGGAAGGGAATATGGATCCCATCATTTAGATATTTTCTTGAGTTTTTTGTTTTCTTTCTAGGAAAAAATAAGGTACTTCTTAAATCCTTTTTGAAGGTAACCAGTATGTCTAAAGAATTATTTCCTCAGTCATGTTGCTCCTGTTAGTGTTCTCTCATGCACCAGCATGCTTTCTCTCTCACCTTCGATAATGTTGTTTCTCTTTTTTTCTTTATCAACCATTTGCCTTTGATGCCATTTTCACAAAGAGGCTTAGTTAACCATCTTTGTTTCTCTTGAAATCGTTTCATAAGCCAACTATGTGGAATGTTGGGTCAGAATACAGCTCTCTACCGACTATATGCATCAGGCCAGATCTTTTTTGGTTGGTATCACTCATAAACACTTATGGGACCTCTGACTACCCTGAATCTTGAAAGAGTACGGCATAAACCAAATTTTGGAATCCTCTGTTGATTATAATCCATTCGATATAGCACCTGGAGTGTGTCGTTTTGGGTTTTTTTTTAGAGAGAGTATGTGCTGTGCTAAGCGACGGTGATGCAGTTTGATGAAGCTGCCCCTGGAATGTAGTAAAGAGCAGGGGACATGCTCCTCAGGGTGTGCTCCTGAATTAAAAGTCAATGGTTTAAAAGTTCACTGGAGAACCCAGACAGGAAAGAATGCATACTCCATGTCTGTTGGCGACGCTGAGCATATCATTAGTCTATTCTAGTTTGCTATTTACTTCCAGGTGCAACTCAAAGTACACTGAAAAAAAAATGTAAAACTTTATATTATGTTTGATTCTAGCTAACATAGCAAGTTCAAAACTATGTATCCCTCCAGTAGTGAAAATTAACTTTTATTGCTAATGAATTCAAAATATAAGAACTACATTACTGGAAACTGTGTGCTTTGTAATTCCCATTTCCCCTTAGTTTACCCTTTGGAGGTAAAGTGCAAAATCTCATCTTTTTTATTTGAAAGCCTATAGTATTTTTGCAGGGGGGAATAAGATCTAAAATATTAATTTTTATTACTTTACTTGCAGTTACTATTAAAAGTAAGTATCTATATTGAGATTCTTCTTAATTTTATATGAACTTAGTAGATCTACTATTTACCTTTTCAGAGTTAGGGAAAATCCAAGTGTATTTTACTCTAAATACTCAAGGGAAATTGCTTTATGATAATATTAAATCCTAGCTTCAGATAATTCAATTCAATTATGCTTTATTTAAACAAGAAATATTTCAATAGCCACATTTTAATAGTCCATTTAACAACTTATGCTGAAACTTTAATTTTAAAATATACATTGATTTTATTATTTCTTCCACCTTTGTTCAAGAGGACATGTTGCAAAAATGATTGTAAATAACTTTGTTATTCTGGTTATCTTTGAATAATTCAACTGACTTTTTTCCAAAAAGATATAACATGAACATTAAATCACTCGTCACATCAAACAAGATTCTATGTTTCAAATCTTATTAGCTAATATTTCCCTATCATAGTCAGAATCTTATTTTGGAAGTTTCTTAGATGTATGCATTACTGCTGACCTTTAGTCACTGAAAAGCTATGAAATAACTATGATATCAACTATTGCTATAAATTATATTTATGATAAAAGAAAACCTAAAGCGCATAAGTTTGCAAACATAAAATATGATTAGATGTCTTCTTAAAAACTAAAGCTTCATAATTTTTAAAAGAATTAAATGCTTTAGATACTTCTGCATCACCTAGACAACATAGCTTAATTTCTCCTGATGCAGTCTGACATGGTGCAATTCCTAAAACCTAATCCAAGTCAAATCCTGTTTTAATTGATTAAAATAAATGGATATTTTCTAAAGTTAAAAAGTATACAGTATCTGTATTGTAGCTCCTATCCTTATTTCCACTTAATGATGATAATTGATGACATGACAAATAATACATTGTTTGCACTATTTGGAAACTTCCATGTTTTCTAGAAAAGTTTTGTTTTTAATTAATGTGTATCATATAACATCAGAATTTTTCTTCTTTATTATGCCAAGGAAGTATATGAAAATTTGAACTTCGAGATGTTACTGATTCATTCTGATGCTAGAGCATTTTGTTCCCATGTAAATATTTCCTGTGACATGACTATAAATAGCTTTGTGCCCTGGAAAAGTCCATTATTATAGATAGTATAAGGTTTTGACTCTTGAAACAATAGTGAAATAGTAGTGCCTTCAATACATGGTGTTAGGAAAACTAAATATTCACATGCGAAAAGATTAAATTGAAGCTTTATCTGCACCATATACAAAAATCAACTCGAAATGGATTAACAACCTGAAACCATAAAACTCCTAGGAGAAAACATAATGGAAAGGCTCCTTAACACTGTTTCTGGCAATGATTTTTTAAAATATGAGACTAAAAGCACATTCAACAAAAAAATAAAAAATAAACAAGTGAGACTATATCAAACTAGAAAAAACTCTGTACAACAAAGAAAACAATCAACAAAATAAAAAGGCAACTTGTGAAATGGGAGAAAATATTTACAAAGCATATATCTGACAAGCATTTATATCAAAAATAAATAAGAAACACACAACTCAACAGCAAAAAACAACAACAATAATAATAATATAGTAATAATAATAATAAATTTTAAAAATGAGCAAAGAACCTGAATAGACATTTTTTCAAAGCAGATACACGAATGGCCAACAGGTAGTGGTAGGTTGTGGTAATATTGTACTTTTTTTTCTATGCTGTGGTATTGGTAAATTTATAAGAACATTTTGAAATATGCATAAATAATTTAAGCATAGTTTTCTACTTTGTCCTTTAATATGTTCATACATAGATGCCATAGTCAACTTGACAAGTATTATATATCTTACAAATTCTCCTCCCTTTCTTGGCCTAAAGGAGGATTAAGTTTTTTCACACTTTGAATTTTGCCTTGATTTAGCAAATAAAATGTGAGCAGAAGTGATAGGTCAATTTTAGATGGAGTCATTTAAAGCCCATGATGATTTTTCATAATTACAACGGCAAACCTTGAAGACTCATGTTGAAATGGAGGCATCATAAAATGACAGTGACTAAGTCTTGGTTTCTGAGTGATTATGAGCAGACCCCAACAACCTCAACACTGATATGTAGAAATACAAATCTTTGTTGTTTTAAAATGTTCAGATTTGAAAGTTGTTTGTTACTGTTCCATAACCTAATCCATCCTGACTAACACAGTAGATCTTATATTGTATCATTATGGTAAAAATTTTCCAAAAGCCCAATCAAAATTATATACCTGTCTGCCATAGTCAAATATGTAAATTAGAAAAAATTATGTCATTCTAAAATTATATATTAGTTACACCATAGATAAGAAATTTCATAGATATTAGGAATCCTGAGGAGCACAAGAGAGTTAAAGGTCTTTTCAAAGTCACAAAGTAATATATACAAGAATCGCAATCCTGATTTTCTTACTATCAATAAAATTATATGAAACGAGACCTGGCATCTAATGAACTGATTATGCAAGCAATCAATGTGACTAATTTAGAATGAAAGCTCACAAGGCCAAAGATGCTAGTAGATTCTTGTCTTCCATTTGTTACTAACACATAGGTAGGAACTGAGCTGTTTGGCTATAAAAATAAGACAAGTAGTGGTTAAAAGAAATTGAAACAATTAAATTTAGAGAAGCGAAAATTCCTTAAGAGATATAATGATCAAGTATTTTTCCTATCATTAAAGTACTAAGAATTCAAAACTGGACTAAAATAAAAACCTTTTAATTTTGCCCCTCTTTTGGTGTGGCATAGCAATTCTCTTGACTCATTGTAGTAACAATTAGGTGTGGTTCTCAAATAATTCATTTTTCCTATAAAGGAGGCCAGATTCAAATTGTCCCTAGCATAATGTCATCATCACTTCCATTTTTATCTGCTTTCTTGAGTGGAGGGAGGAGAGTAGGTTGGTGTGCCAAAAGTGATACATAGCCCATAGGCTGCAATACCAATGCAATTACCTGTGTATACTATGTACACAAGGTTAACCACTTATTAAAACAGATTTTTGAGATATTCCTATATAGTTTCAAGAATACAGATTTTAAGTTATTGACTTGGATGGGTTTATGTTTAAAATGTTAGAATCATAATATAAAACATTCTAAAGATTTTCATTTTCTTTAAGTCCTTTTTTATTTTTTTATAAAATTAATTATATACTGTGCCATGGTTTGTTATTTTCTAGTTTGTGACCTGAGAAAGTTAGAGGCTATGTTTACATTTATATTAATGCTTATATAATACACAATATATCACAGTGCCTAACACATTGTCTATATTCAAAGAGCATCGGATGAGTTTAATTGAACTTTTATCTTCGACCTTGTCATTCTCTCTCGTATCTTTACCTAAACATCTGATTCTCTTCCATCAAAAGACACATTGTATGACATATAGTATTCTTGAAGAAAGAGTTAGAGCATAAAAGATAGAAGAAGGACTAAGGTATGTTTTCTTTATAAGGGTATTTACTCTTATTTATTGACAGAAATTGAGATGGTTGAAATGAATAACACTCAAAATATACTAAATAATCTAGAAAACCAAAATCAAGGAGAAAAAATAAATATTTTCACCAAAAACATAATATGATTCATACAACAAAATATTTAACTCTGAGCTTTGTAATAGCTAGCACAAAAAAGAAATTTGTAAATGTGTATAGTTCTTATTAATTGAAAGTGGAAAGCATATCAATTTCTTACAGAAGAAAATTCTAATACTTAGGCTTTAAACTCTGAAAACAATTCTCTTGTGGGACTTAATCTGGCACATCTGAGATAGAAATAGAATAGAAATGAAAATAGAGAGTAATTCCACCAAGTTTAAATTAATTTAAATATTTCTTATTGTCATTCTTTCTTCAAATTGGATCCAATGATAAAATATGAGTATCCACAGGAGTTGATGGAGGGCATGTCTTTTGAATAATGTCTCTCAAAACTTCACCTCTCACACTCAGACTTTAGATGAAGTGTAGCGTATGGGAAAGATTACAGGCTTTGGAATCAAAGAGATCCAGATTTGACAATCTAGTTTATCATGGACAACTTATTTCACTTCCCTGAGCCTCAGTTTCCCCAGTAGAAATACACTTGTAAGGAATAGAAGCAAAACATTAAAATCTGACACATATCTTGGAAAAGGCAATAATGCTGCAAAAATAAACAAATGAACAAACAAATAAACAAATAAATAAATAAATAGATGAGCAGGTAAAACTGTTACAATTTGTATGACACCTGAAAAGCCTATCCATGATTCTCATTCTCTGGAATGCTGACCTATCAATTCGTAGAAGAGAGACAAAGCCAGAAGTACCTCAGGGAACAACTGAGTTCACCTTCAGTAATTAGAAAAGTATTCGTACAAGGTTTCAGATTTTCACACTACAGAATTGTCTAATATCAGCCTGGAAACTGTACAAAGTAGACTCTTCCAGTTATCCACATTATCCACAGAAAATCCTCAATAACACTTCAAAGAGTTAGACAATTCTGAGCTGCTTAGCTTTTCCTTGAGCATGCCAGAATGTTAGCTGCAAATGTGTGCCCAGATTTGAACTCACAGAGTAGATATATAAAGACATTTAGTAGTTCCTATCCTAATTTCAAAAGCATGTCTTTGTCAGAAAATGAGTTTCACTTTACCTAGTTAATATCAAGTCAATCTTCCTGACGGTGAATTCTAGAGCTATTTGCCTCTTGGAGCCATCAAACCAGGTCATCAGACTGTGGAAAGTTAAGTTTTCCACAGTGCATGAGGTGTAAAGTTAGTTCATAAAAAAATGTCAACATATCCCACTTTTTATTATTTGATCTTTTAGTCATGAAATTACATCCCTTCCAGACATGAGAAGTGTGAATCACAACAAATCAAGTGATATCACTAATTTCATACAAAACTGTTTTCATAAAACATTTCTTATAATCAACTCTAAATTATATCATTTCTCTATCAATACAGAGAGCACTGCCAAAAGACCTCAGACTCATTCTTTTATTCATGTCCAACTAAATTCAATATGATTGATAACATTTGTTTTAGAAAAAAAAAAAGTTACAAGAAATTCAAGGAAGGGTCAAACTAGGCCTCATTTTTTACATGTTAATATATTACTTTTGTATTTATTTTCTTATATTGGTTTTTCTGTTTGTCATTCAATGCATGGTTTAAGCTAAAATTAATCTCACTTCTCACTCTCTCCCTCTACCATCAGCACTACCCCCTTTTAAAAAAAAAATATCTTAAGTGGAGTAAATAGTTCGACTATCTCAAAAGAAAATTTTTCACTTTAATCTATGTATAAAAAAATGTGTATCATTTGCTGGTGGCTCAGCAGTCTGCGAACTACGTGTCGGTAAGCTTAATCTTGTTGCTAGTGAAAGAAACAATCATGCTTTGTATGTATGTATTACCTTTCTTCTGTGAAGCTTGCAGAGCATTATGTGTCTTGCATCACTAACCTTCATAACATCCCCATATTTATAGGAGTCAATTGAAGTAAGGGCAGTATTTTAACCTAAAAGATCATGAGGTGGGCAAAATGGAGAAAGAACGAAGCTAAACACAGCTGATCTTGTTAAGGATGTATGGAAATGTCATGGGGCCAGGCTCTCATTCCCCGTCACACTATATGCACCATTTTCCATAAGCAAATCTTTCTTTCAGTCTAGAGAGAGAGCCATGACTGAAAGCTGAAAAGAAAAAAGATTCAGTGACTAAGCAGCAGAGTGAAACCTCAGGGCCTCTGCGTTTTCTTTTTAATTCTGTTCCTAATTTGTGATGTGACCCCAAAAAACCTTTTGCCCTCCTTAAGCCTCAATTGTTTTACTTACAAAATAGTATTGTGAAAACATGTTGCTCTGCATCCTCACTCTGGCTTCCAACACTCTATCTTTTGTAATGTCTTTTGATTAATTTGTTCATCTATTCAGCAAATATGTATTGAGCATCTTCCATGTTTAAGGTACTGAGACAGTCACATTGAGACTCTAAAGAAAATTAAGAAATTATCTCCAGTTTAAAAACATAAAAGATAAAGTTCTGACATGTAAAAAAATAGCTACATAATAAATGACTATATCTTAAGTGTCACTGAATGATGCAAATGATTTACTAAACGAATTCTGAAAATTTGCTTCTCAAAGCCTGGGTTAGCAAAAAGAGACCTGAACAAAGAGTAAAATTTCATCTATAGATCCAGTTCTGCCACCTAGCTCTCTGTAAAATGGATGAAATAGCAGAACTCACAAGGTTGTTGTAAAAATAAAATAAAATATTGTAGAAAAAAGAACCTTGTAAATGTAAAGGTTTTTTTTTTCTTTTTAATTATAACTAAAATGATCAGAAAATGTTTCAGGTAAATGACATTTGGAATGATCTTTGAATGACAAAGAATATTTTTATAGGTGAATAATATTCTGAGAAGAATAATATAACTAAGGCATAAAGCAGGAAACATATTAAGAGAAAACTAAGAAACCAAAATAGTCATAATGAGTGTATAAACACCATCAGACAGTATAAGATTGTGCAGGAAATGAAAGAGTGAAAGATTTTAAATCAGGAAAATTATGATGAAGGAATTTGTTAGTTTAAGATATTCATATGTTCAAATGGCATGATCTAAGGGAGGATGGTGGTTGATCCATAGCTAAAATGAACTCAAAATTTAACTCAGTAAAATTGAAGTGATTTAGAAAATTTGAGTCCATTGTTGTATGAGTCAAATACAGGGATAGAGATAAGATTGCAGAGTTGAGAAGAAAATTCTGAACACTTAGAAGTCATCAAAGTAGTGAGAGATAGGGATGAAAGTCAACAAATGGTAGAAATAAGGCAGATTAAAGACTGAGAAAAGTAAGGTTACAATGACTTGGAAGAAATAATAGAAAAGGTTGAAAATATACAAAATTCTATAGTTTGCTTATAGTTTGCTTATAGTTTGTTTTGTTTAGAAGTCTCCTAAAATGAAATTCTTCAGCAAGTAGATCCGATCCACCCATTAATCTAGAAGATTCAAAAGTCAGCATGCTAGCCATGACTACATACCATTCTCCATAGCTCAGACCCAGGATAGTGCAGCTGGCAGACATACCCTTCTTCATGTTCAATGACCCTCAAGACACCTTCCCAACATCCCTTCTTTCCCCTCCTCCTATAACATGCAGTCACATATCCACTTTGATTAAGTCAGAAGTAGCTAAACTCATGAAAAACTAGAATTTCCAGCCCTCAAGATCAGAACTATGTACTACTTACTTGAATAGTATCTACCATGACTTCAGGAATGTGTACATAATTCTAAAATTTGTGTTCCTTTTCAATGTGGCATAAACATGTAACAGCAGTTGGAAAATATCCTAATTTATACATTCTGGGTAGATTCAGAATGGCAAGATTACCTCATTTCCATTATATAAAACATGCCTTTCATTTGACTTTCAGATTTAAAAATTATTGTCTACTAATATAGATCACTACAAATTCTGTTCTTGGGTCTAAATTAACAAAAACTAGTATAATGATGATATCTTACAATGCATAAATCATTTTAAATATGTTTTTAGATCCACATGATTAATTAATGAGCTAGAAATTAGAGATACTTTTTTTTTAATTTATCCTCCATTTTGTTTCTTACCTTTTGACCTAGTTTTTCTTTCTTCTTTTGGTAACTGGTTTGCCTTTGATCAACAAAAGCGAATGTTTAATAATCAGAATGCAAGTCTTACTTCAAAGATCACAGAGCAGGACACATATTAAGAGACAACTAAGAAATCACAATTTCAAAAATCATAATGAAGGGGATGAACACCTCCAGAAGGTACGAGATGTTTCAAGAAGTGAAAGATATGAAATCAAGGAAATTACTTTAAGGTATCCAAATGTTCAAAATGTTAGCATAACCTAAGGAAGGATTGTGGTTGATCAATGGCTGAGACGAATTTAAGGTTTAACTCAGCAGAATTTAAGTGATTCAGGACATTTGAGTCTATTGTTGTATGAGCCAACCACATATAATTTCTTGATGGCCAGTCTTATGAGTAATTCAGAATTAGTTGGTTCATTTAGCTAGAGTATATGGCCATACATATTTCTTGTATACATTTTTTTCTTATAAAAAAAGAAAAGAAAAATTACCTCAAAATATATCATCTAGCTATGAGTAGATCTCCTGCACATAAAAATTATGTATGTGTATTCAAATATACACATACATAATTCAAAAATTATGTATGTGTATTCCTATAATGCCAAATTGTTTTTGAAAGTATGTAACCTCTTTCAAATAAAAAAAAAAATATCTGAAGTAATGAAATATTTACTGTCTAAATTTGGCAATTTTATCTGGCACAAATGCTAGCTTTAGAACTGTCACTTGGATTCTCACTCCTACTCGTTCCCCGGTCACATTATATGCAGTAACTTTCATAAGTAAGTCTGTCTTTCAACCTAAAGGGAGAACCATGACTGAAGGCTGAATAGGGGAAAGATTCGGTGACTAAGCAACAGACTGGAACCTCAGTGCTTCTGAATTGCATTCTAATTCTATTCCTAATTTGTGGTGTGCCCTAAGGAATTTCTCAACCAGTTTCTGCCTCTCTTACTTGGCTTGTAAAATGGTGGCATTCACAGTTACTCTTCGCCCTGACTCTGTCTGGTTTCTAAGCAAGCACTGTGTACATAATTAGCCTATATTGGCTGTTCACAATGATGCCTAGTAGAGATCACATTCTCCCACTCAAAGCTGGACATGCAAATATGTAAATATCAAATAAATACCCTTTCAGATTGACAAACAAGTTGATCAGCATCACACCATCACTTGATTTTCAGTGGAAAAGAGTTGAATATTGGTTGACTCATCTTCACAGCACTTTCTATATCCCACAGGGACCTGACAATAGCTAGAAATTCAGAGAGCATTTCCATCAACATTTAGTACTAGCTGACCATACCCTCTTAACCTCTAAACATATGAAGAGTTAAAGAAAATGAAAAGTAGCTCTTCCTCCAAGAAAATGAGATACCCTATCATGAATGTGAGGGTCTTTATTCACATGTTCAATGATAAACCTACCACAAAATGTTTGCCGAAATTCTATTTGAAAATTAAACAAATTAATGTAGTCCTAACTAAGGGATCTTAAAGTAAAATTTTAGGATGATTCAACATGTTATATCATCCTCTTCAATCTTCATGCCAAGCTGACATTTACATACACATTTTATCACAGTAATAAGAAAATTCTCCCAAAACTTCAAACTCTAGTACTGAGGAATAAACATGCAACATTACAAGAAAGTCACATAGGGCAGCAATAGCTGCTGCCTGCCTGGAAATGAGTAAAATGATAGTGGTTAGAAATCAAGGCTCATCCTGTAGGTATCTGGCATGTCATTCCAGTACTGGTTTGGGGCAGGGTGGATTGTGGAAGAGTCTAAAAATGACAGAGTCCTTGCAGAGGAATCATTATTTATTGCCTTGACAAAACTAGCAGTCTATGTCTTATCCATAGCAATAAAGCCCTGATAAAAAGACAACCGACTTTTAAAATGTTTGTTCAGAAAACATATTTTTATCTGTAGATTCATTGGTTTTCGTTAAGAAAGTGAGATAAGCTGGCCAAAAATAACAGAGATCTTTTAAGAACTTTTGGTAGAATGGTGCCATGTTAACAGCCTATCTCTCATTATGGTGCATGTTAATAATTTTTCACTCATATTCTAGCCCATAGTTCCACATTTTAATTCCTGAGAGTCTCCAGATTTCTCACTGATCATCATCTGCAGATATTACCGCATTTGGTCTGCAAATAGTTTCAGGACTTTGTTAATTTACTATTCTTCCAGAAGGTTCCTAGGTATCAGTTTGAAAACATAATTTAGGACTTTCTAATTTTAAATGACATCTAGAAAGGAGTCACTTATATAGATTTTCTCTATTCCCATTAAAATATGCAGGAAAAAAGACCAAATCCCACATAACTAAAAATTGAGAGTGAATAAAACACATCTAATCAAAATTAGGGGGAAACTTATAAACTATGAAAGAAATACAGCTGTCTTGATTTTTTTAATAATCACAACTTCATCTCCATAAATACAGATTACTTTTAAAAGGTGGGGAATATTGACTATTGACTGAGTCTAATTCAGACACCCAGAATTTATAGTACCCTAAGAAATTAAACCAAGTTTAATTTCTTTACTATACAGGTTTAAGATACTACATTTTTAATAATCCAGAAAATTATTTTATACACATGCAGAAACTCCTCCACATCCCTACTCCCCCAAACGTGCAGACTGCGTCCATTCATAAACTATCTGGAAAGACAGACAACAGCAAGTTGTATCCTGGGATGTGTGCAAGCTGAACTCAAGTAAAATATATGCTGGAATGTATAGTTTTTATACACTCTATTAGTTCAGGATGTTAGAATCAGATAGAAGAGGAATAGGAAAGCACCCTAATGAGAACGGAATTATATAGAGAAAATTTCTACTAGAAATTGCAAAAGAATGCCAACTTCCCTTCTGACTTCAGATCTGGAAAAAAAAAAATCAACTACGATTCTAAACAACAGGGCCAGGACTATCCCTGTTTAAAAATCTTAAGTGTAGCTAGATCTTACTGTACTAATAAATAAATATGTGTAAACATTCAACCTGAGTTCTCTGAAAAACATAATGTATAATAAAAGAAATATAGAGATAATTCTAAAATATTTACTTACTCATTTGTTCAACAAATATTTTTTAAACCTGTTCTATGGAATTAGCAATGTACAAGGCACAAGACATAGAAGGGAAGATAAATCAGACATGAGACATGAACACTCTGCAATAAGTTTAAAGTTAAAAATGCAAAACAGATATTAATTAAACTGTATACATATACTTTAAAAACTGCTATAAATGTAAAAAGAGGTACAGAAAAAATAGGAAGTTGTATTATAGTATTCGAGACAATATTTTATAAAATAGCTTGACATTCTCATGTATGTCGATGTATGTAAATATGTATTACATTTCTACGTTTGTAATGTAATATAAATGTAAAATATGATGTAAAAAAATGTGGCCTCTATGCAAAAGAAACAAGATAATAAGAGAACAAGCTGGGGGCGGGGGTGGGGTGGGAACGACAACACATATGATACAGAATGACAAAAGGAAATTAAATATATAATGACAAAATAAAAATACATACTGGAGAAAAAAATAGAACTAGACCAATACTGAGAAAATGGAATCAATTAAACGTAGAACATTTAAAAAGCCCTCCTAAATAAAGAAGATATGAATATAAACATGAAAATGATAATTAGTATTGTTTTGGAAAGCAAAGAACAGAAAACAAATATATGATGACTTTCTAAAAACAGACCACAGAAAAAAGAACCCAAAAAATAGTCAAAAAGTGGCAAGAGGGGTGGAAGTGCATAGAATAATCTAAACTGCAAAAAATTTTGTGTAGCCAACTTCATATTCAGCAGTGAAATACTGTTAGTGTTTCCCTAAGACAAGACAAGGATGCCTGCTCTCACCATTTCTATTCAACATACTCCTGGAAATTCTAGTCAGAGCGATTAGACAAGAAAAAGAAATAAAAGGCATTCAAATTGGAAAGGAAGAAATAAAAGTATCTCTATTCACAGATAGTATCTTATACGCAGAAAAACCTATTTGACACACATGCACATGCAATGCAAGAAAAAAACAATTAATAAAGAAATTCAGCAAAGTTTCAAGATACAAAGTTAACACGCAAAAATTAATTGTATTTCTAAATACAACAAATATTCTGAAAAGGAAATTAAGAAAATTTACAATAATGTAAAACAAAGAAAAAGCTTAGGAAGATATTTAAGCAAGGAGGCACAAGATGCATTTGCTGTAAACTAAAAACATTGCTGAAAGAAATTAAAGAAGACCTAAGTGGAAAGATGTTTTACGTTCACAAGTTGAAAGATTTAATAATTACAAAATGACAATAGTACCTAAAGTGATATACAGGTTCAATGCAATCTCTCTCAAAATCCCAACAGTAATTTTTACAGAAATGAAAAAGCCCATGCTAAAGTTCATATGGAATTTTGCGGGACCTAGAATAGCTAAAAGAGTCTTGGAAAAGAACAATGTTGGAAGACTCATGTTTTCTTCAAAACTTACTACAAATCTACAGTAATCCAAACAGTAGAATACTAACATAAGGATAGATGTCCAGGGTTCCACTGCCAGGAAGAGAAATCTTCAAAATTTCTGGCTACAAAAACTAGTCAAGACTGTGGCTGAGTGAGACAGAGGGCAGCTGGAGTCGCAGACATTTCTCTTAAGGGGCCTGCACACAGACTTTCTCACTGATGGACTCATTGGCTCTGAGTCCCAAGGTTGGGTGGCAGATTGAAAGGCACCAAGGACATTCTAACTTCAGGGTGAGGGCTGGAGGGGCAGCTTTCTTCCAGACAGAAGTGTTAGAAGAATCCATTGTTCCTTTTTTGAGGCCGCCCCCATTCCTGGGATGCAGACGCAGACAAGCATCGTATTTGAATCTCCATCAACCTGGCTAACATTGGTGACCCTACCCATGTAATTCCCTGAGACCCTGAGCCCACCAAAGCCACTCTAGTGGCTTTTCCATACAAATTACCTATCTTGGTTCCTGCTGCACACTTTCCTAAAATCTCGAGGCTCACAAAACCCAAACAAGCAGCATCTGGCCTCAACGTGCCCCAAACCTCTTGCTGAGCAGCCCCAGCACTAGTGGCAGCTGGCCTGGGTTCATAGCTTGGCCTCTTCAGGCACCTCTAAAATCACCATGGGTGGCGGCCATCTGCGGATTATTTAGAGACTCTTGCTAGGTGGCCCCAGGCAGTGCACAGGCTGAAACTGAACTGGAGACCCTCCCAGGAAGCCCTGGCTCTGGCACACCCTGTGGCTGGCTTCCACCTGAGCTGTAGCACTCACTATCCAAGGCTGCATCTGAGGACAGCACACCCCAAGAGAAGACTGGACAAGCACCAGAGCCCTGATAAAGTGAATCCTGCTTCATAGGGTCAGCCCATCACAGGCTAGTTCTTATCACCTATGAGCCCGAGGGTCAACCTCAATTTGATGTGAAAATAGCAACCAAGGCTCAATTACAACAGGAGGGCACACACAAACCTCACAAGGAACACACCTGGAGCACCCAGATCAAATGACCAGGGAGACTGTGCGCTGGTCCCCACAGGACACTCACTACATAAAACCAGAAGAGATCAGCAGGGAATATTCAAAGTGGTGAAAAGCAAGGTCATGCAACAAAGATTACTCTACCTGGCAAAGCTATCACTTAGAATCAAAGGACAGATAAAGAGCTTCCTAGACACAAAAAAGCTAAAGGAGTTCATCAACGCCAAACCAGTATTACAAGAAATGTTAGAGGAACTTCTTTAAGAGGAAGAAGAAAAAAAAGATTAGAAATATGAGGGATAAAATGACAATAATTACTATCAATAATTACTTTAAGTATAAATGGATTAAATGCTCCAATCAAAAGATAGAATGCCAGAAAAGATAAGAAAACAATATACTGCCTACAAGAGACTCATTTCAGATCAGAAGACAAAGACTGAAAGAAAAGAGATAGTTCATGAAAATGGAAACAAACAAAAACCTAGGTAACAATCCTTATGTCAGACAAAATAGACTTTAAAACAAAGGTTATAACAAAAGACAAAAATGACCCAGTAATTCCGCTTCTGGGTATTTTTCCAAAGAAACCCAAAACAGTACTTTGAAAGGACATGTGAATTCATATGTTCACTGCAGCATTATTTACAACAACCAAGATATGGAGGCAACCTAGGTATCCATCAATAGATAAATGGATAAAAAGGAAGTGGTACCTACATACAATGGAATAGTACCATAAAAAAAGAATAACATCTTGCCCTCTGCAACAACATGAATGGACATAGAGGGTATTGTGCTGAGTGGGTATTGTGCTGAGAGAGACAAATGCCATATGATTTCAGTCTCATCTAAACAAAATAAACAAAACAGAAACAAACTCATACAGAGAACAGAGAACATTTTGAGGGTTGCCAGATGGGAGGGCATTTAGGAGGGTGGAGAAAAAGGGGGAAGGGATTAAGAAGTACAGATTGGTAGTTACAAAATAGTCATGGGGATATAGAGTACAGCATAGGGAAGATAGTCAATAATATTGTAATAACTACCTATGGTGTCACATGGGTACTAGATTTATCAGGATGATCGCTTCATAAGTTATATAAATGTCTAATGACCATGTAGTACACCTGAAACTAATATAATATTGTATGCCAACTGTAAGTGAAAAATTAAAAAATTATTTAAAAGGAAAAAGAAAGCATAAAATAGCATACTGAAAATAAGATCACACATATGTGAGAAAAATAATGATTTAAATAATCATATTGAAATATTTTATTTATGTTAATTGAAAATAAAATTGCATAGGCTTATTGCAAGAGTAAAGTTATATCCAGTATACAATATTTTTAACTATGTAAAGCACTATGTATATAAATAGTTATTGTTTTACTTCTACGATTTGCTTGATGGGCTGAAGAACACATCATTGGAATACTTCACTATAGCATACAGGTTACTTTTTTCAGTGCTATTATGAATGAAAACATGTTGCAATAAATTATTTCATAAATGTATTTTATAAAAACATTGAGTATTAACTATCTTTTGTGCTAAAAAAACGCTAAAGAGTCTGAGGTTTTTAAAATGTGCAAAGGATTAGGATCCACATTTCTCATAAGAAGCTATACAAACAGTAAATAAAAACATTAAAAATGATCAACATGATTAGTCATTAGGGAAATGCAAATCAAAACCATAACGAGATGCCACTT
Source organism: Rousettus aegyptiacus (assembly GCF_014176215.1). Taxonomy (NCBI): domain Eukaryota; kingdom Metazoa; phylum Chordata; class Mammalia; order Chiroptera; family Pteropodidae; genus Rousettus; species Rousettus aegyptiacus. Next base: position 97,188,901 of record NW_023416307.1, on the reverse strand, counting down.
CACATCCATTAGGATGACTATTATCAATAAATCAAAAAAAATATTTCTTTAATCCTCAATTTGTTTCCAAAGGGTTCCTTCACCCTCTTGCCTGATTGTGCCTGAAGACCTCTTTTGACTGCAGCTCTCTCAAGTAAGTGGTTGTTTTTCTCTCATGCTCTTCACTTGGCTAGAGCTGGAGTGCATGTCTAATTTTTTGCTGCTCATCTCTACTTTCAAACTATTCTCCTTTTCTCACTCCTAACTAAAATCCCACAGCTCGTTGTGGGTCATCTGTCAAGCCCAACTATCCCTCACTCTTCTTTTATAATTCCTGATTCATGATCACTCTCTACAACACACCCATCACAAACCTTGTGGTTTCGCTATTCAATTAGATGAGACTTCTCACATCCTCGCCTCTCTTGATCTCATCTTCTCCAATGATCTTGAAATCTACCTTATTTCAGACACTCCAGTGATCACACCCTAGACCTGCACTATATAATTCAGTAGGTACTAGCTATACGTGCTGTTGAGCACTTGAAATGTGGTCAGTTTGACTGAGCAACTGAATTTTAAATCTTATTTAACTTTAATTAATTTAAATGTATCTTTTATGATATGTTATTTGGTTGTTGAAAAACTTTTAAGAATTTCAGATTAACTTTAGTATGTAAATTTACTTTTTTTAATTGTATAAGTTCCAAAATCTAAATACCTATCAAATGTTTCTGATAAAAATTTTACATTCTAATCGAAATGTCCTATAAATATAAGATATATATCAGATTCCAAACACAGAATGAGAAAAGGGAATGCAATATATTTTATTAATAATTTTTACTGATGACGTAGGTGGCTTGCATTGTATTTCTGTTAGACAGCGTTACCCTAGACCTTGTCATAACCAATAATTACACACCAATATTAATCTCAAACTCTCACTCATTGATCACAAACTATCTTTCCAACTGGTACCTCAAATTCAATCATTATTCAACCCATCAGGAACAATTAATCCATTGATCCTACCATCTTAGAATGTCCTTCCATGTCATCAGTTTTCTTTTATTCAACTTAGACTCTATGCTCCATTGTTATAATTAGTAAATAAATGAATAAAAAACTTAACAAAAGACATGTAGAGTAATAAAATGCTTACCTATTTTTACTGTATTCTCTGTTTTCCATTATTTTATTTGAATCTCTCAACAATACCACAAAGTAATTACTAATTTTTTTCTAATTTAACTGAGGAGGAAACAGAGACTGTAAGTTTAACTTGCCCAATATCCTAGAGCTGGTAGTGGCAGAGCTGGGATGCTCACAAGAGTCTGTCAGACTGCAGAGATGTTTTTATTCATACTTTCCAGTTCCTTTCAAGTGCTACTACACCATGGTGTGAATAGGAAATAAGTGACAAGCTTGTTTCTTTCAGGGGCCTCTAAGTCTTTTGTCTTCTGCCTGAATTTGGCCCATTCTTTTGATCCTCATCTCTTGTCCCTGAATCTGACAGCTGATCTTATATATGATTCAAAACTATGCTTAGATCTCTTCACAGCTCATTCTCCATAATCTATTCCTTCCAACAGCCCCATCAGTAATTCATTTATTTATCCATTAACAAATTTATTGAGGTTCTTCTCTATACCAGGCTCTGCTGTAGGTGCTAGTAATACTGTTATAAACTAAACCAGAGGTCATCAAACTGTCTGTAAAAAGTTGGATAGTAAATATTTTAGACTTTGTGGACCAAGGGCCAAAATCAGGGATGTAAGTACTTACATAACAAAAGAGAAAATAAATTTCTACAATTTTTATTGATAAAATTAAAAATATAATAATAAAAATTGAGTACAATTTGCTTGCAATACCGGTCTACTAATAAGAATTAAAAAATTATTTTACTAGGGAGGATAATATTTTGCTTAAGCTAGGGTCAAAGTTAGCATTTATATAATCAAATTGATTGTAAGTAGTCATTTGTACATTCTAAGTTTGCAAGCCATACAAAAATGGAAGTCTAGATGTGGTTCATGGGCTGCAGTGTGCCAACCACTGAACTAAACAGAAGAAAATTCTTGTTCACTTGAGACATAGGTTCTGATGGAGGGCTGAGGGATATAGGCAATGAACAAATATAATATGTCAGACAGTGATAAATACAATAAAGAAAAATAATGTAGGCAGAAAGGAATAAATACTGACCAATGAATGATAATAGCAATGATTTTTATGTAAAATTGCCAGATGAGCCTTCTCTGACCAAAATAGATACCTGAAGAAAGCAAGTTAGTAAGCCAAGAGGGAAAGTGGGGCAAGAATTCCAAGCTAAGAAAACTTGACGAAGGCTCCTGAGTAAATGTGGATATAAGCAGTGGATTGGAGTGAACAAGGAGTGGTGGTGGGAAATAAAGAGAGGTAGACCTTTCATTTATACAGGTCCTTATTTGCCCATAATGAAATGCGAAATCATTAAAAGGAAGAGAAGGGATAGGTGCCTGAAACCTAAAACATAAATGAGACAGGGCACAAGTTAACCTCTACTCTCAATAAATGTGATTGTGCATAGAAGTAGACATTCAGCAGTTTTGAATTCACTCATATCCCACCCTTTTATGTATGTTTACTGAATAAACCACATACAGTGTATGCTTAATAAATTAATTGAGTCAATGTTCTCAGGTAAGCATAAGTTTTTTAAAAAGTTTTTGAAGTTAACAAGTTGTTGTGAGACAAGTTGAGACATTGAAAATATTGTTTAGATATTTAAAAGGAAGTTCTAATAAATTTAAGGATAATATTTTATTATTTAAATGAATTTAACAAAAATATATAGAAAACTGTAATATGTCTAGAAATTTTCTAATAACTGTGGAAGAAATGACAAAGAAGGCCTTATAATCATATTAGAGAGTCAGATGATGCATAGACCAGTAAACAAAACCCTATTCTGGGGAATCTCCTATCAGTTTTTAAGGTGGTGACCCACTCCACCACGGAAATCCAGGAAAGAAGAATGTCCTTCTTTCGCCCCTGTCCTGCCAATGATTGAGCACTTGACTTAGAGTTCCCAATCAAAAATACAGCCTCATACTTGGGATTTCAAATTTTGAGCAAATGATTTGAAAATGTAGACAGTATGAGAGTTCGAAGTTCCCTGCGAAACATGGAGAGATTATGGCAAGGACTTTTCTTCCAGTTCAATGTTTGCTGTGGTGTAAGCTGCCTAACCTTGTCTTTTGTTCACTTTCCAGCCTAGTCTTTAGTGTTTTTATAAGTCCATAAATCCTGATTTTTATCCAGATAGCCAGAGTCAATCCATATTGCTGATGACCAAGATGTCTATAATACCAATAGAAAAGGCAGGACAACTAGTGGCATAAACAGAACTAATGCTATTACAAGTACAATAATCACAAGAAACCATCATCGTTACACAACAATACAAATGTACCTAACAATACTGAACTGCACACTTAAAAAATGTTATAATAGTACATTTTATGTTGAAACTGGATAAAGAGGTCAAGTGGAAACTTCTGGTTTCAATGCTATAAGCATGTGTCAAAACATCAAAATGTATATTTTAAATATATGCAGCTTATTTTAAGTCAAGTATGTCTCATTTAATCGGTTGTTAAAACAAATATTAAAAACTTGTCGCTTCCTAATCATTTTATGCTTAAAAATATATTGTGAAATGTATACTTGACAAGGTCTTCACTGAGGAAATAAAATTTATGCTGACCCTTGAAAGTTAGATCTAAATTAAATGAGTCCAGAAAAAAAAAAAGAGAGAAAGAGAAAATTCCAAATATAATATTACCAGGTGAGGATGGAGGTATGGCTGTACATAGTAGCTATTGAGAGTGCAATAAAAAAGTCATATTAAGGACTCATGGGGACAAAGACATTTAATGGTTATGGAAATGTTAGCTTTTGGAAACTGAATGTCAAAAGAAGGATTAGAGACTTGAACATCTATGCAAGGAAAAAGAGGATTGTGAATAGGAATCAATATCCTGAATATGAAATTTTAAAACTAATGAACTACATCTGCTATTACTTAAGCTTTTAATGGCTATTTAATTTGTGCATTCTATGTATCATTTTTTTTTTCTATGGCATAGCCTACAAGTTGTTTTGTTGAAAATCTTTTCCCAAATCCTCCTAATGTGCACTTCTGTGCTACAAAGGCTAGAAAGTTAATAGTTAACTTCTCACATTCCGTTGCAGCTAACTTTCCAGATAGTATGTTCTGCTGTCAGATATGTTCATGCAAGACTAAAATTTGGACCTGAAGTACATGGAAGTGAAGTGACATGAGACATCCATTTTGCTAGTGGAAATTAGAGCAGAGACAACACGGAGCTTCCCAGGTAAACATGATCATGACAACATCAGCAGCTCTCCTGTCAGCCCAGTTCAGGAGTGAGCCTCACAGGTGTACCTGGGAACTCAACCTAGAGTCTGTTTCTTGAGCCCTCCTAACTATTCACCCAGCCATTTAACACCCTCCAATAAATCTTGTTCTGCTGGCGCTAGCTCACTGGGTTTTCTTCTCTGAAATTAACCCTAGCAAATATTTGGAAAATATTTGTACCAGTTTGAAAGAAATGTATCGTGTAATAAATAGTTTGCTAATGAATAACATATGTAGGTACAAAAACACAGTAACATACTTCTTTCTTTTCAAATTCGTGAAATATTAAAATTCACCACATTATCCTCACACCCAATGTCTCTTTGTGCTCTTAAGGAAAGAGATATACTATTTATCTAAATTTTATTCTGTTTAAGAGATCCATGTTAAGAGTGTGATATATCTTTTTGGTATTTCTAAAATAATTCTCTTGATTAATTAGGAAAGTATAAAGTAATTCTGATGAGAAAATATTTATTTGACACGGGTGAATCACAATTTTATTCAAGATGCTCTTTAATATATTATACTAAAATTAACTAACATAATAACACTAAATTTTACCAAGAAAATTCTATGATGCTATAATATTATGAAGATTTTTTGTTATGTAGTCTATTTGCAAAGTTTACTCAGGAACTAAAAGTTCTTTTTCCCATGGGAAAAGTAAAACAAATCCCTAGATCAAATATAGTGGCAAAATTATCACTTGATTTATAAAAAGTAAGTTGTTTAAAAAAAAAATCCAGTGATTGAAAAGTAAAATAGTAAAGCTACCTGGCTGTAGTCATTTTTAAAAGGAAAAGAATTTTGTGCATGTATGTAATCAATAACTTAAAACTACTGTTTTGTTCTCTAATTTATGGTAAGTATTGGGTACATGCTATGTTGGTTTGCATCCCACAATTAAAAAAGCATAGACAACTGATTTTAGTATGGTTTTGCTCTTAGCAGGAGGTTATAATCATTTTTTAAAGAAGTTATGAAGTTGAACACTTGCAAACTACATTTCAGATTTATAAAACTACATTCTATATCATGTGTACATATACTGCTTGTAACTCTATTAGATAGTCTTTATGACCACATGTCCCCATTTTTTACTTGTTTAAATTAGTAATTAAACAAATGCTAGTAAAGTCATACTAATATTTCTCTGTGCATTGTCATGTTGATCATTAAGTACTTAACATATATTTCTATTGGTTTTAATATTAAATATCTTGTTTTTCTTTTTATAATTTTTTTTAGCAAATACACCAACAGATGTTGAAGATATGAAACTTTAAAAAATTGAAACTTGCAAGCAGAAATAAGTAAAAGAAAAGTCAATTTGATCAAATATTTATGAGGTAACTACCATGTGCATTACATTGACTTTGATTCTGTGGCTACAGAAAAAAGGTTCACCTAGCCAGTCCTACAAAGAATGATAGAGGAAAAGAAAAATATATTACTTCTAAATCTGAAACACGCTCCAGGCCCAACTGATTGTAGTTGAATTTTTCATACAATGAGCTATGCTCCTGAGCCTCAGGGCTGCTTGCAAATACCCTCAAGGAAGAGGGACAAAGTGCCAACATTTTGACCCTAGATACCTAACTTCATGAACCTCTTCTTATAAAATCCTTTTTTTAATTCTGAAGGTGAGTTTGCTTCCTGGAATTTATGCTCAAATGCGATTTGGAGTTCTTAAAAACATAATCTCCTTAACTTAAACATTTTGCATTTGAATGAGACACCAGGGAATATGAAATGATGCACTAATTGAAACATGACTTAATAAGCAGTCCATGAAACCAGGAGAGCCCCTGAACTGTAATCCCAGCTTGGATACCACTTGCTGTGTTTCTTTGGTTTAATTGAATAATACACCAGAATATTAGTTCCCCATTTGTTGCAAGAAATAAACAATGAAGGTACCAGTCACTGAAAAATTGAATAAATCACTTAATTTTTGGCCATTTTGTAAGGATGAACTGTATAGGTAAAATCGTGTTTGCTGAAAATAAGGCTTACTCACTAAAAAGCCTCCTTTACAGTGGAAAAGTCTACCAAGATATATAGATTAAGTCTTGATTGCTGGTTATTAATTTATAAACTTTAGCTGTTGGTATATTTATTTAACTGAGTAATATGCTAATTGGTAATTCAACAAATCAGAATGCATGACCCATTAAGAGCAGGGCAGATCTGTTCTTAGTACTGATAGAAAAAATCTCCAAATGTATCACTAAATGAAAACTATCAAGGTACAAGGCAAGGTATAGATAATTCTATGAGTTGTACTTGAAAAGAGATGAGAAAGAAATTGATTCTGACCCAGTCATAAAGTGATAAGTTTTTTTGAGAGCTTACGATCATGTTTATTTCAATCTCATAAATGTAGAACCTGTGTCAGTGTCTTATTCAAATTAGATGCTAAACAAGTGCATATGTATGCTATGACTAACAGCAGTAGGATGTCATTTAGACATTCCACAAATAAAGTAAAAATAGTTGTACTTAAAATTTATATTTTATATACTCTTTTTTAACAAGTTCTGAAATTGTAAGCCAACAAAATACTGAACCAATAAGGAAACAATTAAGTAAATTGCATTTTTACCACTTGATAAAATATTATGTAACTTTTAAAAAGTGGTTTTAAAGATTACGTAGTAATAAATAAAAATATTAACAGTAGGAAGTTAAGTGAAAAATGAAGTATCTACTAAAACTGAACACGTGTAAACTCTATGACCCAACAATTCCAGTCCAAGATATATAGCCAGCAAAAATGTATACATACATATTGACTAAAAGGGACAAGAATTTTCATAGCAACATTATTTGTAATCACTAAAACTATTTACTTATTTACTCTACTATTGATAGACAAGAGAAATGTCCTTTGGCACAGCACATTTTTTTACTATAATAAATTTCATAAGAAATATTTTATTGCCAACCTTCAAAGAACAAAATAAGGAATTAGAAAACATTTCAATTGAGATTCACATAGAATAATAATAGATAACTGCAGTTTAAAAAGTCTTAAAAGTATTACGATTCTTAAAAATTGCTATACAAGTGGACGCCACAGTTCACTGAGTACCCATTTGACCAGCTGTGATGGGCTGCACCTCTGATGTCTGCAAGTGGAAGCAGCAACATGCCAACACAAAAGGCAGTCTTTTTCCCAGTAATTCGACCACAGCTCTCCGCTACACTCTGGGAAACAACACTTCAATGAGAGAGCAGCCTTTAGCTTCAGACATTAGTCGAGCCACCAGGAGCCGGGAGCTATCAGCAATAGCAGAGAAAAGTGAGGTGGAAAGCCCTGGCTAGGGACAGTGCTGGCAGGAGAGGGAGAAAGATGACTGCAGGAACAGCAGGAGCCAGAGATGGCAGTAGGAGCCACAGGAAGAGATGCTGTGAACTGTTCACTTGGTATAATGACTGCCCCAAGGTGACTGCATAAAAGTAACAAATCATGACATCTCATTATATGCTGGCTTTAGTGTCAGCCCTCAGTCAGCATGACTGACTGACACAAGCTAAAAATAAATCCAAAAAAAAAAAAAAATCTTGATCCCCTTGGTCTCTGCTACCTCAGAGTGGTAACTCCTTATGGAAGGGCAGCTGCGGTCTTTGACAGTCTCAATTACTTCAAATAATAAAGTGTCACTTAACAACTAGTTTAAATAGTTTGAAGATTCTGGCAGTAACTACTTCAAAATAAAAACCCTGCCTTATGTTTTTTTTTTTTTTAATCTTATCTCAATACAGCAGCTAGTACAGAGTAGATCAGCTAAAAGGCTAACTCCACAAACACTATCAGAGGATATTCAGAAGCTCCCAAATGTGCAGGCAGATATCCAAGCGGTTTGTTCCTCCCATCAGAAAGCAAGAGCTTCTTTCTGGCTTCTCTCTGGAAAACAATTTGTAAAAAGCAACTATATGCCTGTTGTGTCCAAAACAACATCTGTTCTTCCTATATGAATATTATAATTCTTCAATTATTTCACAGAAAGCTCTCCTGACCTCTCACTTCACATACAATAAAGCCCAGCCTGGGAACCTAGATCAGTCATAGGACACAGGTTGCTATATTTCATGTTCAGGGAGTGAAATAAGAAGAAACTGCACATTTAAATTCAACTGATGTTAAAGGATTTGCTTGTACAAGCATTAAACATATTATGAGATTTAAATCACCATTACCCACAAAATGGGAAAATTAACTTAAAGTTGAAATAGTTTGGAAATCACCTAACAAGAGAGAATTTTATAAAATATGTTCCTTTAAAGACAGGTTTTTAGAATTATATATTAATAGCCCATAAGTATTTTTCAGTGTCTTTTTATTCTTCTATTCAACAAATATAGCTGGAGACCTATTAGTTACAAGAAAATGTCCTAGTACTAAAGTAGATTAAAAAAATAAACAGGAAACAATCAAAGTCTCCATGAGTTTATAATCCAATAGGGAAATTGACACACATGATAATGACAATTCAAAGGAATATGTGATTGTATTAAGGAATGACTTCTATGAGCCCAACACTATACCAGGTGCCAACTATACCCCAATATCCTGGATTCTGGGATATACAAGCTAACAAGTTTAAAAAAAAAAAAAAAAAAAAAAAGCCCATAAAGTTAAAGCACTATAAAAGCACAGTAGAGAAATTGCTAATTGAGCCAGCCAGGGAAATCAGAAGGTTTTGCTTACCTCTGGCACTTGGAATTGGGTTTCAAAGGTTGGGTAAAATTTCTCCAGAGAGAATGGGGTTGATTACAGAGAGGCTATTCCAAGCAAAATGAACAGTAGACACAAATAAGATACACATGTGAGAAATTGGGGAGATGATAGACACAATTTTTGCCTGCTGTCCTGACATAATTTAATAGCACCCCCTTTCACTCTTTTTATCCCCCTTTCACTCTTGAAAGTGCTATCTTTTAGACAATACAGTATGCGGTCAACCTAATGGAAAAGCACATCATAGTTCAGAGTTATTGGAACCTTAGGCATATTAGAGAGGATAAACAATAATAAAGAAGCATATTTTTCCTTCCTTAGACAATAGGAATACATCAGAAAGTTTAATTAGGGATGTTAACTAAGGAATATGAGCATTTTAAAGATAAGACTAGTTAGCCACTTAGAGACTGAACTAGAGTATATGGTATGAATATAGAGTCTAATATTATAGGACCGAACTAAGATATTAAAAATCTAGGTTCTGGTAAATCCAATAGGACCTTAAAAGACTGACCAACAAAGGAAGACACTCAGGACAGTCTTTTTTCTCATTCTCCACTAGAACTGTTTCTAAATCCTCACTGCGTCCTTCAAGTCCCCAGTCATGTGTGCCTGACCAGGTGTGAGTCTAGGGAACATGTCCACAATCCCTTCTGGTTTCTTTTTCTTTAATCTCTCTTGTATCTTCGATCTCCTCCCTCATCTGCATAAATTTATAAATATACTCATTTCTTTATCTATTAAAAGAAAGCTTTCTCTATGAGGTTTTTATCATTTCTTTCATGCCTGTCATCTTCACAGGTCTTGTAGGAATAGTTTAACTCACTATCCCCAGCCCTCTACTGTTCCGGCTCTTAAGTGAATAAAGACAACCACAATGATAACTAATTGAGCACTTACTAGGTTCCAGGTACAATGCCTTACATGCTCTGTCTTATCAATCTTCTCACCAAAAACTCATAGAGTAGATGTTATTACTATTCCTTTTTTACTGATAAGCAGATTTAGTGAAGATGCATAATGGAGCCTCAGAAAATGAGGCTCAGAGAGGTAATCCAAAAAGAGCTATTCTCTGGGGAACATCAGCCATCACTTGGGGACTGACGACTCCTAATAAAAATAATTCCAGAACTGGCTCTTCCCTCCTGAGCTCCAGACTCTCTTTTGCATCCCTTACACGACATTTCCACCTGAATAACCTGTCAAAAAACCAAACTCTACATGCACAAAACTGAACCTATACTTAACAGCAACCCCCAAAAAACTAGTAATCTACACTAGATACTCGAGAGTAAATCTTGATTCTTCTTCCTCCACCTTCTCTCCATCCTCAAACTCCACTATTAACTGTTCACCATATCCCATGCATTGTACCTCCAAAATCTCTCTCCTATTCATGTTTTATCCCCCAACACTGCCCGAATCCAGCCCATGTTATCTTAACTATAACATTATAATAGTCACAGACGCCAATCTCTCAACCTCTCCATTTCTCCTCAGCACACCAATTAGAGCCATCTTTACTAAACAGATGGCTACATCTGTGTATTTCCTACACAGCTCTGATCATTCTCATGTCTAAAACTTTTATGGGCTCAAAGCTTAGCTCAAATGTCAGTTCCTTTTTGAAATCATCTGATTATGCTCCCTGCCCAAAGGGTAGTCATCACTACCTTCTGAGTTTTCCCATTTAGTTCATGTGCTAGGGTAGTATTTATAGTATATATTGTGTTTCTTCCCTCTCAGTTCAGATTGTGCATGCATTGATGGTAAGGATCTAGATTTAATCACCTTTGATACTCAGCATCAAGCATAGTGATTAGCATCCATGTTAAATAAATGTTCACATAAATTATCAATTTAGAAATGACTAGATGATAACCATACAGTATCATGTCCATGTGCTGAAACAAGCGCTAATCACATTTTTTTCAAGTATAAGCACATTCATGAAATATTATGCTATAAAAAACTCACTAGAAGGAAAATAGTAGTGAGAAACAGTGCTAGTATTTCTAGTCTGAAGAAGAAAATGCCAAATTGCATAGAAATTTTGCTAACAAAGCAATTTTCTAAGTAGGCCTGTATTCTGAAAGGTGTAGAGGTCAGATAACTAGCAGATTAACTTCTCTGCACACTCTTGTTTTGAAGAATTATCCGAGCATGTCTAAGGTTTCTTCTTCCTTTCTCTCTTTGCTTTATCTTTCACACCCCTATCATTGAGAATGTTAATAGCCTTAAAGGAAATCAATATCTAGTCACCAAACTCACATGTAGTACAGCACTGGTCTGGCAAGTAAGTTGTTATAGCGTTAGTTACGGAAACAGCTGCAAATCTGTCCCAGGGACATCAGCTGCTATGCAAAAGGGCAGAATGTGGCCTTAAGATGAAACTGAATGCAAAGTCAAATTAATTTAATTCATATTTTATTTATGAGTCAATGAATTAATAATCAAGGATTTTTATGGGCAAGTTTTTTACTCAGTAGAGTACCTTTGATTGCATTAGTATTTGGGATGGAAATCCAAAATCTATTACCTTAAACTGGTAATACTCACCCAAATGAGTGAGTAGGTAAGCAAGTAATGTCACACTACCTTATACAGACTAAATCTCATCTATGGCAAGTTTTGATTTGATGGAATTTTCTTATAGTAAAATTGTATTAAAAATATGGGACTTATTAGTCTAATAGTTTCTGATCTAAATCAATATCTTTAAGGTTTATTTTTTTAACTTATCTCTAAATAAGAGTCTACTTACGTTCAAGAGTGATAAAGAAAATGAAAATAAACATTATCCATTTATCAGGAAATTGAGGCATACTCTACGTGGTTCTTTATTTCCCAAAAGACATAACTATCACTACTAATAAATTTGAAGTCTCTTTGAGCAACCCCAAACCTTTAATTCTGGTTTAATGTATACATATGCAGATCTTTCTTTTGCAATTATTGCTATATCATTCATATGTAAAAATATTTATATTTATATCATACTGTTAACATTATTATTCTGCAACATATTTTCACTTCATCTTGTCTGTAGTTAAGAAAAGACAGCCTAGAGTCAAATCTCAACTCTGCCCTTTATCACCTGTGTAACCTCAAGTAAGTTCCTTAACCTCCTTCCTGCTTCAATTTTCTCATTTGAAAGGTGAGAATAATATTATCTCCCTCATAAGATTTTTTAAAGCTTAAATGCAAATCCTTTAGAACAGTGCTTGATTTACAGCATAAACTCTGTATGTGTTGGTTTATTTGTGTTCTCAAATGCTATTATCTCCCATTCTTTTTATTTTTCGAATATTATTCCAAATTCTGGAATCCCTGGGGATCTTCTCTATCTCATGACTTTAAATATCATTCACATACTGACAGCTCTCAAATTTATGTCTCTGGGCTAGACCTTACCACTAAGCAACCCCCTCTAATTTGGGGGGGTAGCTCAATTAGTCTTTCCTTCTCTATGCTTTTTTAGCATGTATTTTATGTACCTCTGTTTTAACGCTTATTGTGTTTTGGAATTTGTATCTGGCATTTGCAGTATATAGCGAGCTCCCAGAATCTAGAATATTAGTAAATCTTTAACTACAGGTAAAGTATAAGCAGAGAAGCAAATCAATCAATATAATAATATATTTCTTCAAGTAATGTTGATTCTTAGTCCTCCCCTCCAAAGATTCTGATTCAATAACTCCTAAGCAGGGCTCAGGAGTTATATGAATTTTTTCAGTGCCTCAGGTGTTTCTACCTTTAGCAACCCACAGAGCAGACCTTGAGGAACAGGGAAAGAATATTAAGATCCAGCAATTTAGAATTACATCCTGATGTACTACTACCCATCATTCTTATAAGTGGATCTGTTGCAAATTGTTGTTCAACCACTTTATTGGGGTATGACTGACATACAAAAAGCTGTACATATTTAATGTGTACAACTTGATGAGTTTGGAGATTAATATATATCAATGAAACCATCATCACTTTCAATGTCATAAACTTATCCATCACCTCCAAATGTTTCCGCAAGCCCTATTTTGTTATGTTCAAAATCTAGGTTGTATTGAGTATTTTCTCAAAGGTTCATGAATATCAGCCAATCAAATCAGCAAAAAATACATGAGAATTAAGAATTTACTAGCTACAGTTAAACTAAGTCAAAGAACTCAGAATAAATTTTCCTATTAGTTCAATGCTGTTTAAACTTATTGAAATATGAGCATGAGCAGAAAGACTTAATGTAGCTTTCAAACAGGAAGAAAAGGGCATGTGGGAGGATAATATGTTGTATAATGCCTGCACACGCCAGACACACAGAATAACTAGAACAGGCATTCTTATCAATCCTCATTTTATAGATGAGAAAACTGAGGTTCAGAGTGGTCTTTATCTTGGAGCAAGTAACTCACTCAGATATATATCCTCCTTGTAACTGGTAGAATTCAGATTTTTAACCCAGGTCTTTCTGACTACAAAATTAATGCATTTTCCAAAATATACCACTTTACTCCCACATAGTCCAAATAAAATATAGTTGAACGTATAAAAAATGATTTGTATTTCTAGCACTACCACTCAATATTTGCATAATCTTCTACTGGTCCTTTCATCTCTTTGGGCTTCAGCTTCAAATGAGGGCACTATATAAAAGAAGGAACAATGCTAACAAAGGAAGTCTATAGGAGCAAGACCAGCCGGTAATAGATGACAGGAGATACCAAAGATGGTGACTCCATATGCCTCTCATCACTGTCCCCAGATGAAGACTGTCATGGATATTGTCTCTCTAGAATGAGTGACCAGAGAAGTGCTTAGAACGAGAGACATATTCTGCTTTGGTTTTAGCAAGCAGTGAAACAAAGGGCTTAAGATCAATGTTAAAGTGCCTGGGTCCAAATTCTGGCTCCACCATCTTACTAGCTATTTGAACTCTAATAAAGTACTTACTCTCTCTCAGCCTCAGTATCTCATCCAGATAATGGGGATAATAATAGTACCTCCTTCAATGGCAGAATTAAATGAGTAAATGAACATAAAATACTTAGGCTATCACCTGATACTCAACAAATTTTGATTATCAGTTATATTTATTATACCACAGTGTAGTACAGTAGTCACTATGAACATCTAAAGTTTTTATTCACTTATAACCAGAAGTAAAATTCAATATGCTTAGAAACCATGGGCAAGCTAGCAGGATCTGTGTACTTTATCTTGGAGCCTGTAAAAGCCTAGAAGTTTGACTTAATGTTTCAGTTTATGTTTGTTTTAGGCCACATAAATATTATGTAAATAAAATTCTCAAAGTTAGTAACTTTGCATTTTGTGTAATAATAGAGATTTGTGACTTTATCACATGTTCTATCTTCATTGAGCAACAGTGTCTTGCTTATTTAATATTGTAATCAATCTCTTAAGTTTTTTTCTCCATGTGATAATACCTCTAAGAGTATTTTTCACATTAATGCATGAAGATATTATAAGTAATCATGGTTTATAAGTATCTGGTATTTTCCTTCGTATAAAAAGTTCTTTAAAAAATGTTTACAGTAGAACCAAAGCTTATGTTATTTAGGGAAATATAAAAATTTTTGTCTACAGTGATGTATTTTTAATAAAGATACAAGTTTATGCCATATTTTAAATAAGTTTGAACGATTCGATGATATTTGCTATTATAGTCTATATATTGCATAAGACTTGATGGATGCCCACATTGTACACATATTTGTAAAGTATGGGTTAAACCTCATACAATACTAGAATTTAGTTTGTGTTTTAAAATTAAAGTCAATTATGTAAAAACTTTCTGGTAAAATCTATTATTCACCAGAAGACATAACTATGTAACTGAATTAAAACATTGCTTGATCTGTTAATTTTAATATATGTGTGGTACATATACAATACTTTGTTGAATAAAGAAAATTATTATTTAAGATTTGAGAAAGCATGTAAATACATTTATTGTCACAATAAAAAGTTTGACAGTAATGACATTAAATTTTCATACTATAAGAAATAATGATTGTGGTATCCTATGACTTTCTGGAAAGCTGAAGTATTTTGAGAACTATTTTTCTGAAATATAATAAATGATTTTGAATTAAGTCAAGAAAATAATATTTAATGGCATGAAGTTACTAATCAATTGCCTGAAATCTATAAACCATAGAAGTCCCCAAAAGTTTCTTAGTGTCAACTTCAGCTGTTTAAGGCAAAGCACATGAAACAGTGACCAAATATTTCAACTTCGGAGTTTTCAATGGTTTTCTTAACTTTCTTATGAAAAAAAAAATTGAAAAAAGTAAACTTTTCATATTATAAGCTACTGTTAGTTACAGATTACTTTTATCCACTATCTCAAAATATTTAGGAAAAAAGATGAAAGCTATTCAAGACCTAATTCATTTATTTTATCTAACTTTATTTTTTATGCTATTAATGTTCTTTCACTTAACTTTCTACTGTAAAAAAACTAAATTCATATTAAAACACTAGGTTGTTTTACAAACAGAAAATTAATCAATTGTCACCTTAGACGGAAGTATCAAAGTAAATTTTTTACATTTATTTTCTAGAAAACAGAAACTTACATTTCATTGACTTTTATTTAAACTCACTATTGCTGAATTGCAAAACATTGTCTTTGTCCTTATGATCATGACAGAAAACTTTATCTGCATTCAAATTTCCTACTGGTTTGTGGTATTGCAATAATAAAACAGCAGGAATGAAGGCTCATGATGAGAAATCTGACTAATTACCTGTTAGATGATAGATGGTTGTAACTCAGGAGTGCCAGTCACTGAAAACAAAACACTTTGAGATATCAATCAGCTTCCTGACAAATCCAATTTCCATCACATTTGGTGGACAATAAATGGGAATTTTACCTCTACATCTACATAGTGCAGAGTTTTAACTTTAAAATATGCATAATGATATTTTAATAAATTACACATTTTAAAAAATAAATTAAATACCTGACATATTTATATTTTAATCTCATAGCTTTTAAACAGATGGATGGTAGAAATAATTAACAATTTGTATTGTATTCCAGAAACTGAGGAAGGCAAGGTGTATTTAACAGTAGTTTTCTTATTTTCTTTCGGCATTTACGTTAAATTCAAGTTATTCACAACAACTTTAATGGATGTGTTCATTCTCTTCATTTTTTTTTCTAATTTTGTAGTAAATTAGTTGGATGTTCATTCTACATGAGATTCAAAAAGGAGAATACTCAATTAATACTACCACATACTAGCATGTGGGCAGAGTTAAAGCAAAGAAAGATCGAAGCATGGAAATTGAACATAGACCCAGAGAAATACCTTTTTCCCTTATAAGTAGTGATTACATAGTCAACACTTAGAATTTATGGTTTTCCCTAATAAGTTATAACCTTCAGTATCTTAATTCTCTGACAAAAGCAAGAAAATTAAAAGTGGCAGAGAAATGGAGACAGTAAAAGAGATTGTTAAATGAAGAAAAATTATTTTTTAGGCAAAGATGGAAAAGGTTGATAGTGCATAGTCCAAAACCGGACACTTCAAAGGCACTTGTTATTAGTGGGAGGGTAAGTTGATGCAGCTTCACTGAAGGACGATTTAGTTAGCAATGACTATCAAAATGTAAATGCTTAGACACAGCAATTCACTTTTGGAATGTTTCCAATAACTATCCTCACATATCACTGTAATATCACCTTTAATAACAAAAAAATAATAATTTTTTAACTGAAAATAACAAGGTCTCTCTACAGGAGACTGGTTTGATAAAGTATGTATACCCATATGATAGAACACTATGCAGACAAACAGTGTTTAAAAAGAATGAGATGGATCTGTATGTGTTGTTTTGGAATAATACTTAGGACATATTTAAGTGAAATAATACAGATATGTCTGAGCTTTTTAAAATAATATGAATTAAAGAGTACAAATACAAACACATGCTTGATCATGAATAAAAAATTATAGAAAAATATATAAGAAAATTATAACTGTGGCTGCCTTTGGGAAAAGTGTATAAGATGCCTGAGATAGAGGGACTACTTTTCTCTCCAGGACATACCCTTTTAAATTGTTTTAATTTGTCATGTTTTTATCTCCTTTTCAATAATAAATAAACAAATGAAGAAAAGAAAGAAGAAAGAAGAAAGAAAGAAAGAAAGAAAAGAAAGAAAGAAAAGAAGAAAGAAAGAAGAAATAAGAAAGAAGGAAAGAAGGAAAGAAGGAGGGAGGGAGAGAGGGAGGGAGGGAGGTAGGGGAAGGAAGAAAGGAAGGAAGGAAGTCTTCCTTCCTATACATGCCTTCCGATCCCTTCCTTCCTCCTCCGCCCCTCCTCCCTCCCTCCCTCCACTCCCTCCCTCCCTCACTACTCTCCCTCCCTCCCTCCCTCCCTCCCTCATCCCTCCGCTCCTCTCTCCCCTTCTCCTTCTCCTTCTTTCGCGCTTCCTTCCTTCCGTCCGTGTCACCCATTTAAGTATAAAGTATATTTAGAGCTTTTAATTATTTTATATCATATATATCTATCTCCTCCAGCACCTCCCAACTATATCTACATCCCTCTAACGAGAACATAGAGAGACAGAGAGAAAGAGAAAATACATATACAAAGATAGGTCTGTATGACTCCAAAGTCCATCTCTCTCTAGCTGTTCCATGGTAAAAAAAAAAAAAAAAAAAAAAACTTGGGAGGAGATATTCAATTTTTTAAAACAGCCTAAATCCTGCACTTTTCTAACATAACTATTAGAACAGAAACAAAGAGTAGATCAGGTTGGCACTGATGAGCTAACTTTGAACATGACCATCTTCTGAGGCTGACTGCTTGGCTGCGACCTAACTTGTGACTTAGCTTATGACTAACAATTGTGATTGAGTGTCTAAGGACTGTAGTATCCAATTCAAGCTACATAGGAGAATGAAAGTTCATTCTGGCAGTGAATCACTTTAAGCTCGTACTTTATCTACCAAGCCAGGCAAAGAAGGGAATATATAAAGACTAGAGAATTTTAAAAGTCCAAAAAGTAGGAAACTCCTTAACAACTTATCTCATACTAGAATACTGTGAAGATATTGGAGAGGGATATCTCTTTTTTTTAGAGTAATAAAACACATGTCGGTAAACACATGCATTCATGCACACGCACACACATACATGATGTTTTGTCCTTTTATTTGTTCTTTGCAGGATAGGACTTAGACAGCTGTAAAAATCAGAGAAAATCTAGAAATGATCAAATATATCATTAGAGCTAATTTTATCAATAGAAGGAATAAGTTCTCAAACAACACTTAATTAAGGACCATTTAAATATTTCACTGAAAATCACTACCGCTAAGGGCATTAATACATCAAATACAAAATCAGGAGTCTAAGGTATAAAAAACTTTGTCCCTACAGTGATGAAAACTGAGATAGGGTATAACTTACAATGACAGGTCACCTTGGAATGATGAGGTACAAGAAGCAGAGATGGACTTCTAGAGAAAAGAAGAGATTTAAATTAAAATCTTTATTTGTTTCCAAATTTTGCCCAGGGCCAGTACTGGCCAGAAAATTTGTAGGTACAATAAAGCTACACATACTTGTAGTAATAACTAGAAAAAATAATAATTTCTTTACCTTCTAACACCTTTTTATTTTAATACATATTTTTTCAAAATATAGAGATTAACCAGGAAGGACAAAAAGCATTACAAAATTATGTTAAATAAGAAAATAAAAATAATTATGTGCCACATGAGGATATAGAGCAATTGTTACTCTCTTACATTTATGGTGGGAAATTTAAATGATACACTTTTGTAGTTTATGCGAAATAAAACCTATGCTTCCCATATTAAACAACAATTTCACTCTTAAGTATTTATCTAAAGGAAATGAAAACATATATCTAACAAAGACTTGTACCGAATGTTCATAGCAGTTTTATTCATAATATCCTGAAACTGGAAACAACCTAAATGTCCATCAACAAGTATATGGAGAAACATATTGTTATATAGTCATACAATGAAATACTGCACAGCAATAGAAAGGAATGAATTACTGATATAAGCAGCAACAGTATGCTGAGAAAATGAAGCCATGTACAAAAGAATATAAACCATATATTTGCAATGGTATGAAACTCAAGAAAAGGCAAAACTAATATCTAGTAACACAAAATGTATCAGGTTTTGCCTGGATCCAGGCCTGCAGGGAATTAATTGGGATGGACGGATGAAATGTCGTATATCTTGATTATAGAGGTTGTTACATAGACATATAAATTTGTCAAAACTTCTTGAAACAAATTATACACCAAAAATGGGTGCATTTTATTGTATGTAATTTATACTTCTATAAAATTAATTTTTAAAACAAAATATCTATTCAAATAACTATAATTGTGTAGAAATTATTTTCTTTTACAGTTAGGTGGCAATTTGGAAGGAAAATGGATCAAAGAAAGAAGTTTGATTTATTAAATGGTGGAATCGTGGCTAAAACTTTCTATATTTTATTTAAACTCCATTAATGCTACTGTTTTATATAATTTATAATACAATAACATGTATATATGTATTTATTTATATTATGGTCAGCAAATACATGAAGCATATAGTAAAACATGTCTTTTCCTGTCTAGATTTTAAGTCAACAAAAATTTGGAGAGTCTACCATTTTCAAACTCTATGTTGATACACTGATACAGAGATATAAAAGATTAAGATTCTGGTCTCCAGAAGCTTTCAAACTAGTATGAGAGATAAATGTTCATTAAGAACACATTTACTCATTTAGTTGGATTTAACATGGGTGAAGTCTAGTCCTCATTATTACTCCATGTAGTGTGTATATATTTAGAAAACGTGAAAGTCGGTTTTGCATAAACGTCGAATAATAGGGGAAAATGTAGATGGAGATTACTAATATTAAGAAAAGAAAAAATAATGTAAGACTCAACTGAAGAAAAAATCTTAATATAAGTTATTGAAAAAAATTATAGAAAAAATATAAATAAAACACATAAGGAAATTAAAAAGGAGTAAAAATGTAATACTTTTTATTCTAGGTTCCCAAGAGATAAAAAACGAACTAACAAAATAAGCTCATTTGAGAAATCTATTATTTGTATTATCAAATTATATGTGTGCTTGTGTGTATCCATTGGTATTAATTCAAAAAATTCAAATGATATAGAAAACTCTCACATAACAAAAGCATTCGTTTCTGTAATAAAGTTATCAAAAGTTTAACAGTTGTGCCTGTTCTCTTCTTTCTGATCATTTGCGACTCTTGGAAGTTTTTCAAAGGACATAGTTACTAGAATACACATTTTCCACAGGAAACATCAAATGAAACTTGAAGCTAGGCCCCAGGAATAACCCTCAGAAGACAACAGAAATCTTCAGAGAACTGGAATCTAGCAAGAATCTTCCAATTTTGTAACAAGGCAATGAGATACTTTCACCAAAAATTATTCAAAGGGTAAACCAAGGGGTAAATCAATATTTGGAAAAAAAAATGGATGCAGTTAAAGAACTAGAAAAAATAAAGTTTGACATTATCTTTTACTTTTAATAATAAATATAATAATAAATTACTTTTAGACACAAATATTTGCTATCCCCCAAAGCAGCAATAAATAAACAGTGACTCTTGAAAAGTTCTTGAGAAATGCCAATATAGTGCCTCAGTACTAGTACTTAGGAAAAAAAGGCCAAGTTTATGGTGGATGAGGTGGGGAAAAAAGAGAGGCTACAGAGAAGTATTGGGAAAAAAGTAAGAACAATTTGAAATGAAATATGTTAAAATTAAATGTTTACTGGTAGTCTAGCACATGGATAATATTGATTTAAAGGCCAAAAGAAATTAAGGATGAAATAACACAGGAGTAGAGTGGGTGAGAGCATGGAAGAAACATGTATGACCGTGAGTTGATAGCTGCTGAAACTGGATGATGACTACATGAAGGTTTATGATAATATTTGTCCGGTCTTTCATATATTTAACATGCTCCATGGTAGTTTTTTAAAAAAGAAACAAATTTTAAAATAAATGAAAAATGGAGAGTAGGGACAATAAAGATACATAATTAAGGTGTTCATATAATTTATTATCCAAACTGGGATATCTTGGAAATGAAAGGAAACGGTATTAATAATTACAACTGCTGCAGGCCTAAGCCAGTGCTGTCCCGGGCAGTCCAGGATATATGGTCACTCTCCTTTGAACTGTAGTTTTCAAATATCATCGGCCTAATGAGATTTAAGATTTGTTATAAAAGCAGGAAACAGAGAGAACAACTTGTAATTGAGAACATTTAGATCATTAGCAACCAGTTGTTTTCTAAACCTCTGTGAAGAACCAGTCCTAAATCATTGCCGTAACCACTGATCTTTCTGTACCACAATTCACAAACTAATAGTCTGGGGTTATATGGGTTACAGAGTGCTTTTCTTAAAACTTTGAGCCTATTGCTAACATTTCCAAGTTGAAAGATGTCATGTAAAAATTCAGACTTCTAGCTTCTCTTGAAAAACTTGAAGAGTATTACACCTAGGCACACATTCTTATGTGGCATCAACTGACTGAAGCAGAGCGTCTCTCACTAGTCCACCCCAGCACTAAACCTTTCCTCAGTGATTTCTGATGCTGAACAGCTTTGTTTGGTTCCTTCTTTGCTTCTTACAGATACTTGACTTTTCAACCTTTGTACTAGATCAAGCTCTCTTTATCAGAACAAGGAAAGTGAGGTTGGCTGCAGAAACTGTCATTTTATAAACAATTGAAAATAGAAATCGACAACCCCAAACAATTAATCTGGAAATTCCTGAAGGTTTGTAGGCCTTCAAATAAGCCCAACAGAAGAAGCTATTTCTATTTGGAAAATTACTGTTTAATTTTTCTACATTTCAGGTCTGTTTATATTTCCCAAAGTAATTTAGCCTGAACTTTATCAGTAGGGCTCCCAGAAATTCTCTTACTAAAAAAGACAATAGTCAATCTACAACTCATTGACAAAATACATGGTTAAAGGACCCCATCCAATGACTGCTGTCCACTCTGTTTCTTTCAACAAGCCTAGAACATCATTGGATATGTGATTATTAGCAAAATCTTCATTAATTACAGCCTCATAAACAGCTGTGCAGAGAGATAGGTCCTGTTTTCATAAGAGAGAACTTGAAACTAAAAGGGGTTTCTAGCTACAAAGCATTCTAAAATAGGATGAGTTGTTTTGAGAGTAGAGAGAATAGCATCAGAAAGAAAGGATGTTTGTCCTAGAGATTGGTACCCAAATGACAACTAAAAAACCCTTTCACCCTTTAGCACAAAAGAAATGAAGAGCTATAGTTGCCTCATAACCAAATTATAGAGACTTATATTTTTTGAGAAAAATATTATTAGCAAAATTATCTGTGGCCTGAACTGGTGTCTCTTGTGAGGCAGAGAACTATCTTAGTGTTGGTTCTAATCCAAGGAAGAGAGTTATCAGAGACCATTTGGGGGACTTTATTCTCTACTGGTTTCCATTACAAAATTCTAATTGTAGCCTTGTTGATGTCCACATAGGCTATTCAGAATTCTTTGATCTCTCCCACTATTTCTGGATTTCCATTGAACATTTCATCTGTATTAGTGTTTTAGGGTAGGAATGGTTGATATTCCTGTTATTAAAACAAAAGACTTAAAACGTATTTAGAGAACCATCTTAAACATTTTTTATTAAATTTATTGGGAGTGACATTGGTTAATCCAATTATATTGGTTTCAAATGTATAATTCAATAATGTTATATACATATTACATTGTGGATTCACCACCCAAAGTCAAATCTCCTTTCATCACCATATATTTGACCAAACATTTTGTGGTTGGTCATGTAATTAAAAACTATGCAATGACTAAGAGAAATAAGCTAGAGCTATAAAAAAAATAGTATGACTCTAGCGCATGTTGCTCTGTGAAAAGTTGCAGAATACATAATGTTATCATTTTATTCATCCTATAAATCATTAACTCCAATCCCTCTCCCCCTAATGTCTTGTTCAATCTCATTCCAAAGAGATCTTTATCCCTATCATCACAAACCCCTGACTGTTCATGTCAAATCACTAATAACCTCTATACTACTGAATTGAATAATCATTTCTCTGTCCTCATCTGACTTGCCTGCCATTAATATTTGACCCAGCTGAACATTCCTCCCTTCTTGAAACATTTTCTTCACTTGGCTTCCTGGATACCACCCTCTCCCGGATTTCCTTCTTTCTCACTAGTTTCTTGTCTGTTTCCTCTGATAGTTCTTCCACATTTCCATGACCTCTAAATATAGAAGTGCCAAGGCTTGGGTATTATACCTTTTTTCTATCTTTACATTAATTTCTAGGTGGTCTCATTCTGTCTCAAGGTTTTAAATATTATCACTATGCTAATCCAAATGTCTGCGCAACGACTTCACACAAATGTCTAAAGGTAAAGGCTTCTCTAATTTAACTTTCTCAAAACTAAGTTCCTGATTTACACACACACATACACACACACACACACACACACACACACACACACACAGAAACTTTTCCTTCCATAACCTTTTTTATCTCAGTAAATAAAAACTCCATTCTTCCAATTACTCAAGGTCAAAACTTATCAGCCTTGATTCCTCTCTTTCTCTCATATGGACTTCTAATCCATAAGAAAACTCTTTTGGCTCTACCTTCAAAATCAGTCCATAATCTTGACTACCGACCATTTTTTCTCTTGGACCATTCATTATTCAAGTCACTGTGATCTCTTGCCTGTATCATAGCAATAGCCTACTAACATTTGACTGTTGCCAGCCTCCTTCAGACTAGCATTAATAAGCTGCAGAAAAATCAGACCAGTGAGAAACCAAGCAGCACTCAGAGAGTTGGAGAACTCAGGTTTATTACACTAGCAGTTCCAGAAGACCTAGAGCTCTGAAGATCTGGTCTTCGGGCTCAGGGATAACCTTACTTTTATAGGACTTATCCAATAACAAGCAAAGGGGATACATATGTTATCTAGACAGAACAAGCAAAGGGGAGGGTGAGTCTTCAGTTGATCTTGAAGTCACCCTGCCCTTCGGCCTATGCAGCAAACATGTCTACAGAAGCAGAAGAAAGAGCTGATTACAAGGTTAGCCATTTGAGTGAAAAATTCCTCTTCAAATACAGAAACTATAATGATCCACCTAAAACACATCAGGTCAAGTATTATTTTGCTCAAAACCTTACAGTGTCTTCTACCTCACAGAGAATAAAAGCCAGAGGCCTTAAACTTGTTAATAAGAACCTGAATAATCAGTCATCCAACTCCTTCCCCCAGCTCTCAGCATCTGTTAATCACTCTGCCCTCATCTACTCTTTTCCTCCTTTAGACTCACAGAACCCCTTCATGTTCTTTAAACATGCAGGTTACTTGCTCTTCCTTCTGCTTATAATGTCTTTTCTCTAGATGACCTCTTAAAAGGCTTGGCTCAAATTTTGCCTTCAAATTGAGCTTCCCTCTAACCTCTCTATTTATTTCCTACATCACTTCAGGATTTCTTTTCCTGCATAACAATTATGATCTACCCAAGTGCCATATAGCATACTTATTTACTTAGTTTTATGTCTGTCTGTCTCCCATAAAAGGTAAGCCCCATGAAGGCAAAGATTTGTGTTTATTTTATTCAGTGGTAAATCTCTAGTGCATTCAATTAATATTTGTTAAATAGAGAAATAAATTTATATAATATTATATATTTTCTATGAAATGTATGTTATGTGTGTATATCTCCAAACCAAGTTTAGCTCTAGGGAGAATAGTAAGTAGGGAGAGGGTAAATGGAATGATAATTGGTGTAGGTAAAAGATGCTATAAAAATAATACTTTACCCTTATAAATATTGTTTCAAGTTTTTAAAGGTGATATAGTTACTAATTATTTTATATAATGGGGGATTTATTATTTGTTAATAAGAATACAATATGTCACAAGTACATACTCTGTATAGCTCCTCTCTCTTTTTTCCCTCCTCCAGCTACAGCTGATTGGACAAGGCTACTATATACTTAATTCAAGCTGGGAAAATCAGATTACCTCTCCCAGGAATTTGGAATTGGGTCATTGAGAGATTAAGCCAGTCAGAGAACTGTGAGGAATGGAACGATAGGCCATGTGGAATTTGAGATCAATGTCAAGCAATGCTATATGTAAAGTACATTTTTGGAGAGACAAAGAAATCATAGGTAAGGAAAGAAATCGTATGAAAGAAGAGGAACAAGAGACTATATGGAGCAGATGTGTAGAGACAGAAATACATGTGGCCTCCTACTTTTTAATGTCATCCACATGCAGAAACTATACTGTTTCCTGACCATGCTCTTTCCAATCAATAAACACCCTTTAACATAAATTACTCTGAATAAAATTCTCTTCCCCATAATGTTAGAATCTTGATTTAAATACCCAATATCTTTTCCATAATATAAACACAATACCCAACATTTGAAAAAAATATTAAATATGAGAAAATGTGCTCAATTTTGAATCCACTGCTTTTAATTAAAAAGTGCAAGAAAACTAAGACCAAGGCTAATTTGCCTTTTTATAACTGTTAAAATATATATTAATGTTCATACCTTTATTATTTAATTTTAAGTTGTATTCTATTAGAGCTATTCTTTATGTGTATTCAGCAAGAGCTCCTTAATTCTGTCATACATCCCCATTAATTAAAACAGTTATTAAAAAAAAAAAAAAGCTGTTTTCAGCCTGAATATCACAAACCCTTGGTGAGGAGAGTTGCATGCAATTTGCTATTACTAATAAAGTACATAATTTAATTAATAATTTCTCTTTATTATAAACTTGAATAGTTGTACTTCCTTGCATCCCCACATGTATTCATCAATAGAAGAGAAAGTGGTGGGTTACAGGTAGATACACAGGCCTCATACGTTATCTGCAGTTTATTTTACTATGTTCCGATCTATAATTTAAAATAGCCAAAGGAAGTATGTGACACAAGTGTGAGCTTCATATTGTCACCTTCCTATTATATAAGTCACTTACTAAGAAAGGCATTCTCTGGCCCCTTGAGCTAAGGTATCCACCAAAAAAGTATCTACAACATTGTTCTTTCTCACTCAGTATTAATTCATATATTATTATCTGATATTTTTTTCTTGTTCTTTTCTTTCTTTTTTTTTAATTTTTTTTTCTTTTGATCCTTCTTTCTCACTAGAATATAGTTCTTTGAGAGCTGAAACTCAAAACATATATTTTGTTCACCACCATTTTCCCATCACCTTAGAATACGTTGTGCCTGGCACAAAATAGCCACTCAGCAGATACTCGTAGACAGGAATAGATGAATGGTTTAATTAACATGTCAAGCTATTTGCCACCCCAGAGACTTTATATTTTCTTTCCTCAGTCAGAATCCCCTACTCTTTGTTCTTCTAATGGCTGATTCCTTCACATCATTTAGACCTTAGCTCAAATGTCAACTCCTCAGAAAAGCCACTGATAACCCTAGCCTCCCTACCCTTTAAAGCCTTCTCTAACCCATTACGCTGTTTTAATTTGAGCCCAACACTTAAGAATACCTGAACTTTCCTTTTATCTGTGTTCTTTTTATGTTTATTGTTATTACCTGTTGCCCCCTCCCCCCACCAAAAAAAATGTAAGTTCCATTAGGAACTTTGACTTCTCTATCACTGAATCTTCAGAAACTAGAAGAGGGCCTGGCACTTAGAAGGCATTTAATAAATCTTTGTTAAATGGTTTGTTAAATGAGTGAATGAAAGGTTGAAAATTGCAGTTGACTTAGAGGAATCTCCACCCATATTCCTCAGGTGGCTTCCTAATGAAGGGGGAAAATAGATTTTAAAATTTCAAGAAAATAATTTTGACAGAGGGCCCCTATGTCAAAAAGGCTGTTTGGAGATAGACAATTCTTAAGACCCCCTCCTGTCACACATGGTATCACTGTTCTTCACTGTTGGAATACAAACAAATTAGATTGCTAAATGTGCAAGTAATTTTTTGACAATTGAAATTTCACACAGAATATAGATCAAAAGATAGCCAAATTACATTGCCAGATGTATTTAGAATCCTGGTTGGGGGCAAGTGGTTTATGAATAATAGCTGGTTCAACTTTGACTATTCTCACTTAGTTTCCTAGAGAAAAATCTTTCTAACTTTCTTCACATAGACTGGAAAATGAAATTTCAAAGGAGACTTTGCTACAGTTAAACCACAACTATTCAGATTTGGCGAATGTGTACCACTGTGTAATATATTTGGGTGTGCAAACAAACACATCTTAAAGGAAGAAAATTTTCAACTCCAAAAAACTCTTTTTCATGCCTAGATCCCCAAACAGAATTAAGTTCCACTTCATAATAGCCTCAGACATTAAAGGAGGGAAAAATCCTCTGAGGCAGAAAATCACTATTACAATCACCAGGAGTAACTGAATTGGTTACTAAATGGCCCATGGCAGGTAGACTGAAACAGTCAAATATGGAGACATTCACCACTAAAATAAATCTATCTTACATTCCTGCAGTACTCTCTTTACACAAGTATTCCCAGTCTATCTACAGGCAGTTATAAGATCTCCCTTACATTTATCACCTTCTGGAAATATTTTCTTATTAACTTCATTCATTCAATCATTAGGACGGTCAGTTAGTCAACAAATATTTATTGAATATCTATTATGTAGTCACCACAATAAGCAAAACAGATAAAAATGATCACTCTCATGGTGCTTACATTCTAACTGCATCACATTCACTTTAAAGACAAATAAATATAGAAATGATGAATAGTAGGTAGATGTTTGATAGAGATAAATACATGAAGTCATAGATATATCAACAGGTATATTGGTTGGTACATAAACACATAGTTATCCTATATTTCCCAGGACACTCAGAATTATATCACGAGAGAGCATATTATATTTGTGAGTGAGGTATGTTGTTTCCAATTGTTTTCCTGTAACATCATGTGTATATGTTATTCTCATAAAGGGCTTCCCTTGAACAGAAAACATATTCTTCATTTTCTTCTTACTATGTTCAGGGGTCCAAGTTGTACAGTGCCTTCTAATAGTTTGAGTTCATTAACTGAGTGTTTCTTAAATAATACATTGCATTTTTAAGATGCTTTTCAACATGTTAAAAGGTACTTTCATGGAAATTATTATTATTAATATCATGGATATATTCTTACTCTCTTACTCTAATGCTAGATCAAGGAGAAGACAGTAGGTTTTGGTAAGGAGAATAATGGTAACACAAGCAGCATGTTTGAGACAACCAGCCTTGTTTGTTTGCTAAGAACCAATCCAGTGTTGTTGTTGTTGTGTGTTGTTTGTCTTTCTGAATCTCTATGGAACTCCAGACTCTAGACAGTATAGGCATCAGGCAGTTTAAAATCACAGCCGTAGAAGCAGGAGTAAGAAAAAAAAATCTTAGGCCTAGATAAAAACAAGTCCAAGGGCACAGCTGGGGCTTTAGCCAATGGTTTTTAACTTCACTATGTTAATATCCAGATTCCTGATCAACACCCTATCCCAGACATTCTAATTTATTAGACCTGAATGAGCTCAGGAATATGATTTTTTACAAACATCCCCCAGATGATTCTGATGCAAGTCTTCTGAAAATCACTGGCTCAGAGAGAGTTTACCTGACTGCAAAGGTTTGGCTGCAGTTGGCCACTCAATTCAATGAATAACTTCCACAGTTTGGCATGTTCAGATATGAGATGGTTCCAAAGATCTGTTACCACATGCATAATGCAGTGACAAGAAAAGCCATCATTGATGAGTGCTGTCAGAAAAACCACTGCTGCTGGAGATATATTGATCAGGATCTAGGCCCAGGGAGGAAAGAACGAGAATGCTTCTAATGTCCTAGTCTCATGGTACTGTCTGGTTTATACCCTAGGGAAGATTTAGGTCCCAGGCAGGAACATCTGGCACAGCCAGCACATGGGATGGGATGAGGGGGAGGGTGGAACTACTACAGAATTCCAATCTGTCAAGCTGGAAAAAAGATAATTTTGCCACTTTGAGGAAGGTGCTTGTTCTTATCCCTAATATTCCAGATCTGGTTAGAATATAGTGAAGCATAACATAAGCTAAAAATAGAAGCCCACTATGAAAACCCAAGTCTTAAAATCATGATTCAGTCTCAAATTTCATAATGAATTACAGATGAGGGTGCTGATTTGTTTTCTGCTTCCAGAAGGAATGGCCCAGAAATGGAGTCTGAAGGGCAGATGTGTTATGAAAGAAGAGATAAAGAGGCAGGAGTGAACTCTGAATTTCAAGAGTCTGTGTTCCCCTGCCAAGAAAGTGGATGGCACAGCATTATAGTATAGCAATAATCTCATTTAAAAATCTATAGCTATCATAATTTTCCCCACATCCTGAGAGAGTATCTATCATAATCAATGCATAAACAACTGCAAGTAGAATATAACAACTAGATCTTTCCAGAGATGTCAGAACAATTGTCAAACATTCAAGTAACTGCAAGTTTAAATTATTAAGCAATCTTTTTTACTTGGCTAGGTGATAAGTATTAATATCTAATATATAAGTGTTCATAAAAACTATCACCTGGTTTATTTAAACCAGAGGGAGTATTTTTGCACATGTGAAAACCAAAGTTGAGAGAAGTTCACTGGCTTTTTCAGGTACACACATAGGTTGTCTAAGATGAAGAAAATAAACTTTTATCTTTTTAGTTTTAAAATCCAAACATTTTTATTTTGCTTCTTGATGTCTCTGCTGATAGATAAATTGATAGACACCTTAATAGAGTTTTCCCTAACATGTTTACTATTTTATTAAGGAAATTTTAAATATATACAGAAACAGATTACCATGAACCCCCAGTACCCATCGCCCAACAATAAAAATCTTCATCCTTCTTTCACTCACTCACCACCCACCCCAAGATTACTTGGAGTAAATTGCAGACATCATATTATGTCATCATTAGTAATAGCTTGGCATAGATCTCTAAAAATCAGTACTATTTTTTTAATTAACCAGAACACATGGCTTTATAAATCTAATGAGATTAGAAAACATACATTTGCATCACTGTGTGAGAATTCATATTTATTATTTTATTAGTAATTGGGGGATTGCCTTGGGAGGTATGAAGCTGAAATTCAATGTGTTTTAGTGATAGTTTTTCAAGTAAAATTTTTTTATGTATATCAGTATAAGTTCATATAATTTTTTTTTTCATAAAAGGAATTCCTAGTTATCACATTTTCTCAAACTCAGAAACTTTTGAGTGAATTATTCTGATATCATTACGACTCCTGGGCTCTGGGAATTGTGAGATTTCCCAACTGAAGCTTCTATCTTATTGATTTTGATGATAATCAACTGAATTATTCTTTTCCTCTTGAGAACTGCAGAGCTCCTTGATTCCAGTGGCTAATAAAGTCTCTGATATTGGAAGCAAAACTGTTAAAAGGATGGAGAACAGCAACCTAAAAGCTCAAACCAGGCAGTGTTTCAGAAAAACACACTAATAGCCTTGAAAAAGCCACTCTGCTTTGTAGCAAACATTAAATATATGTTAGTTAAATAATAAATATGTACATATTAAATTATATGATGTTTGGACATGCTTCAAAATAATCTTAGGGGAGAATAGTGAGAAGTATAGAAAAACTAAATTGGCTATGATTTAATAACTGTTGAAGTTGAGTGATAGAGGTTTATTATATTATTCTTTCTACTTTTGCATATATTTAAAATTGTTCAGAAATCACATGAAAATGACAAAACAAAGTCCTCAAAGCCACTTTGCAAACTTTCTTGCCTGAATCACTCACCCGAACAGCTAGCAAGTATTAATCAGACTAGACCAGGTTGCACCACTTTCCAATTGACCCAAAGAATAGCAACAAAGAATAAACAAGAATTTTAATCATATATAAACTGGTCAGTTATTTTTACTTCTTTGATTAGTTATAGGTTAGTCTTTCCTAGAGCTTCCAAAGGACTTGGATACAACCCATTTCAGAGAACATGAATTATTCCTTGGTTTCATGGGGTGACTATCAAATGCTATAAGGAGGACATAAAATTTCCTTTGGAAATATTGCCAGAGAATCAAGCCGGCCTCAGGGGGGAAAAAATGGCTTAATATTTCAGAGCGGATCAAAAATTCATGAAAAAAATAGTATCTGATACTTCTATAATAAATATTTTCAACTGAATAGAAATGAATAAATGAACCATAATAAAAATAAGAAAATGGCTTATTCGTTAGTAAAAATGGAATATGTATTTAGATCAAACCTTCCATAGAAAAGAGAGGAATCCTGCACAATTCTGCAAAGTGTAAATATCCTGGTGAACAATCAGTGTCTTCTTTCCAAATAACTGTCTGGAATTGTCAAAACTTGGTCTCTGCTTGGTCTGACCCACTTCAACCATAAAAATGGACACCCTGGCTGCTGAAAAGCTCTGACCAGCCCCAAGGCCCAATAGTCACAGAGCTTAAACTCGTCCATGAAAGCCCAGGCTAGCTGACTGCAGACGGGCACTCAGACAAAACTGCCCCTAGAAGACAAAAACATGGAGAAGACTCAGACAGCTAGCTCACAATATCACTGCCATCACTCTGAGAAAGTTCTTTTGAAAATTACATATTGCCATAGGTTGCAGAGCAAGGGGGAGAAGAAGAGAAAAGGAAGGTGAGAGGAAGGGAAGGGAGGAAAAGAAAGCATGAAGGAGAAGAAAAAGTTTTTGATATGACATTTTGTTCTGACTTCTAAATTAACAAGTGGCATCCAATATCTTTTAAAAGGAATCAAAAAGTTAAACATTACAGAATCAAATTTTGTTTATGCCTCTCTTGTGACAATACCATATTTTACCTAGTATTTTGTTTGACCATGTATCTCCTAATATATTTCTGGAAGGAAGAAAGCATTTGGAATTTATTCATGAAATACTGTAATCTCTATAACAATGACCATATTAATCTTTAATGTTTGTTGGGTTAATTAATTAATCAATTAATTGGTCCACTCAAGTGCAGTCAGCTGATAGGTAAGTAACAGGCACCAGCTGCAGAATCTATAGATTGAATAATACACTCAATATATTTAGCTCTTCACACTGATCCAGCAATGAGTGTGCAGACAAAATGTTTTCTCCTTCTTTTCGTTACTTTACATAGTGGGACTCGTATAGTTGTTGGTGAATTAATACATATGACAAATGTAATTTACATCTATTTACATATGACCAGAACTTAAAGTTCACACTTCCCAAATGCATGTCCTTAAACAATTGAATCTAATAGTGTTTCCAATTCCTACACACACTCTGCCCCAGTTTACAAAAATATTCTCTATAATTCACACATAAATAAAAAATAGAAATGTATTTTATTTCCTTTGAAAGCTAAAAAAAAAAAAAAAACCAGAAACATAGTTTTCCTGCATCCTTCCTTATTTTATAAAATGTGTATTTCTGAAACAGGACCCTCAGAAAAGAAAACCTTAAAATAAAGTTTCACAGTAGAAATTGCTAATTAGTTACAAGTTAAGTATATTTCCATGATTTAATTTGTTCACAAATAAAATTCTACCTTTGAAAGTTTTTATTTTTAATTTACAGGCAAGAATAAATGAAATCACTGCTTTTAGAACTATATAAAAATTTAGTGAGCATCTTATCTAAGGTACTGATTTCACAAGTAAAAAAGATGAGAGCCAAGGATATCAACTAACTTTATCAGGTCAGCAAGTGAAATCATGACTGTGGCAGCATCAAAAATCACATAACCTCCATAGAATATTGTCTAAAGTATACAAGTCACTTATCTGAAGATACATACACACACAAATGACATTGAAATTTGGCATTTCAATTATTGCCTTAAATCTGTAAATATTCATTGATTCAGGAACTATAATAATAATAGCTGACTTTTGTAATCTAATGAATATCTTGGGATTATTTCTCAGCCAGAACATTATATACATAGTCTAAAATATATCTTAGACTCATACATTTTATCTTGCTATTTCAAAAATAGCAGAGCCATCTGGAAAGAGAATAGTATGTGAAAGAAGTAGTACATAAAATAGAAACACAGCACTAAAGTTGTGGAATGCTGATTAACTGTTGTCTTCAACTCCAAATATTGTTTGTTGCAGTTAACGCACATTTTTGGAATTTTAAATAAGTGTAGGTATTGCAAGCCATAAAAATAGATAATAATTATGAAAGAAAAAAACAATTTTGGACTCTGTATCTTTGTTTGTTTTTTATTTACCATAAATGAGGTTCCTTTTCAATTTTATTTTATGTGCAGGTATCTCTTTTCCTAATACTTTTAATAAACAATTCTTAGGAAATTTTATTAGTGCATGTTTGTAGAATTTTGTATATTTATTAGTGTGATCTTTTAAACTTTTAAAATTCTTCTTCATAAAGATTTCCATACTACAAATATATTCATACTTTGTATAAGAATGAACTCCATTTTACTCATATTTTATAAAATAATTATTGCACACTTCTGAGGAATCAATATATTTTTTAAAAATGTTTAGCATATAATTATTGGTTAAAAGATAAATTACTGATTTCAGAATAAAATGGTCACTATCACAGTTCTAAATCAAAAGCTGCCTACAGGGCTCTAAAAGTTCTAAAAAATGCATTAAAGTTCAGTTCACTTTTTTCTGTCCATGAAACACTAAACAAATTACCTGAGTTTTAACATACTTTTCTGGATATTTCTACCTCCTATAGATACAACTAAAGAGATTTTATATTCTGCCCCTGTAGATATTGACAAATATATTTTATATTCATATTTACAAAGATAATTTTAAGTTTTTGAGAGCTATTATTTACAGACTATATGCAGTGATATATATGAGTTTTAATTTTTATATATAGGTTCTTCCAAATGGCTAAGTCAATTAGGGGGTTTCAAGGACATTATTTATTCAAGGACAAATAAGATAAATTCGAGACGTTTGAATTTGAGGAGTATTGTTTCCATTTACATGAAAAGGCCTTAATTTGGGTAGAATTTTAGTTTAATTTAACTTTGTTCTTTTTTCTAGAAAAATCACTTCACCATCACCTGTGGAATTCTATCATATATGGCACGATTTCTTTTTTCTTTTTGCAGGGAAAAACCCAAGAGAGAATTCTCCTCACAATGACCCTGCTGTGCCCTGTGTTTACTCGGCAGTGATCCTCAGAGAAAGGAGTTGGAAAATGTATTAGAACTAGAACCAAGAACTGATGAGATTTTGAAAACCTTATTGATGCTTAAAATCTATTTTAAGTCATATATAAATGTAATTCCTTTAAAAAAAAAAAGTAAAGCTACTTTTGATATTTTGAACGAAAGGTTTAATTCCTGACACCAAAATGAATTATTCATTTATTTTGTTCCTATCTGTTTATGCAGAGTTTCCCCCCCCCCTTTTTACTCAACAACAACAGTAACAATATCAGCTCTCAACCCAAGGATCAGACCAAACGGAAAGGATGATATGAACATCCTAGATCAAGCCTTATCAAGCAATGCCCACTCTCTTGGTTGATGAAGATGTTTAAGCTCCTCTAGCTTGAATCTGTTGGAAAGTTGTAGCATCGCGGCTCCCACGTGAACAAATATTGGCGCTTCCACCAAGAAGCCCCCAAATCAAGCACAAAGTGAGAAGCCCGTATCTACAAAAGAGTGGATCCAGGAGATTAGGAGAGTGTGAATCTAGTAACTATGCTTTAAGTACTCAAATCGCTGTTTCTCATTTTATTCTTTTCCCTCTCCTCACTCTCATTCTATATATACATATATACACATATATATGTATGTATGTTTCAGCCCCCGCCTGAATCTGAATAGCTTGAGCTTTCTTTTCGGCATTTAGTGCCTGGTAATTAATGATGCTCACATCGAGCTCCTTGTGGCTGGGGCTGGAGTTCGCGCCACCGGGAGCACCTGACGTCAGCCGCCCTCCTGCCTGCGTCAGCCCCCCCGCCCCGAGCAGCCCCCGGGTGGCCTGGACAAGGACTGTGGGGGCTGCGGGGAGGAAGCCTGGAGCACGGCTGGATGAAACCGCAGAATGAGTGAAAGGGGCTTCCCTTACGCCCTCCAGTAAGTCCTGTCTCAATTAGAGCCCCAGCATTCGCGGCTCCGCGGCACTTGCGGGCACCCTACCCTTGCTACGGTGTCTGGAGGCCCAAACTCAGGTGTAGGTCATGGGGCTAGACGAGGGTGGGGATCTCAAGAATGGGACCAAAGAAATTCAGGGTAAGTCTGCAAGCCGCGAGCGCTTTCTTCCACACTTGTAAGAGACAATGTTGTATTGTTTCCACTGGCTCCAAAAAGTGGACCTTAAAAAGAAATAGACCCACCCTGTCTACCTCGAGTTGACACAACTTGGAAGTTGGTGATCCCGGGGAGTTTTGAGCCCGTGCACGGGTCGCTAGTGATCTCAACGTAGGGGAGGGGTCCTGGGACCCGCCTTTGGGAAAAATGAACAAGATCTCACCACAATCTTTCCACCCTCCTTCCTCTCTCAACCTTTTCTTTCTTTCTCCACTTTCCTTCTTACCCTTAGACCAGCTTTTTGCAAACCTCCCAAGCCTGGGGAGTTCTCAAAATTTTGGAAAGGTGTGATTTTCCAAAGAGGGCCAGGACCTCTGACTTTCCGAAAAGTGTTCAACCCGCGCAGTTGTCCCTGTCCTAACGGTGGAGGCCGGATTTTGGCGAGCGGTCGGCCTGTGCGTGGGAAGAAGTCCACCGAACTCGGTCTGAAACAAATCTTGTAGCTCTCCCGTGTCCTGCCTGAATTTCTTCGACTTAGGTTCTTGAGGAATTATTTCTCCCCTAGAGTATTCATTTTTAACCTTTTTTTTTTTTTTTAATGATAGTAGGTGTCTTGCTCGTGTAACTTTCCATCTTTTCGGCTACACTCAGAGAACAGACACTCCCTGAGCAAAGATTTAGTCCGAAAAATGCTTCTCATTACGTTGTCACCTGGAATAAATTCGAGTCCTAGGAACGACCCCTGCGCAGCCTCAGCAAAACCCATGGCGCTGCGATTCTCTCCAGGACAGCTGCTGAAGGAAGTCAGTTGTTAGAGGGCTGCGGGGCACAGACCAAGAACATGACTTCGCTTCCTCATCCAGCTTCCCCCCTAAGAGTGATTGGGAAGTCCGGCAGTAGCAAATTTCTTCCCCGCTCCAATTGAGAAGAGTTACTGAGCTCTGTTACTGGGGGAAAGAAAAGAAAAGCAGTTTCTGGAGGTGCTTTATTAAAAGTTAGAGCTTTAATTTCAACCTACATAAAATGACACCTTTCCAGAGTCCGTCAATAAATATTGCGTGAGTCGCCGCAACCTCCAGTGGCCTCTCATTCCGTGGCCACAGTGAAGCCCCCCAACACTAGCCTCACTCTTGAGGCGAGGGAGCTGCAGTTTCAGCGGCCCCGCACCATGCCAAGTCCTTGTGGCCAGACTGCCTTCCCACTCTGGGCTACAAAGTCTGGAAACGAGTCGAACCAAATTAAATTGAGACGCGTCAACTTTTAAAGGGCTTTAAAATAAGTGACTCTCCCCTCTGTATCTCACTGCCTAGCGGATACAAATTGTCACATTCTGGTAATTCCAGCCAGTAAAACAGAAATACACACACACACACACACACACACACACACAATTATTGTCATACTGTGACACTTTTCACAGCCTTGCCTGCTGTTAGGATTGAACACAACAGAATTCATTAGAACAAGATGATTAGCTTTATTTAAAAGAGTTGACTCAAAGTAGCAACTTGGAGGATTTCAGGAATCATTCTAAGGTTTATTGGTTTTATTTTGTTTGTTTTTTAAGGAGCTAAAATGTGCCTTTTACCCATAT
The DNA here is from genome assembly GCF_014176215.1 of Rousettus aegyptiacus. NCBI lineage: Eukaryota > Metazoa > Chordata > Mammalia > Chiroptera > Pteropodidae > Rousettus > Rousettus aegyptiacus. Next base: position 97,151,777 of record NW_023416307.1, on the reverse strand, counting down.
CCTTCCCTGCCCTTTTCAGGCAGTGATCGGCCTTTCCTGACAGTTGGTTAAGCCTCAGGTCTCAAAAAAATCACTTCCTTGTACATTAATTTGAGCGAAATCTGGATTCAGAGTGTAGATTTACATGCCCAGCTCGAGTGTCTAATGTATCAAATCCTCGTTAAGGAACGGCCAGCTCCGTGGCCATGTCAGCCAAAGGTCAGCCCAGTGCAACAGTGCAGTACAGTTCAAAAGCACTCTTACAGCGCTCTCCCTTCCTCTCACCCCCCACCCCATAGCCATCTTTCACATTTCAATAATAGAGCACACGGAGTTTCAACAAGAAACGCCAAGGTGGTTTTCCTTCTTCATATTAGTGACATGTAAACGATGTGTCCTAAGGTAACTACTGAAAAATTAAGTTTACCTTATTTTCCAGTAGGGCGTGGAGTTAGTGGACAAAGTAATCTTTGAAATGTCCTAAAGAGGCACAAATATTTGAGAAGCTGTGACTCTTAAAAATCTTTATTTCCAATAGTAATATTAGCAATAATTAATTTTAAAAGACTTCACAGCATTTAAATGGAAACCGCTAGTAAACTTCACTGGAGACCACAGGGATTAGAAACTACTAAGGAAAAGGGACAATTCCCCTCCCCCGCTATCCCCCCCCCCCCAACACACACGCATACACACTTTAGAGAACAGAAAGCTTATTCTGAAAAGGCAGCTTTGGTGTCCACAGGACAAAGAGGATTCAGGAGAACGACGCTAGACCCTTTTTGCCCCTGCCTCATTGGGGAGCCCCGCGACATTTCTGACTACCTTGGGGTCCTCGGCGTTCACGCACACCAGCAGGAGAGGCCGGATTGGCGCGGCTGCTCGATATCAGGCCAACTTCTCGGCGCGCGCCTCAGGCCGCGGGCGCGCACGCAGTCGCGGGCCGAGTCCACTGGGAAGGTGGCTGGGCGGGGTGAGGGAAAAACATGACTTACCAGGTCTGGGGGCTAGGTTTCGGACAAGGTTGGCGGCAGAGAGAGAGGCCAGGCAGATAGTCCTACTCAAGACGCGCAATTTGGGCAGACTAAGGCGCTAGTAGGGGGAAAGAATATCTGTCTGGTTTAGGGTGCCTCTTCCCTTGGCCTGGGCCCACAAACACTCCCCCTCCCCCTGCCCCGGTTGCCTCTTCCGACTGAACTCGGACTGGCCTAGGAGAGGCCGCAGAGCCCGCCTCTCCGCCCCAGGCCAGAGCCTCCGGCCCACCGGACCCTGACGCCTACCCAGGGGCGCCGGGGTTGGCGATGGGAGGAAAGGGGAAGGGGCATCCCCACTCTCTAGCTCGGAAGAGGGCAACCGTGTCGCCTGCACGGACCCTGGCGGCCAAGCCAAGCAGCTAGAAAGTCCGCGCGCCAGGCCACTGGCTTGCATACCAGGGCCTGCTCCCGCCTCCGCCTCTCCCTTCTCTCAAGCCCGTCGCCAAATGAAAAGGGTTCTTGGGGGCCTTAGCCTTTCGAGGAAGAACGCAGGAACCCACACTGGGTTTGTTCTTTCCAGCCAGCCTGACTCTGGTCTTCGTCATTAACGTGGAGCCGGTAGTCTAGCTTGCTTCCCGCCCCCAAAAGGACCAAAATGGAATGGATTTTATTTTGGGTAGCCCTTGTGGCATTCCTTTGGATCCAAGGACTCTGGGCTCTTGACCAGACGATAGTGCTCCGGCCTCCAGGGGGGTCTTGGACAAAAGGACCCTTGTGCTCTGTCCCCTTTCTGCCCAATCTGCAAGAGTGGGAGTGAGGAGCTTCTGCCAGGCCTCTGAGTGCCCAAGTCACGTTGGATCTTCTTGGGCCATCCTGGTGTTATTGAGCTCCAAGACTTGGAGGCTGGGTAGGAGGAAAGGCTTTGTCCTGGTAGACTCATTTCTGGAACCCTTCTGCCTCACTCTCAGATTCAAAGCTGAAGACTGGGTGAGTGGTGGCTGTCAGGTGAAATGCTGCTACATATGGCCCCTGGAACTGGCAGGGCTAAAACTGGCCCTGGGTTAGTCCGCAGTGTGAACTGGTCAGTGACACATGGCCTCTCCTGTTGACTATGAGGGAAGAAAGAAACTGGGCACCATGGAAGTGATCTACCTGTTCAATTGAAAGTAATATCCAGAAGAAGATTGGAACCTGTTGGCTGTTACTTAGGACTTTGACTAAAATCCCCAGAGGCAAAACTACAAATGTCAGTCTGAGGATAGAATAACCTAAGAACCCTCTCTTACCCCTCCCCTTTGTTTAAAGTGTTGATCACTCCACCGGACAGGTTATGCATTCACTCTGGAAATGACAGTACATTGGCCACAAAATATCTTGCAACGTGCAGAACCCCCAGGAATGTTACCAGGAGAGGAAGGCAATAGCCCGCACCTCAATTCGGCCAAACCCTATACTTTCCAGGTCTCTAAGCCAGGTCAATTATTCCACCAGTCATCATGTTTGCACCAGGTAAGCACATTTGAGCTTAACAGAATTAATACCATCTCCTAAGCTTGCTAGCTGACAAGTATTATTTAGGAAGAAGGGTCGAATGAAAAGCCATTCAGGTAAGCGGCCGCTAGTCCTCCAAATGGGGCGAGAGGGGCTGGGGCACGGCCAGAAAGAGAAAGAGGAACTGGGAGAGAGGAAAGAAAAGAAGAAAGAAAAAAATCAGATAGGTAGATATATAGATGATAAATAATAGGGAGAGGGAGAAGGAGAGGGGGAGGGGTGGGGGAGGGAGGGAAAGAGGGAGGGGGGAAGAGAGAGAGAGAGAGAGAGAGAGAGAGAGAGAGAGAGAGAGAGAGAGAGAATGAGAATAGAGGAACACAGGCGGACACTCAGGCCTGGATCTGTGTAAAGGAAGAGGGTGAGCGCTAGCAAAACACTTAGTGTCCCAGCCTCCCCCCCACCCACACACACACACCTCAGGCTTGAGCTATGTCTAGGTGCCATGTGAGTGGGCGAGGATGTCTTTTCCAGGGTACGAAGGGACTCGAGAACAGTCAGGGTAGGGTGCCAGTTTCCAACTTAGAAGGAGCCAGGAGGAGGAGAAATTTTCAGGAGCATGGCTCCTGGTCCACTGAGGCTCGGCCACCGCGCAGTCCGCGGCCCTTAGGATAGGGTAGACTATCAGCCCTCTCCGCTTGGGGTTCAGGTGGCGGGGCCGCAAATTGTTTCAGCCTACTCTCTGCCTAGCTTTGTGAACTTACTTCAACCAGGGCGGTTTGAAAACAAACACGTGCAGCTTCTTCGCTGCTGCACTATTTTGGCATCCGGGCTAGCGGCTTTCACAGGCCAGAGGCTCTGAGCAGTTCCTCTGTAGCCCTCGTGGGCGGAGGCTACTCTGCATATTCATCAGCACGTGGAACCACGGATCGCGGGCCGCGCATGCGTGCTGCCCTTCAGCCGCAGCCCCAGCGGCGGCAGACTTGGATAGCGTCCCGCTGGGCTGCAGGGTGACGCAACTAGCCCCCCAAAGCGGGCCACCGGGCTTCGGTGGAGGTGATGTGGAGAAGTCTTACTGTTACACCCACACCCACGGAATTCTTCAGGACAAAAATCTCCCTTGACGAACAGACTCACGCACCCCTATACTTTCTCGTGGTTTTACCTTCCTCCACAACTTTCAGTTTTCTTTGCCAGAGGCTAGAATTTTCCCGGATAAACAAACATTTTTAACAGGAATTAGGAGGTGTGCTTCTCTCGCGTTCTTTACGTCTTTATTTTTTTCTGTAGCTAATGGGAATTGTTACACAAAGGACAGCTGCATAATAATATATATTTTTTAAGTTTAAGGTCGCTTGTGTTTTAAGATACTATCCCCATGTGTTTATATCCAAGCTTAATAGTTGATTCTCGTGTACGCTGTACGTGAAAATATCACTGTGTATGTTTCACAGCCTGTGAATTCACCAGCATGTGCTTAAAGAAATGCCCAGCAAACAATCTGAGGCAGCCAAAACATTGTTGACAGTCGTAAGTCCCTAACATCTTCAGTGCCAATTTCATTTCCATACCAGATTGCTAAATCTGGCTGCTGCTTCTTGAAAAACCCACCTCCAGTATAGCATTAATTGGAAACTTTATATCATTTTATTTCCTTGCTCTCAAGTAGAAATATACCTTAGGAACTAAGGCCAAAATTCAACATGTATAATAAAAATAGCCCCTGGTATAGCCTGATCCTGTTTCCTCATGCTGAGGTAAAGACTTTGGAGCAAACTAGCCTTGCACAGATTAATGGAGAACATTGCTCATATTTTTGTGTATGTTATGTCATTATATATTTCCTCATGCACTTTGAGGAAAAGACTCTCACATGTGATGTGTTAGAAAAAGTTAACATTTTTATTTACTGTCTCAAACTAATGAATATCATTCAAAAAAATAGATTACTGTATAGCTACTCCATAAAGTCTTACTCTCTATACCTAACCAGTTAAAGTGGGTACATATTACTGATAATAAATGGGGTGGAAGAAAGCTGAAAAAGAATACCATGAATAATGTGAACCCTTGGTGGTTTGACTAGCATACGAGGGATAAATCTTTCCATTGCTACTCTACATTCAAGAATTTTAAAATCAGAGAGTGATATTAGATGTAAACGATTTTATGAAAACACTTTTTTTTTTCCTGATATGAACACATAGTTTAAGATCTATACTTGAGGCTAGGAGGAAGTAAAAACTCTGTACCTAGAGAGGAGATAAATTTGTAATCAGCATATCAAGTTGAAAAAAAAAAGAAAGAAATGTAGCTTGGAAATGTCTAAAATCTGATGGCTTCATATCTAATTCACAAATAATCAAAGGCAGAAGCTCAGTGTCTTCATTTTTAGTTTGCCAGAAAACATACAGTTTCCCAAACCGTAAGCTGATGCTGCTTTATAAGGGCCAGGGCCTTCTCTAAGCTGCTTCCTGGAAACCAGGATGCTCAGGTACCAACTCTACCAGTACTGATTACATCTTTGCCTGTAAAAGGGAAAATGTGGACGAGTTTTGGGCTGGGTGAGGTATTTGAGGAGTATAGTTCTGTTGCCAGCCCTTTAAAAATTCTGAGAAAATTTCACAATCAACAAATAAAAACATCTAAATGCCAGGCCCATCAGCAAAGAAGGTTAGTGCTATTTTCATTGTCAGTTAAAGCAAAAAAAAAAAAAAATGATAAGCATATGGGGCAATTGAAAGGTTACATCTTTCTTTTGGAGGTGGTTTGCTTCTTAAAGGTTAACTTGAATGCTTGACTTTAAAAAATCAAAATCATCAGCTGCAAATGCTTATAGCAGTTGGGGGTAGCTTTTGAAGAAGAAAACAAAGGATCTGAAATGTCTGAAAATTACTTAGACCCCATATAAATGATGGTTGTATATTTATGTGCTTACTTTATAAATGTACACACACACTACAATTCATTTCTCTTCATTTCTCAAATATGATTGCTTGTACTCAGGCATTTTTTGTTGACACAATATAACTTTTTAATAACTTGTTAGCTATTCTAATCATTTGACAGTATCCAGAATACAATGCAGTCAAAATATGAACCAGGATGGCTTTCTGCCTAAATCAAAATCCACAGCTACACATGGAAACCAGTCATTTGCAGCATCTTCAGCTCCTGCTAAATAGGGTCTAACAATATATTTCGCTGTTCACATTCATGTGTTTCAGGACCTAATAGCCCATGAAGAAAAGTATGAAGAATACATCTCAAGAAGCAGACATTAAAGGTACTAGCAAAAATAATAGACTACATTGAAGTTTGGACCATTATTTTAGATGACCTACATCATTAATGACTTTTCCTTTGTGGTGGGTGTTAGAGAATAGAATGTATAAGGAAGATTGGCATAAATATTGGCTTCTACTATAAAAGTTCCTTTCCTGTGAGTAAGATTATTCACAAACACATAGTACTCCTCAAATGTTTATTTGGCCTTCAAAGTCTAAAAAGTATATAGTTAAAATATAAAGTAGTTTTGAAGTGAATATTTACCCCTAAAATTTATCTTTAAAATACCCTACTTAAATTATATCTCATAGTATATTTAATAATTATGCTATGATATTAAATAAAAAAGGCACCAGGTATATAACAAATAATGAGATGTTTATATAAACTTGAATTCAAAACTGCATTTAGGAAAATGCAGTAATTTACTATCTTCCTAAATACACTAACAAAGTTATAAAAGCACTGTTGTTGTTATCATCATTGTCGTTACATTAGGCTCCCAGACATTCTGATCTCTAATGGGAAGGGGAAGGATTATTAATTGAGGTGTTTATCTTTCCTAGAGAGATAAGCTATCTTTATTCTTCTTTCAGTTTTTGTTAATTTTTGATCTAATGTCTGGAGTCACTTCAAATTCTACACTGTTAATCAATTTCAAACCTCCAAAGCCAATTGGAGCCCTCTGGAATTTGGAGGGCTAGCAGCAATTCCTGCTTAGGTGTTCAGCTTCCTTAAATCTGGCAAAATTTTGCAAGGTGGCGCTCTTTTCATGAAAGGTAGATATTGACTCTTATAATCACAATGACATTTTTGAGAAAAAATTAAACACCACCGTTTCCAGTTTTTGATGTGCTACAGAAAGTTTACCAAATCTCCTCCTTAGCCAGTAAAATTTTGTTGACTAAAAGTGACAAATACAAATAGCACGAAATCGAAGGACAAGTCAACAAATAATTTTAAGGAGAATTTAACATTTTAATTTTGTAATTGGTCAATAGTATACCGTGAAGAATTAATATCACTTTAAAACAAATGTGAGGATCTTAAGAGATTCTCATCCTTTTGAGGGGTTGTCCTACTTGTTTTTCTCCTCTAAGCCAATATTGCCTGTGACTTTCTGAACTCAGTATATTTTAAAGAAACATCTGGATTCCTCCTTGCCCACAGTGAGGTCAGTTTTTGCCTCCTGTTTTGACACATTTACCCCTCACACGTACAGCCAAGGCCCTGATTTGTGATCTTCAGTTAGGCTGTCTGCTTAATGGGGTGATCATGCAAGCTACAACCAGAGACAAAGAGGCTTGCGTTTCTAACCAGCGAAGCTAACTTCGAGGGAGCAGCATAGCTTGCAAATCTATCAAACTAAACTGCAAGAAAGACAATCTGATTTAGAGAAAAGGCGTTCCGCTACAGTCATTAAGCACAAGTAATTTAGATTTTTATATTGTCTGCTCATTTACAAATTTACTGTATCGATGCCAGCCAATGGAACGAATTTCTTAAGTAAATGAGAAATAAATAAAAGAGATAGAAAGATAATAAAATTACATAAAATAATTCTCTTCCCTAGATGTATTTTTGAGAGAACTAATAACTGTGGCAAAATTATAGCAATAATAACATATCATAGGAAGTAATTAATTTAAATTAGCATCATGTTTGAAGAAATATAAGTAAAACGTTTTATGGACGTTTACTTTTGTACAAAGGAAGGCCTGGAAAAGCATGCGTCAACATCTTGAAAATTAGTTATAGCCATAAATGGTTTAATTGAAGACTGCAATTTAAAATATGATATTGTAAATCTGTAACTCGGTTTCAGCCTGGGGAATTTAATTTGGGGGGGGGGGGGTGGGCAGCAGAACCCTCTGCTGCAAGTTCATTTGCAACGCTGCAGAGCAAGCCCTAAGCTTCTGACAATTCGCCTACATTAATATTGATGTCGCCTGTGCAATCTATTTCTGTTATTTTTATGGTTGTTATTCTACGTCTGCAAAGGTCATTTAAATTATACTGCGGTCTAAAATTTGTTTCATAAATTTTGATATAAATACTAATTACACCCTCTCGGAGAGCCAGCAGGGTAGCGTTCATTTATCACGTTTATACGACCTGCGATGACAGAAAGGGAAGGCAACGGAGACTGGATTTTCCAGAGAACCACTAAGGCTGTCAGAAAAGGCAGCAGGTTGTTGGGAGTGAAGAAGAAATTCCTACCACAATCACTGAGATTTAAGAATCTTTAATAAGGTACGAAAAGTTACCAAACAGTTCTGGAAACTAAAGTGTACATAACGAATTCTTCTAGCCATAAATATTGAATAGCTGTAACATGAATAAACCGTCCCTTTACATGCGGATAAATATGGAAACTAGGAATTATATACATTATGTGGTTGTACCTTTTGCCAAAAGCAACGGGACAGTTATAGTTTTTTTTTTTTAATATCACTTAACATAAACAAATGGAACAGTTTGACACGCAGATCCAGGCTCGTACTATACGAATTCTTGACAGGACGTGAAACAACATTTTACTGCACTGAAGTACTTAGACTTTGGGACAAAATGTTTCCACTTTATACAAAGAAAAAAAAAGCACATTAATACCAATAATATTCTGTTAGGTCGACGTGGAGACTGTAATTATACAAAGTAATTCACATTTTGGTACACATTTACTAGAACATTCTTGCCATTCAGTACAAACAGTTGGCTTTCGGCCGCCCACCCCCTCCCCCACCCCACCCTCCCAGCCCCTCCCCCCTCCCCAAAGCAAAGACCACAACGCCACGATCCCTCCCTCCCGCTCCACCGGAGATATAACTATTTACAGAATCCAACAGTACAGTTTTAAGCTAATAATTCTGTATTTACAAGAATGCAAAGAGAAAAAGGAAAAAAAGCCTAAGCCCGGAGAGCCTGTTCCGTTTCTAGTGAGAAACTGGCCCTCAGGGTTGGCAGCATTTGGTCAGGTGGCCGCCTTCTCCTCAACTCCTCCTCCTGCCCCTTGGCTACCAAGCCTTGGCCACAAAAAAAAAAAAAAAAAAAAAAAAAAAATACGGGGTGGGGGGATAAAGAAAGAAAGGGAAAAGGGAAAAAGAAAGAAAAAGGAAAAAGGGGGAAATTTTTAAAGGTTTGGTGTTTTCTCTCTCTTACTCGGTCCTCAAAAATATATATATGGATTGAGGGGTGGGGGAGGCTGTTTTGATTTGCAGGGTTCTTTCAGTAATATTTTGTATACCTGTGTGTTTTCAGTCTCTTAAATAGCGTTTCGATCGGTGTTTTGTTTCTGATTTTAAACGTACCATTCATTAAAATTGGAAGAGAGCGCGCTGTGGCCGGCTGTGTGGTGGACCGCGGAGGAGGAGGGCGACAAGGAGCTGGTGGTCGGGTTGTCTGTGGAGGGAGACACGATGGTGGGCGGCGTGGAGGACTCGTAGCCAGAGCTGGCGGCAGGAGAAGGCTGTGAGCCCTGCGAGGAGGATTCGTGGACCTGCGGAAATAAAGTCGCGTTTTTAAGGAGCTAAAGAGCCGCAGCGGCAGAAGCCTAAGATGAGTGAAGGCCTCGCACCGCCTTTCCCCGGAGCCCTGGATCTCCTTGACCTCCAGAGAAGCCCCACCAGCAGGACAGGGCTTGGTTGCCCGGCCTCTGCCCTACAGAGGCAGTGCTCCACTGAGGGACAGCCCCCGCCCTCCCCAACTACAAAAGAAAAACAGATCTGGAAAGAGGATGCTAGATATGGGGCTAGAACCCCAGATGGTCCCTCCCGCAGCTGGTGAACTTTGCTTGCTCAGGTCTACATGCAGGACCCCAACTCTTATGCTAACGCTGCCTGCTACAATGGCGGCAGCTTCGGCAGCATTAACTAGCTAAGTGCAGCCCTCGCTCCCTTTCTGGGTCAAATTTAGTCGCGGCCTCTGCCGAAGTGTTAACTTCTTTCTACTTTTATTATTAAGTAGTAGATTTAGAGTGGTCTGGGAGCCCCCGGCCCCTTTTCCAGCTCCCGCCCATTCTGTTCGGCCCCACTCAACAAAGTGGAACCTTTGCCTTTCAGCCTCCGCCGGCTCCTGCCACCGGCCGACTGCCTGCCACTGGCCACCCGACCCCGGCCAAAGAGTAGAGCGGACTCTTGGCTCGAAGGCGGGCAGCGGGAGCGCGGCGATTACCTTCATGTGTTTGCGCAGAGAGCTGGGGTGCGTGTAGGACTTGTCGCACATCTTGCAAAGATAGGGCTTGTCACTCGTGTGCACGTGCATATGCTTCTTTCGGTCGCTACTATTGGCAAAGCGTCGATCGCAGCCCTCGAACTCACACTTGAAGGGCTTCTCCCCTGGGGTGAAAGGGAATAAAGAGAGAAATCTGATTAGAACAAGTCCTGCCGTTTTTTTTTTTTTTCAATGGGAAAATAAAAATGAAACAAAAAATGTCAGCAGTCCAGGTTTAGCACTTGGAAAGCTCAAAAACCCGGTCTTCAATAAAGTCACATATACGCAATGGATATATAAATATTTGTATTATTTTAACTCCTGATTCAATTAGATACAGATTTATTATTGTTGTTGTTGTTGCTGTCGTTTTGTTGTTGTTGTTGTAATTTTTGGATCCCAGAGTCGTAGCGGGTCTGGCTTCAGGTTTTTCTGCCCGGGGCTATTCAGACGACTTCAGGCGGCTCTACCTAGTTCTTGGTTCTAATTTCCACATTCTAGGATGATTCTCCCGCTGTTTTGCTCTTTCTCCTCCCCCTCCCCTCGCCGACGCTCCGCACCCTTCTTGTCACCTCCTACGCCCCCCATCCTCACCCCCACCCCACAAACACACAGTCACTCACATTTTATAACGTAATCTGGGCCGAAAGTACGGCACCGCAAATTTTTCTCTGACTGCGGTTTAAACCGTAAATTCCAAATGCAGTTCTCAGGAATCACCCAGGCCAACCAGAATAGGGAAGCAGACCGGATTCCCGGTCTTTTTGGAACAAGAACCCCAGAATGGCCTGGCCCACCCAGACTATAAATTGGAGCTCGCCGCCAACTTTTCTTTTAACTGTTTCCGACGGGTCTCTTTATTTTTAAAGGCCAACGCAGAGGAATTGGTGTTTTGAAATTCATCTCATAGACTCTAACAAAAAAGACTGTCTTCCACCGGCTCTCCCGACGCAAGCCTACTCACGAACAAGTCACTAGTAAAATTGGGCTCTCTGAATATGCATAAGCCTCTATAAGCCTCCTCAGGCCAGACTTTCACCACTCCCTCCCACCTTTTCGTCTTTTTGTTTTTGTTTTTTTCTATGCCCCTTCATTTGATCTCCTCCAATTTCCTCAGTTCCTTCCTTTGGGAAAGTCCTCACTAAGGTGCGTAGAGAGGCATGTTGGCCGAAAGCAAACGTTTAGATTTAGATCTATCTGCAGCTGGAGCGGCCGGAACCTCCGCCGCCGCGGGGTCTGGCCACCTCTCCCGCCTTCACGCGCAGCAAGGACTCTGTAAAGCCAGATTTGTCTCTGCTCTCTCGACCATTTGTATTTCTCATTTAAAAATCTTTATCCCTATCCTTCCCGTCCAATCCTTTCTTTACTTCATAATTTTAAGCCACAAACTAAAAACCAGTGTACACTTTCGCTGCCTGCCTGTGGAACCTGACGCCCAGACCAACCAAGGCCCCGTTTGTGCGCCCGACCACCGACTTTTGGATTTTCGGGTCCCAGGCCCACGTTGGGGCGGGGGGATATGAGGGTTGAGAGTCAAGGACAGAGATTTCCGTACCTGTGTGCGTCCTTTTGTGGATCTTTAAGTTCTCAGAACGCGCGAAGACCTTGCCGCACCCAGGAAAGGGGCAGGGGAAGGGCTTCTCGCCCGTGTGCACGCGGATGTGGTTGACCAGTTTGTATTTGGCTTTGAAGGGCTTGCCCTCGCGCGGACACTCCTCCCAGAAGCAGATGTGATTACTCTGCTCAGGTCCGCCGACGTGCTCCACGGTGACGTGCGTTACCAGCTCGTGCATGGTGCTGAAAGTTTTGTTGCACGACTTTTTTGGGTTAGCCAGCTGCTCCGGCTCGATCCACTTGCAGATAAGCTCCTGCTTGATGGGTTGGCGCATGTAGCGGAAAAAGGCTCCGGCGCCGTGATGCGCGGCCATGTTCACGTTCATGGGCCCGTAGCCGTGCAGCTGCGGCGCGGCATAGTGCTCTGAACGCGGGCTGGTTACCTGGCCATACTGCTCGGGCCGCGGGTACATGTCCCCCGAGAAGCCAAGCCTCATCTGCCCGTTGACCACGTTGGGCGACGCGTGGCCCGCCGCCTGCTCGTGAAGGCCTGGGAAGAGGAGGTGGCCCGCGGCGTCCGTGTGGCCGTGTGGGCCCCCGAAGCCCCCAGCAGAAGCCGCGAACAAGCTGTGCTGCGCGCTGGCTGCCGCCGCCGCGTCGCCAAAGCCCCGGTTGCGGAACAGAAAGTCCCGCGTAGAGTTGAAGGCAGCGCTCGAATAGGAGCCGACGTGGCCGGGGTGATGGTGATGGCCAAGGGCAGCGGCAGCCGCGTAACCTGGCGCCTGCGACGTGAAGGCCGTCTGGCCTGCGGAGGCTAGCTCATGCGAGCTGGGGTTGAGCTTGAAGGCTCCCATGCCGTCGGCAAACGGGTTGATGCCCAGGCCCACGTCGCGCTCGGACACGTCGCCTGCCGAGTGGTGGCGGGACGCGCCAAAGGTGGTCACGCCGATCGCAGGATACTGGGGGCCGGCATCCAGGAGCATCGTGGCTGCGCGGGGCAAGCCCCGGCCTCCCCCGCCCCCCCCACCCTCGCCCGCCGAGGAGGGAAAACCAGGAGGAGGAGGAGGAGGAGGTATGGGAGGCGGAAGAAGAGGAGGAAGAAGAAGAGGAGGGAGGAGGAGTCGACCCACCTCGCGAAGTCCTAGCCCGCAGGCTGAGGCGCCGGGCGCCGGGGAGCCCGCTTGGCCAAGCGCGCGGAAGCCGGACGGCTGCGGGCCGCGAGCAAGGCGGGCTCCGGCGCCGGCGGAGCAAACCCCGCCGCCCGGCTTACACTTTCTCGCCGCTCAGTCTCTGCAGAGAGGACCCTGTGTCAAGGCTGCCCAGGAAAAGGCACGGAACATCTCAGCCCCCCCAAAAAACTTCCTGCCAGATTTGTAGCATAGAGGAATGTGAGCACCGGAGCCGCGACTGCTCTCTCTCTCTCAGCCTCGCGCCGTTCGCCCCTCCTCACTTCGCCACTAGACCCTCGCCCTTTCTTTTCTCTCTCTTTTCTCTCAGGCTCGCCTCCTCGCTCCTTCGCTCTCCTTTTTTCTCCCTCTGCCTTTTGCAAAAAAAAAAATATATATATATATATATGATGATGATGATGATGATGATGATGATGATGAAGGGGGGGAGGAAAAAGAAAGAAAGAAAAAGCCAAAGAAAAGGCGCAAATCATGCACAATATTGTCTTTTGCGGTTTATCTTCCTGGGGAGAAACTTTCACCTCCTCAGCCGGGCGGTGAGCGCGAGACTGATAGCAGCAATCATTCCTGCAGATAAATGAATTGAAAGGACGACACCGTCCCCCCCCCCCTTGATGAATGGGAGCAGGGGGAGGTGTCACGTGCTGCTGACGCGGGAGCCCATTGGTGCGTTCGCACTCCCCCCGCCCGCGGCCGCCGCGCCAACGGAGGGCGCGCCGAGGCGCCGCGCTCCGTTCATTGGCCCGCCCGCCTCATCAATCCCAGGTATTGTAAAGCGCTTGACATCCCCTTTTGACAAACCCGGCTGCCAGGAGTAGCAACTTTTTTTAGCCAAATTTTTTCTCTCTTCTCATGGAAAAAAAAAATGCCATGATTCCTTTTTCTTCTCGCAGTCATAAACATTTTCTCTTTCCTTATCCTTTTCCCTCTCCCTCTCTGTCTCTATCATCTAGCTTATCTCTCTTCCTCTCTTTCTAGATCTTGTCTTTCTTCAGACCTGCTCTTAGCTGAGCGATTAGCGACTTCGGGAGTCTCCGGGACCAGGAGGCGGGGATGGGACTGGTAAACACAGCTAAGGCACTTCCAGAATGTCCCGATTCAGCAACTTTTCTTTTCTTTCTTTCCCCGTCTCCCCCCCCCCCCGCCCCCTTTCTACGGCGGCAAAGGAGGCTTTTGTTATTTGCTCCTTTTGAAGTTTGCTTCCCTCTTGCCTCTTCCCCCTCCTGTTTATAATTTAAGATCTCGGGAGCACACGGACACTCACTATCTTTTTACAAAAAATGTAATTTCTCAGGATAACCGGTTGCCTCGATTTTCTTACTTTTATCAAATCATCAGGTTTTCTGGATCCTCCCCTCCTCCAAATAAGCACAGGTGGATGAGAACTCTTAACTTTCCTGGTCATTAAAGTTTGGTTGTTTTTTTTTAAGTGGCAGATTGGAAATATTGTTGCCTATTTTTCGTGTTTCATCTCCTGCGTTATTCTTCTCTTTTCTCCCTTTCCCCCTAGTCTCCTTGGTCTGCTCCCCTAACCCCCTCCTTCTGAACTCCTGTTCCCAACCAGGGCCCCTTCATTCAGGTAAAACTGTAAATTTCCCAACGTGCCATTGTTTTTCGGGACTGTCCAAAGCTCCCTAGAAATCCTCGAATACTTTTTTGGTATTTAAATACCCGATGGATAGAACCAATGTAAATTTTGTGACGTTCAAACCTTTTCTAGTTCACAAATCAGTCACCCTTGTCACAGTTATTGAAATTCCGCAACTGGCCACACCAGGACGGTGGAAAAAGCGGGCGCGGTCTTTGTTGCCGACCAGGCTTTTGATCGCCAGAGAAAATTTACTTACCTTCAGATGAGTGAGCAGAAAAAGAAATAACACTCCCTTTGATTTAGTTAGGAAAATGCAGACATTTGGATTCAGTGCAAACATACAACACTCGCTTGTTTTCGTGATGCGGCCCTCGATTAACCTGTCTTTGCCCAGCGCAAAGTCTATTCAACAACTGTGCGTAGTTGCTTTTTGTCCCGTCCACAAAGAGCCATTGACCATATATTAAAATGATTGTTGAAAGGTAGAGGAGTATGGCACTTAAAAGCAGGGAAAAAATCCCTGTGACTCAATCAATTAAGGCGAATAACATTTATGCATTTCAAAAATGCACAGGATGGGGGGGCGGAGTTGGGGAAGAAGGTTGCATTTCTCCGCAGCTCTGTTTAAAACCCTGCAGTCTGGGCTCAAGCGTCTGCATATTCATTAGGTCTAATTATTTTCTAGTAAGGAAAACACAAAAAGCCAAGAGTCGGAATCCTTCAATTTGCCCTTTGTTTCTAACTTCATTTGGCTTATTTGCAGCTGAATCAGAGCCCTAAACTCTTTTCTCAGACAAAGAAACCTCAGCTCATCCTTTCAGGAGCGCCCGGTTAGGAAACTCACCAGCCCCGGGGAGGGAGGAAATGAAAATGAATATGTTTTGCCCAGTTTCCCGCCTTAGCTGCAAGGCAGGGAAGGCAGGAGTGGCCTCGGCCGCTCCTCATTTTCCTGGTTTTATAATCTTTTCATCGGCTAGATCCTCGCTTGGGGTTGGTGAGCTGAGCTCCCCTTTCCCTTGGGCTGTCCCTTCTCAAAACTCCACTTGTGTATCTGGGATGGTTTCCCAGTGTCTGAATAAACCTGACCGAGCATTTGCACTTGTGCTGGAAAAGAAAAATTTGAGAAAAAAATATATTTTATCCCCAAAAACAGGCCTGAGTGCAGCAGCCCAGCATTCCCCACCGATTTAGAGATTGAGAATCACAAAGATTGGGAATGAAAGGAAAAAGCTGGCACTTGAGCAGTGGTTTAATAGCAACAACAACGACGACGACAACAACAACAAATAACATTATACACTTTGAGTGGCTCAATATATCTTTTTTAAACAAAATGTTTTGTGCTGCCTGCAAGGGGAGGCTGTTTCCTCCCTCCAGTGCAGTTGTAAAAACCTTATCTGCAAGAAGTTTTCTCTAGAGGCTGCACTGCCCTCACTAGAGAGAACAAATATCGAACCCACCTCGCCTGTCTTTCAAAAAAACGAGGGAGGGGACATGAGGGGGAAGGGTAACCATTGGGAGGGGGAGAGGGAAAATAATTGCTCAAAAAAGAAAAGTCAGTCTTCTCCTCTCCAGTCCGTGGAAAATCCAAGGGGGACGTTGACAAGAGGGTATTTTTAGGAAACGCATCCAAATACACAGGATAAGAGTGAATGTGGTGGTGGTGGGGGGGGGAAAGTTGTGGATTGTAGAAGTTATCAAGTGGGATTTGCGGCGCTCTCTGCAGGAAACGCGAACGGCTCCAGTTCAAAGCCACATGCACCAACGTGACATATAAGCCATTAAAATATCATCCTGACGGCTCATTTCTGCTTCATCATACATTCCCTAACTGCTTCCTGAAAACTGAAAAAGGAGAAATGAAGGATGACCGCCTCGCTGGAACCACTAAAGAGAGGCTTGGAGGGGTTTGTGGTCCCCCCTAAGCCACCCCAAAGTGATGTGCAGAAATGAGGCGATCCCTGCAACAGGTGGAGAGGGGTAAGTGCGTGAGTCCAGGGGGCAGACCAAAGGGACCTGTACTCCCCAGCAGTTTGGTAGCAAGCGCTCTTATGAGAGGGGAGGGCACGGGGAGGGGGGGGAGAGGGGGGAAGAAGGGTTATTGGCACCCAAACCCCGCTGGGGATAGAGGCCCGGCTAGACTTTCTCCCCCAATCCCCTCCTTCTTTAGCCCCCCAATCGTGGGTATAAGCCCCACCCCACTGACACTGAGCGGAGGAGGGGGCCTTTCCGCTGAAGGGGCACCGCTGGAGGAGTCCATTCCTTCTTCCCAGGAAAGGCGGCGGGAGGAGGAAGGGGGACAAGGGGAATGAATGGAGGTCCCAGTGGCACGGGGACCAAAAGCAGCTTGTTGCCCGCCCGCCCTATCTACCTTCCCACCTTGTAAATTGCCTGGTTGTGCCATCGTGGGCACAAGAAGGGCAGTCGTGGCCCTGAGCTTCCCTTGCGCGGAAAGAGCGGGCCCGCGCCAGGATCTGGTCCCTACAAGGCAGCTTCTTTGCTCTGCCACCACGAGTATGACAGGGAGAGACTCCGCTTCTCCTCCCCAGGGTCAAATGAGCCAAGTTAGCCTGGGTGGCAGCAAGTTGATGGAACTTCTCCCGAACCTGACGGCGGATGCTCGCTGAGTCAGCCGCGGGGCTAGGATCTTCGCCTTCGCACATTCTGGTCCTGCCGCAGGACGCAGACCGCTGGGATCCGCTCTCTGCTCGCCGCCCGCCATGGGTTTAGGATTTTGCTTTCTCTCTTTCTCTCTCTCTCTCTCTCTCTCTCTCTCTCTCTCTCTCTCTCTCTCTCTCTCCCTCCCTCTCTCTCTCTCTCGTGCGATCGAGGGTTACAATTAGCTCTCTGGGGAGCAGGCCAGCCACCCAGGATTCTGGGCACTACCCCAGACACTTAGGGACACTGGAAATTAGGAGCAAGAGAGATGGGAACAGAGTCAGGATGTGAAAGAAAGCTAAGACTGCCTCGAAGGGTTGACTGGAAAGTTTGGAGTTGATGAATGGTCCGTGGGACAGCTGGAAGCCAGCAAGGTCTTAGGAATGGAGAGGGAGTGTTGGAAGGCTGCACTTTGGCTACCACCATCTTCGGAAAAACCCCTTTGGGTTTCCAAGGTCATATGTCTCCCTGCTTTCCGACAGCATTGGCCGCACAGCCACCCACGAGGAGGCACCACCTTTTCTTCCTCTATCTAGACGATGGCAGATTGAGCGGGATGTTTCAAAGGGACGGTTAAATATCCGCTGATCCTTCAGGCGACTCTCTAATGCAGACTCTACTCTGGGCATATGGAGGCCTGAATTAGGGAAACCCATACTCTTTCCTCTAGAGAAGAGATGTCTGAGAAAGGCTGTCGCGCAACCCGACCTCGCAGCGCAACTTCCTGGGATTTGAGAGCCCGATCGAGGGAAACCAGGGAGGTGCCCTGTGGGGATAAGTGGGAAGCCTTTTTGGCTTTGATTTGAGAGCTCTCAGACAACCCACAGGGCCCCTGTTCGGCACCCTAGCTGAACTGTGGCGGAGAGGCAAGCATGCCTTTGCCTAGAGCCTGAGGATTAATCAGTGTGGAGCTGTGTTGAAGGCTTAGGGACTAGAGCTGTTAGCTTGGGAAACAGGCTGCAGGTGACCTCTGACCTTAAGCGGGCCTACACAGACTGGGCTGAACCCACAACGTGCAATCGGGATGTTCCCCCAAAGAAAAATGGTGCCTTTTGCATGTACCCACCAGCGTACCTTCTTGGCTCTCCCCCAGCATGATCAATTGCTAGGGCTGGCTGGCACCCTTTCTTCTTCTCCAGATGTGGGAATGCAGGCAAACTCCAATAATTCTCCAGGTTGTGCTCCTGACTGGTGATTCACTGGCAGGGCTGATATAAGGAGACGAGTCAGAAGCAATCATTTGAGGAAAATCAAGCTATGCATTTTCAGGACTTTTAAATCTTTGGATTGGTGGGGATCTCAGGTCCAGGGACAAAGGGATTGTTCCTAAATTCTTTAACCCCTCCTTCAGTGAGATGACTGGTTTACTAAGGATGGTCAGAATCTGAACCAAAGAAGATATTTATCCTGGTTCACTATACTGGCTGGTGATGGAGCTGCTACAGAGAGCAGTTTAAGTTTCCGGTAGCATGCCTGAAGTCCAGCCTCTGCAACACTTGTTTGCATGCTCGTGGGTGTGTAATTCACAAAAGACTGTCAGGACATGGGGGTAGAAGTGATTCAGGCCTCTTAAAGGGAGGGCTTGAGCAGCACTGTGGGTGAACAGAGTTCTTCTGGGAAATTTACACTCATTTTCCTCTGAAGCAAAAAAGTATATTCTATTAGTTCTGATCAACCAGGACTTTTCTGTGCCAGACATTCTGCCATGAGGAAATTTTAGAACAAGGAAGCCCAGCATGCTATCCTGCTGTATGAATGCAAAATTGGACCTCCTTTATATCCATATTCAGATTTGTGCAAGAAGAAGTTTATTACCCTTGGGGATGGATTCATTTTGGTTAGAAAGAATTGAAAATAAATAAAGCCCTCTGGGAAAAGGTGAGTCTACTCCACCCATACACCCCTTACTCTTGAACCTACAAAAGAAGGTAGAGGGAGAGTAAAAACACCCAAGCTAGTTTAAGCCCAGGTTGAGGTTTGAGGGAGAGAGAAAGGGATCTTTGAACATACAGAACTAGAAAGCTTTTGAGATTGCAGAGCCCCACTTGGATTTGCCCTGTGGTTCAACAAGTTAAACAACTGCTTGTTATGTGGGTTGGAGTGTCAAGGCAGGAAGACTTCCTCATTGACAGAGGGCTTACTGTGTTTGTCCAGCCTGAGACCTTTTCAATGAATGTTTGTCTTTCTCTAGGCCAAATTGAGGCCTGGGGCTGGGCAGATCGCCCCTGTTTGGCTGCTCCACTGCCTTTAGCCTCGCCTGACAGTTGCAAAGGTCCCCAGGGTGGGTTTCTGGCTTTGAGATGGCCAAAGGCTTGGTAGCTCTATCCACAAAGTGAATCTGATAAGGAATGCAAATATCTGGGGGGTAGGGCAAGTTGTTTCAGACCTTCTAAAATAAGAAATGGGACAGCCAGGACCAGATGATATAAATGACACCTTTTTTTTCTTCCAAAGTCTCGTGAATTTTATGTTGACTTTGAAAAATCAACTAGTGATGGCTTTCCAAAAGGTCTGAGGGGAGGAAGCCATGTGAGGGATTTCACACCACCAGAGCAGAACAGGATCTACAAATCTGCTAATAAAACCTCCTCCTCTCAGTTCCAACAGTTATAACTCCTTTTTAACGTGCTAACACCCCAGAGGACTCCCAGCCCTTCGTTATATTTCACTAAACTCAATTAATAAATGTAAAGAAAATAATGGGGGTTTCTCTTACAATAAATTCAAATTCTTGAAGTTAGTGGTGTTTGAACTCTGACTAAAGGAGTGCTTAATTCTACCTGCAAGGGAGATAAACAAATAAGTTTCAAATTAAAATCTATTTGAGAAATGATGATTTTAATATTTTTATCATCAAGTATATATTGTTTTATGATAAATATAGGTAGTTCCAAGCAGAGTTCTTTTCTTTCACTTCTAAATTTGAAAGAAAAACCGAAAGACTCTTCAGACCAATGCCTTCTTTTGCTCATACATTCAGGCTCATACATACACAATCTTGTCATACAAATATGTATGAAATTATTTAACTAGCGACTGTCCCTTTTTTATTCCCTAACAGGTTCAAAGTCAGAAAATGAGATACAAGACTTCCTTGGTGATGAGGAAACGTTTACGGCTTTACCGAAATGCCCTGAAAGAGTCAAGTAAGTTAAAACCTTCTTTTGAATATTAGTTTGCTGAAGTTTTTTCGTTTTAGTTTTTTAATAAGAAGCTTTGTTTTCTCTTTTGCTTACGTTAGGTTGTGACTTTGGGGGTGTTTCTTGAGTTCAAATGAAACTTAGGAAAACACCTTGTTGTTTGATGCATTTGCACACAAATCAGCAACACAAGGTCCTACCAGCAGCCGATTAATCCCTGTCAGTGCCTACTCATCTGGACATTCTAGAATTAATATTTGACGACTCTCTCATTGAAACAACCACCCCTGACCTTCTGCAGTTCCACTGTCACATTATTCTATGACATATTCATCTTGAATTCATTTCCAGATGATTTGATTGGAATGAGGTTTGACATATATTGGCTTTCATGAAAGGAGCAGACTTTGATCTTGGCGATGGGGTTTACATGATATGCATCGTCTTTACCAGAGACACCAGCCTTCTGCAATGTGGTGGCGACGACATTCCCACAATGTGGTGTCTGAACAGGGAGTGACTGACAGCTGCTCAGTCAGGAATACCTTCATTGTGAAGAATTTAATTTAATATTCCATTTTGAATAAGCATATGATTTAGGGCAGGGTGTTTCCCCTTCCAGGCGTCTAGTTTTCCTCATTTCTACTATACCACCAGCTGATGGTTGCATCCAAGGTGTTTCTGTGTTGGTAGAAAAAACAACCTTCTTTACAAAAGTTAAATGACAACTCAGGAAATAGCTCTCTTCTATTATTTTGGGATGCTTTGATGGCAGAATTCTCAAGAGAGGTATGGTTGTTGTGTAAATTTAGTTGTTTTATTTCCTCAGTGCTGTTCTGAAAGATCCTCTAGCCGTGTTTTTTAATCTTTTGTTGAAAAATGTTTTGCAGAACCATTGCTTGAAAATTAAATTCTATCCAAGTATATTTTCTTTTATACTCAATTCCATTAATGATGATAAAAGTATAAACTTGCGTAGCAGAGGAGAGAAATATTCTTTGTACAATTTGTGCTTGGACATAAAAAGGCTTCTGGAACTTAACTTATTTGATTTTTTTTCGCCCCTGAGAATAAAGATAACATTTCACTTCAAGAATCCTGAAGCCTATCTGTGAAAAGCTTATGAAGAGATTTGGCCTTAGTTTGGGATGGCAACTTGGTCAGAAACAAGTAAAATATTGAACAGGTGGCTCCGGATCTAGATGCAGAACATCCAAGCAATGAAGCTAGTGGTTGGCCAGGCTCTGTGCAGTGGCCCTCAGCTCCTAGGATCCTGCTCTGGTCATAACCTGTAATAAATAATCATTACTTAGCATTATTTAAAAGATCAAAATGGGCAAAATAGCCCAGTTGTGAATCTTAAATTTTATTCAATTTTTACCTTTCCAAGGGAGAGAGGTCAGACATTCCCCCCATTTAAGCTAGTGATGTAAGGAGCTCTGCTAATGATAGGATCATGAGATGTCATATTTCTATACAGACAGGCTAGAAAATAAGTTTAGTTTTTGCTGTCGAATTGACCTGACTCGGGCCAACAAGGGTGCTTAGGGCATAATTCTGGGCACTGGAGGAATGTTTAGAGTCTATTGGTAAAACCTGCTCTAAACAGGCGTCCATGGCTTCTTTCACCTCTGTTGAAGATCTCTAGGCTGCAGAATTGCAGAATGTGTCTTTTTTTTTTTTTTTTGTCCTGCAAATCAAGCAGGAAAGTGAACTCAACAATGCTATCTATATACCACAGAATGGTTAGGAATAAAATGTTCCAGCTAAGCACTTGGTAGGGGGAGTAAGTGTGGTAAAATAAATTTCTGAAAGAAAAATTCTGACCACCACTGAGGGGACACTACTCCTCAACCTGTCCAATTAATAATCAATGAAACTTAAACTTCCTGCTACCCAGGCACTGGAAGACTCAAAGGAATCACTCTGAAAACTAAAATATGCCTCTCTGACATTGGTTCCCCACCTGTCCTCTGTGGTTAGCTGGATATTGCTTTGGTGCTTATTTCAGAAATATGCCTTGAAGACCCTTATGTAATTGTCTAAAGTATTCTGTCTATAAATATTATGGGGTGAAATGGATTTTCTTCTCTCTACCTCTCTCCCCGAGGAACTATCCCTGCGGGAGAACGCCTGGTCTCCTAACTAGGTTTAGCCAACCAAGGCGTGAACCATGTGGCTCCAAGGAACTTGCAAGGCTCAGGCAACCTTAGGATGGGTCCAGATATTTTCAGTTCTTCAAGAGAAAGCTGCATTTGGGAGGGAGCTCCATGGGGCCAGGTAACTGTCAGTGAATTTGGCCGAATCGGATTTATCTGCACTTTTGCTATTGGCACAAAAAGCCATACACATGTTTAAAGCTTTTCAAGGGTAAAGTTAGTAAGAGAGAGTATTTCGTGTACTAGTTTCTGCTTTGTATTCCTAGAGTCCACAGAGTTAATGCTTAGAATTCAGGGTCTGCAAATGAACAGAAAAAAAAATGCACCTTTATTTTCACCACCTTCTAATGAAAAGTTATCAATTTCTTCTATTATGCATGTGGGTAACAAACACAGGATTATTAGAATTCACTGGCTTCACCAGGCTTCCAAAAGTGTCCACAGCCTAAAACAACTTGAATACTTGAATACCCTTGTTCTTTCCTGTTAGTCAAGCTTTTGATGCAGGTAGGATACACGTGCGTGCACACACACACACACACACACACACATATTTATTTATTAAAGATATCTATTTTGTGCAAATCCAAATTTTAATTAAAATAAACATGGATGGTGAGTTTTACAAACATTCTGAACAGTAAGTAGGTTGTAGATAGCCTAAGTTCTAGTAGGAAAGAAAATATTTTAGTT
Source organism: Rousettus aegyptiacus (assembly GCF_014176215.1). NCBI lineage: Eukaryota > Metazoa > Chordata > Mammalia > Chiroptera > Pteropodidae > Rousettus > Rousettus aegyptiacus. The sequence goes on along the minus strand of NW_023416307.1, from coordinate 97,128,854 downwards.
GCTGGACTACCCTGCACTTAGGCCTGAGTGCTACAGGAGTTGATTAAGTTCTCTCTTGAAGGATGCTTAGAAGAAATAGCTGGGCAAGGGGTCACAGGAAGGAATACACACACATTTGGGATTTTGGTTTTGATTTTTGTTATTTTCCAGCCCATTGTGTGTTCACCAACTACACCATTCAATAGACACCTGCCCATTGGGGAGCCTTGAAACCACTCACTGAGACAAACCTGACCAGGCTTGGAGGAAAGGAAAACAGGGCAGGAGATCAGAGAAGTGCCTATAGGCAGAGGATGAGTGTGGGAGAATTCCAGAAAGTGAGAGTGTGGGAGAGGGTGAAGCCAGGAAAGTAGACAAATACTTAACTTCTAGGCTGTATATTGCTGTGAAAACCCTTGGTTTCCAGAGCAGAAGGGATTTGGCTGTCAAATGCTCTCCTTCAACTTTTTTTTTTTTTATGCCAACTTTGCATCTATTTGGTAGAGTTGCTTAACTTAAGCTCTTCCGGCTGGAGGAGCAGAAAGACCTGCACTTGTCAAAGCCTAGAGAAATTGTCGTGGAAGTTAATCCCTCGTTAAAATGCTCCATGAGAGGGAACAATGCATTAGATGAAGAAAGTCTCAAAGAACCTGCCAACCATTATAAATAAGTTAATTATTTTTAAAATTAAAAAAAAAAACTTATTACTGACCAGGAAGTGTATTAGATTCGTCCTTGCTTCTGGGGACAGATGGGGGAGCTCAATCAACATTGAGTCAGAGTTCCTTGTAATCTGTCCAAACTTCTCACCTCTGCTTGGGGTACAGATCTTTTAATCAATCCTTAAAACTTAAAAATAGAAGCTTTTATCTGCTTTGGGAGCCCGTTCTATGGCTACCAGGGAGGCCCAAGTACTTAGGTTGGCATTTTCGGCAAGAGACCAAAGCCGGGGTCCAGGTCAGCGGCCCTAGCCGGTCGGCAAAAGCAAAGAACATCCCGTCCCCCGCCCCCACCTTCCTCCCGCCCTTCGCCCTCTATAGACCACAGTCGACTGGGCCAGAACTGAAGGGTCACCCCCTCCCCACGCCACCGGCCACTCCCCACCCAAGACGGTGGAACTCGAAGGCCAGGAGGGCATCGCGAGAGGAGGCCATGGGCCCACAGTTCCTCTCACGGGAAATGTGGCGGTATCCACTCTTCTCAGAGCTTGAAGGCAAGAGAGGCGGGAAGCAAACTCTGGCCGCGGGCAACAAGTGACGGGAGCCGAAAGTGGAAATGATCCCCAAGTTCCCTTCCCCAAAGGCTCCGTCCGGCTGCGGGATACAAAGCTGTAGACCTCAAACTGACAGAGGGAGACTGGAGTAATGAAGCGCTGTTCCTTCTTGCTACTCTCTCCTCGCCTTTGTTTCTTTGGCTAGTCCTCCCGCGGGTCGGTGTAATTTGTGTCTGGGAGGATTCTTAGCCCCTCTTAGAAGGGCTGTGTGGTTTCGAGGCCAGCATTTCCGAGGTTATCACAGCCTCTGGCCCACTCTTGGCTTTGGTCAGGGCTGGATTCTTGGGTTCGCGCGACGCTGAGAGCGCCGGACACTCGGGAAGAGGGGTCAGCAGGATAAGTGAGAAGAAGAGAGTGGGGCGAAGGGAGAGGGGAAGGAGAGAAGAAAGGATGTAAGTAGGAAGGCGAAGTGTCGGTCAGAACTTCCGGAAAAATGAGAGAGAAAGAGAGGGAGGGAGAGGGAGAGGGAGAGGGAGAGGGAGAGGGATAAGGAAAGGGAGGGAGAGGGGGAGGGAGAGAATGAATTTCGAAGAAAGTGAGAAAACAAAATTAGGCTCAAGGGCTTCTAGCCTAGGAGTTTCTTCGCTCCCGACCTCCTAGTCTGCAGCCGCGTTTCCTCCCAGGATCCCGGCTCTCGTGTCCTCACAGCTCCTGGGACAAACCGTTGAAACTGTCCCCACGCGCCAGGTGCTGCCCATCAGTCCCGGCAGGGCTGGGTACACTAGGTCTGCCCCGAGGAGATTACGTGCAGCGCTACACCCCCTCCCCAAAGGCGTGGAGAATGAAGGCATAACCCATCCCGGCTCACTCCCAAGAGCAGTGAGGCAGAGCAGATCCACCAGGCTTTCGGTAGAGGAGGGGGAGGAGGATCAGGAAGAGAGGAAAGAATCCTGCCCGGGTCAAAGCGCATGAGCAGTAGAAGCAGGAGATGACAAGGGGCGGGTGGGGGTGGGGGGAGCAGGATAACGGAGCGAGAGCAATGTGTGTGTGTGTGTGTGTGTGTGTGTGTGTGTGTGTGTGTGTGTGTGTGTGTGTCCGCGTGTGGCGAGACCTATCATCGCCGACGTCCGGAAAGGCGGCGGGCCAATGGGCGACCTAGGCGATTGTTCCTCTCCGCGGGCCCCGGCCACGGCCCCGAATCTCTATTCACTTTCTTACGCACCCCGCTGCTGCCTCTGTAGTGTAGGGGATTCGAGTAGGTTTTAAAGACCGAGAAAAAGGGAGGGGAAAAAAGTCACTCACACACACACACACACACACAAACTTTGCAGAAGTTTTTTGTGGTTGTTCTTTCCCCTCCACTCTGTCAGGTGACCGTGGCCTGAGCAGCCCGACCTAGGGAGCTCCGGGGAGTCTGAGCCCCGGGGCAGCAGGCCGCCGCTCTTCTGCTAGCTGGGCGCTGAAGTCGTATATATGGCTCGGGCGCTTCAGCACCACCACCATCACGTACACCACCACCACATCCCTCACCCCCACTTCCCCGCAGGGTGGCGGGACCCCGAGCACCCTGGGGAATTGGCTGCCGAAGAGCGCTTGGGGAGCAGGTCGGACTCCTCTGGAGCAGAGCCCAGGAGCCCCCATCAACTTACAGACTCAGCACTGCGCGTCCCACTGCCCCTTTCACTTACCGCGCCGCCACCAATACACTCCGGTTCATGGAGCAACAGTGGGCTCTACCCAACAGCCGCCCAGCCCCACCGTGGCGGAGGCGCTTGGCCTAGCGTGGTCCAACCGGTTTGCTGCCGCCGCTGTCTGGCTCCCGGTCCCGGCGCAGACGGCAGAAGCCGCGGTACTGCTGGGCTGGGCCTGCACCCCGGGGCCAGGTAGAACGCTCGGCCCACGCCACTGGTTCTCACGCTCGCTATTTGTTTCGACAACAGGTAGTAGCTCCGGACACCATGGCCCCCAGCTCGCTGCCGCCTCCAGCCCCTCGGTGTTCCCCGGCCTTCACGAGCAGCCTCCCCAGGCCTCCGCCAGCGGCACTTTGAATGGATTTCTGCGTCTGGGGCTCCCCGGAGAAATGTACGCGCGGCCTGAACCCTTCGCTCCGGGACCGGTGGCCCGCAGCGACGCTCTGGCAGCTGCCGCGGCCCTGCACAGCTACGGGGGCATGAACCTGACCATGAACCTCGCCGCGCCCCATGGTCCCGGCGCCTTCTTCCGCTACATGCGCCAGCCCATCAAACAAGAGCTCATCTGCAAATGGCTGGCGGCAGACGTCCCGGCAGCCCCGTGTCTCTGCTCCAAAACTTTCAGCACCATGCACGAGCTGGTCACGCACGTCACCGTGGAGCATGTCGGCGGCCCGGAGCAGGCCAACCACATCTGCTTCTGGGAGGAGTGTCCGCGCCAGGGCAAGCCTTTTAAAGCCAAATATAAACTTGTAAATCACATCCGCGTGCATACGGGCGAGAAACCCTTCCCCTGTCCTTTCCCGGGGTGTGGGAAGGTCTTTGCTAGATCAGAAAATCTCAAAATACACAAAAGAACTCACACAGGTCAGTATTCCGCACTATACCATCCAAATCCCTTGGGGAAGCAGGCGGCCTTTCCCGGGCCCTCGGGCTGGATTTCCTCAAGTCACAATTGGGGAGGGGGGGGCTATTTTGCTATTTCCATGAGCCAAGTCCACAAAATATTAATTATTCCCTTCTGTTAGAATCACAGGAGTTTCCCGAGGCTGTGTGTGCGGAGGATAGGAGGATAGTATGGGAGTTTATGCTCTGGGGGATGAGGTCGTAAACGTGCTTGGGTCTCTGTGTGTGCAAATGTATGCTCCCTGCTCATCGAATTTGATTTTAAATTGTTTTAAACAGCACTGTTTCCCAAAGTTGTAAAAGCAGGAACAATTTAATATCCCCCGGTTTCTTCCACCGTCAGCCTGACAACCTGCCACCTGAACTGAGGGGCCATCAAGCCCTTGGCGCCTTCTTTAGGATTTGGGGACCATGGCCTAACTTTAGCCCTGTTTTGGACCTTTGATGATTTAGGAACTTTGAAAAATCCTTTTGCTTTAGCTGAGATCCAAAGAGACTCATTCGCCTTAAATGTCATTTACCGAGCTGTTAAGTGAAATGGGGACATGTGTCAACCACATCTGTTACTTCTAGTTAACAGAAAGAAAAGAAGCAGGGCATAAGAGCCTACAAAGTTGAACTTCTCTGGCCAGAAGCATCTCTAATTAAGGCAATTGCAAGGAGAAAGTTATCTGGCTTCTCAGAACAGCCTGTGAAGTTACATTAATTAGTTTAGCAGCCAATGTTTGTACTTAGCTAGGGTTTTTCCCCCTTCACAAGTTTCACGAGTCAATATATTCCGTCCCCTGTTTTTGGTGTCCCCCCATCCCCCCACCCCCACCCCCAGGGAGGAGAGGAGGAGATGAAATAAGTTCCAGCTTCGTGCCCCCCTTCTCCTATTCTTGGAGCTCAGCCTTACCTCAATTATTGGTGGAAACATTGGCAATGATTAGAGTCAAATAATTCCCCCAGGCTAGCATTGCCTGAAAAAGAAGTTTGCTAAATCGTGCTTTCTCCCTCAAATTATGCAATCTTGGGGAAGGTGCATGGCCAAGACAGTGGTACATGCAGAAGACAGACCAAAGTCCACTTTTAGTCTCCTAGTTTATTTCCGGAGCACGTCTGGAAATGTATGTGGTTTTTCTCGAGCTGTTTCCAGGTTCCCTTGCCCCCACCACGAGCATTTGTTCCCCGCCCCCCTCTGCGTTTTATCCCGGGGGAGGCGAAAAGAGGTGAGGTACTGATCACCGCCCACAGGCCGGCTTCTCCATAAACTGGCAGCAGGCACCACGAAGGTAGATGCGCAGTCCTGAGCCAGAGAAGGAACTCATTTCTAATGACAGAGGGGTTTTAAACAAACAAACTTTTACTGCTCTTTGCCGGCCTACTGTTTGAAGTCCGTGAAGCAGAAAATGGTTAAATTCTTAGTGCAGTCATCGACCTACAGCAGAGAAGCAAATTCCGTGAGCCCGTGCAGGCTCAGGTTTGCATCTATTCAGGACAGAATTCTAAGTGCGTCTTCTCCACTGGCAGTCTTGATTCATTATCGCTGGAGTTAAAAAAAAAAAAATTACAGAGCTTCGTCTGCTCCAGCGTGTCCCTCAACAGCCCCTCCTAAATAATGAAAAGGGGGGGGGACAACAAAATGTTTCTCAAATGCCAATAGACCTCACTACAAATTATTCATGAAGACAGTTCTCGATTCAACAGGAAAATAATTGCCTTTTCAAATATTAATGGCGTTTCATTTCCTCCAGTCGCGGAAGCGGCGAATAAGAGCTGATTTCTCGAGTTAAAATTCCCCTGAATCCGAATCCCGGGCCTGGCTTAGGAGGCAGCTGCCGCAAGCCGACAATGAAAGGTTTCACTTTGTGGCGTCACAGCAATCCCGGAACAATGGTGCCGCCGCGAGGGTGACAGTAGCCAGCCGACACGTCGCTCTGGCCAGTCCCCGCTTTCTGGCGCTCTTCCCGGGACCACTGGGTTTGCCCCATCTTCCCAGGCAGTCAGTTGAGAGAAGCAGGACTGGGGATCCGAGAAAGAGAAGAGGACCACGCCCGGATGGAGATATTCGGACAACCCAGCACAGCCACAAGTGCGAGAAAATGGCGCTAGCGAACTGCCCCGCCGCTGCCGAACTTTGTCACGCGGGTCTGGCGCAGGGCCGGGGAGAGGGCCTCCCTCGGTTGCTGAGCCTCCGAGGGGAGATTCTGGGCCTTTCACGATTCAACCCCAGGCCCAGGCTGCTCCGGGCGGACTGGGTCCCTGGACCAGCCCTGCTTTCCACATCCACCCACCCAGGGCGTTAAGCCCACACCTGGAGGCAGAGCACGGGTCAGATCAATGTGTTAGGGTGGGGGGCGGCAGTGTTATGCGAGGAGACCAGAAGTCTTGCTTCCTAGAACTAGTGCTAGGCCGCTAGGGCACGGCTTCACTTGATCTACCATGGGCCTCGGAACTTCCAGGCTGCTCGCATCACCGTTCAGTGCCCTGTTTTTCTTTGTTTTTCGCCTCTATTCCTCGTCTGGGACGAAATCATTGTTTCTGTTTTACACGCGTGTCCAACGAAGCACTCACAAGATGGGAAAAATGTGTGTGGGAGAAAATATTTGGTGAGGCGCAGTCAATCTCAAATTCCATTCCTCCTCTGTTTCCTCAGCAAATCTTGTTTTCTCTTGCAGACCCTGAATTGCATGGTCTTTGTAAGTGATTTTAGAAAGAAAAGAAGGAAGGAAAGGAGGAAGAAAAGTTTTAGTTTTGCAGATGCTAACAGAGATTAGAGGGACAAAAACGAGGGGCACGTAGGGACACTGAATTATTCTGCATTTCATTTCAGTTCATTTCATTTAATAAAAATAGCACCAATGTCCCAAGAAAAAGCATATTCCAGCACCATTCAGTGTTCCACTATACTTGCAATGGTCCTGCAGGGGGGAGGAGGCAGTGGCCAGCCGGGGAGTGAGCCACGGGCTCATAACCCTCTGCTGCTCGGAGGCGAAGGTTGTGCGCAAAGCTCTGGCTCAGCCTGAGCTTCAGCAGGACTCGGGAGTAAGGGGCCTTTTTGTGTTCAAACCTGTCTCAAAGCGCCGGTCTTTCCTGGAAGCGGCGGGAGAAGCGACCACAAAGGCAACAGTCCTCCAGCCCTGCACCTCTTCCTCTATAGCCAGACGCTTGGTAGCCGTTCCCTCTACCCAGGACGCCCGGAGGCATCCATTTGTTTAAAGACTTCTAGACACTTCCTCCCCTCCTTCCCGCAGCATCTGCAGCTCCAGCAGGAACCCGGGCTTCCGGGTTCTTGGGGTCCTCTCCTCCCCCACGCGCCGGCAAATCCAGCCGCCAGTGAGCTCCCGGATTGGGGCTCGGTCCTCGGCCAGTATTTTCACCCTAATGCGCGCTCACGCTTTCCTGCGACTCTACAGGGCATCGCACCAGGGAGCCGAACTCCTCACGGTTCTACCCCGGCTCCCGTTTGCCCTCCAGTCCGCGAAGCCGGGCCTGACCTGACCGCAGCAGCTGCACTCATCCCGAAGCCTCCACGCTCATGGGTTTGATTGCGGGCTAGGCCGCAGATCTGTCTTGGCCGGGCGTAGACTCTGCCGCGCCGGCCTCTCGGCTCAATCCTGAGAGGCACGACCGCCGACCGCCGGGGATATGGGGAGGCCAGTCAACCTCTCACAGTCATTTCGGACTATGAGAACCGGCTGCCTGAGGCAGAGTCTACCAGAGGCCGCTGAACAGCGTAATGAAATATTGCCGGAGCTCCTATCTAGAGAGATCCCGGACGGTTTAGGCAAGATTTTAAGAATGCTGCTAAATGTTTGCCCTCTGGGGCTAGAAAGGAAGGGGGAGGAGGCTTCATTTCCCGTAAAAATCTCCTCTGAAATGAATCATTGCTCAGAATACCTTTCCCTACAGCGCAAATCTACATCATGCCCATGCGTGTGCATCGACTGCGCATCCTTAAATTATCCCATTGCCCTCGCTTTTGCACAAAACCTACTTTAGGAAACAGTTTGGGCCGGGATGAGTAGTGTGCAGGGTGGACCGCTGGACTGGGGGCAGAGAGGTTTGGTTGGAACAGCAACTTTAAATTGAGCAGATGCGAGCTCCTCAGTTAACTGTAGTCTCTGGGCAGAGGTGCTTCTGGCTTCAGGTGGAGAAAATTGGAGGAAAACTGGAATGGATCGGGATTTTTCAGGATGGAAACTCATCAAGATGGAGTCTTTGTCGCTCCTCCTCTGTACCTCCCCCGGGCCCAGGCGGGAAAGGGGGAGGAGTGAAGTCCCACAGGAGAGAGTTCAGGGGTCGCGCAGAGAAGGGGGTGCTGGGCCTGAGGAGCTGAAGAAAAAGGTTTCTGGAAATCTTTCTGGGTTTTTTTTTTTTTCAAGTTGGAAGAGAAATTGGGTGAGGGTCGTGAGGCCCAGGCGTACCGCGGCTCCCGCGCACTAATGTCTCTGCATTGCCTTCACTAGGGGAGAAGCCCTTCAGGTGTGAGTTCGAAGGCTGCGAGCGGCGCTTCGCCAACAGCAGCGACCGTAAGAAGCACTCGCACGTGCACACCAGCGACAAGCCATACACGTGCAAAGTGCGCGGCTGCGACAAGTGCTATACACACCCCAGCTCCCTGCGTAAGCACATGAAGGTTCACGGGCGATCGCCGCCGCCGCCTAGCTCTGGCTACGACTCAGCCACGCCATCTGCTCTCGTGTCACCTTCGTCGGACTTAGGTCGCGAGCCCCTGGTGGCCTCCTCTGCGGCAGTGGCGGCGCGTGGCGCCGACTTGAGCGAATGGTACGTGTGTCAAGGCGTTGGCCCTGTCGCGGCTACCCCTGCCGCGCCCCCAAGTCCCACATCACTACCTGCCTCTGCCGCCCTCGCCTCCGGTACTAGGGCTGCTGCAGTGGTTATTGCGTCTGCGTCCACAGACCGCTAGTCTAGGCTCGGTCTCTGAAGCTTGAAGAGAAGGTGAAGAAGGATGGAAGAAAGAAAGGGAGAGAGGGAAGGGGGAGACCACTAATAGTTGTTAGAGCTCTTTGAATATTCTGATAAAATAGCCATGATTTTAAAATATAAATATGGTATTCACGTTTATTCTACCATCACACCCAGTACCTTCCACTCACCCATACAGGCACCCTCATGACTGGGTAGCATGAAACCAGTGTTTGGGGTAAAGAAAGTAGAGAGACAAGCAGAAAGAAAAAAATTTGTATTTGGAGAGTTTATGTGCAATCTTGGCAACTGCAGGTGGCAAAACTAAGACCACAAAGCCCTCCTGTGAGTTACAGAATGGGAAATGTTTTGCTCCAGGCCTGGGGTTTGGATTGCCACTCCCCCTCCCCCTCCCTGCCAAGGCCACCCCCCCACACACACACACGTGCACACTCCCTTCCCAGCTCTCATTTGAGCCTCCTTCGAAGTTCGAATCGCCTAAGGTGTCAGATAATTTCTGAGCGTTGTTCTCCCTCCTTTTTCCTTCCCCTTTTGCTTCCCCACACATCCTCCTTCACTAGCTATCCTTTGAAACAAAAACACACAAGGTCCAGATTCCAAAATTTCCAACCACTTCTATAAAGGAGATAAAAGGGTTTCAGCACTGTCCCCTGGGGAATCACATGTTGCTCCCCCATGTACTGGCCCAAGCACACAGATATGTCTGTTTGCCTGTTTGTCTGCTCCGTATATACCTTATTACTTGGGGTAGGGGGTAAGTTCAAACAACAGGAAATACAAACAAAATAGTGTTAGAGGGGCTTTAGGATTCAATACTCTGAGCCCTCCCCAAACAAATCACTCTCTCCCCACCGCTTGCTCTTGTCCAGTCACTATCTGTGGAATCTTCTGGGTGCTTGACTCTGGCTGTATAGTGAGCCAATGACATCACTGAGCCTCCACCGCAAAAGGATCTAACCTAGGCGAAAGAGTCTAGATAAATCATGTCAATTCTGTGATGGTCTTTAAAAAAAAAAAATCACACAATGTTGGTCTTAAGTTTTTAAAGGAAGAGGAAACAAGAGATGGACTACAATAATAAATGTTTTCAAGGCAAACACCCAATGGATCTAGATTGAATGTGTATTTCATGCGCTGGGTGCTGGGTACTAAGTCTCCAGAAAAAGAACTAGATAGATGTTGGGGGCAGGGGTGAGGAAAGCCTTTGCAATTTTTGCCAAGGCGGGGAGGTGGGGAACAGGGCCTGTTTTCCAGTCTGCCACCCTTAGGGAAGATGGGGCTTCCCAGAAATCCTTGCTGAGATTTAGAGGAGAAAAAAATGAAAAAAGAAAAGGAGGGGAATGCTGAGAATGCTTCAACAGACCCACTCCAGTCCTGTAAGAATTGAGAGATAAGTAGGGGCATGGTATTCCCACCTATCAGAAATCCCTCTAAATGCTCAATTTTAAAATTTGAGCCCAGCAAACAAGTCCTGGCCCCGCCACTGTGTTGCATTTTCTTCTGGTCTCTTCTCTTCAGACACATGAGACAATTCTCACTCCTGCCCTGTAACCCCATAGTTCCATCAGATTACATAATGTCCTAACCTAACTGGAGTGGGACTGTTTTCATAGCCCCTAAAAAACAAACAAACAAATAAAAACAATCTTCCCAGTACATCCTTAGTGAATCTATCCTTGTGGAAGGAGAGCTACAGTCCCCTTTCCCTGACTACAAGAGGGCCCAGAGGCTGCCTAAGGGCAGGGTCAGCAGCAAATACTTTGTTTCCATCGGGAAATGCTCGCCAAGGTGCAGAGTGCATCTAGGGAATTTGTATCTTCTGACGATGTTTAAAAATTCCCCCTTTCCCAAATTGGACTCGTTTCTTTCTCTTCTATTTCTAGACTTCATTTTGCTTTCACCACCATCCAAAATAATGAAATAAAATTAAAACGTTTGGTCAGCCGCTAATCGCCTTTAATTTTTCATTTGCTTGTTACAGATGTCCACCGCGTTGCTCTCAAGGTAATCTCGCCCCGCGCAGCTGAGCGCCCGCATCTTGCTCCTGCAACATCAAAGAGTCCGCGCACAAAGCAATGTTTCTTCGCCACGGTGCATCTTCATGGTAAGTTAGGATTTCTATGGCAATGGGCAAGTCGCACTGAAATCCTGAAAGGCCGAGCCTGGAGCCCGTCCAGGCTTTTCATTAAGGACATAATATTTACGTCTAACAGGCCTTTTTTCTTGTGTATACAAGTATATATTTTTGTTTGACGCGGACTAAATCATTTTCATTTAATTTCCGGTAAACAAAACCCACGCGAATGGGCACTTGTTCCCGATCATAATAAAAATGGATAATAATGTGAGGGAAGAAAAGGGCCGCTTGAATCGCCGCTCAGCCTTCTTTGTTTCTGCTTTCTGCGGTGATCAGAGGGCGCATTTGAGTTTGATGGCGAGTTTCTAAAGGCGAGGAAATGGTTTGTAAGGGGGGAAAGAAAAGGAGAAAGGTCTAATCAAGCTCGGGTTGTTCAAAGAGTCGGGTTTTGGGGTTGAAAGTGTGAGTTTGACGGTGCATCAGCATGCCGCGTTAGGCTCGCCATGGAAATGCGCGCGGGGAGCGGTCGCTTCAAAGGCGGCACACTTCACTGCAGACACTCTATTAAGATACATTTGCGCTGACCTTTGCTTTCACGCCATTTAATATTGTCACTACGTTCTCCAGTATATACCTCCTCCTTAGGACCTGCTTCGCCAGCGTTTAGGGGTTCACCTCGCACTCTAATGTGGGGGGGGGGCTCTTTGGCGCCAGGGACACTTTCAGGAAAGGGAGGAGCTGGACTCCGTGCATCTTGGCTGCGTCCCAAAGAAGCTCCAAGGTCAGGAGTAAATAATTTTAGGACAATCTCAGAAGCTTAACAAATGAGCATCCCAGCTCGGTTTCGTGCAAAGTACCTTTCTGCATCTTGAGCAAGGTGGAGGCCTGAATTTGAATGGGACTTTCAGGGCAAGGGACCCATCTGGATGAGTCTGGGAGTTTCAGACTGTGCCTTTGGGACATTTCCACTTTGGCCCCAAGCACAGCTCTTTCTGCTCCTCAATCCCAGAAGTTTCTTAAAGCCCCTCAGACTTGTTTCTCCCCAGGGTAGTGTATATGGTACCCCTTAGGCCTGGGCTGGCCCTGGGCACGAGCTCAAGAGCCCAAGGCCAAGGGGATAGGGAAGATGGCAGGAAAGTTAGAAGTCCATGTTCCCTTAATTGTCTTGTTGTTTATTTTATCCAAGTACCCCAATGAATAGGGGAAAAATAAACATAGTGGAAAAAAAATCAAACAGTGGAGTCTTCTTTAGTGCCAGTCCTTGTGGTTGAATAAAAAGGATGGTCCTCTTTCCATTGAGCTGAGAAATCTTTGAAGAGGGAGTTATTATCTGAGACATTCCTGCTTGTCGTCCTAACAACGCTGATGAAATGTAAAAGGTTCTTTGTCAGCGATTTGTTCTCCTCTCTGTCAAACTCTCCCCGCCTTGTTAGTTTCAAACCATTTCTAAAGAGATAAAAATAAAAAAAAAAAAATTTTTTTTTTTTTTTTAAATACAGGCACATTACACTAACTGCTAACTTTAAGACTAAGTTCTGCTAAGGGAAAAAAGAAAAGTAATGCAGTGACATCGGGTCCAAGGCTGTGGAGCTGTGCAGATGTTGAGGGGCCCTTTGCACAGGCTCTGGGATATGGGGGAAAAATGCAGAGATGGTGCAGGCAGAGCATACATACCCTAAGCTCCCACTGCTTGTCAGCTTCTGTATGCTCTGGCCTGTACTCATTCAGTCCAAGTCAGGTCACTTGGAACCTCCTTTGGGGACCGACCCCTCAAGCTCTCAATATTCTTGCCCCAGATCTTTGGAACCTAAGGCTGCAGCCAAGTGATTGTTAATATTTTCTAATCCTTCAAAGACAATCTTTGCCAAAAATAGACCCATTGTGTGTTTCTTCTCACTAATAGCAATCAGCAAGCCTTTTGTGTCATTAATAGAAAGGAGAGTGGCTTGAGAGTGAGACATTTTTACGATTTCCTGTTTTCTTCAGAACCTTAGCAATTGGAGTTCAAAAGATAAAGTTTACATGGTAGTGACCCCAGAGTGCATGCAAACACCCTCCTTCTATCCGTGTATATATATGCAGTTCTTCATTTTATATTGTGCCCAGGAAAGAAACTTTCACCCTGCCCCGTTTCCCCCAAACCTTTTCATGTGGTTTTTAAGGTGGTTTAAATAAACAAGGAGTTCCAGTCTCCCTACCCCTGTGAGCTGACTAAATAATTTGTAAAGAAGTTTCCCCAAGCTGTAACCCATGCTGTTATTATAGTTGCTACAAAATGTTGTCTCTTATATTGATTTTTATTTGCTTACTCGAGGTCCCCATATGTTTATTTATATTGCTAATTTATGAGAAAATGTAATGATTGCAATGAATGTGAATTATATAGACAGGCAAATGTTTTGTGATCATAATTCACACACACAAAAGCTTGACTGAAACCTTAGACTATTTAGTATCCTCTTTACCCACAGTGTTCGTGATTTATCATCTGTCTCCTTAACATTCTTAAATTATGGACTAACTCAAAAGAAAAAAAAGTTGTTATGTATTTGACTGAAAATGATTGTTGAATGAAAACATAGTTGAAAACCGTGGCTTAATCTTGCTGTAAATATGTAAAAATGAATTAAAATCTGTGATGGTTTTGCCCTCCAAAGCCTGTTGTGTACATGGAGCTCCATTTTGCTATTTTCTTTGGAAATAAAGGATGTTATGTTCTCCTTCCTCTTTTAAATCCGAGTGTCTTATTATTGCTTCATTATCCTGGGAGAGATTTGGAGCCCTCCCCCAGCCTCCAGTTCTCTTCCCTGCTTTCCCTCAAGGCTTCACAGAAACATCTCTGAAGCCTAGTTGTTTATGGTGGCAAAACAGAGGGACCCACCAAAGTGGCCATCGTGGAGAGAACCCCCCTCACCCTCAATTTCACCCCAATAAACTGACACTCATCAATCGATTTCCCTTACAGAAGGGAAAAGGTAAAATTCTCTCAGAGTCTTTAGGGAAAGTTTGCCTTCCAGGGGGCTCCAGCTCAGCACCCCTCTAACAAACTACTTCTGCCTTTCCAGAAACAAACAAACAAACAAACAAAAACAAACAAACAAACCCTAATAGTTGGCGAGAATAATAACAAAGAAAGAAAGAGAGGGCAGGCTGGCTCTAATACCTAAATCCTGATGGAGTACCTGGGACACAGTTGGCTGCAGGAGTCTTGGGAGTAGCACACACTCAGACCTTACAACTCCCTTCAGAGAACTGAGAAAGGCCAAGCCCTAAGACTGTTTGACTACAGCCACATGACTACTATTTCCTGGGCCCCCAGTTGAGATCTACAGTGGGTTTTAGTATCTGATGCAGAAGACCTCTTATCTGGCCCTGCCACTGGAGAAACTATTTCAGATGTATCAGAACCACCTGAATCACTAGAACCTTTCCCCCACTTCCACTGCAGTCACTGAGCCCCTAAGCCCAGGTGTCCTTTCTTCCCCGCCCCCCCCCCCAACCACCACCACTCCCACTGCGCAGGCGCGGAAACTGCGCGCGCTGGCCTTGGCCCCTTTTCAACTCTTGAGAAGTAGATTTCCGCCCGCCTGGCTGGGGCCTGGACGACACTGAGTGGGAGGAAGACGGCTCTTGGGGTCAAAATACTAGGTTTCTTTAGAGAACACCTTGGAGACCCAGCTCCTAGAGCAAAGGCTGCAGTCCTGTAAAGAAGTTTGAGGAAGGACCCCAGTGCGCAAAAGCGTGGGAGCGACGCGTAGGTGTGAAAAGAGCAGCCACAAGGGGAAGGACACTAGAATTGCCATGACACGTCCAGGTCGATGGGAACCACGAGGAAGGAGGTCCATGGCCATTAATGCTGCAGTTAGCGCCCCCTTCAGTCTCTCACCTGCGGAAGGGTTCCTTCTCTCCCCTGGCTCCGGGACAAGTTGGAAAGGTCTCTCCTGTGGTGTCTGGCTTCCTAACCCCGACTCTGAGAGAGCGCATTCATTAAAGCCGTTTCACCGACAGAAAAAAAAAAAAAGTGCAGTGGCGTGCAAGTGGGGATTAGGAAGGAACCCAGTCATTCCCGGCTGGGCTCTTTCGCGTCCCGGGTTCTCTGCTTCTCTGTCCAGCTGCCTGGAGTCCACAGGGCCGTGCAAGGAGAGGTCCCAGTTCTTCTACCTGCCCATCTCCATCCACCCATGACAGCGAGGTTCCGCGAGGGCACCGGGGAGTTGCGACCCGCCATCCTCGGGAGTGGGGAGAAAAGAGTTTGAGGAGAAACCTCTGTCTTTGGCATCCCGTGCTGGACTTGGCGAAGGAAAGGCCCGCTGTCGAACCTTCTTAGTCTGAGTTGGGGATTAGGAATCACGGGAGTAAGGGGGAGAAGATAGGAGAAGTGCTCTGGGAAATCTCAACACCTTTGCCACTAGGAGAGTTCAGACTTCCTTTGAACCTTTACTTTTGGCGGAAAGTTGAATAGCGTAACCTTTGGAAGAGGGTTGAATGCGCTGGTTCCTAAGTGCCCATGGCTAGTCTCACCCTAGAGACAAACTGCCTTGTCCTCTGGGAAATGTACCCACTTCCCAGCCCGTAGTGGCAGCACCAAAGGCAGTTTAGGGAAATCTTAGGGTGCTAATAATTTCTACTGAGCTTCTATTCTTTGCTACTTCGAATAAGAGCACCAGGTTAAAATTGCACGCGTGGCAAGGAGTTTTTGGCTAGGAGCCAGGCTCTCAGGCTCGTTCACTTATGGCTCTGTGCCCCTGGATAAGTGATGAAACCTTCCTGTGCTTCAGTTCCCTCATCAAGTAAAACAGACTTTAAAAGAATCTCCTTCGCAAATTTGTTTGGAGAACTAAATAAAATAACCCTCGAAACATTTTGGAATCTACATGTTAAGTGCTTGTTCTTAATGTTATTATTATTACTTAGAAGACTTCATTTTTCAGACACTTCCCTCTAGCCTCTTCTGGAATCAGATCTCCTGAGCCTCCTAGCACATGTGGCACTTCCAGGGGCTTAAAGCTTCATAGCAGGGTGTGCCTCGCCAGGCGGTCCAGAGGCTAGCAGAGGGTCCTGTATTCTTTTGAGAGTTTCAGAGCCTGATGCGGCCGGCACTGAGGCAGAGACATTATTTTTAAAGGCCCAATAAACAGTAGAGGGAATTGAGTTTATTTTAGTGCAGAAAGAAGCAACCAGAACCTGATTATCTTAATGTTACCTCCCCCAACCCCTCCCCCCCCCCCATGCACCGACCCATGACTGTTAAGACAATAGCACTGCTGCAAACTCTATGGCCTGGCTGGTCCAGATGTTTATTTCTTTTTTGTCGTAAGTCCATGCTGTTAGTGCAATTCTTGTGTTGGGCTTTTCAAGACCCAGGTGTGGAGGGTGAGAATATGAGAGTGGGGAGCAGGAGCGGGTGACCAAGGATGGAGCATATAGGCAAAAGTCACACAAAAGCACATTCTTCTCAGAAAGCACCAGAACCTTTTAATAATAATAATTTTCTCATACTAAATCCTCATTCTGGGAAAACTGATAACATCTTAGTCACCAAGTATCCAAGGATCCCACAATAATAGGTTCCACTTGTCACTAACTACCTGTCTGAGCAGGATAGCATTGCCTTTTAGGCTAAATATCTTCAGTGAGGAAGATGCCTAAGAGTTTTCTAGGAACTTTGTCAATTTTGGACCTCAATACCATTCAGGAAGAAGAGAAACTAAATAGGCAAGTAGGGAGTTTTGTGGTTTGCCTCTGAATCTTTCAGTGGCTTTGCAAACGTCCAAAATAGCTGCATAGAAAAAAAGGTAAAGAAAAAAGTTACCTTAGGATGCAATTAATCAGATGTGAATATGACCAGGGAGATAAACTTGAAATTTGTCTTGCATTTTTGGCTTTTTTAGATCTAGTGTAAACTCTGGGCAAGAATATCGATCAATTCAAAATAAGTAGAGCAGAGAAGTGCATAGTTCTGAACCTCAATGAATCGGCGGTCTTGGAAAATACAGAGGGAAGAAACAAAAATTGGATAAATTTCCATGACTTGGGTTGTACTACTGTAGAATAATGATAAAAAGAAGGGGGAAAATCTATAAAATGATATTTTATATAAAATATCAGAAGGATGACCCAGTTTTCTCTTGTCTGTGACTGATGGCTGGCCCATGCAAGGTCAGATTAACCAGATTAGGATAGCGCTTTTTGCCAAAATTGGGGAGAAACTTCAGGCAGCTCAAGGTTCCTGGCAAGGTTTTGCTCAAGGTTTAATGGAGGCCTCTAGCTTCTGTACTCATTAAGTATACACACACACACATATGTATGTGTGTGTGTATGTGTGTGTACCCAGCATGTTAGCAAAGAGATTTGCCTGATATGTGAGTATTTCTACATTATGAAAACAAGCCATCTGCCCCTGAAAGCCTTGCGAGTCACCTGATGCACCATGCACATAAGCAATCCTAAATTACGCTGTACTCACCTTCACCTGAGAAAAGTTAAGTATTTCAAACATGTCATAAAAATTTCCCCTATATTTTCTGCCACTTTATTAAGCAAGGACTATACAGTCAAATGCTTTTTATCATTCAAAAAAAAAAAACCTGTTAACTTTCTTTAAAAAAAAAAAACTTGTAGGAAAACAGAGCTTCCTTTAAGTGTGACATATCATTTCATTGTAAAAAGTTTTAAAAAAGTATTGGTAATCCAACTTCCGGATACTGTTCTGAATTATTTCACCGGACCCTTTTAAAAGAGGATTAACAGGGCTTTAGGAGCAAAATCCTTCTGTTTTATTCAATCTCTAATTTTATGTTATAATTACTGGTTGTAAAGGCTCTGGAATTAGTATGCAGGCACCATCAGGACATGATGCAGGTACTATTCTAATGGTTCAGCTTTTTAATTAAGAAAGGAGGTAAGAAAATTGAATCATAGAAACAGTTTCGTGAATGCTGGGAACATTACAGGGACTGCATGAATAAAGCCTTATACCTTCCCCTGACTGGTCAGCTACCAAGGCGCTGGCTTACGACCTTTTCAGACCTTTTCACCGGTAGACAATAGTTAATAGCTTTCTCACCTTGTCCCCACTGAACTTTTTGTTCTAGAACAGATCTTATGGAAATTGCCTTGAGTAACTGACTTCCAAAAAAGGTTTTGCAGTTAGAAAAAATACATATTCATATCGAAATGTCTGTTCTTAGGTCCCAACCAAAAATCTCTTGTTCTCTAGATCTCATGGGTGGAGGCGGGTAGGGGGGTGGGATGGGCATGTCTGCAAGTAACAGCGTATGGGGGAATAAAATCTGCCCTCAAATATTTACATGGGGAAGAGAAACAAGGCCAAGATGGACCTCCCTCCATCCCTGGGAAAATGAAACATGGAAAGTGCATGTAAAGAGGGGCAGGGGCTACAAGTAGTTCTGGACTTCTCTACAATAGGCTTTTCTTAAAGGAAGAGATTGGCATAAACATAGCTCTCGGAGGCAACACAAGTAAGTGGGTGTGTCTTAGTCCTTCGAAAGTTTTTTTAATCTCCTCAGTCACCTTCAAATAATCATCACTTGTGGGTAAAATTGTTCTTGCTCGAGAAATTTCAAAACAAGTCCTCCAGCTCGCCCACAAAAATAATGCTGGAGCCAGTCCAGCCTTGAGACACTAGATCACTCCATGATTCTCCTATGTCAAGCTCTGCCAAAGCTGGGACCCCAGGTCTGGACTCTCAGGGAAGCCTCCCACTCTGTCTTTCTTAGGCCCCAGAAAAACTTCAACTCATTATCTTTTCTTCCAGAATCCACTCTGGCGGGGGTGGGAGGATTGTGGGGGCGCGGTGTAGCTGGGCTCAGGAGGCAGGGTCACCCCTAGGCCGAGCTGAGAACAATGTTAGTATTAGGATATCAGCCGCCCTCGCAATGATCACGCGTTCAACGATTTTGTTTTCACGGCTGAGGGGGCTTTTTTCCAATGTAAATCAAGCAGTTTAGTTATTAAGGCCTGAACACTAATCTCCAACAACCTTGACATAATGTGGCCGAGTGCGCCGGCCCACTTCGCACCTGCAGTCTGAATAGGGCGCCTTGTCAATGGGGGACACGCTTGTTGCCCGGCTTGCAAAAGAGGGGAGTGAATAAGTCAAGCTTTGTCAATGCCCATGCGCACTTTCTCTCCTGCCTTTGATCACAGAAAATGTCTTCTAATTTGTCCTTTTTTCATTGTAACAACATTTTCAAGGCCCTTTCTATTTTTCCGAACCACATTTTTATAAAGAACATAAATCGTCCCCGAAAACAAAAGAGGTGCACCCTGGCCAACTGCTTCGGTGTTTTGTAACTATGAAAAGTTTGTTGCTTTTTGAAGCTGCCCTCATAGCGAGCGGAAACTGGGCTGGAAGGTGCCAAGTCTAGAGCTCCAGGTCTAGGCTTCTGTGAAGACAGTGGTAACAGGCTGTAAGAGGAAAGAGTAGAAGGACTCCCGTTTGGGGGAGGGGAGAAGAATCAGGCCTGGGGTAGGTGATCAGAAAGGCCAATGGACTAAGATTCATATGGTCAAGACCCAGGGACAGATGTGTCCCTCAGAGATGTTATGAAACTTCCTGGTCTCTCCAGAACTCAGCAGGCAGTTTCAAGGCTCCATGGACGTGTAAATGGACAACCTACCTTTTCTTGCACAAGGCAGATGCAGGTGCTCACTCCACTCTAACCACAGCGTTTCAGCCACTTTTCTGCCCTCCTCACTTCACTACTGCAATGGGCAATGGTCCTGAGTTCTCCACAGAACCCGGAGAACTGGGGGGTATTTGGAAAGGCCTCCTGCCACAGACAATTCCTCAATCCTTTGCAGGGAGCCAGAGCATTTTAAAAATAAAAATCCTACAAGAAAACAGAGAATTAGTGTCCTTTCATCCCAGGCTGTGAAGCAATCCCTTTGCGGAATGTGGCTTTTATTTGGGATTGCAATTCACTCAAATTCATTCTCCGAGAACACACAGGCATTAATGACTTTGACGTCTCATTTGGTGGACTATTAATTATCAAGTTAGAAATCAGTGAGCACCTTCTTGCTTCTCTTCCTCCACCTACACTCCAAATATCTATTAAATATGAATTTCCAAATGTTTTGGTGAACCTCTTGCCAGGAACATTTTATCCTAGAGTTTTAACTTCATACTCTTTCCCTAGAAGATCATGTAATTTTTTTCTATGATAGAGGCAGATCAAGACTTGCTCCCCCCCCCATTGGTTATTAGTTAGTGCAGGCTCTGGCTAAGAACACTAAAATAACCCACTAATACAGTTTAAAACACTTTGATGTCTTGCCAGGAAACACTTCCTTCAAGAGAGAAGTCAACATTTGTTTTTCACATTAAATGGCATTTAGTTGCCAGCGGAAAAAAAATAATTCTAAGGACCACTTTTTAATTCTATGGATAACAACCACAGGGGTCTAAAAGAAAATAACGACAATAGCTATAGACACAAATAACTAAATTACCAAAACGTTAGTATATCTCTCGGCTTCATTAATATGTAACAGACTCCCCAGTTAATCTCCAAAAGCTAGTGTTCCCCCTGTAAAACAGCACTCTGGGACGAATTGTACATGAGATCAATCATAACGCAGGAAGGTTTACAGCAGGAAAGGGAAAAAAAAAGCTATTTACACCTTCATATAGAAGCTTTTCAGATTTAAGAGTAAGAGCCATACATCACCAAGAATAAATGATTATGAATTGGTAAACGCACCCTCCAGCGATTAGCTTTGAGATGCTATTTATCATTTCTTGGGTGGTGATGGTGGTTGTTTTTTCTTCCTCTCTTTTGCCTTCTTTTTAAACTCATCTGACTGTTCAGAAAGAAAAGCTTGACAAGCCAAGGAGAATTTAAAAAAAAAAGCGGGAAAGTTTTTTTTTTTCATATACAGTAAGTCATTAAAACACGGCCGTTCAGATATAAAATGGGGTCATGTATGGAGAGCTTGCCAGGAAATGATGCAGCCCTTTCATTGTTTCATTTGTTATTAAAAGATAGTTTGCTCATTGAAGTTGACACATCAGCGGGTATAATTTTTTAGTCTCCTCCCCTCTCTTTATTGATCTTCTCTCTCATTAAGTTTACCCCCTTCATCTAGTCTATGTATTCAGGTAGTTCACTATCAGGGCGAGCAACTCTTTCCTTCATTTCTACCCCTATCTCTGTCTGTCTCTGTCTCTCTCACTCCGCCGCCCTTCTTTGGCGACTTTTCTTTGTGTATGTGCAGGTCGCTTAGTGTCTGCGCTGGCGCGGGGTGCGTGGCAGCGTGCCTCCGCAAGACCACCGCCTGGAGGCCAGCCCTGCCACAGTTGTCCAGGGAAACCATACTCCCAGCAAGGCATGGGGTCAGGGACTCCTGGGGACCCTGCTTGCTGTTTGCAACACAAAAGCATATGCAGCCTCTAAACATTCCTACAGAGACAAAGGCTAGAGCGGAGGACTGACTTAACCCTGGTTAAAACTAACCCTCAGCCCACCTCTTTGGCCCGCTCCAGCGCTGGAGGCAAAGGAGAGGTGCCGAGACTATCAGGAGAGGGCCAGGGGCTATCAGAATTCGACGCCACCCGCCTTTGCTGGGCTAGGGATCTGTGGTGCGAGCGATTACTGTTGTTAAAGTGAGAAGCTGCTCTAAACAGGGTAAAAGGGCGACCTACGCAGCTGAATGGATAGGGTAGGGGTTAATGATCAGTCCTGAAGCTAAAGCCCACTGAGCTGCCGGTCTGAGAGACCTTTGTCGAGATGGCAGTGATGCTACACAGCCTCGCCTGAAGGTGGTAGGAATGTCTGCTTTGCCGTCAATTCTGACATCAAATGTCTAGCAGGAGACGGGGGAGAGCAGAAGTTTTGGGGCATGGATTTCTGGAGTACAGGTAACTAGACCTGGGACTCACCTGCCTACTGCTCTGAGAAAGTTGGCCAGGTTTGGTGATGGCCCATTTTTAGTAGCTGGACAAGATTCTATGGGCACTCTTCCAGGGCTCCAGTGCTTGTATATCCGCTTGGAGTGTTGGGTGTTGGAACTGAAGAGAAGTAGGAAGTTTTAGGAGCCAGTTACTGTGGGCCGCTAGGACCCCCAACTGAAAGAGAAGGTGCGGGTGCAATTATTACATGCACTCTATGCCCCACAAATTCAGATTTGAATTGTGTCAAGGACCTTTTTTCCTAGGTTGGTGATATGTACATCTGAGAGGGGAGTTGTGGCTGTAAGTCTGTTACAGCATGTAATACTCCCTAAAATCTTTCAAACAAAGTTACAGAAAGCCTTGCAGATAGTCTCAGGTTGTGGAATGAACCCAAGTCATGCCCCCCCCCGCCCCCCGCCCCTGCACACTCTCATAGGCAAGAAAAGGGCACATGTCAAGATTGCTTTATGATTGGCTTTTAAAGTTAAAGCATTTGCAAAGCGTTGTGCAGAAGGAAGGTTCTCCCTCCCCTCCCCAAAGTTGATAAGAATAGTTGCAGGCTGAATCCAAAGTATCTAATCATACACTCTCCATTTTAAAACATATTATGGAGTTATTGTAAAATAAATGAAAGTCTGAAAATGAGGGGAGAAACTAAACATCCTTCATTTTTATATTGTGTTCTATTATGTAAACTTTTCTTCCCTTTCCCCGCAAAGTTTTCTCCTGTTTTGATATCTCATGATAGACTGGTGTAGAAAATCTACTTGAAGGATCCATTCAGACAGTACTGACCTTCGGATAATGGATTTCTCTTTTACTTTGCAAAGCTGGCACAGTCCTGTGCTTTTGAAAAGAGAAATGGAGAAAAGGAATGAACAGAAGTTTGGAAGAGGGAATATACATTCTTGTTGTATCTCCCTCCCAAGAAGCCTTCAATATTTTGCACCTAATGTTGACTCCAGGAAGGAGACAAATGTTGATAATAAACTCTGTGAAATAAGCAAATCGTCACAATGAAGATTTAGTTTTGTAACTCTAACCAAAAAATATTATTCTTTTACTTTCTATTATTCTTCAAGATTTTATTCTTAATTTTAAATTTTAATGGCATTATTTTCTCCTGTACAACCCATGTTTGGAATAAAGGATTCCTTTTATGATTATGTTTTCAATAGTGAAGTCTCTGAAGATCTATAACATTATTATTTATCTAAATTTTGTAGCTCTGAAGGCTGTACACACGATGTAATTGCTTTAACATATTTCATAAATTATATTCAGAAATGTGTCATAGTAAATTACCTTTGTAATAAAATGTAAAAAATGCAAATGGCTGTTGTCTTTATTACGTTTTAAACCATTGGTTTATCTGCACTATTTCACTTGTCACTTGCACAATATGTTGGCTAAAGGGGCGGCACAGTTTGATAACAGAGAGCTGAGTCCTGTGTGTAATCTTGCAGGCACGTACAGTTTGGGTCATTTCCTCATCTCCCGCAGAAAAGACATTATCCTGCTCATATTTACATACTTTTCAATATTTGTCAAACAATCATAAATTATAAATTAATGAAATGTTCGACAGTCTTCAGAGATCAGACTAATGAAGACATTTACCTTTTTGGTGATTTTCAGTCTCATCTTTGTAAGTTTAATGACATTTTGACGCTCATACTTTATTAGGCTTTATTAGATTTGTCCTTCACTCCTGCTGTCATTCAGATGTCTCTATAGAAACATCACCTGCTTCAGGTACAAGAACAAATCGACTTTAACTAGGAAGCCTTCATAGTAGGGACTCTGCAACCTTAGTTTTACGAATTAATGTCAAGTTGGGTTTAAAAGATCACTGGAAATTTTTACCCTTCTTAAATTTTTTAATGAGACTGCTGTAACATTTATTTTAGTAGCAGGCAATAACATAGATTCTCGGACAGATATGCAGCTGAGATAAACTGTAATTTCAAAGTGATTTACAGCAGCACTATCAAGAATGAGGGCAAGCCGTTCTGATCCTGATTTTGCCTTTTGGAATTTCATACATTTCCTTTGGATTAAGGCTAGGTGCACAGTTTGTGAACCATCTCTTGTGTCCAAAGGCAGGGGGCTCACTTAGAACTTGGTCTAAATCAGGGGATGGACACCATTTCACCCAGCTTGAGTCCTAGGCAAGCAAAGAACTCTTTATCCAAAATGCTACCACCCATTCGTTGGGTGTTGTATTGACCCCAGATCCTCTGAGAGAACCCCAGATAGGTGCCTGCTCAGCTCAGGACAGGAAAAGGATAGTATAAGTGCCTTGTGTTGATGAGGTTGACATATTTCCCTGAAAATATTGGCTCCCCATGCTCTCATTATAATTGATAGCCATAGGGCTTTTTAATAAAATTATAGGTGATGAATTTAGTTCAATCTAGAGAGGTCAAACGATCAGCCTTGACTTAAGATTCAAATAGTAAATCACGTAGAACAAAAGTACATTTTCACCACTCATCCCCAGCCCTGGTAAAAGTGAGCAGGGGCTTTGACATGATGTTAGTCTAAACAAAGGCCATTGTGCCCAGGAAGTTGGAATGTCAGTGTCTTCATCAACGGATTGGATAATTTTATTAGACCTCTTGCAAATTTTATCAACCCCTGTTAGTACACATTACTCCACAAGTCCACCAGACACCTTGCTTTATTTAGCCTTGCCCACAAAGGGCATGTATCCTTTGGGACACAGTGGCATTTGTGAAGGCGGAAAGGCCTGGCTGCTGAAAGAAAAGGGCACTCAGAGCCCTCTTAGATTATCTTTAAGTAAAAAGAAATGTGTGTGTATAGTATGGAGAGAGAGAGAAAGAGAGAGAGAGAGAGAGAGTTAGTTGAGCAAAAAAGAGAAAGGTTTAGAGGTGGCTACAAGACTTTATATGGGTCCATTATATACTCTTCAGCCAACTTGCCTGGAGCATAGTGTTAGGCATTCTCTGGGTGAAGAGAAGGAGGGCAACTTTCAATTCCCTATCAGAGCACAGACTTAGAGTTTAGCCTTTGCCCTTTTATAAAATATACATCAGGAATAAAATGGCAGTCCATTAAAGGTCACAAACATAAACTAAAAATGTTGAGAGTAACTTCAAAATATTTCCAAACACTACTTATTTAATACACAACAGAGAGTTATTAAGCAGCTTCTTGGTGAAGCAAGCATTGCTTCTGCAATCATCAAAAATTGATATGTATCACTAGTAAAGTAATTATGTGCTATTCTGAGGATAGGGAGCAGGCAATTGTTAATTCACTTGCACACCCGTTGACTTGCAGCATCAAGCTGCAAATAGCTTAATTAAGTCATGCACGTGGACTATAACCATATTGCTTCACTGCATCATGCACACTATATCTCAATTTATTGGGACAATTAATGGGAGAGCTCCACCTTGGGTGGGAACGTCATCCACACTGCGTCCAAGTTCCTTTTTATTGATACTTGCCCAACCCAGAAAGGAGAGAGAGAGAGAGAGAGAGAGAGAGAGAGAGAGAGAGAGAGAGAGAGAGAGAGAAATGTCAGGTTGGGAGTGGGGATGAGATTTGTTGAGAGCAACCTTCGGCCCTACAGGGTTGTCTGAATGGGATGCCATAAAAGCTGAGGTGAAAGGAATGTTTTGGACAGACCACAATTCATCACGTCCTAGCTGGTCACATATTTAAGAGTTTCCAATAGATTAATTATAATTGTAAAATACAAAGCAAAGCCATTCATTAATCATAAGAAATCTTCAGGCCAATAAAGTCAGGGGTCTGTTATTACAGTTATTTAAATCAGTTCCATCCTACGCCCACACGTATCTATTGGCCAAAGGCCATTTGTTTTTGAGTTAAAGGTACAAAAACCTTTAGATTAAACCCAGTCAATTTCTCCCATTTACAAATGACCAAGACACAAACCTCTGGGAATTCCTCTCTCTACCATTTTCATTCTTGAGGGTTTAAAATGTTCCAGGTGACATGTGGCTGGACATGCTGTCAAACAAAAGGTAAGGAGTGTGGGCAGCAGAAAGAGTTTGAGGTAAAAGGAGCTCACAGTGTCCTGAGCCAGCAGCCCTCCTTCCCCTGCAGTGCCAATGGACTTTTGGCACCCTCCTTTTGTTGAGGAACCAAGGACCTGTCCCTATCTATAACTTGGGTGCTAGGTAATGTTCTGATTTGGGTCTGAGGCGCAATATGCCCAAAGGTAGGCAAAACAGTGATAGGAAGTCTAATTCTCAGACTAGGTGAAAACCAGAAATCAATCTTTTTGCATTTTGAACATCACAAATAAACGGTAACTCCAAGTGGTGGTAAAAAGACTTCTCACAAATGTGCTCCTAAACATTGGTTGATATAGCTTAGCCCCAGTCTTGTGGATTTTTAGCTTATTTGTCCTACAGTTGGGAGCATTAATTTTGACAGGGTATTTCAGAGGTGTATCTTGGATTTTGAGCTATTGTCTCCTTCCTCCAGGATCTTGGAGCAGTTGGAAGTCTAAGACTCTCACTCAGGTGTCAACTTCACCCCCCATCCGGTCAGCTGGGGAGAAAGAAGAGGTTTCCTATTGGCATTCTCTGTGAAAAACAGTTGCACGGGAAGACCCTAAGTGTGAACTCGCAGTGCACGTAGTAGCTGGCCTGACCATCTCAGCCTCATGGGCAGTCTTTCTCCAATTCTCCTCTGGTTGCTTTACCTTTACCTCCAAAAGGTAGAGTACCTTTCTCTCCCTCCATGCCCACACTCCCCAAATGGTCGTATTTAATCTAGCTTTGCAGGCTTTTTCCAGGGTTCAGGCACCGCTGAGGAACGAGGGTTAGGGCTACTCCAGGCCTTTCCAGAGATACCTGGGGTTCTGCAGCATCGCTTAGGAAAAGGAGCCGGGGAGGGGAGGGGCGATCAAGAACCCATTGCGGCCGGATTGACGCTGGTGTGGAGAGCTGTTCCTATCCCTATCCCGGGACCATCGAGATTTCTGGAGGGCTCCAGAGGTCCGAGTCTGGACACTTTTGTATCTCCAGAGAGGAAGAAATGAAGTCACGGGTCCAGAGAACCATTTGTTGGGAGCCTGTGTTTCAGGCTACTGTACTGGCAGAGCCTATGTCAGCCTTTATAGTAAGGACAACAGCAGCGGTAACACGGACAACACATCAGTAAATATCGCGCACTTTCTATACGCACTTTGCATTAAAAATCTTATTTAAAACGAACAAACAACCCTTTCCGCCCCCCCAACCTTGAAACTTTCTACTTTTGCATCCATTTTAGAGATGAAGAAACAGAAGGTTGAGGTAGTTTAAAAGACTTTGTTCAGAGCCCCTCAGCCAGGAAGTGGCAGAGCAGGTACTTGGAGCAGCCCTTCGCCAAGGAGACCACTGTTCTCCTTCCTTGAGCTGCCTCTCGCTTTGGGGAAGGTTGGGGCAGTTCACGTATTGCCTCCTCTTTTTCCGCCCACCTCGGGCTCGCCAAAGTTGATACACCTCCAGTGCTAATCCTTACTCTCACGAACCTCTCAGCCCTCTTTCTAACCCATGCTCCCAGCCCCCTACAATATTAGGATTAAACCTGGGCTCGCGGGGCCCAAATGTCCAAAACTTTCTGAAAACCTGCTCATTCACCGCACCCAGTTCCCCAGCGTGGAGAGCTGCAGTCAGCGTAAGGAGTCCAACAGGAAGACTTCCCGGAAGTGGTAGCCGAACTCGCAGACCCGACTAAATCCTGTCAGGGTAAACGCGGAGGAATGGAATCCTTTCAACCTTTCCGCACAATCTCCAGAGGCAGAGTCCCAGAGTCTAAGTCGTGTCATCTGTTTTTACTCCACACTCCCCATTTCTTTGCTTGGCTAACTTCTGAGCCCCAAAACAGGGCTCAAATAAAATGTATATTAATCTCACAACTCCCATTCCAAAGTCAGGATGGAACCGCTGTGGCCACCCCAGTCTGTGCCTCTCCGATCTCTAAAATTGTTATAAAGCAATGCTAAGAAATTTACCAGGGATACAACGCTTTGCGGGTTGAGATAGCAAGGGAGGAATTCACGAGGGTAATGGACTGAGGGGTGAGCCATGTTCCTCTCAGTTTCCTCGGTCGCGTTAGGAAGGTGGGGCGGGGGTTGAGGGTAAGAAAGTATTTGTCTTTATATTTAAAAGCTTTAGCTATCCCGAGATCTCAAAGGCCTGGGCTTTTCAACCAAGAACCCGATGATGGCTCGCAATGAGCGGGCCTATCGCCTTCAAAGTTAGCTTCGCACCAGACGCGCGCACTCGGATGTTTAACTCTATTATCAAAGGGGAAATTGAAAAGTGACTTCCGCAAATCCCAAGATGTGGCCCCACCAGCAACTTCTGGGGTGGAGAGAGGGGTGGGGACCAAAAGAGAGAGGTGGATAAAGGAGAGGGGAAATCAATTGAAAAAAATTATAAAGATACACACGGGATTAAATAAGCTAAGAAGCTCAGCCGGCGGAATTCTAGATCTGGGTTTTGAAATCGAGAGGGTCCCACTACCTTTGGCCATCTGGCTGTTTTAAGCTCTGCCCCATGCTGTATGATTTTAGCTGAAAATCTCTTCCGTTGCAGCTTTGCTTTTATTGAATTCATCAAAAGCAAACTTTCCCTGAGTTTTTTTTTTTTTAAGAAGCTAAAATAATACGCCGACCACTGTGACATTCTCTGCGCCCAGGCCATTTTTCATAACGCCGCGGATCCGCTTTTGTGCCTCTAAGGAGACTAAACAGATGAATAACGAGCAAAGTCTCCTGAAAGTAAGCTAGCAGCTTTCTCAGCTCGGAAAAAGTTAACTGAAATGAGAGGTGCATGTAAAAACCCACACCCAAACATGGGGACCACACTTTTATTACTCTGAATGACAACGACGTCTTTTTAAAAGCAACTAACTCACACTAGAGCACACACACACACACATACACACACGCGCGCACGCACACACACACACACACACACAGCATATTTGCGCACACAAACCACACAAACTTTAAGCTTTGTGAAGCTGCCCAGGTGGTGTTTAGGGAATTTTGTTAAAGAAAGAATGAAGTATTTGAGGTAGCTTCTAGCTGGCAAGATGTAAGAAGTATACAATCCAGTTTTAGCTCTTTAAAAAAAAAATTTTTTTTTTTAAACCGCAACTAGTTTGAAATTTGGTTTCTGGCAAGAGGAAAGAAAAGGCTGCAGCTCTAAAGGAAGAATCAAAGTGTTAAGCGGACGCTCAAAATGTAGTGTTGTGACAGGTCGGGGTAAGTTATTAATTTATTTTTCCTGTTTTCTTTTTGGTTTTGAAACGCAGTGAAAATGCACTTTGGGGAGAGTTTTCCTGCTCTTTTCAGGGACGAGAAAGTGACTCTAGGCTCCCAGCTGTGATGGCTGCCTCCTACGACTTTGCTCTGTTTTTGCGGGTGTTTTACAGGGAGGCGGTTTCTTCCCAAAGCCTGTCGTCACAGTCCTAGAGGCCGGAGAGCCTTGAGTGACGGGGTTTTGAGAGCCACGCACCGGCCACGGAGGCAACAAGTCGTAGCCAGGGGCTAGCTCTGTGCAGCGCGGTAGCTGAGCCAGTGGCTCGCCTCACTCTCAAGAATGAATTTTGCACGTGTAAAGTACTTGCTTGTGGACGCGCACAGCTGCGTCCATCAGGTTTATCAGAGGGGAAAACTCTTCCATTAAAAAGACGATTTGGAAAAAAAAAGTGAGCCTATTGGTTCTCGCTAGATAATTATTGATGCAAAGTAAACCCTATGGGTTGGAGCGCGCGCTCACGTTCGTTTAACCCTAAAAGTATTCCACTTCCGAGTTGCTCAAGTTGACGTCCACTCGAAGTCGTTTGTATTTTTTTCAGGGGCTGGGAAAATGTCTAGAAGTGATCTGTCAGATATGGTGTAGACGTACTAGGTGAGAGGAATATTTCTCCGGAAAGCGATATCCTCTGTTCGCTGAATTGTAGGAAAATGACCTGAAAGAAACTCGAAAGGTGGCTCCAACCGCGCGCACACATTTTCACAGACATGTGTTACAAATGCGTATTTATATACATTTTCCTGTCACTAACCCGTGGCTTTGGATTTTGATTCTGCGGTTTGAAAAATATTGTTGGTTTACTGTGTATTTCATGGCATGGCTATTTAGGCATCCGTGCTGTGTGGTCGTTCCTTTAAGCGCTGAACAGTAATCTGCTACCGTCTGCCGGGAGGCAGATTTTATTTATTATTATTAGTTCTCCCCTACTCAAGAATGTGGCATAAACATGTGCTGCGCCAGAGGTTGGGCGGAGTTGATCCAGATGTTGGCAAACCCCTCTCTGCCAGTTATTTCTGAGGAAGCCGAAATAAATGGACTAAGCAGGCAGGGAAAAATTAAGGAGGGATCGGATCCCTGATCGGAGGCGATTTTGTTCATTAACAGGAGCGACTCCTGCTCCTGAGTCTGGTTGGGGGAGGATATAAAATGCAACTTTTGCCCCATTGGTTAGCTAGGTGAATTAGCACATACTGGGACTGAACAGTCCTTGACCTTTGCCTTTATGTTTGCGCAAATGTTTGCCTAAAACACAATCGGCCTTGACAAGGGAGCATGCTACCGTGTGACACTGCCTATTCACCAGATAGATGTTCCCTGCCACACACGACCCAGAGCAGCCTTTTAAATAGCTTAGGTATTTGTACCAACTGTATAAATTAATGTCGGATGATTGCCAGTTGCTGGTTAAATAGAAGACAACTTGGATATGGGATACACATTCTCTCTCTCTCTCTCTCTCTCTCTCTCTCTCTCCTCCCCTCCCCCCGTGTGTTTTTTCCTCTCAGAAAAGTCGATAAAATGATCAGGAAACAAAACTGGTAGTGGAGGGAAGTTTATGTTTGGAGTAGGCAACAGATTCTTGTTTGATCAAATGGGCATATGAATGTAGTGCCCTTAGAAATGACTTCTCCACCAAGATGGGGAATGAATGCAGGGAGAAAGAGAACAGTGGGGAGAACTGTGAGGGACTAATGCTCAGGGCAATTGGTAATGGGGAGCTTTGGGAAAATGAACCTGAAGATCCTGGAGGATTTATCCTTTCTGGAGGAGCCATGAGAGTCCAGAGGTTCTCAGGGCCTCTGGAACCCCATGGGATTTGGGAAGTTTTCCCCATTCCTAAGCTTTACAGTTCTAAATATTTCCTCTAATAAAATTAAACACTTTAGCAGGAGAAGCAAAACATCTTGTAAAAGTCTAAAATTGTTTTAAACCTTCTTTGTAACCCCCACATCACAGATCCGAAATGATTTAGAGGGCCGGGCTGCCTTTCCCTGAACTTTGACATAGAAAAAAGTAAATGAACTCCTTGGCTGTTGTTTCTAGCTGGCTTCAAAAATTTTACACATTCCTTTCATTATCAGCAAGGTGGCAAAACCTCACCAATTGCTAGGGCTTAATTTCTGGGGTAGACAGGACTGCAGAGGCAGGTAGACATTTTAAGAAAAACAGGGGCATTTGTAGTATTCCTTTAGGGAATGCCATCTCTTTGGGAGAGAGGAGTGTTTATTTTCTTTATTTTAAAGTATGCCCTTGACCAGAGCAGCACCAACTCAAGCCAGAGTCTGGGAATGCAAATTTAAAGGCCTGAAAGCTGCTGTGGTTTCTCCAGACTTTGGCCAGGTCTCTTGCAGGTTTCTTTTCACCATCTGCAGGTGGAGGGGAGGGTGGGTTAGTTCTTTCTCTAGTTCGCTGGGCAGAATTTAGTTTCTCTGGTGGGCTATGGATCAGAGCAAGGAGAAGTTTGTTTAACAAAAGCTGTTTTCTATGCAGAATTTTAGTGTAGCACAAAAGTAGCAAGAAAGGTATAAATAACAATTCAGAATGCAAAAGGAAAATATAGATTTAAGAACAAAAACCTTGCAAAAAATTGAAATATGTATGGACAGGTTTGCGAGAAGAGTAAACATAAGTGATATAGAAGAAAATTAAGGAGAGTATCTTTATTTTCTTCATTAACAGATCAGATTCATTAGGTTATCCTTATTATGTAATTAATAATGTGGCAGGTGTGAACTATTTTAAAAACAGTTTTGTAAGTTTGACAGAAAACAATGTGAATGGTAACCTGTATATTTTGGTTTCAGGTTTAGAAATGTAGGCAACTAGATATGCACAGAAATCGCATTTGAGATCTCAGAGGTGATTTGCCCATTTTCTTAAATGTGCTATCATCTTAACTATTTTTTAAAGGTTTTTTTCTTTTAAAACAACATAGCTCTAATCACTCACTTCTCTCTATCTCTTGACTATCTCCCAATCTTTTATAGGATTTAGAAATTAAAGATACAGAAATGAACATGTCGGGGCTTTATTCTTTGATATATTCTACTGTGCCATGTGAAAGCAAAGCAATAATATATTTCTAGCCTTCAGCAATATTTTCCAAGCTATTTTGTGTTTGTGCTTGTAGTAGATGAAGTTTGTTCAGGCTTATGGGTCAATTAGGACCTAGAATACACCACCCATGATGATAACTACAAGGGACTTAGGTTCGAGTTTTGTTGTAAAAAATCAGTTTAAGAATTGAAAAAAATGTCAAATTTGCTTAGTTTGAAATAGATATATTTTAAAAAACACACCAAGTTAAAAATTCCTTTATATTATATAAAACATATTTCACATATATCCTAGATATCAACAACTCAAATATTTACTCCATATATTCAATTCAATGAAATTGAAGATGAGAAATGATAAATTTGATATACTGATGACAGACATCTAGAAATTGTACATATTTCTGGCAAAATACCATTGATTTTTATATTGTGAAATCCTTGATTAGTTTAATTTAGCAGTATTCAAAGGACATATAGTAATTTATTGAAGATGTAGCATAAGTTCCCAAACTATTCTTATTAAAAAGAATAATACAACTTTAATGGAGAAGAAAAGAGAATTTTTTTTTCTGGAAATAATTGTGAATGAAAACTATATTGAAAATATAAATCAGTTATATTAATATAACTGATTTATTCTTATGAGTTGAGTATTTGAGAAAATATTTGCTGAAAATCATTTGCATATAAAATTAGCACGCATTAACAGTACAATGATTGCATTAGTTGACAGTAAAACTAAAATCTTTTAGATAACTCTATAGTATACACTAACCTCAATGTTAATAATTTTCTTACTAGTTGATTATAAAATGGCACCTGCCAGTATCTGTGAAATTTTATATTTTACTGTGCAGTGAAATTAAAGTAAAGAAGTAAAGTTAGGTTTCAGATGCTAGAGAAAGCACCCTAGACCTTTCTCCCAGGTAATTCTATTCTCTCCAGGGTAATTTTTTTCTCCTAATTTATATAGACAGGGCTTATATTACTTTAATAATCCTCATCAATTACTTGCTATTAAATTCCTTTCTACTCTGCGAATAAAAGCAACTATTAATTACCAAACTTAAGTTGTAATAGCCCAAATATGGCACTCCTGAACATTGTTTGTACATGCAAATAGCCAGGCCATGTCAGAGTTGTGGTTTAGAGACCAGCCATTCCCCTGCTGGTGACAAGTCTAGGATTTCTTGCTACAGAGAAAGAGAGTCCTTCTCACCACCATTTTGATTCACAATCTCTGACCAAATAAATTGTGTTGTGATGTCCAGTGCCTATTGCTCCTCATATAAAGCCCCAATTATTTGCTGGTGAAGAGAATGGGGAGACTGTGGCAATACTGAGCAGGGCTTGGTTCAGAAGGCATTTGGAAAGAACCAGCAGAGCTTTACCCAGGAAGTGAGATTTAAGACCTGGATCTGTGGAAATTGTTTCTGTTTAGTCATGAAAATTCCTGGACTTCAAGAAGGCTGGGCTCCAATCTTAATCCTCTTTTTTTGTGTGTAAAAATTGTGAATTCATAATTACAAAAGGGGAAGGGAGAGGTGAAGGCATTAGAAGAGAGTGCAGGGCCCTGGGCCCCAGGAAAGTGCCCACACCTGAGAGCTGTGGAAACCAGTTCTCACCTGACATTTCGGGAGTCCTCCAATTTGCCAATAGGGTGTAGCCAAGTACCTCTGTTAATCAGTCACTTGCAGAAGAGGATCCCCACAGGGAGCACTAGTGTGACAGGTATGCAAGGTGTGCAGAAGGGCGAGGTCTCATTCTCTGATTTATCTGAGAGCAGGGTGGTGGGGGAGCAAGGCCCTGGAGTAAGGTTTTCCTGGCTCCGGACTCTGTCACTCACACTTATCTGATGCCTATTCGTCTGCATTCTTGCCTCTCTGCAGCAGCTCAGGAGACCTTCTGAACAGGGAGCGCCTTTGCCCACTTTCCTTCTGCCCCACTTACCTTCTTCTACCTCGTCTTATGCCTCAAGCCCTCTCACCCTTTCATACTCCCTCAACCCTTCAGGAACCGCTCTTCCTCGCCCTCCTTTAGAGCTCCTCCTATCGTTCTTACCTTCCTTTCCCTCCCTTCCACCCTCTTGCAAACCCACATAACTCTCAGGTCTCCTCTGCCCTCCTTACTCCTCTTACCCCTCTCATACCCTTTACCATCTCATATCCCTTCACCCCTCTTTACTCCTACACACCCTCTCACAGCCCCACAGACTCCCCTCCCCACCCCCTCTGACAGCTTTGCATCTTCACATTCTTTTAATCAGTCACTCCCTTCTTCTGCCTTCACACCCCTTTATTCTCCACAGTCCTCACACACTTCCTGGAATCTCCTCCATTTCTCACACCCCAAACATTTACATCTCCCACACCTCTTGCACATACCCCACATTTTGACTCCTACTCTCACTCATGCACACAAGCCACACTTCCCTCCCCACAAGTTCTCCTCTGTTTTGGAGAACTTAGCTTCCAGCCTCTTCTCTTTTGTCCCCTTCTCTTTGGGCAGCTTCCATCCAAACCTGAGGGTCAACATCTCACCCTTCCCCACTCTGAACTCTTTGGAGAAGACATAGTTGCCTCTCCTTTACTTTTTTTTTCACCTATGAGAACTTATAGTCAGGGCCACTTGGGGCTAGCAACTACAGAAGTTACTCCCCGGTACCTTGGGGTTGGCTAGGAGCAGACAAGAGCCAGACCTCTGATTTGAGGTTCTTAGTGGTCTATTCTTAGTCCTGAGCTTCAGAGAGCTTTTCCTTGAGTCTCCTTCCAGATTTATCTTCCAGACTTCAGGGATAAAAACTCACAAGTGAAACACTTCTATTAGCAGAAGTGGATTTAAACTGCTGGTTCTTCAACTTGATCAAGCTTCACAATGATCCAAAGTCTGTTAAAAACAAAACAAAACCAAGTAACCAGTAATCGCTGGTCCTACCCCCAGAGTTTCTGATTCAGTAGACCAGAGGTGGGACTTGAGAATTTGCATTACTAAGTTCCAGATGATGTTGAATCTTCTGCTCTGGGACCACATTTTGAAGAAATTTAAACAATATCTTAGCCATATGTACTGATCCTATTGTACAGTTAGAAGACAGAAGGAAGTCCAAAGAATATCAAAGTTCAATAGCAGAATGATGCTGGCTAGATGTAAATAGTGCCCTAAAATTTTACTAAGCCAGAAACTATTTTGGAAGTGTAAATAAATTCTGATGAATATTTAGTTTCTCAGAAAATAATCAAATCATCTCCATGGTTAAAGTTTCTTTCATTAGAAGAAGGGAGAAAAAAGGAAAGTTGTGTCCAGAACATGTCTTCTTCTAAGTTCTCACTGACCATTTTCATGAGACTGATGTTTGGAATTGGGGGAAATTGGGTCTGGAGTCACTGAAAGTGCTAGTCACTCTAGATAGGTATATAGTTTGTGAGCCTTAGAGGGTGTGTGTAAGTTAGAGGGTTTGCTGACTACGTTTGTGGTTGGGCTTCTTTCTACATGGACTGGAGGACCCAGACCCTAGGACTCACCTTTTCTAGCCTGGGTAATGGTTACCCTGGTTATTTCCAGCTCCCACTCTACTAAAGAGGCCTCACAGACCTCTTCCTTCAGTCCTTCTTGAAAGCTAGAAGGTGGCCCAGAGACTTTTGGCCAGTTTATGTTTCGCTTTTTTTAGTTGTCTAAGGAATGGTTTTATTCATTTATTTAGAACTGCTCAAGTATGTGTTTAAAAGAGAAAAAATATTTAAAAAATTAAATACTTCAAGTTCAACTTTTGTGTGTGTGGTATGTATATATGATATGCTTCATCAGTTAGAGAACACATATCATAAGCAGTTATGATGCTAGACAAGTTTCTTTATTTTATATTTGAGTTTACTTGCCAATATAAATTCCAAAGCCCGGTCACTTGGGCCTAGAATATAAACACATTATCTTCCAGCTGATTTTGCCAACGGTTTTCAATCTCATTTTTTCTAGGTTTAGTGACCAGGGTAGAAATTTGTAGTCTGCCTCTGGGGATTAGAATCTAGGGATTAGAGTGCTGAGATATTGACCAGAGTTTGCACAGTGCTTTCCATGTTCACAAGTCATTAACAATAGTTCAACACTTGAAAATTTCTTCTCTTCTTTCCTTGTATTATAAATAATTATGCTGTTGCAATCTGCATTAGGAAAAACATAATTGCATTAGCACATTTTTTAAATTAAAATAACTAGAATTTTGTCAATGCATGATTTTTATCCTGCTTTGAAAAAAAGTTAAATTTAATCTTGTCAAAGATTAAATGTTCTTTGCTAGAACATTTTCTGAGTTGTATTCTAGCCAAACACATTATGGACACTGGCAAAGTGTTTCAAGTGGTCATCAGCACATCAGTTCCTTGAGTGTGATAGACATCACATCACCAAAGTAATCGAATTATACAGATTTTAAGAGTTTCAAGTTAGTCTTGCTTTCCTTTGCCCATTTTATGATCTTTGTATATTATTTTCTATTTTATTTTAAGTTGGAGCTTTTTAATATGAAAAAGTCAGAGGTTGTCAACAAAATTGAATACTTGTTGTGGAATCCAAACTGAGTAAATTTTTGAAGTATATAAAATCCATTTTTCCTATTACCTTGAAATTGAGATGAATGTAATACATATCTATTTGTATTTTCTTAGAAAATTCAGTAGGACAAAATTAACATCTAAACGTGTTGTCTGTGTATTAGACTCAGACCTAACCAGTTCAATTAACATTGCTGCCCTATTTAAGTTGTGGATGATGAATATATTATCTAAAGAAATGCTCCAAGTATCTCAAGGTTGAGGGTTTTACAATGGTCTTGGTTTTAGGAAAATAGCCTAGATATGATTTGGCTTAGAGATGGTCTCACCAGAAATATATTATGACAAATGACATCTGACCATAATGATAATATTAACATTACTGTCACTTGGGGGGGGGACAGCTGAATTTAGAGTCTGTTTACAGATGATTTGGCATTTCTTCCAAGCATCTAATTATCCTTAACAGTAAAGTACAGCTGTCGGATGTTTCTTGACTTGTAGTGTCTAACCACGCCCTCTCTCCTGCCCCCTGGCGGAGGGTTTGGCAGTGCACCAGCATCTAGGACAACCAGCTATTATCTATTGATCACGGGTTATGTGCCCAGCACTGCGGAGGAAGGTGAAGTGTGTCCAGATCTCGGCAGAGTCCAGTGCCACGCAGAGACTTTGTAAGATGATTTAAGATCGAGCAGAGGTTCTAGCTTCGGGTCCTGGTGGCCCCTCACTTGGGGGCCTCTTTAGAACCCTGATCTCACAGATGTTGCACTTGGACCCTGACTGGAGGCATCTCTGGCCACCAGAATCTCCTAACTGCAGCCAGTTTGGGACCGGGAGGCTGGCCGGCTTTTGGCGGCCTGGTTATAATTTTGGTCCTCTTGTATAGAGCTGTCCAGTTTGACCTATAGTTACAACCAATCCTGGATCAGCATTGTCAGACCTCGGTTCCACCACACTCTGTTTGAAGAGCCCCATTTTGTGCAGTGGCAGCCACAACAAAACCTAACTTTCCTCTGTGACTCTGTTCTTTTGATTTTTAATAGATCAAAGAGATAGAGGGAGGAAGGACAAGCAGGAGAGGGGGAAAAAGAGAGGGGGTGGAATTTGTCTTGTCAAGATGTAGCTCCCATTTGAGGCCACTAGCCCCATTAGAAGGGGAAAGTAGGCGGAAAAGGGCGAGGAACCTGCACTTTGGCGCGGCATTGTTTGGGGGATTGGAGCTGCGGCCCGCGGCCCCGGCCGCTGCAGCAGCCTCACAGTACAGTCTCCATGGCAACGCAACCTGCTGCTGCTGCCTCCGAAGTTGAAGACCCTTGAAAGGGCTTGAAGAGACCAGAATCGAAACCTTATTTTGGTTCCCGGGAACAACGGGGAGAAAATGAAGCGCGTAAAGAAAAGAAGAGGAAGGAAGAAGGAGAGGAGAGGGGGCGGGTGGAGTGAGAGAATATGAATAAATGAATGAGAGAGGGAGGAAAAGAGAAGAGAGAACAGGAGAGAGAGGGAGGGGGAAGGCCTATGAATGCTGGCATTGTCCCTTCTTTTCTGAATCTGATTTACCATATCATAACCCCCAGGAAGAAGAAAACATCAATATCCAGAAGGAGTGGAGATGTTTCTATGGAAAACCTAGGAATTTTAGTCCATAACAGATCTGGTGTAAAAAAATCAAAGAGATCAAAGGCAGAGCTCCCTGGAGTATAGATGTGTCTCTGAATTAAAGATGGACGATGCAGACTACAAAGTACTTTTTTCTTCTTTATTCAGTCCTCTGTTTCCATTTCAAGGGAAACGCTGGCCTCGTCATATCTGAACTAGATCGTCATTGCAAACAATGTCATGGAGGGGAATAAAAGGGGGAGTGGAGGACAACAGGAATTAGGTTTCCTCTGCCCCAGCAGGGTTTCCAGCTATCTTCTCCAGTGGGTCTCAGTGGAGGTGTCAGCCCAGCCTTCCTCATAGAAGGAGCTCCTGGGAAAACCCACCCCCCACCCTCAGTCCTACAGGGGCACTTAGGAAAAAAAGCAAGATCTGTTCAAATCAGGGGAAGGGAAGTGGTGTCAGGCTGGTTTCTTGCCTCATCAAATTAAGTTCAGGACAATATCAAAGGCTCAGAGTGGCAGTTCTGGTGTGGAGGGAAGACAGCAGAATCTTTAGGGCTAGATGTGGAGTGAGGTGAGGTATAGGGCACTCTGGGTTGGGGGATTTGGGGGAGGCAGCCCCAACAGTTGTCTTTGCAGATGTGGGTTCCTGACAGCTCCTCCAAGAGAGTGGCCCCCCAAAGAGGAAGACATTGGGGAGAACACAGTTAAATGAGACATCTTGCTTGACAGTCCCTCGATCTGCATATTTAAGAAACAAATTTTAAATGTCTTTTAGATACTCTTGGCAAGAAAGACTATCTGACTCCCACTTTTCTTTTGAAACTTATTAAGGCAAGTGGGAAAGTCAGGGATGGGGTTTCCTGAGTGTATTGGTAGAAGAACATGGAAAAGAAGAGACAAGAGACCAGCAGCAGCAGCAGCAGCAGCCCTATCTGAATATTTTCTCCGTGTGCACAAAGAGAATTCTTTGGCCTGGCCAGCATCATGTGTCTGAGTGTCCCCGTGTTGGTGTGCATGCCCACCCGCTCTGAGAAGGGGACTCCTATCCTTGCCTAGCAGCTTGTGGTGTTGTCCTCTGGCTCCTTCTGGAACTGTGGCTGGGAAACAAAAGCAGTAAATTTTCAAAAGCTGGAGACTTTCTGCTTCCCCAGAAAGAAGCTAAGATAATCAGCCAGGAGGCCTGGACATGTGTGAGAAGCCAAACCTCTAGAGAGAGGCCTTGGGCCTTTGCCCTGTGAATCTCCCCTGGGATTTTTTCCAAAGCCAATGCCCGCAGATGAATATTAGAGAAGTTAATTAAGTCCCCCCACCCACCACCCAAAACAGTGCAGGCCATGGAAGGGAGAAAGCTGGTTCTTGGGTTGTGATCAGCATCTGTACAGGTTGCAAGCAGTCCTGGTGTCAGGAAGGACACTAAGTAAACAGGGCCCAAACCAAGGGCTCCTTTGTAGAGACCGCAGCTGTCCAGCCTTCCATTGTCTGGTCAGGGCTGGAAACTCAATCGCTGCCATAACCCCAATTCTATGCACAAAAACAGACCAGAGCTTGAACCCATGTCTGCTTTCCACCCAACCCAGGCAACTAGGCCTTTGGTCCGTCTCTCCTTCAGCAGCCCAGCTTTTCCAGACATTTTTCCTCCTTAAATAACAGAATGTTTGGACAAAAGTCCTGAACCTGGAGGAGTGTGAGGGAAAAGAAAGAGACCCCTTCCATTTGTATGAATGGGGATGGGAAGAACATCACAGAACAAAAGGAGGTTGGAAATCACAATAAAACTGAAAGCAGGAATGATCTTGTTAAACAGGGATTTTTTTTTTTTTAAATCCGGAGTTGTCAGTGTTGGAGAAGTTAGTGTGTCAGATGACGGAAGAGGGGAGGGAGTCAGGGACCAGGACTGTACCTTTCCTGAGCTTCCCAGTGTGTGTGTGGGGGAGTGGTCTTGGGTTTTGATGGCTCACGCAGGGAGCCAGACAGAAATGCCCCAAGGCTTAGACCACCTAGGTGGCTTCTTGCAGGCCTGGCTTCTGTTAAGGGTAAAAATAGAAATTTCAAGCACTTCCCCAAGGACATCTGCTCTCCCCAAGGGTGGGGAAGGTGCTGGAAGCACTGAGGAGAAGTAATGGGGAGGTTTGGGTGTGAGTTTTAGACAGGTTTTGTTGGGTTCAGACTCTCCCAGAACTACCCTGTGACTTCAACATGTGCTGTGGAGTTGGAGCTCCTCAGGGTGAAACGACTTTTCCCTCCTGAAGCCAAGAGCCCTAAAGAGGGATGAGGGCTGAGGGGAAATTTGCAGAGCAGCTGGCAATTGATGAAATAAGGAGGTAGCTCCTGAGATGAGGACTCTTACAGCTTCCAGACTCCTCTCCACCCAAAACACTCAGACTCTTTGGCCCCCACTTTGGAGGGACTTGTGGGGTTTACTTCTGGGAATTTTGGCCTGAATAGCCAAGTAGGAGGCTTGTCTGGTTGTCTGGGGCCTACCTTTTAGGCTCTTACTGAGCCTTTGACTCAGATTTAAGGATTTCATCAAGTTCCTGCCACCTCTCCATCAATGCTAAAGAAGCTGGATTTAAAAAAAAAAAAAAAACTTAAAGGACCAACTGAGAAAATAGCAGAAGATTAAATGAGGGCCAGTGTTCTCAGTAGCAGAAGCTACTATGTTCCTGACCAACAGGTGCTAGAAAAAGCATTGAGATTCCCGCCCATGGAAGCTTAATTGTCAAAAGTTTAATTAACACGAAGAATGGATGAATTTTAATGTTCTGGTCATGTGCTTGTGGGAGTGATTTGCTGGGGGTGGGGTGGGAGTGAGAATGAGATCTCAAATCATCTACCAAATTTTAGGAAACCTGTCTTCCTGTTTCCCAGCCAGGAAAACTGTAAGAATTAAAAAGAAAATTTTTGCAAAAACGCGAGACCCTCGGGTTCTGACCAGAGGGGAAGGAATGTGGCACGCGAGGTTTTCTTTTCAGTCAGTGCAGGTTCCCGTGGGCAGATTACATGGGGGAACATCGGCCTCCCAATACCTTCAGGTGTGTAGAGGTTTTTCAGCAGCCCTCTTTTCCAGAGCATTTATCTGCAAGTGCAGAGTTTTGTTTTTGTTTTTGTTTGTCAGACATTTGCCGATGACAAATCTGACGGCAAATCGTTACTAAGACAACTTTGTCCACATTCTTCAAATAGCTGGCGCTCGGGGGCGCACGCGGCAGAAGAGACTGGAAACCGCGCCGGGCCTCAACTTTCTAATCACGGCGCTTGTCCTCTGGGTTGATGCAAGCCTGCCCAGCTCGCGGGACTCCCCTGTGAGTTGGAAGGGATGTGGGAAAATATTGGGTAACTTTGCCACGTTCTCAACAAATAAACAGGGTAATTAAAATGACGGAGATGCTTGTGCTAGACTTCGCGGTTTCTATGATCATTAAAGGCAGCGACTTAAAAAAAAAACTTAATTAAATCTGAAGACGGAGCTTTATTCTCGTGAATAGATGGCGAGTTAAACCAATTAGACACATTCATCAAATTCTTTCCACCAAGTTTTTATGAACATTAGGATATGTTCTCAATACAGCGCAGAAACTCTCACACTCAATCTCTCAGCGCCTGGGCAGGTGGGGCGGGGCGGGTGGGTGGTGAGCCCAGACTCGGGTTAAGGAAAAGCATTCCTTCCAGACCATCCCAGGAGGCTGATAGAGCTAGGATTTTTCCAGTGAAGCACTGGTTCCCTTTCCACCTAACTTCTTTCCCTAAAAGTCTCTCAAAATTAACGAATTTTCCGTTCTTTAAATCCTTCTTAGTGGTCAAGATTCCTGGATGTGGGTGTGTTTGGCAAAATATAATTCTTGGCGCAGAGTAGTGCCTAGGAAAGGACAAATAAGCACCCTCGGAATGGAAATCGAATATTAGGAAAATATTAATTCTCCTTTTACGCTTCCCCCAGAATCTCCTGTGGTGGTCAGAAGTGTTTCCAAGGGCCCCAAATCTGCGGGGCAGTGGGGAAAGGGAGCCGCAGGGAGAGCAAGTATGGAGGACACTCCCAGGTCCTGAGCGCTCCAACAGCCTGCCTCCCACTCGCAAGTCAGCCAGCCTCGGTGCGCGATGATTTTCCAGAGCACATTAAAAACGTAATGTTCTCCTTAAATTGGAGTTTGGACCCAGCCTTCCGCCCCCCATCCCCGAGAGCTGTTGATGTTGAACTTCGAGAGAGCTTTCCCACGGACTGGGCTGTCTCGGTCTCCTCTGAAATAGGAGTTTCATCTGCTGGCTTAGAATCCTGGGCGTCTACTATTTGAACAAGAACTTCCTTTCCATTGTCACGGGAGTCATAGATAGTGCTGAAATTTGTGGGGGAGAAATGATTGTTTGCGCCAGGTTCCTGTTTATGGCGGTCACGGGCTTTTCAACAACAGGTGAAAGGGAGTGGAATGAGGTTTCAAAGCAGATCCTGGTATCTAATATGCGTCATCTAATATATGCCCATAAGTTTAACATTTATATATACACACATTCTTATTATGTATAGGTATATCTATATCTATATTTATATCGCTTAATACTCATCACTGTATTTGGTGTATATTCATATGCTTTCAGTATTTTTTAATTACAAGAGTATCTTAAATTACATATGTATTTGTATTATGTGGTATATGTCATTTATTGGAATATATATGTATATATGGTGATATATCTTATCTTAGATGTGCATTCCTGTTGGAAACTATATTGTATGTTAAGAGATGACAAAATTGCATACAGGGACCAATATTATCTAATAAACATATTATATATTAGGTGATATAGACTAGGCTGGAGAAATATATGTGCTTGTTTTTAGAGTATGTATTTACAAACGATTTTGGATGATGCAGAGTGGAACCCTTTAAGCTTCAGCCCTAGCAAGGGACCAACCCTGGCTCTCCAGTTGAAACAAACAAAAAGCTCCTTCTTCTTTATAGTCTTCATAGTGCTATTTCTAACCTCTTTTCTTGGTTATCTCTCCTGTATTACCTTTACATAAATAAAAAATAATAAACTAGGTAGACAAAAAAAAACTCCTATCTCCTTCCCACCCTGCCAAGCATGCTCCTTTGCTTCAAAGCTAGTGTGTGTGTGTGTGTGTGTGTGTGCGCGCGCGCGCGCGCGCGCGCGCGTGTGTGTCGGGGGGTGGGGGTGGGGGGTGGTAATGAGTTTGCTTCAGTGCCTGGACGGTCCCTCTGCATGGAGACCTTGGAGGGCCAAACTCCATGCTGGAGTAGGTTCTGATATCTGGGGCAAAGAGACCTGAACAGAGGAGGCATGATTCAGCCCTTGTCCTAACATCAAGAACTGTGGTAGTTGATGGGAGAAATAAAATTTAGTGTGAGAGCCAGCATTTGGTCTATTAGGCAGGTTAGCAGAGTTCCTAAGTGGAT
Source organism: Rousettus aegyptiacus (assembly GCF_014176215.1). NCBI lineage: Eukaryota > Metazoa > Chordata > Mammalia > Chiroptera > Pteropodidae > Rousettus > Rousettus aegyptiacus. Next base: position 97,085,204 of record NW_023416307.1, on the reverse strand, counting down.
TTTTTTTTTTTTTTTAAAGAGCCAGCGGTTCTTGAAGCTTCGCTTTGCAAGAGGAAAACTTTTTGAACTCTCCAGGCAGATGTTGCAAATCTGTCTGTAACCATTTTTTAGCTCATCCAGAATCTGCGCTCTAAGCGAAGTCCCAAATTAAATAAACACTCCCTCCCTTTTCAAAGTCAGGCCTTTAAAGGGAACACCGTCAGCTTAATTACGCTTGAGGATGCAAGGAACTCCACGGAGGATGGAACTTTAGACAAATAATTGCGCCATTGTGCGCCGCCGACCCAGCCGGTGCGTCAGCCCTTCAGTTTTCATCCCTCGGTGTTCGGAAGGCGGCGGGGGCTCGCAGCCACCTGAAAACCGCTGCTGGAGTCCAAGCCAGGTTCCTGCGTAATTAACCTACTTTTCCAACCCGTGTATGTCAAGATTCTAGAAAAGGGGCTGGGTGAAGGAAAAGAGGGACACCAGAGTTTTCCCCCTCCTCCCTGGAGTCGAAACAGAATTGCTTTGCTGTTTTGTTGTATTCCTTGAAAGTTTTTGTACTTCAGGCAAAAACTTGAGCTGTCCAGGGAATTCTTGGAAAAGCTCCCGGCACTATCAGGAGGAGCCTTGAGGAGAGGGAATGTTTTGGAAGATGAATGTCTTCTCTCTCTTTCCGTGATGACTCAGTAAATCTTCATGGTCAAACAGGTTCTTAAAATTCGGGAATAAATGTGGGGGGGGGTATGTGAAGACCCCCATAATCTTTAGATGAAGAATTAATTTTCCAAATGAGAATGCAATTAAATTAATCTCAGATATTATTTCTTGACTGAGTAGAAAAAAGGGATTTTAACCCAGAGAGAGGTTGTTGAGGATGATTTTGCTGATCACCCAGCTGCAATTATTTAAGATATTCTATTTTACTATCGATTCTCCATTCAAAACCAAATAATTCATTTCCATTTACTTCAACTTGGCTAGGACTGCAATTGTATTTTCAGGATGGGGAGTTACATATTTGGATCTCGTTTTCAAAAAATAAATGAAGAGAGAAATCTGTAATTACCTTCGAACCTCATGAGTTCATATGAAAACTGTACTAAAATGATTAAATAACATCCTATTTATCTTACTAAAGTCTCTTAAATATTTTCTTACATTAGCAAAATTCTCAATATACTCTCTATGAAAGTAATGTTCAAAGAAAGTATACAGATTTTGAAATTTACAGAAGCTAAGGGCTGAATGAGTAATAGAACAGAAAACTAAGAGTTTTGGTAGATTGTTAGATTTTCTTTAAAAAATATAGATGCTTGCTATTCAATTAGTTGATCCCCTCCAGGTATACAAACTCCACAGGATTCTAGCTAAAGGTATACAGGAACATCTCCCCAGAGGACTTATATATATTTATTTATTCATGAGCCCAAGGCAACCAGTGTTTTATAAGCAGAAATAGTAATGGGGTGAGGGGCTGGTGGAGGTAAAATGCTTTCGAAGAGAGTTCAAGAGAAGCAAGTTCCTGAGTGGTGTTCTTTCTTCAGGAAAGTTATTAGCATACAAATGTTTCAGTGAAAATAGTCAAGATGTCTTGAGTTAATGGGTTATGGATTCCACAATTAACTGTATTCTGCATTTTTCAGTGACTTTTTTTTTTTTGCCACATGCACAGATAACCCCCTGTGTAACACTGACATGTAGACAAACAGAAATATACCCCAAATGATCAGAAATATACCCCAAACATGAAAACAGAGGTGGCTGGGACAGAGTCAGAGTAAGTAAAATAGAATTAGAGAAGGTGAGGGCTGTATGCAATGTCGGTTGAGTCTGTGACTCTAAAAAGTGCTTATTTATGAAATCCTGCCTGGCTGAAGGTGTTGGCATCCTTTTGAGAAGAGGTACCTAGGTCTTACAGAAACTGCAAAGTAAGTATGAGGCCCATAATATGTGCTTCCTCTAGAGTAAGAATTAAAATTGTGAAAATGGTCCCAATCTCACATTAAATAAATACTTAGGGTTGTAGGAGGCCTGGCAGGAGTTGTTTATTTTGAGTCTATAAAGTAACATATTTGCACTGATTGCCATTACTCTCCCCCAAATTTCTCTGTGTACAATTATTTACCTAAAACTCCTCTAATTTTTTATGAGAAATCCCTGATAATATATAAAAATCCTGAAGATTTTTTATACCCAGTCTCTTGATCATCACTTTAAAAAGTAAGATATATTCATCTTAAGTGATCTAATTCCTAGAATTATACAAAGATTTAATTTTTTTCTATTGATATTTGCTAGTTACTTCTGAATTGCTCTCTCTATAGCTCTCCTTTAACATAAGATTGAATTTTAGTTATTTCTAAGTATATTTGTAGTGTGGTTCTAAAAGTTATTTTTATTCTCGGTGATAGCTGTTGATGCCATTTTCTGAACACAGTAAAAATCTGTTGCTCCTGAAATTCATGAAATGCTGGTCCACAGTTATGGTCAGAGACTCAGGTTATTTTCCTATATTATTATTATATTGTATTTAAACAAGTGAGTAGAACTATTATTTGTCTATTAATACAGATGATTTTCTAACAATTAAAAGTATCCATAAAACGATTTTTTATATTACTTACAAAATCTTTGCTTGCAATGACTTAATATATCTTTTCTTTTAGCTCAGAAACCTCTTACTTAGGAAGATTTCAAGGCAAAAGCAAAGTACAGCAATTGGAATAAGGACTACAGGGCAAATAGAGTTTCCTAAATATGCACATAATCGTCTAAGCTTATAGGTAGTCTAAGAGAATATTCCAGAAAAGTTTTAGTGTCCTAATAAGCTTAGGGATGAACATAGGGAGTTAATTGTAACTTCTTTCTCAAAGGAAATTTTTCTCTGTAATATTTATAGTTTTCAATATCAACACCCTTATATTGGAAATCTGGGTGTTTGACTTTAATCACCTATGGCTGGGAAATAAAAAGTTTTTATTATCTTCTTATATCACAAAGTATCAATGTGAATGAAATTAAGATAATTATTAAAATAGTCAATGTTTTTAAAAATATTAGCTTTATGTAATCTGTATATATACACACACACACATATTTACACATATGTACAGATGGAAAAAATTTATGAATTAAAAACCTTTTTAATAAATTGTTCATTTTCACAAAAGTAAAGATACCTGTAATGAGTAGTTTTTAAGAATTTGTTATTTAGTCCAAGTAACAAATGATAAAATTAACTATTTGCTATGGATTAAGTTTGATATATGCTACCTTCTTTAATGATCATTTTGGATTTCAAATTTTGATATTCTACTACTGCATCAAATAAGCTCTTCTTGCAAGAGGTTTGATTTAGATATTGGTCGAATTACACCTCTAATATGTTGGTAGTTATTTAAAAACATAATATTACATTACAACTGCCAGAGATTAGGTTTTATATGTGTGTGCTTTTGTAAATGTGGGAATTATTTCTTCACAACTATCTTTCTAAAAACATCTTAACTATTTTCCTACCCTAATCAACCTAACAGATTTTAAAAAAACATTTTTTTTTTGTAAAACACAAAATTAAAAATAGAAACTACCAAAAGCAGTTTATTCATACTGGCTGTAGTGATAGTTACCTCACATTGGACACATTGTATTTTTGAGGGGAAGTTGGTATCCCAGAACATGTCACGTCAACCAGCATTGAAATGCTCTGCAGCAAAATCAAGGGTGTAGCCAACCCAACTGCCTTCCTTTGGAGCAAGAAGCCTTTTATTAGCTGCTAGTTTGTTTTTCAGGTGGTGAGTTCACTATCTTTTTTAGCCATGATGAACCCGATGGGATAAACCTCCTTTGTATGATCTCTGAAAGAGCACTCGGGCCCTTTGGGTTCTAAAAGAGCCAATATTCTCCCAATTTTCCATAGTGTTGAGACTCAAGAAAAAAACAATGATTTTACATATGAAATTATTCTGGTCAGCTCTGTTCATATTTATATATTTACATAATGTCCGTGTGTGTGTGTGTTAAATGAAGATTTTTTTGACCCTAAAATCAGAGAGAACTAGGCATAGTTGTTGTTTTATTTTATTATGTTGAAATAACCATTTAGACAACTTTTATAAAATTAACCATGCCTGACAGAATTTGAAGGGACTCATCTACATTTAGGGATGTAGTGGAGAAAGATAAGCATCAAAACCTACTAAAACAAAATATAAGAGTCTAGAGGATTTCTTATTTGAGTAACTTTGGGAGTAGATACAGTATAGAAGAGACTTGTCTTTGGTAGAAATCCAAATATCACTTATATCAGATCCTTCATTTTACAGATGAAGAAAATGAGGCTCATGGAAATGAACTGATTCTAATTAGCATAGCTAGCTAGTTTAGGAGCAGATCTAGGTCTTCTGGTCTCCATCCAACTTTTATTTATGGGATTAGGCACATTAATGATAACTGTAATCTCTTAGAAGGGTCAATTTGTGCTTCTCAGAATGATTATATCTGTGCATGTCTCAGAACAAAAAGCTCTCAATAAAAACAATGAAATTGAAGTCCTGAATATAGAATGCATTTCTTAAAGATGGCAAGAAAATATTTCTCACTCACCAGAAACCTATTCAATTCTAGAAACTTTGGAATAAGTGTGCAGTAGGTATGATATAGAAAGATATTATTTTAGTGGACTCTAATTTGAGAGAAAAGGAAGCCCTCAATCCTTGGTCCATTGATAGTTATGATTCCAAGGCTGAAAGAAGTGGTGTGACATAAACACATAACATAAAAAGAGCTTTTAGAAGTCATAAGAACACAGTTTAGTGTCAGAGTATGCATATGAGAAGAGTTTGCTCAAGGACAATATACATACAGCAGGTAGAATTCTGGAAGCACAATTTAACATATAATGAATTATCCAAATACTATATGTTTAATAGTACATAACTTAAAATATTTATTATTATTTTATTTTTCTGTTTGTCATTTTGGGAACAATCTCTTTAGTGGACTAGAAAAACAAAGTTGATTGCCTTATAGTAGATTTTAACTTATTCTATAATGACTGAACAACTTAATAAAATTTTGTCTTCAAAATAACATATTGTAAGAAAATAATCTATTCTCACTTTTTAAACTGAAAAGAAGCAAATACCTCTAGATTAGGTCATTTCTCCAGGGAAATCTTAGCAGAAAACAATATTTGAAAAAAATTACATAAAAATTTTTAAATATTATAAGATTTATGATAGCTCTGGAAAAATTGTTATCTGAAATAAGTAAATGCTAACAATTTTGATGATTTGGCAATCTAGTATTGTCATAAACCAACAAAAAATATCTGAAATATATAGATGGAGTTGGGAAATGCTATTTGTTTTTGCTTATCAGACATGCATTTGCCAACAATTGCCTTATATAAACTAAATTTGTTGTCCCATTCTGGGGGCTGGAAATTTTAAAAGATAATTAATGTGCTACTCCCAAAATGTCTTCTCTTTTAGCTTGAGAATTGACCTGGCCTTCTTAATATCCAACCTAGAATGGGGATAGGATATTTACATCGATACCTGTATTTAGGGCTTACATAATTTTTTGAGGATTGAGGATTTTGCTTATCCTGCTTGGGTGCTCCTGGGTCACCAGCTTACGTCATTTCTATTTTTTTAAAAAAATATTATTTTATCTCACTGCAAAAGATGTTTCTAATCAATGGTATAATATTGTCACAATCTAGTTGCTGTTGAAACTCTGGCACTAAACTTAGCAATATTTTCTTATAAAATGCCAAAGTATTTTTGTTGTTGTTATTGTTACTAAGAAAAATATCCCTATTGGTGTTGGCATATTTTAATTAGTATTTTTTTAAATAAAATTGCTGAGCATACGGAATTAAAATTGGGTCATAATATCAGTGGAAGATATCAATAGCACAGGATACTGCCATGCAGAGGCAGTATTTTGGAGTTTTACACACAACAGAAAGACTGATTTGATTTGATCTGGATGTGAGATAAAACATCAGAATATAGGAAGGGATTATTTCTTTTATCTATAATGACCAGGGACCTTGTTCAGAAAGTGTCACATTTTGGATAATATTTAGAAAATGTAGATGGATTGTATAGTGAATTGGATTATAGGTTAATAAAACTACTAAAAAAACAGACATTTATATGTATGTGAAAAACTTTTCTCCCTCCAGTTCATCTTCAATATTGAGACAGTGTATCTAAAGAGCTGTCATCCATTCAGGATCAACCAGATATTGGGCATTTCACATTTAATTCTCCCACGTACCTCACTCAAGAGGTTTCATCTTCATTTATAAATAAAATGGGAGTTTGGTCAAGATGGCTTAGAAGATAGACACTGTGCTAGTCTCCTCTCACTATCACATCAAAATTACAACTAAACTACACAACAACCATCATTGGAAGTCGCCTGAGGTCTGACAGAACAGAAGTTTTACAACTGGGAACATATGTAAGAGGTCATGTTGAGACTGATAGGAGGGACTGGGACATGAAATGGGCAGTTCTATAACCATGTGTGGTCATTGAGAACTGAGAGTGATATCTTGGTTGCTGAGGTCCTCTCAGAGGGGCAAGTGATCCCAGCTCCACACTGAGTTCCCCAGCACAGGGTTCCAGTGCTGGGAAGAGAAGTCCTTACAACCTCTGGGTATGAAAAACCAGCAGCGACTTTGGCTGACACAGAGGGTTGCAGGAGTCACAGATGTTCCTCTTAAAGGACCCACACATGAATTTACGTGCTGACAGACCAACTTGTTCTGGGCTCCAGCACTCAAGGTATGCCAGAACCATATGGGGAGGAACTCAGTTGCTCAAGGTATGCCAGAAACATATGGGGAGGAACTGAGTATTCTGGTTCATAGCAAGGAATGGAGGGGTGGCTTTCTTTCAGACAGAAATGCTGGCAGACTCCATTGTTCCATTGTTGAGCCCTCCCACTCTTGGCTTGTAGAAGCAGATGACCATCATATCTGAATCTCCACAACCAGGCTAACACAGGTTGCCTTGCCCAGGTGATTCCCTGAGGCCCCATCTCTTCCAAGTTTCAGGCCCACTCAAGTGGCCTCCAGTGGTTTTTCCATACAAATATCCTATCTTGGGCTGTGATGAGGACTTTCCTAAAGTTTCTCAAAGGCTCACAAAACCCAAAGGAGCAGCATCTGGCCTTGGTGTACCCTGTACCTCTTGCTGAACAGCCCCAAGACCAGCACTAGCGGCAGCTAGCCTCAGTTCTCAGCTTGGCCTCTTGAGGCACCTATAAGCCAAGCATGGGTGACAGCCATCTGTGGATTGTTTGTTGACTCTTAGCAGGTGGCCCTGGAAGTGCATGGGCTGTGGCTGAACTTGGTCTGTGCTGGGCCACTTCCAGGAGGACCTTGGGCCAGGACATCCAGTGACCTGCTGTCACTGAGGAGGACACACCCAAAGAGCAGACAGGACAAACACCAGAACCCTGCTAAAGTGAATTTTGCTCCATAGATGTGGCCCCTCACCTGCCAATTGTTACAACCAATCAGCCCAAGGGTCAATCCCTCTGATCAATGTGTAAACAGCAACAAGGCAACAAAGGTTCAACTACAACTGGAGGTCACACACGACCTACAAAAGGGACTCACCTTTAGTACCTGGATCATACATAAAGCCACTCTACTAAGACTGGGAAACTTAGAAACCCTATTTAATACATATAAACAAACACAGAAAGGCAGCTGAAATGGGGAGACAAAGAATCTTGTTCCACATGAAAAAAGAGAACAAATCTCCAGAAAAAGAACTAAACGAAATGCAGACAAGCAATCTATCAGAGGCAGAGTTCAAAATACTGTTTACAAAGATGCTCAATGAACTTAGGGGAAGAGTAGAAAAACTCAGTGGGAACTTTAATAAAGAGATAGAAAACAAAAATAGAAATGGAAAACATAAAGGAATAAGTCAAATAAAGAATACAATATCCGAGATGAAGAGTACATTAGAGGGAAAGAATAGCTTGGTGAAAGTGGAGGCTTGAATCAATAATTTAGAGGATGGGGTAGTGGAGGACAGCCAGTCACAACAGCAAGAAGAAAAAGAATCCAAAAAAAAAAAAATAAGCATAGTTTAAGGGGTCTCTGGGACAACATCAACTGTAACAACATTCATATCATAGGGATACCAGAAGGAGAAGAGAGAGCAAGAAATTCAAAACCTATTTGAAGAAATAATGATGAAAAACTTCCCTAACCTGGTGAAGAAAACAGACATAGAACCCGAGGAAGCTCAGAGAATCCCAAACAAGATGAACCCGAAGAGGTCCCCACTAAGATACATCATCGTTAAAATTCCAAAGGTTAAAGACAAAGAGAGAATCTTAAAAGCAGCAAAAGAAAAGCAATTAGTTACCTACAAGGGAGCTTCCATAAGACTGTCAGCTGATTTCTCAACAAAAACTGCAGGCCAGATGGGATTAGGAGGAAATATTCAAAGTGATGAATGACCTAAACCAAGATTATTTTACCTAAATGTCCATTAACAGGTGATTGGCTGAAGAAGTTATGATTCATACATACAATGGAATATTACTCCACTGTAAGAAACAAAATCTTATCATTTACAATATGGATCACCTAGAGGTGATTATGACGAGTGAAATAAATCAGGCAGAGAAAGATATATACCCTATGATTTCACTGATATGCAAAATCTAAGGAACAGAAAGAACAAATGAATTGAAACGACCCACAAATATAGAGGACGATTGGGTGATGGCCAGAAGGAAGAGGGTGGGGGGCTGAGAGAAAGAGGTGAAGGGTTAAAGAAGTATAAATTAGTAGTTGATAGAGGGTCATGAGGATAGGGAGCAAGGCATAGGGAAAGCAGAGAGCAGTAAGGTAACTGCTATGTGTACAGAGAGAAGATAGAGTAATCAGGAGGATTGTTTCATAAACTATATAAATGTCTAACCAATGTACTGTATACTTAAAACAAAAAGGGTATCATTTAGAACTTTAGGACAGATAAAGAGCTTCCCAGACAAGAAAAAGCTAAAGGAGTTTATCACGCCAAGCCAGTCATGGGGTATAAAGTATAACATAAGGAACATAGTCAATAATATTTAAATAACCTTATGATGTCAAATAGGTACTAGAATTATCATGGTGATCACTGTAAGGTATATGAATATCTAATCAATATTTTGTATGCCTGAAACTAATATAATATTGTATGCCAAGTATAATTGAAAAATAAATTTTCTTTAAAAAAAGAAAATGGGGGCTCAACGAATTGAAGAAACTTGCCTCAGGACATCTAAGAGTGATCATAAAATTTTCAAGCCAGAGACATTTTTGGGCATGAAAGGGGGGTACTAGGAATAATTATGCTTGGGCAATGGGTATAAAAAAGAATTTTCCCAGAAAAACCAGAACACAAAATTATTCTCTCAGTATGTATTTGACCCAACCAAAGTTCTAGGTTTCTCTGGAGAGGTGCTGTAGCCATTTTGTGCTTAGCTGAGGATAAAAGAGAAGGGAAAGAAATTTGTCCTTTGATGACCATGTTGAGCCACCCCATCTCCCACATTCATGTAAAATAGATAATAAATATCCTTATTAAGTCATTTTATTTGGTATTTCATTACTTAGGAATGAATATACTGCAATACAAGAAAAGACAGTAAGTTATACAAGCGATGGCAATAATGTATGACATCTGCTAAGATAAGGGGAGTACAGGCCACTTTGAAAGATCACTTAAAACTACTGGATCTAATCTTGTGCCAGTGTGTGGTAGATGAGAAATTTCTGGAATAAAATAACATAAAGTTGAAAATTGGGCATTAAACTGAATTCTGTTTACCTATATTTTTGTATTTGGAAAACAGTAAGTTCCCTCTCAAGAACTATTGGCATCAGTGTTTTATAAGTGCTTTGCTTTGCAATTTTGACAGGCAAGTAATATGAGACTGAGTTGTTAGGGTCAAAGCAATGTTGGGATTCAACGCACAAAGGCACCTGAAAATTTTGTTTTTATTTAATTTATGTTTTCACTTTCAATCATTTTTCTCAATTTTCTTCCAAGCTTGATGGTGTGAAGTGTTATATTAATCATTTTTCTTCTTCTTCTTCTTCTTCTTCTTCTTCTTCTTCTTCTTCTTCTTCTTCTTCTTCTTCTTCTTCTTCTTCTTCTTCTTCTTCTTCTTCTTCTTTTTTTTTTGCTTCTCTTTTTCCTTTGTAAAATCTTCAGCTTTCTTTGGGTGATATTTTGGTGAGCTAGAGTTAAAAAAGGAAGACCTCTAATTTCATGAGTGATTTGTTAAAAAAGAAGAAATGTATTGAGCAATTCAGAATTATACAAACAATGACAATTGTAGGAAGACCACCTGTTCTATGATAGTCCTCAGAGATTTTAAACACACTTTCTTCCTAGCCTTAATTGCCTCAGGATGAGGCAATCCTGTGTATCTATTCAGAACCATTAATAACCTACTTCACCTGATTGCAGCAAGTGTTTTTTTTTTTTCAGATTTGTCAAATGGTAAGTGGAAGGACTTTATGCACTGATAAACAACAAAATTGACCAAATTTAGCAGTAGGTCTCAGTAAAAGGCAATTTTTTCTTTCATCTTCCATCTAATTTGACATCTAATGATTTTTGAAAATTTAAAGCTGGATGATTTCTCTAGCACACTCACTAGATTTTGATTAGATCAAGTATGGTCTGCTTCTGCTTTGTTTTTGGGAATATTTCCTCCTATATTTTTGTGATTCGACACAGAGTGACAGATCACCATCTCTTTGTATTATGAAGATGATATCCTGCTCATCTATTCCATTCTTGGATTATTTTTAGTATTATTATTTGATTTGTGCAACTTTGAACAAGTCATGTAACCTCTGTGCTTTAGATTTATTATTATTTGTGAAACAATAATGAGGAAGCTAATAAGATAATTGTATATATATTTTAGGGCAAATAGCTTTATAAAATCATCCAATCTAAAAAAATTCTGGAATTAGTATATGTAGACCTGTTCTATTTATTTTATTTTCCAATCATCCCTAGAGCTCTTCCTTCAAGGGTAGAGGGCTTTTACTACTATGGTTCACTCGGCCCTAGCATTTTTAGGGAGCTAATGTTCACTTTAGAATAATTTTAACAACAGCTTTAAAGGGAAATCAAATATAGAATAGTAACAATATTATTTTTATGTGGAAAAAATGGTGTTCTTTGTGATGTTGGTTTGTGTGTGTGAGGGGTGAGGTTTGTGGGTTGAGGGAATGCACAGAATTCCAGAGACATTTTTTTTGCATCAAGCTTTGTATTGGAGACACACAGTTATGTGTCCCTCCATTACTCTGTACTTGAAGACTTGAGAATTGGCTTCTTATACCCTTTGCAGAAGGCAGGTTTTCAATAAATATTCAACTTAAACCATAAAGATCCTGTCTTTGCAAATGAAAAGGAAGCAGCACAAACCATTGTGTAGTTAAGTGGCAAAATGAAAGCAAAGGCACAGAGTTAAAAAGCATTGCGTAGAAATATGAAATTATGCCAAGGGAGAATAGGGAAGCCCATAAGTTGTGAGAGTTCAGGAGCAAAGAATTTAGATGTTGCAAAAAAGAATCTTGAGTGGTTTGCAAGAGATTCCAAAGCTAATACTAAAAAGTTCATTTTAAAGATATATTAAAAACAGGAAAATTACTGTAAAATAATTCAGGTTCTTTTTTTTTTAAGAGTAAAAATGTGCACAGAAAAGGCCAAAGTTATCTATGTCAATATTATCCTTTCATAGTCTGCAAATCTCTTTTCTCATCTATTTTGGCTCTAACACTTGATGACTTGTGACCATGTGCAAGTTATAAGTCCCACTTTTTACCTCACTTTTTCTCATAATGAAAAATAAGAATAGCTATCTCTAAAGATCTCTCTGTAAGGATGAGATGAAATTATAACACATATCTTTTTTTTTAAAAAAGTATAATAATAAGCACTCATTTAAGGTTAGCTGTTACTATTATCATCACAACCGCTACCATCATCTAGAGATGATGCTTTGAAAGCTCAGACTTTGGGCCCAGATTGCTTGGCTCTGAATCCTGACTCCATCACTTGCTACCTGTGGGTCTTTAGTCAAGTTATTTAAGTCTCCAGGTTTCTGTTTCCTCATCTGTAAAATGGGAATCACTGTATTTCCTTCATAGGGTTACTGTAAATACAAAATGAATTAATGTACAGGAAGAGTTTACAACTATGTCTGGCTCAGGGAATATCATCATTATGATGATTATTACTTTTTTGACCTCACTTTATACCACCCTATCCTTCAGCCACACTGACTTGTGTTGTTTTTTATGCTGTTTATTATGCTTCAGGTTCTTTGCCTTTGAGGTCACCTCTTCAGCCAGTTTTTTCCTGACCACCTACCCACAGGTATTCTTCAGCTCAGTTCCTGTCTCAGTTTGGTCCCAGTGTTTTCTATCTAACATTACATTTGTGTACATATTGCTTCCCTGATTATTATCTGACTTCACATGCTCATATGGAATATAAGCTATATGCTTTTTTTGCTACTGTGTCTCAGGGCCTAGATCAACATCTGGCAGGTAGTAGGTATTCAAAAATAGTTGCCAAATGAATGGGCAGAGTTGGGATAGAGTCTAAAGTGATCTAGAAATCAGTAAAGATCACTTCCTGTCCTTAACAACAGTCTAGAAAAGGGATGCTCAAAATGTAATCCATGGGGGTGACCCTAACATTATGTCCAGTGTTAGTGACTATATATTGTCTGTCTAAACAAGGATATTTTGAGGATAAAAGGGGGTCCTGTTAGTAACCATGTAAAGACAGTAAACAAACTGGGATGGTCCAGGGTGAACTGTATCCATAAACTAGCTGCATTTGAATTACAGGTGGGGTTGAACTCATAAAAATGCAGATTCCTGGGACTCACCTCAGCTCTACGGCATCAATAACTTTGATAAAAGGGCCTGGGAATCTATATTTTAGAAAATGCCATGGGTGATTCTGAAATCTGCCATACATGTTAGAGTTTGAGAACCACTGAGGCTGAGGATTAAAATATCCTCTTTGGGGGGCTTTGTCCTCAACGCAGGAGGCATCCCTAAAGGTGTTAAATACTTATTAACCCTGTTGTGTGGGAGCTGCAGTGATGAGATTGCAGTGTGTGGGAGCCAAGAGCTCATTAGCACTTGTATAGGAACCTCTGCCTGTTCTTGAGAGTTAATTTCTTGGCAAACAATGAGAGTCTTCATAAAGCATTTCAGTAGAGCGAGGACAAATTTGGGGTAATGTAGTGCAAATGGTAGGAAGTGAGTACATTAGCATGAAAGAGATTTAATAAGCCTGCAAAAGAGATTTAGTATTTCTGGCAAAAAGATGTACCTTTGGCGGGAAAGGGTGAATTATGGTAACATAAACAAAGGCTAATCACTTATAGTTGAACCCTTTTCTTAAAAAAAATAGTGCTTGTGAGAGAATGTGTTGGAGTTTGTAGATCAGACTGACACCTGTAAATATGAAGTGTTTTGTGGATTTTTGCCAAATGTATCTTTGTGTTGATGACATGGGCAATATTTTTGATTATAGGGAATAGTAGTAAAGAAAGTTATTATTACCTTCTGATTTTTTTATTTCTCACTTCCATCGAGAATTCTCTCTCTTGTCCATTTCATCTTTCTATAGTGGGCGTGAAATATTAATAGCCCTTAGGGTTTTCTTCATGCCATCACTAATTTAATATCTCTTTTCCATCCTTTTCTAACTTCTTCAAATTCATTCAGCTTTTTAGATCCCTAATGCAGAAAGGTAATGTATGAATTTATTAGTTCATCAATTTGAAGTCCTACAGACAAACATGTAGGCTTGGTTTTTAACGGTGTAAACATCAAGTCTTCATTTAACTTTCAATCTGTGTTAAATAGCTTATTAATGCTTGAACAAAAATCATTAAACCATAGAGTTAGCATTTTATATAGAGACATATTTAAGAGAGATAGAGAGGTCATTTACATACTTTGATCTACTATTATTTCCCATGAAGTGAAAAGAAATAGATGGAGAAAGTGTTCTTTTGAACCTTTCCTTTAAAATAATATGAAAAATAAAAATTCATCCATAGTCATGTCAAAAGAAAACCTGAAAGTGCATCTTCCTCTCATTGATTACTTTCAGTTTGCATATTTTATTTCTCACTATGTAAACCTAATCATGGAATTTGGCAAGGGATCCAGGAATCTGAATTTTAAAGACAGAGGTAAGAGAATGTAGTCATAGCTATTTCCAATGTGAAGAATAAGAATGCTGTGTATGAAGTTCACAGAAATTGTTCTCATAATTATTTATGTTAGGCTTGCCATAATAATTTTTTTTTTTAATTCAGTATTATTGAAAATTGGGTGTATGTGACTTTAAAAGTTTTTGGCTTGTAGCCAGCCTTTCACCAGTAGGCTGACTACTTTGGGTGGTAGCAATTGGCAACTTCTTTCCCAGGTTTTCCAGTTGATGCAGTTTTAAACAGCAGGAGGGTGACCTTTCTGTATTCAGAACACCTAACGATCCCTGTTCAAAATAGATTTCTCCCTCTTCAGCTTGCTTAGAAAGATTGTTTCTTGAAATCTCCTCTAGAGACATGGAGCTATCTTAATTACTTCTAACATTAGATGAATATTTAAAATATTACATATTACAATGTGTAATATGAGCTGTGTTTCAGGATCTCCTCCCCTGAATAAATAAGCATCAATATGCTAAGACAATCTATTATATCATGGCATTTGTCAAAAACAAACTTTTAGCAGAATATAAACTATTATTTCTCAGTGAAACAGTCTCCTAAATGGTGGGCATGTTTGCTCTGGGAATCGACACCTTCAATCTAATAATATTTTTAGTTCTTGAGAGCCAAGCTGTTGTTAACATGCAGTTTTGATTGGCAAGAAATTTTATTTTGTAACATCTTCTCTCCTTGCCACCTTTGAATTTACTGCAGTTCGACTGTAATTGTCTTTCAGGTTTGAGTTATGGGGATTGTGTTGGCAGTGTAAATTTTGCCATAATTTAGGGAGCACACCTGAGGCTACTGATCTACACCTGAGGCTGTCATCTGCTGGGAGCTGGAGCAGAAAAATACACATTTGGTAAAATCAGATAGAGCACAATCTCTCTCTCTTTTTTTTGTAATCCTTGTGGGTATAATGAAAAATATTTCATTGCATAGGTTTTTCTCTTGGATACAACCTAAAGTTTAATTTTTAATACGGCATGGATATTGTATATTAACCAATAATTTTTCATTCATAGTATAAGTTCCCATGAATTTTTCAACAAGAATATGGTGTTAAGCTGAACATTTTGTCTTAGTTCAGGTTCGATAATTACAAATCACCTTGTACAAAATTTCTCCTATTCATGACTGTAATTTCTCCTTTCAATTTATATTCTCTCCTGAAAAATGGGCAGAAATCAATTAAAAGTTTTATGGTTTGATTTTAAGGCCATGTAAGCATACCAGATATTACATTTCGTATTTTTATAGTTGACCATACAAAAGGAGTATCACATCTCCTTGATACCTGTATTGATGATTTTGTTATTCAAATGATATATTTACAGTGGGTTTAATTCCTAAAATATCTTCTACTTTTTTCTGACTTAACTAGGCCAAAAAATTCATAAAGAATGACTTTTTATAAATCTCATTTCTGATTGGCTATTTCTACTCTAAAAGCAATGCAATAAAATAAAATAATAAAGAGGGCAAAAATTTAAGATTCACTTCATAAGAATTTTAAGTTCTCCAAGTTCTATGTTTAAAATGTAATATTTCTCTAAGTAAGATAAATTATGGTTATTTTGGGTTTTGTACTTAAAAATATATTTCAACTCCTTTTTCTTAAATTTTGGAAAGATACAGTCTTTCTTTAAAATAATTTATTTTCCACTAATGTTTGTACAGTTTCTGTATTTGCACTGATTTGCCCTGGTCAATCAAAAAAGAAATTCAGAGTCGTACATTATAATCATTTAATTATTCAGACTTTGCTAAAATAGTTTGAAAGTTTACTCTGGGTAGAGTGCTAGAAATAATGAAAATCTTATAAATAATAACAATACATTAGGTATTCAAGAGAATGGAGATTCAATGTTGGGAAAATATGATGCAAAAGACAACCACCTCTAACAAAGAGGTAGGGGTTAATGATGAACAATTTAGACAAAGGACGTTAGCTGTAATGTTAATTGTGGCAAAAACAACATAATAAAACTATGACTTTTGGTCCTTCCTAGCAAAAAAGTTAGGGGCAACTAAAATATTGGAAACATATATAATTGAGAGCAATAAAAAATCCTTTATGAAAACTGAAAAAAGCAAGTACAAGGCTATAGGCATCAACTAAAAAGAGATAAAGTGGACTATGTGGGAGCTGCATGCAAATATAATGAAATTGAAAGAGATGATGCTTTTTATTTGTATTAATTTCTATCAGCATTTTCTTAAATAGGATTTGTATAACAGGAGAGATAGTTTATATTGTAATATGCTATAATTGGATGAAGTTCAAATAGATTTTTAAATTGGCTAACTTCTATCCAGGGTGTATATTAAATACCTTTATATGTACATTTGAACTGGAAAGTAAAACTGAAATCTTTTTTCTATATATGTTTAGACCCTTTAAAAATAAAAATTATAAAACAAAAGTAGGTTAAAAGAGTTTCAGAGGAGGAAAGAGAGAAGTATACATGTATTTTACTCTAAAGGACCATGTAGCATCACTTAATTTTAGAATTTCTGGTGGAAAACTGATTTTGTTTGACATAGGTGAGCAGGGAGGAATTTGTCAGACTGATGTCAGCCACATCGAGAGGAGAGAGATCCTTAGGGGTAAGAAAAACAAAAAGGGCCTAATGAAGAGAAAACTGAAGAAGGAGGAGGAGGAGGAGGAGGGAGGAGAGGAGGGAGGAGAGATGCTGAGATTATTCCGTGCTTGGGCGAAGAAAGAAGAAGAAGAAGAAGAAGAAGAAGAAAGAAGAGAAGAAAGAAGAGAAGAAGAAGAAGAAAATAAATAGAATGAATATAAGAAAAAAAATGCTCAATGGAATTTGGGCTCAAACAATAATTCTATCTCAATTTACACAAATTGTTTACTTAGTTGGAATCAACATCCCGACCCTATTATGATTTCTTATAGCACATATCAGGTACATTGAGGCTCAATGGAGAATAAACTGAAAGAATGAACTTGATAATTTTTTCTACAAGGTCATGAAGTACCAAGGGTCTTGGCACTGTTTGGTCTCTTTCATTCTTCTCCATCAGTGTGAGAAATAGCAGACTGTTATCTCTGTCTACACATCTGTGCAATGACAACTGTCTTGTTAGAATACAGCTGTATTTAGCTATTTGAACATAACAAACTCCTTACTGAGGTTCTTAAACTTGTAATTAAAAATGGATTGTCTAGAGAACACCCTAATGGCTCTGTGGAAAAACTCTCAACTCCATTTACTAAATATAAAATCAAACATTGCAATTAATTACAGAATATGCTAGGACTGCTCTTTCTCTTACCACATTACTTTTTCTCACATAGGGAGTGGGTAAATGTTTTCTGATAATGGCAAAATTGTGGCTTTCTGTTCTCTCCATCGGCTGTTTTCATATCCTGTCAGTTTCTTGGGCCCTGAATCTGCCCTTCTGTGTTTTATTGTGGTTGGGTTTTGTAGACTTACACTTGTTAGATTAATGTTCAGTGACTGATATGTTATTCTCAATGAAAATCTTTGCAAGTGTGTTTGCTTCTTCTTTCTTTTGTCGAGTGGGTTTTCTCCCTTGCAGGATGTCTCTCATGTAGTTGTCACTCTGAACATTTTGCTACTCTGCTGCTGCTGCTGCTTGTCTGTGCTGCTCCAGCTTCTCCTGTCCCACTTTTCACCCTGGGTTTTATACCAAATTGGGCCAGTCTTTCAGTGTTCACCTCTGCTTGGTGACCCATGACATGAACATACTCTTACAGTATCACCCCAGAGTTGAAGAAAGGAGGCTCTTACGTCATGGACGTGGTGGGATTCTAAGCTCTGGGATCATTTTCCTTTGAAAAGGATCGTTCTCAGGCCATCTGGCTGACTGGATGGTTAGCTGTACCTCTGATTTCATTGGCCATTTCTTTCTGACCTTTTCCCTTTATTTTATGGCAAGGCCTACTTCCATCCTTTAGGAGGTTAGAACTGGAAAAGTATAACTACCTCCAAGGCCACTTAGAAGCTCATGTTTATTTTTCTGATCCAGGAAGCCAAATAAGCACTGTCTCAGTGGTACTTTTGCTTACTGACTATGTGATTTAGGGTAAGGTATTTAATCTCTCTGTGCCTCAGTTGCCTCCTCTGTAATGAATGGGTAATGATTCCACCAGTCACCCAAAGTTGAAATGAGTTGTGTAAGGATGAGTGAGGATAAAATGAGTGTCTTTTGCTCTTAGCACAGTATTTGTTACACAGCCAGTGCCATGGAAGTTTAACTAATTATTTTTCTCTCAAGAGACTTAAAAGTACAAGGGGCATACTTCTTGTTAGGTTGTAGAGTTAGAGGAAGATATTTTAATTGCTCATGATCATAATATGTATATTGCATCCTGATATAATAATAAACTTAATGTAGTTTCACATCAATGTATTCTATAATGACATCTTTAGGTTGTGAAATATGTGTTTTCTTTCCTGATATAATGATTGAAATTATGTAGCTTGGATTTATGCTTCACCCAAAACTATAGGATCCACATATTTGGAAGGGTGTGGTATACCATCTTGATTATTATATTGGATTGGTGAGCATTTCACAAAACAGTCTGCTTAAGATTTAGAATTCTTAACAGGTATTTCCAGTTTCAAAAAAGGGAACTACTGCTCACAATAGAATTGTAATCCCATGATGGGCAAGTGAATAGTTATTTTCCTTCAATTTTGATGATCATATAATAAAATATAAAAGAATAATTGAAATGTTGAAAGATATTAATCAAGATTTTCAGTACTGTATGAATTAGATTTCATTTCCAAAACTGAACTCTTTTGAAGTGGAGCGACAAAGGAGTTTTGAGTTTTGCTCAAAACATAGTTTTTAAAATTTATGAAATGATTAACAGATTTCTTCCTAACTACCCAAATTGTGGGTGGTGGGGATGATGAGGAAAAAAATTAAAGCCTTTGGTTTTGCCTTTTATAAATACCCTCTTTCCGAGAACAATAATACTTTTTATTGTCAGATCATGAAACTGCGAGAGTCCTGTGTTATACGTTTATGGAGTGCGTGTGTTTATCTGTTGTTTAAAGCTTGTCATTATAATATGCATTTGTAACCTGTTATAGGAATAAGGCTATTTTGTATATGTGCTGCTGAAGTGAGCACAGGAGTAAAGCTATTTTGATGGATATAATTGATCCATAACATGTTATAGTATTATATGTTAACCATATGTTATATAGTTTTGTATATTCTTTTTTTAAATATTTAAAAACACTAAGATATTTTCAATGATAGAGGAATATTAGATTTATACTCAACCTACATCTTTTTTCTTAAAAATGACACTTTTAGAATTTAAGATGCTTAGCTTTTGACCTTTTAAGATATTATTTAGAAAAAAATGATAATTATAGACTTTTTTTTGAGGCTTCATAGGATCAAAATGGCTTTATTACATGCAGTTAAGCCTATGTATTTCCAAGGATAAGGCTGAGGTTGTTTCTATATTGTAGTGTCAGAAATATTTTCAGACACCAGGAAACAGATATCCTCCTTTCCTCCACCCATCCATCTGTCTCTCTCTCCCTCTATTCTTTCTGCCCACACTTTGGGGGGGCAATGATGGCAATCATCTGTTGGGAGGCATAATTTTACCTTTTAAAAAATTTAAAATAATACAACCTGCATAGGTCTGTGCAACATACAGACACTTAAGAAAAGGTTGTATTACTAATAACACAACTATTCTGGTAGATAGAGTGAAACTTTAAAGATTTTTGTTATGGGAAATAAAAATGGCTAGTGAACTGTAAATCTATTCATGTTTATAATAGTCTCCCAAATAAATGTGTCTTTATAAGAATATATTCCTATAGGCTAAAATTTTCAGGAATAAATTTTTTAGTTTTAGGGAAGGCTATTTTATCTTGATAATCTAGAGCTATCATATTTTGTAATTCTCATATTTAAAATACTATGGAATATAAAGGCAATTATATATGACATCATTTAAGATTAAACCTTTGTTTGGCTTTTTTAGTAATAAATCACTTTCTACAATATGAGACCAATAAAGTAATTTTGGTTTAAATAGCAAATGAATTAAAGGATTAATTACTAAGTTATTACCGTGTATTATTTGCTTACTCCTTAAATAACGTAGATACAGTTTTCTGATCAAATAGTTTTATTTTTACCTGCAAAATAAAATGAATGGAGGTAAACAAAAAGGATCCACCTAAGGCAACTAGAAGTTTTCCTTTTATTGCGACTAAGAGACATTATTTTTTTGCCTTTTCTTCCTACGATCTCCATAAGAAAAGTCCATGTATGTGATCTTATTTAATTTGAACTACAGAAAAGAATACATCATTAATTTGTCCAAAGGGGTGAAGAAGGATTGATTGTCTTTATTTTGCAATTAATATTTTCAAAATTTGACATTAGAAATATTTGACATTGAAAAATGGAAAATTAAAAGAGAAAATAATGTGAATAATTATTTAGCCAAAGATAAAGCTGTAATCATAATGGAAAGTGGAGAAGCAAAGATTCAGTATATAAGAGAGCACACTTCCATCTATCAATATTGAATATATAGTAGTTAAATATAACAAATTTACTTCTAAAACTGCTGTATTTATCTGAAAGGACCAGAATATTATTATTGTTATTATTATCATGGTTGTTATTGTGACAAAAGAAAAGTATACAGGCCAATGTGAAATTTATACAATAAATCCATTTTCCACTATAAGTTTTGATATTTATAAAATCAGGTCAATTGCAATTAAAGTCACCCATGTTTTTTCTACATATCAAAGCAAAATACATTTTCTACTCTCCTGGTTGTAAATATGTGATGAACAGCATCAATATTTTCTTGATAGGGTGTAGAAGTTGTATTAAACTATGCTTCAGTTTGCAAACTAAAACGTGTGCCATAGGAGGACATCAAAGGCTATCTTTAAAAGACATCAAAGGGAAGCCTCCCTGAAGTGTTTAAGTTTTATGGCAGGTGCCTCATAGAGATGTTAGGTCATTTTGGGGAACCAGAAGAAGATTCCGTCTAAACTCAATTGTCTTTTGTCCCTTTCATCTGTTTGAGAAGGTAGGCATCCTAGGTTTGAAAGAGTTTTGCAGTGATTTAAATACTGGACATCAAGCCTCTCTGATTTCAGCTGTTCTCAGCATGAAGGCCGCGGTCATGATGTCTCCTGATGAACACATCTGGGGAACAGAAAAACAATCCTAGCGATAATGTCATCAAGTGTCTATGAGGCATGGAGGCACACACTTCTTTTTTGATTCCTTTCAAGACACAAACAAATGATCATTTTTGGTATACTTAGGCAATTCAGGATAACTTTGGAGAGGAGCCATATTCAAATTCTAACACAGTACTCTCATTTGCTTAAATGTGATGGAGGCCTTTTCTATGGAATAACAGAATAATGGGCTTTCTATTTAAACAAAGTTGCACAATAAATCCAATTTTTTTTTCTGTTTAAGCCTACTCATATAATTATCCTCTTAATGAGATATTACAAAAACCTATATAGAAAATAATATCTTTACAATCAAATTAGAGGAGAGAGGTGGCTAATTTTTAGCTGATTAGAGAAATACATGTATTGCACATGAAAACGAATACTTATGGTTTTAAATTACTTAGATGTTTTTATGGTTTGTTTTCCAGCCATATCTGTACCGTTTCAGGCTACATTAATTTAATTTTGCTTAACAAGTATATTCTTTGTATTGTCATAAGCCTAAAACACATCTTGGCTAGTTGTTCCTACTTTATTAGGACTAAACAAAATTTTCACAAAAACTAATAAATTACCATGAGCTCTGAAGGCTTGTTTGTTTATTAATTTTATCTGTCTATCTATCTATTTATCTATCTATTTATTTATTTATTCATGTATTTATTTATTTATGTTTAAGGAATTAATATATTTAAAGAATGCACTTAAAACCATTTCATATTGCTTTGATCATTCACTTACATGTTATTAAGTAGTCCAAGCATTTTATTATGAAAAGGCTCTGTTTACAAATTAGACCATAGAACATGTTTCACACTGAAGATCAGTATGTATATTGTATTTTATTTCAGATGCACATGACACAACCTTAATATTAGAGCCAGATGATTAAAAGAACATTACCTGAGCCATGAGAGTCACTGAATGAGCTATGCTAAATTGGTTGTTTTCTGTTTTGTGATTAATTGTGCTTCTAAACCATATTTTAGTGTGCTTTGTTTTTCTGTCCCCAGTCATCCCATATTATTAAAGAGAAATTCTGCATATCTCTCCTGGAGTCCAATTAAGGATTTGCATCATGACTAGATTTTTCACTTTAATTACTGTATATAAAGTAGGTTTTGACTTATTTCCATATTTATCAAACTATGCAGAAGAAGCAAAATTCATCAAATAAACAGATATCTGTGGCTATAATTGCAGCCTGCATCGAGCATGTAGGAAGAAAATATGAGGGTCCAAATTTCATTATGTAGAACATAATAAACATCTGAATAATTAAACTGTGTGTAAATCATAGGCTTGGCACTAGTAAGAATAGAAGAGACACCTTCATTTGATCCAAAAAATATTTTACACATATGTCTAAAAACACATCCTAAACATTAAGACAAACAGTGAATCGAAAAATCTTATATCCTTATCAGGTGAAAAACATGTTTGGAACATGTGCATTCAAAAATTGTCTTTTTTATTAATTATATGATGAGCTTTCTGTGTGCATAGATTTCTCTAAGTCTTTTTTTTTTCCTTACCAAGTAGAATAAAAACCAAAAGAAAGTTAATATTAGAAAATTATTTTGATGACTTTTCTTTGTAAGTAATTAACATTGAGACCCATATTTTTCGAACTAAGAAAATACTCCTACCTTCTAAATATAATTTAAAGCTCCAAATAATCATTCTACTTATTAGCCATTCTCATTCTGTGTACTTCATCGTGTATTTGTAACTTAAATTTGTAAGTAAATAAATATAAGGATAATTTTTATTATATTAAAAATTTAATGATTATAAGTATATTAATATTATGATCAAAATAATAACAACTTATCACAAGTGGAAAACCTAGGGCTTATCATTTTAAGTACAATTCTTCAATTTTTAAGACATTCAGACAAAATATTTCAAATAATTTTTCCTTCGGTTAATTGCAATAAATAAAAAAATAAATAAATTGTCTCTAGTGTCACAAATAAATTAGGGGTATTAATTTCAAAACTTTCTAAAAGATATTTTTAATTTACATTTCTACCATAGTTAAGCTGCTGACAAGGAAAGTTTAATTCTAGTTATTGTAAGGTTGCTAAAGGCTTTGAATTAATTTATATTTGTAAGCCCTGCTGTGAAATGTAGCTGGTTATTTTCGAATTAGATATTTAAGGACAGATAAAGTGATGAAACTGCTTGGCTTCTACTATGTGAAGATTCATCATATTTTGATTTCCTTAGGCTTCCAGAACTGAGGATGTCTAGAAAATAGAATCTGCTTAATGTTATCTGAAATCACTAATTTCTTTCTCATGATTGATATAGAAATTTTCTTTTCACCTTTAAATATGTTATAAAATGTGAGAATGTGGGCTTTTAATTATATCAAGGCAACTATGTTATAGTCTATTTAAATAACTTGGATATGTTCCAATGTGCAGTGCATGGGGACAATGAATGTACAGCATTGGTTATGGAGGTGCAGTATATGCTTTTTTAATTTGGAGTAGGTAAGGAAATAAGTTTGAGTTCACTCAAATAAGTTACTGTACATCTCTTTGTAAGAATTCTGATAACTGTATGAATGCGTTTCTTGATCTATTTTAATGTTTTAGCTGGCCTTCCTAGGCGGGCTTGCTATTCCTTTTCTAATGTTTATATGCAGGGAACTGTTGAACAATAAGAACATAAAATCACAGCAGATTTTATGTAAACACATTAAAAGTAACTAACAGAATTAAACAGAATCGGTAACTGGATCTCTAATGGCTTCTAATCAGAAATAACTAGATGTTGGATTTAGAACTATTTCAACACCCATGTCTATGGATAATGTCATTTAGATAATCATAATACAGGGATATCATATGATAAAACCAGGAATAAAGTTTCAAGGTATGCTACTATGGGGGTGGAAATATTATTAAAATATTAAAGGGAATAATTAGAAAGGTAGCATTAATAAATTTCAGTGATACAAGTTACAGTTTGGTATGCTGAATACAGAACAATTCAATGCAACATTTCATGAGCTAAACCTTCACCTTAGGGTTGAAGACAATTTTAAAGTTTTAGTTTTCTAGAATAAAGAAAAACTATAATTGACATCCATATTTCATGAATAATTCTGAAATAGCTTCTCATTTCCGCTCTGATTCTGACTACTGCGACAGTGTTAAATGAATAATTTAGGAAATAAGTAGGTTTCGAAGAAAAATATTTTAGTTTTAATTTACAAAATAGGTTTACTTTGTGTGATACTCAGTGCAGAATCATGAACATAGATTATTTTCCTTCCTCAAAAAGAGAATGCACTTCCTTTTATCTGTGTGTTTCTTCTTAAAAGAAACATTAGCTGGTATCTGGAGCTTTTCTCAACTCAAGGAGGGTATTTTATTTTGCTTATTTTTCTCTCCTTTTCTAATCAAATGCAAGGCTTCCACTATAGAAAAAAAGCAGTTGTTTCTAAGAGAGATTTTTGGGCCTCGCCCCAGATCTACTGATTCAGAATCTGAGGGAAGGAGGCCTGAGAATTTTTATTGTAAACAATTCTCTTAGACAGTGCTGTGCTGACAAATGTTTAACATCTTGCTCCATGAAAAAATGTATATATACACAGACACATATATATTAATGTATTATATATTTTATATACACACACAACTATATTATTGTAAACTTAAAATTTGTAAGTTTTACACAAAATTTATGTCTACATACATATACTATAAATATAAATTTTTACATTTTATATAAAAATTATGTATATGTAATAGACTTTATGGACATATAGGATATAAAATGAACTTACAAATGATGAAATATATGATATTCTTTATTATAAATTCCATGTAGCCAATTGATTTCCAAAGAATGAATTCTTTAGTTTTTGTTGAACTCTTATCTGTAGCCAAACTATGGTTGCAACTGATGAATGAATATAGTTCTATGAACGTTCGTTGATATTTTTGTTTACAGAAGATGAAAATCAACTAATAAATAACATATTGAAACTCACTTGTTAGTCATGTTAGTAACTTCTTTGCTGAATAGGATAATAGTTTTTAAATATTGAAAGAATGTTTCTTCAATTTTATGTATTATTCATAATGTTTTGGTTATAGACCTGATACACTTTTAAGTTTAATCTGCATTAGATAGCACAGAAAACAAAATCAACAAAAAGATAAGGCCTATTTTATAGCATTGTTTCAAATTTCATGGTGGAGATATTCCACGTTGGCTGATAACAAATTACCATATCAAATTAAGTACATGTGATGTACTTAAAGCAGAGTTGGGAAGGGGTGCCTAGCTAGCAGTGTACAATCATGTATTTCCACCACAGTGATAGGATAGATGTAAATGACCTGAAGAGCAAGATATTAGTAAAATGTGGTACATCACTGGGACATGATGACTTTTGAATATTTATTATCTTCATTTTTAAGATTATTTTGATAATTTTAAATATTTATTATTTAAATTTACATTTAAATTTACATTTAAAAACAATTTAGTGTTTAATAATGGCTATATTTAACAACTGAATTCCCGAAAGTTTAAAAATTTAAATAGTAATTTAAAATTTATAATCAGAAATATTAGAAATTTATCGAATAATACATATATTATTTTTTAAATATTTTATGATGGATTGAATACAGTTTACATACATATGCATGTGGTAGGTTGCTGTGTATATGTATTAATGTCAAACTATAAAGTGTTTACTTAGGGCTCTCAAGGTACTTAGCTTTTTGTTAATATTTGTGAGAAATGCAGAAATATAAGGTATTTTTTTTTTAAAAACTCCAGGCCTTTATAATATATTTCCACAAAAATGTTTAGATAATAGAGTGATTAATGATGAATGAAGTGTTAAAGTATGAGGGCAGATGGTAGCTCTGTAAGAACTCTTAAGTAGTATAGAAGTTATGCTAGAGGAGATGGAACTTAATAGGAAACCTGAAAAATGGGTAGTTGAACTCAGACATTGGGGGCACACTACGGAGGAAAGAAGAGCACATTGAGCAAAAAAAAAAAAAGTTAGCTGAACAAATGCAAAAAGTCTAGAAGGTTTGATCAGTTCCTTTTTTCAGGCTTTGGTGGTATAACCCAACCCATACATAGTCAGAGGGTGTTAGGATTTTGAGAGTGTCTGTTCACAGGATCCTTAATCCTATTCTCTTGGGGTGCAGCCTCCATATCCTCAATCAGGTCTGTTTCCTCAAGTTCCTCCTCTTCTTGGTCCTTTAATGTCTTCACTTTTCTCTCACCTTCCTTCTGTAAAAATTGGTCCATTTCAACCCCTTTCAGTTCTGATTGGCAACAAACTAAATCCTGTAGGGTCAGCAAAGAGTTAATTGGTTTTTCCATTGTGGTCTACTTAACAACAAATTTTCTTTAATTATAGTGTAGTCAAAGTTCAGAAATGAAGCTAGAGGGATTACACTTCCTCCTCAAGTGAGTGCACTTTTACAGAGAGGTAAAGACATTTTCAACGAATGTAATAGAGAGGAAAGCAAGTACTTTTGACTTCTCAGAAAGAAAGGTTGGGATTCACTTTTTCTCAGCACTCCAGGCAGGGTTTATCACACAGAGGAAGGTGTGTGTCTGTCAGACATTACTCTGACATGGTTTCAGAAAGATGGGTTCTTGCTTATCTGGCCAGAGGAGACAAAATACTCTCTTAATACTCATCTTTCGATTTATCAAAAGTTCATGTTTCCCTTATTATTTTTATTTTGTAAGTATTGTTTACTTTTAAATCAAGTAGTATTCCATGATTACATTTTTATTACATACCACCCTCCCCTCGGAATTAGTAATTGTCTATGTTTTATTTGTTTAATTTCTTTGCATCTCCAATACTTTTATTCAGCCAAGTATTCCCATGCTGTATAAAAGCTCTGTGAAATGCTTTCCATAAGTACCTTATCTTTTGTATTTGGGACCTCTCTTTCTGAATCTCATAATTACCTCAATCTTGATTCATATCCCCATTTTGGCAGAACATATTCTCCATTAGCTTCTTGAAAGGATGTTCAAAGAAATGAATATATTTGAGAATTTGTGTATGTGAAAATGCTTTTATTCTAGTCTCATATTTGATTATTAGACTAGATTTAGGACTCTAGTTGAAAATCTTTTAATGCTGTACATATTTTAAATTGATATTGACTTATTTGTACAGAACTTATTGGGATGTTAATATTATTACTAATATAAACTTTTACGATGTGCAACTTAGTAATTTTAAATTTATTTAATCAAAGTATTCCAAGAAATCATTCTCTCTCACCTCGCAAATTTCCTAACTAATTTTTTTATATTCACTCTTCTTCCATTCTGTTCTCTTCACTACAGCTGGAAATATTATTTTGAAATGCATATCTGGTGATGTCAAATTCTTATTTAAATAGTCTTCTATGACAAATAGGCAACAAGCACATGTAAAGATGTTGATCATTGCTAATTATTAGAAAATGCAAGTCAAAATCACAATGAGATATCACCTCATGCCTCTTAGACTGCCTATTGTAAAAAAGACGAGAAACCACAAGTGTTGGAGAGGAAGCAGAGAAATGGTTGTAAATTAGTGCAGCAACTATAGAAAACTATATAGAGAATCCTCAAGAAATAAAGAATATAACTACCATATGATTCAGCAGTCCCACGTCTGGGTATTTATCAAAAACACTAATTTGAAAAGATATATGCACCTCTATGTTCATTGCAGCATTGTTTACAATAGCCGAGATATGGAAACAACCTAAGTGTCCATCAACTGGTGAATGAATAAAAATGTGTTATATATATAATGGAGAATTAATCAACCATTAAAAATGTGAAATCCTGCTAATTGCAACAACACGGATGAACCTTGAGGATATTATGCTAAATGAAATAAGTCAGACAGAAAAAGACATCTAGACTTTTAGGGGTGAGCATAATATAGTATATATAGATGTCAAATTATAATGTCGCACATCTGAAACTTATATAATGTTATAAACTACTGTTACCTCAATTAAAAAAAAATTAATTTGCAATGGATACTCATTAGTCACATTTATCCCAATAGATAAAGACCAAAACCTTGAACAAGGCCCACAAAACCTTGTTTGACCTAGCTTTCAGCGACATTTACAGCCTCATTTAGTAACATAGTTCCATGTCATATTATTGTTGTCTCAGTTTCTTTACCTTAATCTCTAAACCAGCCACAGGGCTTTTGCACCTGTTATTTTATAGGAAAAACTCCTTAACCTTCTCCTTCCTCCCTCCTGCACCTAATCTTTAAATTTTACTTCTACTTTCCCTTCTTCAGGACACCTCACCTAATCTTCTATTTTAAATTTTTATAGAAAAGTCTTTTATCATGAATCACAATAGTATTTTTTATATACTTTATATCCTTTACTTAATTATATCTGGCTTTTTTTTTTATTAGACTGTAAACTTCACAATTATAGGAACCTTGTCTGTTTTTGTTAATCAGTGTATCCCTTGCATTTCACCTGAAACATAGCATGCTACAATCAAATATTTGTTGAATACATAAATGCTTTTTCCCTTGTCTTCTCTTCTTTTCCTTTCCCTTCCCTTCCTTCCTCCCTCCTTCCCTTTTTCCCTTTCTCTTTCATTCTTATTCTTTTGGGAGAAGTGACCATGAATGAGAAATAACCTGATTTTATTCAGGTTAATCAAGAAAACAAGCCAGACAAGATTAATAAAATAATTATTTAAAAATCTTGAATTTTCAGTTAATAAAGTGGTTATAATTACAGTGGGCATTAGAACAACAATTTTTAATATCGAGGTATATTTATTTGGGAGTTTACAGTGCAAAATATTAGTTTTATAAAAAATAAAACTAAGGGTTATTAGTTTTGTTATATTATAAACTTTAACTTGACAGTGTTTTAAAAATGTTCAAGATAGTCCAGTTATTTTGCTTAAAGGACAGTAAACACTATTCAGCAAAAAATGACCCATTCATTCTATTGGATCATTTCTTACTTCCTATTTCATAAGTAATGAGATTTTTTTCAGTTTATTTGAGAAAACTATCTATATAACTCATGATTTAATAAATGATTTGTTTATAAATGCATATCGGTTTACTTTAGCTTTTTACTTGAGATCTACAAATAGCATAATGTAGGATGCCTGGAAATGGTAATGGTCATATATTTTGTGTGCTTCTTTGTGGGACCACGCTTATAATTGAGGAGGCAAATCTTTTGTACTTTCACCCACATTTTTATTTGATTCTTTTGTCTTTAAAAATCTGATTCACCTTTTATTGGACAATTTCTAAATCAGATTATGGATTGTGCTACATTCCCAAAAGGCAAATTTTTGAGTTTTAGATAAATGTCACATTTCTGTTTAATTATCTCAAAATATATAATACAGCAGGGGTGAATGACAGCTGCTTGAGGATGTATACATTTAAGAATCCTTTTGCTGGTTTTTGGCAGAGCCTGATGTAGTTCCAGTCTCTTTGTTTACCATGTGCAAAAGGCTGGATCAACTTTCAAACACTTTATTATGGTTTAATGGGGGAATCATTAGTAGATGAGCTTAACAGACCCAAATGCTAGACACTTAGTGGTTTATTTTTCAAGATTAATATAATGTCTGTTTCTAACCTTCAGTAGTTTAATGCAAATTTGCATACAGCTGTATCCAGTTAAGTGCCTTTCAGACTTCTTGTTACATTAAGAATGTACAAGCATTAAGAGTGCTTGTAATACAATTGACTTTAGGCTGAATTTTACATTAATGGTACCCTTTGTTATTTAGCTGGCATTAAAGGCTTAAGTACAAGAAAATCCGTGTACAAAGCATATCATTTTTATTTTAATTTAAATTCCCAAGAAATTTAGTGACTAAAACATCCGTTATGCCATTCGGAATAATTTTTTTCCCCTAAAGCTCTTTATAGCAAGAGACAAATGTTAACAGAATCCTGAAATGCACAGTTACCTCAGAATTGCTGGGCAAATTGATAAAGACTACAGTGATACAAATTGGAACCACAATGGCCAGGGGACACAAAGCTGATGGGGTTTGGGCCTCTCTTAGGATGCTGTTGGGAAAAGGGCTATTAACATTGGCAAATAAGAAAAAGCGCTGTGAGTAGGATGCTAACAAGTACAGCAAGGGAGACAGTGCAGCCACTGCCAGAACAGGAAGTGATTTCTACCAATCTTTAAGGGAGATCCTTTGGACAATCTTTCTTCAACAAATAGCCAGAAATTATGCTATTTATGTGACATCTCCTTGCTTATTAATATCTTTAATAGAAATTATTCAATGTTCATAAAATCTTTACTTCTCTAAAATGTTGGGATAGCCTAGGTAAGTGAATTATGGTTCACTTCAATATTACAGCTTTGTAAAATGCACTAGTCTGCATTTGATTGTTTTCACAAAAAATTAGGCCATGACTATGCTCAAGGCACTAGGCCAGAGCTTTTCTTTCTTAGTATATGAGAAATGCATTTAATATAATTGTATGTTTCTTTGATGACTTGGAATCTAGTAGTGCCTCCTATAGTCTCCAGTCTGAATATTTATTCTTATTGAAAATTAGTTCGGAAATGAATGTAAAAGGTGAAGGAGACTACACTGAACTCTATGATTACCTCGGAAATGCATACTTCCAAGCTTTATTCCCTTTTATTTGCTTCTACAAAAAGAAGTAAAATGCTAAGAAAAATTTGATTAATTGATGGAACTGGATGGCTGAGTTCCAAATAATTGATTGTTTATCACAAACTTGTCCTCTCTACATGTTTTGGTCATTCTTTTAAAAGACTGTTTTTTGAAACCAATCTACCTAATATAATTTGAGAAGTAACTTTTTAATGCTTAATGAACAAAAGATGAAAAAGACAGATGAGAGGAGACAGAAGTTTACGATTATATCTGTTGGCTTGGATTGGTATACTACTGAACTACTACTGAAGTATAAATCCATGAGGAGGCAAATAGGTGTCTGGAGAGTATGGCCAAAGAAAACATCTGGTAGAATAAATAAATATAGCCAAGACCTCCCAATAGATGAGTGGAAAATAGCAACCTGGGAAGCTGGCCATGCTCAGAAATCCCTATACTAGAAGTGTGAGAGAATGACACTTATCTTGGAAAATATTCTAGAGGGGCTGGACATCAAGGTGTAAACACAAGAAGCAAGACAATAATTCAACTCTCTATAGAAGACACAAAAATCAAGCCTGGATCTTAGGGATAAGATAGAAACCAATATCTGAGATTGCAAACTTACAGGACTTCTGGGGATGAACAGAAAATGCATATGAATGAACTTGGACAATGGAGACTGTGGCAAACAAAGAGCTTATGCCTTGTCTACTTGGTGAAGTGATTATTTTCTCCATGTGGAAATGCAGGCTTAGTGTGGCCATATCTTATAATTTAAAAAGAGATATTAGCAATTTAATATACTGAATTTTAAATATTGTAATTAATGTACATTAAAAAAACAGAAAGTAGGTCAAAAATTTGATGGTTCAGATCTATAAATCTTACATGTTTATGTATATTCTTAAAATGACTTTTAATATCTTTACTCCTCCTCATCTCCCACTATGCTACTCCATCATTCCACACTAGGTATACCTGCCTTTTAATCCTTCTAATGATTCTGCTTCAAGAGTGCTCTTCAATCATCTTCTTTGTTTAGTCATCTCTTATTCATCCTCAATCTTAGTAAAAATGTCAGCTCTCCAGAAAGTTATGTTTAGTCCCAGCTCCAGTCACCTAACTTGATAAGATTCTCTTAGGACTTTAAACTTTTTGTTCATTATAATATTCAGTTAATATTTGTGGGGTTTTTTTTGTTGTTGTTTTGTTTTGTTTTTTGTTTTTGTTTTGGCAGCGGGGAGGTGGTGGTGAGAGAATCAGATTATTTGTATAATGCTTACTTCTATTGAACTACAAACATCATCACAAGTATGGGGGTTTGTCTGTTTTGCTGAATGCTATTTCTCCAGAACTTAACATGTTGTCTATATAAATTTACTGAACGAATTAGTGAACTACCCTTTGGCACAACAAAACTAATATATTTTGTGGAAAGGGGCACATGAGATCTCTCCAGGGTCCTGAAAACTACTTGTGAAAAGATGTGGCTATTTGACTGAAACATTTTAGGTAGGGGTATGTGTGCCACAAGCAGCAACTAATAACAACTGGCCAAGAAAGGAGAAAAGATGAGAGAAGAAAAGAAAACTAATAAAAAGCTAATATTTATTAAGCCCCCTTTACATCCATGATTCTCTGCTTTACATATATAATCATATTGAATCCTCACAATGAACCATTAATACAGATAATTTTACCCTCGCTTTGTGGAAGAGGAAACAAAGACTTAAAGAGACTAAATAGTTTATCAAAGTCCTAATTCTCAGAAGTGGCTGAGATGACATTTCAACGATAATTCGTTGGACTCCAAAGTTCCCTTTAAACAAAGAATGCTGGGTCATGTGGGTTGATAGAGCTTAAGTGCTTCTTGCCTAAAGGGAGGATTAGTTTTTTAAATTTATGTAAGAGGTTAAACCTGTAGGTGTGGCATATGGGTCTATCTCAACTACAGGGAGGAAAAGGCAGCAAAGTTAGTGAATCAGCCAATATATATAGTATGTAGCAAACAATTGACAACACTTGGCTTTTTCAAGATGAGTTTTAAAAGATAAAAGCTTTTTTTATAGTAAATAGTGGACACATTACAATAACATTAGTTACTGAATACAAAGGATGTTGCTCTTTATTATCAGAAGTCACATTTTGACAAAATTTTATCCTGAGGAAAAAAGGTAATAATTTCATGATTGCAGGTTTTTCTTTAGGTTGAAGAGCACTGAGAAATGCCTAAGAGGTGTATTCTGTATCCTAATGATATTAATTATCTGAGTTATTCCCCCAAATATTTTTATTCTGGAACTGATGATACATCACTTATAAGGGATACTCACAATACCAAACATTTATTTGCACTTGCAGTGTTCGCAAAGAGTGAACGTCTAGCTGTGCACAGGGACTCCTTTGGTATACTTATGAGTGGAGAGAGGGATGGGGCCTTTGAGGAATGAATTCAGATGCAAAATCACTAAGCAAATATCAGAGGGAAGAAGAGAGAGAAAAGAACAAAATGGTGGTTCCAAGTTCAAGTTCAAAGTGAGACCCAGGAACTGACCCATGGGCATACGGGAACCCTGCAGTCACCCCAATCACGAAGGGGCAGAAACAGGATATATATGATTATAACTAATGGCCAGAGTATGTAGCATCACTCCTTCTGGGTTGTTGAGATGTTATAGGTAAACATTCTTGTTGGCCATTCTTTTATTTATCCTTTTTCCCTTTGGAGACCTCACCCTCAGTCTATGCTCTCTATACCCTACCAGCTGCAATTTTGTAAACTACATAAGAATAGAAGATATGATTTGGACTGGGTACTGATTATTTCTGGAAGTGAAGGAATAATAGAGTACATGGGGTACTTGATAGTATCTGGTTCTGAAAGAGACAATTAAAAATTTTAAAAGGGTCAAATGATAAAGTAATAATAAGCTTACCTCATTTATCACAACAAGGATGTTCAAATTAAGTTTTGAGAATCTATTAAATTGTTCTCGGTTGTTTAAAATATGCACATAATTTGGCCTTCAAAGGATCAATTAAAACATCAGCTGAACTTGTCGATACATTTCTTTTCCAGAAATAAGTTTATCGTATCTCGTTGTGTACTCATATAATTCTGCAGTTTTTATGTAATTTCTTCCCGGTGAAAAAATGACAAAGATGTAAGCATTATAGGCAGAAAATTATGGTCTGGAAGTTGGGATCCTAATAAGTAATGATTAATTTCATGGTATAGAAGTTGAAGAATATAGTATAATATCTTATGTTGCTTTTTGCTTATTTCAACCTGTGCAAAGTAATGACTATTGTATACATTTAAAGTAGATAGCTTTTCGAGTATGAGGTTTGACTGGAAAATGAGATGTGATTTCAAAAGTCACTGTTTCTAAAGATGGCATATTAACAAATGTTAGCTAGAGTGAATGTTCAGATAAGGTAACTGGGGCTTTAGAGGTAATGGCAGAGCAACAAGCAATGTTAGCTTTAGTAAAATAAAATTTGTCATCTTTCCATGATTTAGACTTGCTATAAATAGAAAGGGTTTAAAAGGTGTTATTTAGTAGTTTTCATTATGCAGCTGTCTATTTAAATCATTTAATTTTGGCATCTAATCCCACTCTCAGTTTCCATCGGAGACAAATAAGAAACCATATGTGAATGCATCTGTGGAAACCTTCCTTTTATTTATGATAGCATTAAAATAAGACTCTGATGTCAGTTACTTAACAATAATAGACGTTCCTTTGCACCTATAGTGTTGGGTTACTTGGGCATAGCCCTCAGTGATATCTTATACCTACTGCTGTTTGCTTCATTATATACAGATGCACAGCAGTGAAGACAGTAATAGTCCTTCTTAATTAAATAAAGCTAAATGTTAATTAGTCCAAAATTTTGATTTATTTTCAGTACAAGAAACTTTTCATACCGGGGCTTCGTTTTTAAAGAACAGGTTGTATTTTCATTTAGAACTTTACATATTTCCCCTTTATTTTGGGTTTGTATTTGGAGTCTTGTGGTGGGCTCTAATCGTCGTAGAGAAATTATAGGTCTACAGATGTTTTCAAGATGTTCCTCTGTCAGTAGCAGATTATCCCCTGTAGCAAAATCTCATTAAAGTGCAATTTACAGAGCTCTGCTGATGTTGCCATCAACCAAAATTAAAGGCATTAATTTTTCAAAGTTCACAGAAGTCCTTACATAAATGATGTAGCAGTTTGCAAGAACAATTTACAGAAGTGTTATTTGCAGAATTAACCTACATTAACAGAACAAATGTTGCAAGGGTGGAAGAAAGGGCTGGGCAGTGAAATTGCAGCTGTTTCCATTTTATATTAGGTGCTTGATGTAAAGAAGTGTTGAAATGTAACAATGACTGCTTGCTGGGTGAAAAGTTGAGAAGGGAAAACCAGAATTTGAACGACCTTCCTAAAGAGTTAAGCTTACTATAGAGTGATCACCAGTTGGGGACACCCAGTGAGACCTTAAATTCTACTTTGAAACATCTGCAGTCAGTATCTTTTAAAATATTCTCATTTAGAGGATGAGTTTGTGTAGCTCATGTTGTGAATATTTCTCTTCAATAAACTGCCAAATGTTTGAGAATTTATTATCTGTACCTCAACGATGCCAGCTAAAATTTATGTGTATAGTGGAGTTTGTAGCCCAAGATATTAAGGTGTGACTTTCTTCTGGTAGAAGAGGTATACTTTCTAAAGAAATCATTATTGTATTTCTAGTCTTATGACCATTTTTCCCTAATAAAATCTTGACTACTGAATTTAAAAACATCATTATTGAAACTTCAAAAGGGTTAAACATTTCAGAGATTAAAATCAGAAAAAAAATACTTTCCTTTTGAAACAGTAACTATTTTGTTGCCACATTTGTTTCTGAACAGAGGGTACAGTTCTTGCAACTCATTAATCTTTACTAGTCTTTTTCCCTTTCATTACATTAGTTATTTCAGCCTGAATTTGAATCTCATTGTATAAATGAGAGGGCTCATCAATCACACCTGGTCTCAGCCACTCTTTCTCTGTAAGGCTTATCTTTCCAAGATCCCAGGGATGGCGTTTCTCTATTTCAAAAAAGTTTGTGTGATACTTCGTGGTTAGAGTGAACTTTTGGGATGACATTCGTGCTGGTGTAAGGCTGGTCTTGACAGTTCATGTCCATGCAAACACAAGCTGTTTCTGTTTAGTAGCCAGCAGTTAAATGTGAAACTGTGTTCCTCGTGAACAGGTGTGCATATAACACGCAATTACCCCACAAATGCTCTTACAGCCACATCAATTCTTATGGTTTGACTTGTTTCATGCATGCCAGGCTCCATTTGCTTTGTCTATACTTTGTCTGGGTACACACCTGGTTTGATTACATAGTTTGTGTTTTTCCCCTATGAGTCTCAAAAAGTTCCTGGACTTTTGCCAGGAAATTTACCTTTGGGTGAGTTACTGTGATAAATGTGTTTTCAACAATCTTAAACAGTATTCAACAAATAACTCAAATAGAAAATTTAAAATATAATGGAACAGAAAGATAAATCAGAACACTAGGGGGAATTTGGAAAGAACACATTTGCTTTTGGTAAGTTTGAAATTTAGGAATTTTCTAATAAACTCTGTTGTTGAAAAAGTTTCCTATCTGAAAATGATAGTTCCTCAAGGGACCAAGTGGAAACATGACCATTGGCCTTTCTGTTGAAATTTTCAAAGAGGATATCAATTACGTCCCCAAATGATGGCACCATCTGTTAATCAGGGACTGAGTTCAAATCATCAAATATTGGTAGGAACATTAAACTTTGCTAATTTGCATAGTATCATTCTCTTTAATATAAAAAATACATTTGAGAAAAGTGTATTTTTTGCTCCATTCCAGTATGAAGATATCCACTTGGGTACAGTGCACACCCCATATCATTTATACTGGGCTAAGTCTACAGATATTACTCATATCTGTCTTGACATAGTGAAAACAGTAATTGTTACTTTATTATGTCTTAGACAATATATATGAGAAACAAACACAAATGAATTATGAATTAGATGGACGGCCCTAAGTCCTAGTCAAAAATATTCTTATATTTTACTCTAATTTTTCCTTGATTATATGTCCCATAAGTAGTTGTAATAATCTACAAATACATGGTAAATGGTTTCTTTCTTGTAATTATAGTAAGATAAATAATTTTATCATTAGATAAGATTTTATACTTTGCTTAAAGTGACCAGTCTATGGAAATATTGCCTGAATAATTTATTTATGTTTATATTTGATAATAAATTTTTGTTACTCATACAGAATCTCTCATTTAAAGAAATAATTAACCAAAAGAAATATTATGAAATCTGACACAATACACACATGCTTATTTTCATTTATCCATCTAATATATGACAATAATTATATGATGTCAACACAACAGAATTAAAATTCAGATATTAATAGTTTTATGAATGATTTGAAAAATATTACATATAATAATAACAATTCAGAAAACAAATGTCTTTTTGAAATGTTCTAATTAATGAAGAAAATATTAAAAGTAGACAGACTTTTTTCCCCTTTTTAAAAAAGTTAATTAATTTTTTTATGGTGACATTGGTTTATAAAATCCAGTAAGTTTCAGCTGCACATCTTAACAGTAAATCATATATATATTTATACTGTGTTCACCTCTTATAGTTAGAGTTCTTTCTCTCACCACCTATTTGACCCCCTTTCCCCTATCTCCCCCTTCCCCCCACCCCCAATGCTCTGGTAACCACTGGTCTATAGTCCATGTCCATGAGTCTCTATTTGTTTGAAGACTTACTTTTTTATTGAACAATATTAAATGTTATATTGACCCCAGACTTCACTCTTTCTTTCCTAAGTAAAGAGAAAATGTTTTTTCCACTTACATAACAGATTCTGGAGGCTCTATATTTAAGAAAAACTCATTCAAGCTCATCCTAGACTTATCTCACAATTTCTGGAGTTAACTAGTAATTTGGACAGTTGTTAATCCTTGCAATTTGTTCAGTGTGACCCACAGACTTTCCTCACATTGGCAGCTTGCACAATAATTCAGCAACTTCACTGCTGATCTGACTTGGCAACACCTAACATAGTCCCCTCTTAAGTTAAGAGTTGATCTTTAACTAACTTCTTTAACTGCTCAGGTTCTTACAAGTGGTTTTGTTTTCCTGCCCTCTTTAGAAGCTTCCTCTATCTAGATTCTCTTCTGGAATAGTTTACCTAAGTCAATGAACTAAGTAGCAGAGAACTCAATATGTGTTCCTTTTGCCAAATTTGGTCTAAAACAGCCCACATCTTTGAAAATTATTGTGGAAGAAATGGACATACGCGTGTTAAATGATGCAATGAGCAGATCAAATAACATGTCTATTTTGGTAACTGGTTATTTTTCACAATCTCTGGAAATGCGATGTTCACAGTGGGAGGCACCATAGTGCAAATCTAGACAGATGTGGTATGAATCCTCTTCTGCTCCAGAACTAACCAAATGATCTTGAGGAATGACTTAACCTCTTAATGACTCAGTTTCTTATTAGTAAAATAGAAGAGATAATAGTATTTAGCCCATAAGGTTGCTGTGAGGATTAAGTCGGAACAATGCCTGGCATATAACAACCAATCAATGAATGCCAGTTAAAAAGACTAATTGGGTATTATCCTTAGGTATGGAAAAGTAAAGACAAGTAGGCAAGCTTTCCAGATCATGGCTTATAAAACCAGAGTGAACTCAGAAGAATATGTAAAAAAAGGTACATACTTGTTTTTACACATATCTGATCTATACTATTCTTTGAAAATGTTTAAATTGCCTTCAGAAAGCTTTTGTAATGTGTACTATAGAGAATAATACACTTTCTAAAAACATGTTTTTCCTACCCTATGTTTTTAGAGCCCTACATTATGGGTCAAACTGGTATTTTCCACTTAAAGAACTTCAGGAATAGCTTGTTAGTAAATTTGATGTCTGGAATGAATTTATTATATTGCTTACCTGTTTAATTTTGATTAAAGAGTTCTTAAAGGCTTAATGATAAAAATATCTACCTAAATCTTAAAAATGAGAAAAGTTGGATTTTAATAATATCGAAAACTCCTGCAATTACTCCCCTCCCCTCCACCAATATCAACTTGTGGGCCTGAGAGTAATTCCTTGATCTCAATCAAGACCATCTTTTAGAAAATAATTATTCTTCATGCCAGTTAAATCGATGAATATTTGTGTCAGGCACAGTGCTAAAGATGATGGCACCCAAAAAGTAGTAAGGATCTTCTCCTTAAGGAGAGGGGAAACTGACACATGCAGAAGAAGAGATAGAGAAAACTAATATCTGTTAGAGAGGTGGAACAAAGTACTCTGGGAGTGTGAGGGAGACCAACTCACTGCAGCAAGTGCTGGCACATGAGGAGGGCCTCCAAGGGAGCATAGAACTGTATTAGGGTGAAGATCAAAGCTGCAGGACCTAGAATACAGAGGCATAAAAGTACAGGATAAATTTTATTGGATTACATAAGTTTGAAATTAATTATTATAAAATCATGAGTACACGTGTATATTTTAGGCATTTGACCAATACATAAATGCATTTTTCCTTCCATGAATACTTTTTCATTTTATTTTGTAAGGGTATACACAGTGATCATATATTCAAAATCTTTATGTTGTAAAAATAATATTAACCAGTAGGATTTTTCAGTCTTTGTAATTTTCCTTGTTTCCTCTTAGTTCTATCTGTAGAAATTTTACAAATAAATAGCACATTGGTCATAAGTTAAAAAATCAGTTATTTATCTTTTTAATACAAAAAATACAATTTATATGAAAAAGAAACAGAGAGAGCAATATTTTCATGGACATAGCAAAAATAATTCGTTATATGTAGGAAAATACCAAAGTTTAAATCGATTATTTTTAAAATGCAAAATTAATTATTTTATACAAATTTATTAGAAATTTGGAGTTTTACAATCACATAATTTATTAAATATAGGGACATTTAAAGCTTTTATGATCTTTTAAAGTCTCTGAAGAATAATCTATTGCAATAAAATTACCTAATGTATAAAATTAGGCATACTGTCACCTTTAAAGTATATTTCAAAAGCTAAATGTTATGGATACAGCATAACTTTCAAGAGTAAAGAATATATTACTTTAGAAACTATTCATAGTTTTAGGAAAAATCAGGAAATCTAAAAAAAGTCTCTTACAGATATGAAAGCTGTGTAACACACTTCATTATATATAAACCTTCAAACCATAAACCTTTCTATAGAAAATTCCTGGACTTGACAAATAATGGGTGCATAACAATACATTATCTGCTGGTCACTTCAAATTGAACAAACCTTTTACTCTTCTACACGATGTTGACTAATGTAAACACTTTCTTCTTCCCTTATTTCTGTAAGATGTCTTGAAATATAAATTTAGGAAGTCTTTGCTGGTCATAATATATAAAAGAAAATATTTCTCCATTTAAATTTTAGTTATTATAAAAGGCAGGATTGACACTGATTTAATGATTTAATCATAATTGGCTAAGACAATAAATGAATCTAGCAGCTATTTTGTTGCTTTTCATCAGAAGCTGGAACAAAATGGTGAGAGGGGTTAAAACGCTTTACACACAAATGTATAACATAGGTAAGTGTAATACATTTTTATTTCGTCAGTTTTTAACTTAATTTTCAAATATATTTAATCATTTTAATGTGAACAAAATGGAAATGTATTAAGTAATAACAAATAAAGGTAATTTGTTTATCTGACACTTTGTGAACTGACAGTAGTCAGAATGGTGATGAACCTGGGCTCTGGTGTTGGGGAGCTTTGTGTTCAGGTCAGGTTCTGCTTTGACTACATGTTTGACTAGGGACAAGTCACTCATTCACTCTATGTCTGTTTTCTCTTTTGTAAAATGTGTGTAATAATAGACCTCACCTCACAGGAATTGTGTAATGATTAAAATGTTTTTTGGTAAACATTCATACATGTTGTAATTAATAATAATAAAAAGAAAAATTAATAACATTAGTAATAAAAAGTGATATTAAAAATAGAGCCAGTTTTAAAATGTATAAGGGTCATATCAAATAGACTGGGTCAATACCTGTTGTAGCTATTATAATCTCTGAAAACATGTACTATTTAACAAACAATTATCAGTTAGATATAATTTAACTGATATGATAAAAATATAATAAAAATAAATTCAAGTTGAAAAAATTTTGTAGCAAAGCTCTGAAATCAAGTCTTTTTAGAGAATGTTTGACACTAATACTATATATGTTATGTTTTGTATATATAGTTATACATAATTTCAGTTGTGAGTAAATGATTCATCCTTGAAAAAAGCCCACCATTTATAGCACAACAAAAGGAACAGTTTTATTAACACTAGGTTGTATATGTGAATAAAATAGCCTTACCTGTATGAATGTTTTGCTGCCTCTAGAAGGTTCTTATTAAATTGAAATTGGCCTATCGACAATCAGCATGGTGGGTTCTTTATTACCATAGAGGAAGCATTTTTGTTTTCAGATGTGTATATAATAGTACTGGCTGCTGTTGAGCACAGAAATGAAAAAGATAGGTGTATGCCATTTTTAAAGAATAATATATCTTTATCTCTTTGCATCTATAAATCTAAATTTTACAGAATATCTAGATCATATATATGGAATATATGGATTATATTACCTACCACCTATCTGTCTTAATATGATGCATATATATCTGGATTATATATATATATATATACTTATTTATATGTATACCTGTGTAATAAATATGTGTATATATTTACATACTTAGATCATATATATGGATTATATATCTATTCTTTAAAATCCAGATCTACAGATATCTGAGTCTTTCCCTGTAAATTATCTGGATCTATCTATCTGTGTGTGTGTGTGTGTATGTACACACACACACATGTACATGTATAGATAGATTCAGATATGTATCTATACATGTATCTTTACATACTTATGTACCCATCAATCATTTATTGATATGTGTGTATATTCATATCTGAATCATATAACTATAGATATCCATATACGTTTGTTAAAATCCATATAGACATATATCTAAATATATTTACAGCAGTAGATAATATATGTGTATAAGCGTGTATGTGTGAGTTCTGTTTCAAACTTTCCTCCACACCCATTCAATGCTGTTGCTGACAGTGACTCTTCTGATTTAATGATCAATGCAAAGCTTCTGCGTGCTGTGCCTTCATTCATTTGGGGAGAGTGGCCAGACAGAATAAACTAAAGGGATACTTCATGCTTCCTCCTCTTTGTGTTTTCACTCCTTTCTCCTTCCATCACTTCTCCTTTGCTTTCTTCTTATTTTTTCATTTTGGTCACTCATTTTCAACTTCACATTTCCTGCTTCCAATCTGTTTTATTAGTAAGTAAATTGTTAGGACCGTAGTGCATAACATCACAAATTAGGGGATTACCACTTGATCCGCTTGTGTTCACTTCCTTCCTTAGTTGTTTGGGATGTATCAGTCTTGTTATATACTAACAGATTGTTATATACTAACAAATTAGTAACAGTCTTGCCAACACTGCATATATGACTATTGTGTAGAAACAACAGTAGAACCTCAACGGCGGTGTGACTTTCTGTGCGGGGTAACATGCTAAATAAATGCTTTATAGTATTACCTCATTTTTTGCATGTAATTCTGTGTGCTAGATATTATTCTCTACTTTCATGGATGAGAATTCTGAGATATATTGAAGTTGAAAACTTAGTGGTGGCATTGAGAGGGTCACTTGGATTCACACCCATGTCTGTCTAACTCCAAAGTCCATGGTCATAACCATTAAGCTTATTGCTTCACTTTTCTTTTATTTAAAAGTCTATGTTTTTCTTACATAATAACTTAATGGTATCTAGATAAGGGGAACATGGAACTTTAGCTTATAAGAAACAGATGTTTGAAGTACATGACCAAATGTCGACTAGAAGACTCATTTCCTCCATATTTTTCTTCAGTGAGATACCATTTGAGAAAAAAAAATTCTCACTTTGTTTCTGTTGAGAACATTTTAAAGATTTAAAAGATGAAACATATTTATAACAAAGGATTTAAAATAGAGAAAATAACTGGTTTTCAGAAAATTTAGGTCACAAATTAATAATAAAAATGATGATAGTATGGTACAGTGCCTTTCCACTGCACAGACTCGGGTGATATATAAAATGTAAAGTAAATGTCATTTTACTCCCACCCCAACCAGAATAAACAGACTAAGCAACAGTGTGCAGCTTGGTGGAGTCGCGCTTTCTATAAAGCCTTGAAATAGTTGAGAGTTTTGTGTTGCGGTCCTCAAAACTGACTTAATAATTAATCATTTAGGGAATACAAATCTACATTATTTTTCTGTTTTTAGAAAAATGTTAATTGAATAAACAACATTAAGGCTTTTTAGTTTCATTTGCCTGGTCTCCATAGAAATTACAATTTAGTGTTCTATTTGTTATAACGCTACAGAAGTGCATGTATATACCAATTTAATTAGAATCAATACGGGTGCAAAAATATGTGTGTGCATTTAATTGTGGAGATTTTTTATTACTGGAATATATGTTAGTTTTTAAACAAAAAGAGTCCCCCTCCCTCCCCCACCAGGAACTGTTTAAATTTGGTTTCTTCCCTAGTGTTTTCTAAACTCGTCTTTCTGAATAAAAATAA
Organism: Rousettus aegyptiacus; assembly: GCF_014176215.1. Lineage (NCBI taxonomy): Eukaryota > Metazoa > Chordata > Mammalia > Chiroptera > Pteropodidae > Rousettus > Rousettus aegyptiacus. The sequence goes on along the minus strand of NW_023416307.1, from coordinate 97,041,268 downwards.
TGAGTAATTAGTGTGAAATTCTGTTTGAATGATATGGTTTTTGGAAAAAGAATTACTGGATTATTTGATATATATTCTAATCCTTCATAAATGGTGTGTGATTCCCCAGAAGAACTAAAAATTTTTTGAAATTATTTTTTATTTCTGGATCCATTTGCTTAGCAACTTGAAAATAAATAAAAAATTTAAATGATATTTTAAACTTAACCTTTGAGATGACCTCTAGGTCTCTAGTAGCTTTTGCTTTAAGTCAGGTTGTGTATATGGGAACTTCTTAGAGAACCACAGGAAACTATGATCCAACTATGGGGTAAAAAGCCTTGAAGCCACATCTCTATGTCAGTGACTCCAGGTCACACACAAAATTTCCAGTGAGCTGATAGTGTTACAGAAGCAGCCTGAACCATATTGGTTATTTCTTTTTACTACTTCTCAACATTTATATCCTTTTTTATTTTATTCCTGGCACACACACTCTGCTTTTGAAATCTTTTATGGAAACACTCCTATACTGACAGAATCCTCATCCACTTCCCAGGTTGTTCTACCCCATAAAGAGGCTAAATTAGCTTTCTTATTACAGCAACAACAATATTCCCAATTTCATCATACCTGAATCATATCACCTTACGTACAAGTAAAAGACATCAGGTGTGCTGTAAAAAGCAAAATCCTGGACTTCAGATCTAAGTTCTAGTTTTGGCTATGCTATTAACTAGTTCTCTAGCCTGGTGACCTTGATCAAATCATTTAAATTCACTTTAGTGAGGCCTCCGTGTTCTCTCTGATAGAACTAATAGAATTTCAGAGTTGGAAGAAATCTTGGATTAGAGCAAGGGTGATAGACTCTAGCGTTTAGACTGAGCAGCCATAGGTAACATATGAAATGGGCCTGATGTAAGACAATAGAATGTGATGAGGACTGTGATCGACTGGAGATACAATGCCCAGTCTAGGAAAGGTAGTGGCTCATAAATGACTGTTGTCATATGAGAATCTGTCCAGATTTGACTGGCTTTTATGTTTTCTCCAAGATAAAACTATAAATCTGGATTTGCTATGAAATCCTCTGATTTCTGAGTGTCCTTAAATATTTGAAAGCAAGCAAGCAAGCAAACAAGCAAACAAATAAAACACAACTCCCCAGGGATTTGGTATGCAGGTAGTCAGTAAGTACCTCTAGTATGGGGCCTAGAGGGTCCCCATGACTGCCTTCGGCTGCAGGATCATGAGATGGGTGCTCTGTGGCTATGTAGAGGAATTCTGAGGACATCCATTGCTTTTCTTCATTTAGTGTGTGGGAATGTTGAATTTTGAGTCTGGTTCCATTAGACCTTATACTTGTCTAAGTACTTGTGACAGCAGAAAAGAAATTTCCAGGATCAATTTTTTTTTTTTAACTGAAATTCTGTGCAACTCTTTCTGGTTTAATAACATATCCAAAAAATGAAGCAACAGCAAAGACATAGTGTCAGATGACTGGCGTTCAAACCTTACAATCGCAAAAATGGCATTGAAAAGAGAACTGTCTAGGTAGCAGGCACCTGGAGAACAATACGATTGAAAATTAGTAGGGAAAAAGGACTTTGAAAATCAATCTAAAGCTATATTAGTGTAGGCCTGTATAAAATAAAAGATAGATGATTGAAAATTTTTTGACTTACACTCAATAAAGCAATAGAGCAGTGTCCTGAAGAGTTCTGCTTTCGGATTTTTAACCTCTCAGTCTCAATTTCTTCATCTGTAAAATGGGAGCTCTAATATCAATATAATACCTACCTTAACAGAGTTGTTGTGAGGATATTATAAATGAAATGGTGCATGAAAGATACTTAGAAAAGTACTTACTGCATGAGCACTAAACAAATGTTAGCTATGATTTTACTTGCTCCCTACACTACGTCAGACTTAGCTCTACTTGTACAGCCTGAAATAGTATTAAGACAGCTTTTGCTTTGCACAGTTTCTTTAAAAATAGATGTCGAAAGCATAGACTATGTATATACATACATATATATGTGTATATATATATGTATATGTGTGTGTGTGTATACACACATCATGACTATAAACTGATGAATATCTATAAACAATTAGCAAATTAATGTTGAGTTTGTATTAACATTGTTGTTTCCTATCTAGTGCTTTGTAGGTTTAAACTGAGGACTGTTAGTATTATTGGATGTTTGTATATCAAAATAGTGCTGATTATATTAATATTTTCTCTAATGACAATGTACTGACATTTTAAAAAAAAATTTAATGTTATAAGTGCCCATAATTAGTAGAGCAAAGGTCAGTTAAATAATGTAATCATTAGGTTTTAAAATTAAATGTCAACAGAGGCACAATCTTCTAATTTGGAACAATTATCTGGTTCATTGACTTTTGCTGTGACATGTATGTCATGATATACATACAATGTAAAGCTTAGAGAATACAATTTAGTTTTTTATTTCATTTACCCTTCATGTACCTTGCAGTAGTGAAAAATAAGGCCAGTGAAGAAGTTGCTCTGTATCTGAATTATCAAAACTTAAAAACATGATAAAATGCATGTACAAAACACGCTATTTATTTTAAAAGATCACATTAAGACTATTCTTTTCATAGAATAGGTGCCAGCACTAATTTTAACATTCGGAAATGTAGTAATAACACTGCAGTTATTTAAAATGGTATGTTAAAGTCAAGTGCTGTAACTTCTGTTTACTCCAATTTAGTTTTAAATACTCTAAATATCCCACTATTCATGAAAATACTATAGAATAGTTTGTAAACAACTCTTAATAGTTTCTGCAAATGTAGACTCAATTACTTCTGGATTAGTCTTACATCAGAAATTTAGAATACAGTCCTGTTCATAATTAACTTTTCAGTTCTAAAAACTAAATTATTATTCTTTGTACATGATTCTCCTTTAGTTATTTTTTTTTGTTTTAAAAGAAAGAGTTCTTAAACAAGTTAGAAACGCCAACAAGAACAGAGAAACAGATAATATTACTACACACGTGCTATTTTAACTCTTTCTTTTTATTTTAGTTTAATACTGACAGGGCCTACTACAACCGATAAGTTCTTTTCATGACTATCTTTTTGTAAATTTGGTAGGTACTCATTCCACTCTTATCCAAGTATATATTAACAACTACCTTAAAAATAGCATTAAGTACAAAGCAATGATTAGTTGAGCATAATTTAATTTGTATTCAATTATTTCATCAATTGTGTTTTCACTAACATAATTTATAGTTCAGGAGAACAGTTAAATTAGAAAAGAGAGGATGTATGAACTGTATATGAGATGACATTTATTTTACACACACGGGTGTACTTGACAAACAATTGGCTTGGAAATTTAGTCCTTTGGAAATGTTTGTCAATGTTTTAGGTTGTTGATCTGTGCCAAGAGGGAGCTAAGACTATGTTTATAATGGAATATTTTGAGAAATTGATCTGTACTCTAAAGTAATTTATCCAGTATCACCTATAACATATGTGTTTGTCAATAATTCTGTGCTTTTTCTGGACTGCAATCTCTATGAAGTGAAGGTAGGGACCATCTCGACATCATATCTTGGCCCACTCATCCTGTGTACCCAGGATCTTCCCTCCCTCACCAGCCTCATTTCCTGTACTTGGCCTCACTAACTGTACTCTATAGCCACAATAATCTTCTGCTCCTGAAAATCACTCTGCTCCTTTCTGTCTCAGAGCCTTAGCTAACTTTTATTCATCCTAAGCAGATCCCAGCATAAGATTAATTTTCCCTTACATGTATCTCTCATCAGAATTGTCTACTTCTCTGCTGGGAATGTGAGCAGAGAAGACAGGATGCAGATTTTCCTTATTCATGGTTATGTCCTACTGCTAGGTGTAGTGTCCTGCATGTTGCACAAAAACAGTATATACTTGCTGAATAAATGAGTGAATGCTTGGAAAATTATAAACCAAATAAATTGTTATTAAGCAAATATGTTATTTCCAAAATTTTTTCTATCTCTGAAATTCAAATTATTTTTGTAAAACTTATGTACAATTATATAAATATATACTTACATGCTCACTTTGAGCTCTTAGAGCACAGTTAAATTATCAGGTGAAAATGCTAGCTGTATCATTTGCCAACTGCATGAATTTGAGCAAATAAAACTTTTAGAGGCTTCTTCTGTAAAATGGATATAGTAATGTGCTCCTTCTAGTGTTGTGAGGCATTAATGGAATAAGGTATATACGATAGTGCTAGCATGTAATAAGTACTAAATATTTGTTAGTCTTTTTGGTTTTGCACAATGAGTACTGCTAGCAGTAGAATCTTTAGCATTTCTCATTTTGGCTGAAGTATCAGGTAGTCATCATAGCCAGATATGCTTCTTCTGTAGTGTTAGGCTGTTATAGAAATGATATTTTATTATCTCATTGTAAATCATAAGAAAGAGGACTTTACGATGTTGTTGAAAGTGTAGCATGAGACTGCTCTTGTGACCTGAGTTACTAAGCAGTTGTGTGACTAGCAGAGTAACATAACCCTTCTGCATTTCTAGTTGGCTTTGAAAAAAATGCTTGAACAAAATCATCTCAGGATGGAAATTTTACGATTAGAGCTCAAATGCCTAAATCATTTCCTGGAAACTCAGCCCCTTTTTCAGACTTTAAGCCCTGTGGGTATAATGACAGTCTTGCTTTTGTCAGTTGGGGGAAAGGAAGAGATAAAAGGGGCTGGTTATAACACTGGCAATATTTTACCCAGTGAAATATGGGTTAAATAAACCTTGTGGCAACCTGAAGTCTGAGACACCTCACTTGATATATATTTTTTTTTCACATCACCAAACTCATTGTTACAGATAAAAATTCGGGATACAATCCAGTAGTTAACCATTCATACCACCTGCATCTCTTTCTCTCTCTCTCAATGTCTAAATAGTTATAGAAAACACTTTTAAATACTAAGGACATCTTCGATATTACCTGATGTAGTTCTTAACTATGGCTGCATGTTCCCCACATAACAGGAGATGGCCTTCACAGTCATTCATTATTTGTGTCTGAATATGGATATGTATAAATGGTGAACAATGGCACATTTAGCCTAGAAGCAAAGGGAGATGTTTACAACCAGAAGTAGCATTTACTAAAGAAAGGGAGAGTGTACACACAAAATAAGCAAAGGAAGGCAACTAATGAATAAAACATCTTTTTAGAAGTACAGAAAAGTCAGTTGCTCTATGTTAAAGCTGTTGCCAGGCAACATACCTTTTCACAGTAAACTCTTGTGAGTCAGATAACTCATGGAGACACTGAATTGGCAAATGTAACTGCTCTCAGACAACTTCTGCAGGGTAGAGAATGCTCCCAATCCTCCACACATCAGGAATGCAGCTCTTCTTGTAACAGCTTCTCCTTTGAACCACATCATTTGTTTTCATCTCTTCATGGGAATTCCCAGTCTTTATGTCTGAATCCCTCTTTATCTTGCAGGCAGCCAGGATGCACATGCAGATCAGGAACACATTCTTCACGGTCTAGGGCTGGGAGAATGAAGGCATCTCACCTCAGGTGTGGAATGTGCAATTTCTGTAAAGGAGTTTATATATATGAACAGCCATGGCTAATTGAAAGAGAAAACAAAAACAAAAACAACACAAAACAACCCTCAAGTTTATTTATGAAATCAATTTAGTGACAGAAGAAAAATTCCCTAAAATTTGGTTATCAGGAAAGATACAGGACACATCAGGAATAGTAATTGTCCTTTTGAAGATGGAATGAGATGACCTCAGGACCACCCACCCTTGTATTAGCGGAGCAGACTGAAAAAGCAGATTTTCGAACAGTAACTTGCTGTCTGATATTCCTGGCAGAAATACAGAAACATACTTCCATCTCAAATTTATGGCACCATAATATATTCCCTTTAAGCTTTCCAGATTGTTCCCACTGCCAAATGTGACCAAAGTATAATCACAGCGACTAAACAAATTAAATGTTGGGTTAAATACGAGCTTGAAAAAAAAATGAGTAAGGGAAAGAAAAGACCCCAGATTGGTAATAAATTAACACCACGTCAGGCTTTTTAGTGAGCAAGCTCGCAGCCAGGCCTGTAAAGTGCTGCTATGGTGCCCTGTGTTTCGCATGGAGAGGGTTCCCCTCCTAAGGGATGGAGTTGCTCTCTGTGCTGGTCTCAAGTTCTGCTTTATTTAGTACATGCAGCAGCAACGGCCATCTTTTAAAACATATTTTTAGTTATTCTTGTATCATACTTTATATCTAATTTTTTGTGTGTGTGATAGCAAGACAAGCAACATGAAAAACTTTGTGTTGCTTTAAGATAAATAAGATTTCAATATTTCCCAGATTTATAGAATGGGATTAAACATTTTATGTAGAAATTCCCTTCCCACATGCTAAATGTTAATATTTTAAAACACCCTTTCTTATACTTTACTATCCTCCTATTATCCATTTTGTTTTTGTGTAATGACTTTCCAAATATGGTTGTATTAAATAATATGACACTTTCCTTTTGGGAGAAGAATGAATTAAGTTAACAAAGTTTGAAAAGCAGCAAAACTGGAGAAAAAATTAAGCCTCTTTTATTTATTTGTACAAATTTTGGAGCTGGATATGGCCTTTAGAATTTATATGTTTCAATTGTTTTTCATTATAGGTGTAAAACTCAAGATTCTGAAATATGAAATGACTTGCTTAAGTTAATCAGTCTAGTTTATTAGCTGTTTCAGAAATTGAGGTTTTAAATTTCGCATGACTTTCTTTGATTTATGCCTGTTTCTTATAATGAAATAGCCTTCAAACACAAATAAAACAATAGTATCTTCAAAATTTAGAAAGAAAAGGAAAAAAACTGCAATGCCATTTTAAAATAAGAATCTATATTTTATAATATATTTCTTCATGCATTTTTAAGATCAAAATTTATTGAGGAGAGAACATTATTTAAATGTGTGTCTTCAAAATAAAAATATAGGTCAGCAAATGTCATGTATTTTTATTGGGTAGCTATTTGTATAGCTATTATTCACTCTAATAAGAATGGCCATGCGTTATTCAATATTTTTTCTCTTTTTTATTTCATAAATGTAAAAAAGGAGCAAGTTATAAGAAACTTTAAAAGGACTTGAAATGCTGTTGTGACTGATGTGAATTGGTGATGACCTAAAAAATATAATGTATTTAAATTGATTGTCCAATTCTACAAATACATGTGAATTTTTTCTAGAACTAAATATTGTCACTTTGTTACATGCCTCAAAAATTATACATGTGCCTGGCATGAGAGTTTGTCATTTCAAGGCATTCATCTTGGACAAGGTAACATATTCACCCATGAGCTATAGATAGTAATATATAGTAGTAATATAGTAGTAATATATAGATAGTAATATAGATAGCCATAAACATTCACACAGGGGCAAAATGAAATCACAAATAGGAACTTATTGTCATTTGTAAAGCATAGTACAAACATGAGGAAATATTATACTTCTTCTATACAAATATTGGAAAACAAAGAACTATATGGTACTTTCCTTGCTTTGTCTCAATGCACAAATAATTAGCAGGAAATTGGTGTAGCGAAGACATATTCTGATTAAGAGATTAACATCATGCAAGAACATCTGACTTTTATGACTATCTGGGCATCTGACCTTTATGGCCAATGGCTTCTTCTTATTATATATCCATGAAGTTTTCTACACATTTGTCACAGTTTTAAAATAATAGAATTTAAAATCTATATTCTGAATGGCCTTAAAATTTTACTATACATTATTTTACAGTAGAAATCATAATTAATTTTGTTACAGAAATTCATATCAACTTATAATAATATCATCTTATCTTTTGTAAATGCATGTTTCTCCTATTGCTTTAAAGCTAATTTAGACCACATTATATACAAAATTAAATCTTGCTTTTATAGCTACACCCTTGGGGTTCAATGAAAAGGCTTTATGAGCTAGAAATTAAAAGTACTGGTTGAAAATACTATTACATTATACCAGCTATTATTAAGGCAATTTACAAAGTTGGTGTTAAAACTATGCACATTTTTCATTGTTAGCCCTCATATATTCAGTAAGCCCATGGGACTGCTTGGTATATAATTTGGCAAATAAAATCAATTGAAAAGTAAATAGCAAATCAATGACATTTATTACAAAAGAAAATTACACTATACCTACAGCAACATTTACTTAACCCAATTTTGTTATGAATTAACACATTTATATTAAATGGTTCCAGGAAAATATTTGGGTGCTGCATCATCAGCTACAAATGAATATGGTTTCAATCTGGCAATTTCTTCTTTGAAATTAGAAAAAAATAATAAAATTTATGATTGTATACTTCTAATAAGATATATTCTTGCCTTTTTAAGACATTCATATAATTTCACTACAAAAGTATACTGTGATGCATATACATGTTTATGTCATACGGAAGTCTTATGGACCTCAATTTTAAAATATATTTCCTAACTTAGAATTATAAAATAGATAAGGAAGTTGAAGATAGATAATATACAAATATAAATTATTCTTTTCAAAGACTTGAATAGATTACTAATACTTGAATCACTTTAATATAATCAAGGATATGCAAAAATGTAATTTTATTATCTTGAATTTTGTATGTTAAAGTGCTTTACAATTATTTCATATGCCTCTGTAAGTCCCTATAAGAAAATATATATATATATATATATATATAAAAGACACTTTGCCCCACTCCTGAATTTATTTTATTAAGTGCCTCATGAGATTTTTGGTGGTATACAATGTTATGGTATTTTACAGTGAAAAATCTTCTCTATCAAGAGAACAATATTTGACTATTTCTAGCATGAAAACGAAATATTTTCTGTTGAAGGAAACACAATTTAATGTTCTACTTTATACACAATTGACATATAGTGTCTCTTAGAGTTTATTTTTTGTGTTCTTATATAGTAATAAGTGATATTTCCACATGCAAGTATCTTTTCTCATTTCTTATATTGAGGATGATTGATACTCTGAACATCTTGTGGTAACTACATTAAAGATTAATAAAAGTGAAGTTGTCTTTGTACTGTGTCAACCATCAGGGTTAGGAAGAAGTAGTGGATAATTTTAGAATGTAAAATAATTCAGTATAAAAGATGTAGCGAAAACAATGGGCTTTTTTCTAAGTCAAGAGAACCCAGTCTTTTTGTGAGAACATAATACTTGTCAGGCCAAAGCAGGGGTAACAAATTTAAATATCGACATTCACCTGTCATTGTATGCGTTGTGCCACAGAAAGCAATGGGCTTGTGATAAACTAAGCAAGGAGGGATGCCTACTTGGATGCAAGCAAATTGAGAAATTTTAAACCCACTGTGAGACAAAAGCCAACCCTTCTGAAGGCTGAATTTACTGAATGGGGTTACCATTTAGCAATCCCAAAAAGTTGAGCATTATTGTGTGTGTGTGAAAGAGTGTGTGTGTCTGTGCGTGTGCGCATGCGTGTGTGTTTTCTCAATTTCTGGCCATAAGTCCCTAAATAGATGGAGAGTGGGAAGGGGCACCACAACTGGCTGAAACTTTCCACACTGACAATTTCACTAGATTTTAGAAAGAATTATGGGTTACGAATAGCACGATATAATCTACCACACATAGCTTGTGGATACTTGAGTACATATTGTATGACTAATAGGTAACTTTTGGTGAGGGCAAAGTAAAGCATATAAATGATACATGTTAAGTTAGTGAATTATTTAACATTTCTACCTACTCATTAGGACAATTTCCATTTTTTCAAAAACACAAAAATAAATTTGTGACTGTTTACTTGGAAAAGCTGAAAATTATTTCTTTACTGGATTTCCATATTTATAGCTCCACCAAATAATTAATGTAACTAATTTGACTGCATGAAAAGTAATTCGATTTTATGATGTTTACAACTATTAAATTTATCAAGACCCATAAATTATGAGAATAGAATAAAACATAGTAATGTGTGAAATTTCAACTATCGAAAATGTTTTTATGTAAAGATTTGTTTTTACATATTAACTCTTAAAACATTATTTTATAATTTTATACTAAAACACTTGGTTTTTGTCTAAGAATTGAAATTCAGATATAACCTTTGAACAGTCTATGTAATGTTAATAATATATATTATTTATTTAAAATATTCTGTCTCTTCTTATTCATGGAACCATTCATTTGGAGCTCTTAATTCCAGAACTTATTTGCTATCAAGAAGTAAGACTGAAGATCAAAGCTCTGTATTTATAATAAAAAAAGAAGATAGCCTTAGAATTAACATTTAATTCCCTAAACAATTATTGTATCCCTAAACAATTAGTTCACATGCCTTTTCAAGTGTCTCTAAAAGAATGATTTTAAAATATGACTAATAAGTAAATGGGGGAAATGACTACATTACTTAGGAATTTTATTAGGCTGTCAATTTAAATACTCATTCCTTAGGCAAAGTACAACTTCATATTTAAATAAATGTATATTAAACACTTTAAATTGATAGCACTAACTCTTCCCTGGGGTATGAATCATTTAGATTTTTCTAGCATACTGTTGTAAAACACAACATTACATTATATTACACTACATTAATCAGTATATAGATATCTTTGATTATAAATTCACATTTAGAATAGCAAAATTTTATTTTTTATGTTACATCTAGAAAAATATCATTATGTTTCAATATCAACTGTATCAATTATTTTTAAAACAAATTTTTAAAACAAAGTAACTTCTAAATTTACTCCATTGAATGGTCTTTAATATATAGATCATTAGCCAATTAAATTAGTTATTTATTCACACAAGAATTCACAATCAAAATACACGTGATTTCCTTTTCTACCCTTCTGTTGTTACCATATAAACTATTTTATTTTATTGTTATAACAAATCAGTTTTGTACCTGTCAGAAAATCATATTATGAGAGAAAGTTGAAATGAGACATTTAATGACATACTGTTCTTTTCTCTTGAAAGCCCAGACTTCAAAATTTTGAATTATACTGAACCGATTAGCTAGTTTCCAAGCTTTTCTGAACACTAGCATATTTTAATTTGATGGGAATAGTATAGCACCAAGTCATTCCTGGGGTCCAGGAATGTATGTAAAAATGTTAATAACAGTGAGGTGTTTAATACACAATGGGTAACATCTACATATTGTTAACTAAGAACAGATATTAAAAAACATTTAAAGATGAACTAATTTCATAATTTGAAGCAAATTGTTTAATTTTAACTTGTTGCATTTGAAGATTGAGGAAAATCACATTAAAATGTTAATGCGTCATTTTCTGCTTGACCTTTTAAATATCTGGGAAGAATGAATACTTAAAACGGATTGGAGGATTGTTTACTAATTTACCTAGATTACTCATAATCAATAACATACTAAGATTAGGTAAATAAAATGATCACAAGTAATTACAGATAAAATACGCACAAATATTTTTGATGAATTAAATTCTATCAACTTTAGTTTTGTAGAGCCTTTCACGTTTATAAATATATAATGGCTCACCAAGTCTAAGTGTTTACTTCAAGTCTGACAAATAGCCAGTTCTTCATTAATTAAATATATCTACCCAAGTTGGTTTTTTAAAGACATACGAATGAATTCAAATTAGTTTGTGAAATGGTAGACAAATCAAATTTGGATTCCCCCTACTTTGAATATCCACTTGTCTAGATTTCTTCCCACCTGCTGTCATGTGTTAATTTTTTTTAAAGCTTCATCTATTTGCAAAAAAAAGAAAGAAATTGGTATTGTCTTGTGTTGTTTCATCCTTAAAGCGAAACCATTTGCAAGAAAATTATAGGTCCCCAGTGTTGAGCTTCTTTGCATATTAATTTTGTTAGCCTTACCTCCTGTGGTCTTTAGTTCTGGAAGGCCTATTAGATAATACACGAGATAAGTTTTTTTTTCCTTGTATCTTTGAGCTGGTATAAAATACATCTATTTTTTCTTAAAACTAAAATTTGCAGTACTAGTCATGCATATTTTCCCCTATTTTACAAATAGAGATTTATTTAATTAAGCATGTTAAGCCCTGTAATAGTCAATATTAGTTGTATTTCTATAACTCAAGTTCCTGAGAATCTATATTAATGTTAAGTAAATACGAGTATTGCATAGCTTTCTAAAATAATGTAATACCATGAAATGTTCTTTGAATATCTGAAATCATAAGAATAACTTTATATTATAAATAAGCAATAGTTCAAACAAGTTTAGAAAGACATATCATTCTTTATGTTGGAAATATAATGATATAAAGAACAATCTATTTTAAATGGAAATTATCCATTGCTAGTGACATAAGCAAATTAGGGTACACTGAAAGGACATGTACTCATCACTTTTTAAAATTCCAGGTGTCCTCCTTTGATTTCTGTTTTTACAACATTTTGTCAGGATCAGAACTAGGATCTTAAATTAGCTTACATTGTTTAGGCTGATCTTTCTTAAATGATAATATATTAAAAATTCCTAAATTTAATTTAGAAGTATCAAAACCAATTTAAGAGATTAAATATGACAATACAGAGAGAATATAAGATGAAATAGTGATTCACTTTGTCATTAGATCTCTGTTAGAAGTTAGAATAATTAAGAATAAAGAATGTAGAGTGAGTTTCAGAAATCTTTTCCTTTGAAAAATTGGCACTGCATTTTTAGTCGGAACACCAAAATAGTGCCTTTAAAGGCAAGATGAACACGGCATGTTGTTAAGGGCTCAGGGGCTTACACTCTGAGAGTTTTATAAAGTTTTAGGGTAATTTTAGTTTTCAAAATTGTTTTCATTGTCATAGGAAGGAAGCAATAAAAATATTGTTACTGAAGTAAAAAAAATAATTCTTTCATAATGTTATTTAAAATAAATCAATAATGATTTGTGTTGAAGAAAGTTTTAATCAGAGATTCACTAGATTTTTATTAAGAAAAATCCTGTGGATTTATTATTAATAAAAGTCTCTTCAAACATGGAACTTTCCAAGAGTTGACACTCTATGTATAGTCTAAATAGGTCAAAATGAAGAGAAAAGTAGAAATGACTGATGACATAACCTCTTTATCTGAATCTAGGATTATGTTACTTTGCCATTTGAATGTATTTTTAAATGTGGTATTATATTGAAGTAAAAATTAAGGTAGATTTTACAACATATGAAATCATATTTCAAAAATTCAACAAAATATTTTGATGAGGAAACTCTTCTATATCTAAAATATATATTATTTTTATCCACTTGAGTAGAAAAATCACAGAACATATATGTTTCAGAGATAAGCTAAAACATAGAACACAGAAATGTGTTTAAATGAAATTCTTATTTTAACTAGGCATTAGGAAATTACCACATTTTGGGTTCTAAACTCTTAATGTGTTTTGTTTTCTCGCTATCAAAATATTTTTTGTCTTCCATTATGAAGCTCATCTATATTAAAATATAATAACAGTTTAATAATGTGTTCTTCTATGCTTCCTAATTTTATTGCTTTGTTTATATAACTACTGAAGAGAATATTATCCAGAAAAATGATTTTAACCTTTACGTATCCGACCAAAGCATGGAAATCTCAAAGCAAAGCCATCTTCTTAGGAGTAGTTTTAACAATGTTGTATAGGTTTATTTAGCTCCCTGGCTGGTGTTTCAAAACAGAAATGTTGGAGAGTAAGTTAGAGAGTAACATATATGGTGATGTGGTTCTCTAAAAAAGGTAGTAATCACAGTCCCTAGTACTTTGACTTCTTCCACTGTAGTTATGTTTTGAATCAGCAAATAATTTTGCAATTCTAAATGAATTTAGATTCCTTAACTCATTTGTTTTCTTATTGACTCTAACACTGGGAAAGAATACAAGAATATGCGATGCGATCCCTTAGTTTTTGTTAATAAGGAATGAGTATATTTTCAATGCACAGATATTCTTGGCAAATAAGTACTTTTTATTTTTAATTTCAATATTTTTTAGTTAAAGTTTAAAACTGCACATTTTAATTCATTATTTGCTGCACTCAAGCATATGCTTTTTAGTTATTCTATGAAACATAATTTTCTGCATTTATCAAGTTGCCTTAAATTTTACAATAACTGTGATACTTTGATACTTGTCTGGGCTGCACTTTATTGTTATTCTCATTCTTAACTCTTTTCATTATGTTCGATGTGTTCAAAAATTTCTCTGATTGTCTCTCTTCAAAACTAAGTCAAGGGCTTTCTGCAATGCCTAACTCAAACTAGTCCTCACTAACTCGTTATCTGTCTTTCTTTTCTCCTTAGCATGTACAAATGTTACATCTATTTGTATGCTGCTTCATGGTGTTGAGTAACTGTTTTACTTATTAATATGTTATCTCCTCAATTTAAATGTATGTTTCTTGATAGCAGAGCCTGGTCATAGAATCTTTAAACTTTTAAGTTCTAAAATAGGACTTAAAATCAAAATACAACCCTCTATTTCCTATTTCATTGTCTAGTGTTCTTTTCACTTTATCATGATCTACGATGTTATGGTGGCAACAGAAATGGGGTGCTTTTTAAAACATGCTTAACTAATTCATTCATGCAACTTGTTACATATCCAATCAAAATAAAAATGTGGCATCATGCACATATGTCGAGAGTTAAGATTCTTTATGTATATATATATGGCAACTACTAGATGTTTAGAAGTGTCCTTAAAGTGAGTTCAATAAACTTGAACAAACCCATTTCTTTATTATTGCCACAGTGTTTAGAGAAGTCTGAACATAAAAAGTAAAGGTTTAAAAAAAATATTGAAAATCGCATAAAATCACTTAGACATGGGATGTAAACCTAAAAGCAACAAACAAATAGGACAAACAAACAGACTCATGGACATAAATGATAGACTAGTGGTTACCAGAGGGTAAGGGAGATATGAGTGTGGGAGGTAAATGGAGGTAAAAGGAGTCAAATATGTGGTGACAAAAATCTAACTATAGGAGGTGAACACATCATGTAAATATATATATATATATATATATATGCCTTACTGTTAAGATGTACAACTGAAACTTACTGGATTTCATTAACCAATGTCACCATAAAAAAATAAATTAATTAATTAAAAAACTTATTAACACCAGTGTGGTTATTAATTTATTTTATGATATTTTATTACCTTATATTTCATTTGATTAAATAAAGTAAGAAATACTAGATTATCTATCTCAACAATTATGTGTCTATACTTGGATTATCTTTATATAGCCTATTTATGTCTTTTGGGTTTGTTTAAAAATAATTAGGTATGTATTGGTATGGCATATTTGCATTACATTAAAAGTGAATTAGCTAAATCTATAATTCAGATTATAGAAAATATAAGATAATGTTGATATTTTTATTCTTCAAATTAATATAATCAAAGTCACATTTTACTGAAAATATTTACATTTGAATATTTTATTTTAAAATGAATAAATACAATCAGCTTTTCTGATACTTATACTGTGTGGATATTATAATTTTAAATGAGGAAAATCTTAGAAAGAAAATATATATTAGCTTACTACATATATATTTTCTTACTATAGTGAGGTTAAGTTGGATAATTCTTGGATTTTAAGATACATTTCAAAACTTTTCCTTCTGTCTCTCATTATGACCATCTTAAAATATAATTCATTTCCATAAAGTATAGAAAAGCTTTCAGAGCTTTTTACATTTTATAAACAAAGAGACCCTATTCTCTTCCTAACACAGGAATATAAGGCAAGGAAAATAGATACTGCAGTCAGGAAATGTAATAATGCATGAAATGAGATAGATGCCATACAGAAAAAGAAACAACAAATACCAGATGTAGTTCAATAAAACATTCACTCAAGAGAGTCCACATGAGGCTATTCTTTCCACCTAACAATCCACTTCCACTGAAAACATGTTCAGCTGTCATACATTGCTCTTCAATCC
The DNA here is from genome assembly GCF_014176215.1 of Rousettus aegyptiacus. Lineage (NCBI taxonomy): Eukaryota > Metazoa > Chordata > Mammalia > Chiroptera > Pteropodidae > Rousettus > Rousettus aegyptiacus. The sequence goes on along the minus strand of NW_023416307.1, from coordinate 97,025,276 downwards.
TCACTTGATCAATTTTTTCTTGGCTTTTTAAGTGATTTGAATGTGTTTTTAAGTTGCTTTCAGTTTTTAACTCTTAAACACACTTGCATATTGAATAATTAAGATTCCCAGTAATAAAATATTTCTAGTTGGTTTGTGATGTGTTATTTTAAATGTATTAAATATGTGTATTTAAGATATGTACTGAAAATGATGCCAAACATTAATTTTGTGAGCTTTGGAATGATAGAAAGAGTTTTACCACTATATATATTTTTGGCCATATTTATACATAAAAATTGTTTTAAATATGTGACAGAAAAATAATTTCATTTGTTAAGCTGGACAAATGAAGAGTCTTTCATGTGTAATTTCTAACATTATGTTTCATGCAGGGGCTGGTAAAGAGGTATCATTGCAGATTGTCTAGATTACAAAAAAAAAGTATAACAGAACTCTCCTCCTCTGACTTTTCACTCACTTTCCGAGAAATTTGTTTTATGGGACAATGTAAAATAGCATGTACCTTCCTCCCACAATACTATAAATATCTCGAATATCAAAACGGTATGCTTTCCCAAACTGTATACTTTATTTAATAAGACATTAATGGGACAGAAGATACTGTGTAACCCATGTTACATACATGAAGTAATGTTTGATATGAAGACTTCAACAGTCACTGAGAAACTCCAGTTGACTTTTCTTTGCCAAAAATCTCCCCTCTTTCTTCACATACAAAATCCAAAAGCCTCCATTTCTTAAGCCAATCATTTGAGAGCATGCAAGTTTGGTGTAATAATCCAAAAATAAACTCTGAAGGTCAATGTCTTGGAGTAACATAAAGATGAAGGGATAAGAAAGCCATATCAGAGCTAGGTGTGAGCAAAAGGGACACATCTAGAGAAAGAGTACACAAGACACACTGTTCCCTTTGCAGTAAGAGTGGCCCTGAATGTGGCTTTCAGGAGCGCTGGCTCTTGGTTTCCAAGTAATGTCTGCACTATCACATTATCCCAGTGCTTATGGCTTGGAGAAGAAGGTAGAATTTCTGGATTGTATGAATATGGAAATATATTACTTAGGTTTCAATAAGGAGAAAAAAAGAAGAGAGGATGTCTATAAACATTTGCATGAAGAAATAACTAAAGCATGAAGTTAGCTCTGAATTAGACTGTTTGACATTTGTTCTTGAAAGCATATGGATCCTGAAATTCAAAATAGCTCTGGAAACTGTGGAGACTAGGCTGGATGGTAAAACTAAAGGCTCAAAAGGTAATACTTATTTTTCATTGCTTAGATGATCTAGGGGAGCCATATGAGTTTAACTTTGAATAGTGCAATAGGGTTGGGGTACTACTGAGGTTGGAAAAAAGGGGAATTGTGGCCCAAGGACTAGAAGACCTTGTATTTTGGAATGAAACTGATATAATTTCAAACTGGATCCTTTGAAGGATTCTTAGGGCCATGGATAAAAGCAACTTATTATTTGAGTTCAACTGGCCATAATATATGTGACAATTTCATTTTCTTTTGATTATTATTTTATCAATTTTGGTTTTTGTGAAACTTCAAATCAACACTATTCTTGAATGTCTACTATATACAAAGGCTTGAAGTAGTTGCAGAAGTATATAAAGATATACATATCATAATCTTTGCTCCATTTACTAATTGAAAAGATAACTCTAAAATATAGAAAATATTTTAAAATAATACAAATAACACATAGTTAAAGAAAAATACCACAGAAATTTCAAGATAGCACCTAAGTTTGAAAGTCAATAACACTCCTCATGGTTTGTATTTAGTAGTTCTCCATAGCACTCTGACTATTAACAGAAAAAATGTGTGAATATTCTATGTGTTAATAAAATAAAATACTAGATTTTAAGTTGGCATTCAGAGATTGGGCCTATGGTCACTTCTGGGTTTTGATTGCCTCTTGCTCCCAACTAGTCATTTATAGCAGTGTAAAACACTTTGGCAGATGTGTAGTTATATTTGCAATGACAAATTTATTTATGCAACAAATATTCTTTGAGTACTTGCAGTGGGAATGGAAATGGAATTAAATAAGACATATAAGGTTTCTCTTTCTTAGAACTTGCTGTTTAGTAGAGAAGACAGATGTGTAACAGTTAATTTCAAGTAAAATCAAGATTACAAAAAGAGATGTACACAGTGCTATGTAAGTATATGTCAAGACCTAATCTAGTCCAAAAGTGTTAAAGATATGCTTTTTAAATCAAGAGCAAATAGTAGAAAACTTTGAGTTAGGTAAATGAAGGCAGAGAGAAATAGTGGATTTGAGGAATAGTTACCAGACAAATACAAAGACTTGTCAACTAATCACATGCTTTAAAGAGGGTAAGTGAGAGGGAGAGGAGAAGTATAACACACAGTTCTCTGGCTTGAATAATTAGATGGATGATAATTTTGCATTTACAAGATAAGAAACCTAGGGAGAGGATTAAGTCTAGAGTAAGAAGGTTGTAATGGAGGAAAAAGAATAATACATTCCTTAACTGAGATGTAAGACTTCCAGGTAGTAATACCAAGAAGGTGGTTAACTATTTAGATCTTGAGGTCACGAAGTGGTTTGAGCTGGCTTTAGTATACAGTATGGACACCCCAGGAATGACAACATTGAAGAAGAAAGGAGAGGCAGCAAGAGAGCAAGAAAGGGACAGAGGAAAAGAAAAAGAAAACAGTTTTGGAGAAGGAAATGAATGCTCAGGTTTACTAATACTCACAAAGGCCAAATAAGAATTGAAAAGATTCTGCATTACTTAATATATAGTACTCTTCCACTTATCTATTGCAACCAATCCCCCTAAAATTTAGTGGTTTAAAGCAATAAATTATTATCATCTTTCACGGTTTTGGGATGGATTATGCTTAGCTGCTCTGTCGAATAGTTGCTGAAGCTGGAATCATCTAAAGACTCGATCAGTCAGGACAGCAAAGATAGCTTCTTCCTTTACAAGATGGGTCCCTCAGTGCTACTCCACATGGTCGCCCTCCAGCAGAGTGGCCTACATTTCCTACATGGCAGCTCAGGACTCTAAGAGAAAGAAAGAAGAAACAGCTAGATTAGATAAGGACTATACCTAAATATGATATGATATGACTTTTGCTGTCATAGGCTACCTTGAAGTGTGGGATGGAGTGGTGGTGTGAGAAAAATATTGCAGAAGAATTAGTGTGATTGGAGATGTTGTGATATCTTTTGAAAATACATTTAGTTATAAGTTAATGATATGGCTATCATTATTGGATAGTATATACACTGATGTAGTAGGAGCTTTATATACATTATCTTCATAGCTTACTACAAAGCTTTTAAGGTAGATATTGTTATCCTCATATTACCAGTTGAGAAAAAAAGCTCAATGTGGTTAAAAGACTTGTTCAAGGTGTTATAGCTAAGAACATAGCAAATACACACTTATGGTTATTCTTACATTTAATAGACTCCTGGACTCATAGTGTTTTTTATAATGATTTTAAGTGATAATTAATAAGAAATACTTGTCCCATTGTTAGTGGAAAACATTTATGAGGGACGAGGAGAAAGTGGAGGAAAAAGGGAGGAGAGAGAGAACTAGAAGAAAAAAAGGGAAGTTCTATGAAGATAGCAATTTGCCAGTCATATTTACTCCAATATCTCTAGGACCTAGACTAGTGCTCAGTAAATATTTACTAAATGATTTAAAGAAGTATTTAACTATGTCCCGTTTTCAATAATTGTAATTAACAGTGAAATCAATACCTTTATCTATGTATGACACTTTTCCTTAAAATACTGCGTATGAAAATTTTCATGAGCATACTCTTAATTAACTTATATTTCATAATTGCCAACACCACCACTACCATCAGCATCACAATGCACGAAGTAGCTACCTTCTGGTGCTATTAAGGTGTATTTCTATCCTCGAAATGTTCATTGTTTCAAAGAAAGCAGAATAACATGAAGACATTAAGAGCCCTGCTAATTGTTTATGACAATCAGAGGTTACAAACCAAAGATTAAATGTAAATGTAAAAAGATAAGGAGCATATCATAAAAGTTTTATATTTAAAACAAAATTTGGGAAAAATCTTTGGGTTATTATGAGAACATTTCATAGGATTTCACTGGGCCTTTGAATAAGAAAGAACGTATTTGAATAAGAAAGACATAGTGGTCATCCCCAGGAGTATATGCCCCATGCTCCATTATTTCTGAGAGTCCAGAAAGGCAAGAACGAAGAGAGAAAACCATAGATGCAAGGAATTATTTAGGAACATCGAGCATCTGGGAACAAAACTTCTCTTTCTAGCTTCAGTGTTAGCAGGTTGGATCTTTCGAATGTTGCCCTTTTCTTTTTTCAGTTTTCTCTTTTGCTCTTCGGTGTGCTTTTTCACGTCCTGAACTTGACAGTAATTGTGCAGGCATCCTGCGTAGAACCTAAAGTCTTAGCTAAACTAAATGAAAAGTGTTTAGGGACTAGTAGTAGAATTCTTGGTTACTTAGGGCCTCCCAAACCTTCCATTGATTCAAAGAGGACAAATTGTTCTGAACAGGTACAGTGTAGCTATAAGGAAGGGCCTTAGATGAGGGCATTTATGGTACTGATCCACAATAATGGTTAATCTCTTTATCAGTGATAATTTGTAAAAGACTTTAATAGTTAGGAATGACAAGCCTGAGTTTTTAAAATCACAAAGATCAATGTAAAGCCTATCATTTGGGTCCTAATAAAGTTATCAATGTATTTTTATATTGGTGAGATTTGATCAAAAGCATTTAGTTTACTCCAGTTTCAGCATAAACTAATACCATAATGCTTTCAACAATGACAAGAACAACAAAAACTGACATAATTTGAAGATTCTTTTTATTAAAAGTTAAAAGTACAGTGTCTGGAAAAAAGAAATAAAAGAATCCATATATTTGTTCTGATAATATCACAGTTGTACTGAATTTAGTTCTGAACATCATATTTATAAGATGATGGAAAGTGGTGTAATGTCTGAAAATTATTTTAAGTTTAAAGTATTAGGAGTCACTGGAGAAAAGGCAGGAAAGGAAAGAGTAAAAGGAAAAGATATCATATGCAAACTTTCCTAAAATTATATGGTGGTCAAATCCAGGTTCAGCTATGTCGATTAATTTCCTTGTCTGCTAATGAGGAACCTGTATTCATTCATTAATTTATTCATTCATTCAACAGTTTTGAATACCACTACATGCCAAACATTGTACTGGGTACTGTAGATATGAAGGTGAACAAAACTGTAGATTTGGAAGTAAACATTTGGCTGTATTGAAGCATTATTACTTAAGTAATAAGAATTGTTACAAAATTCTCATCTTCATGAAGCTCTCATTGCCCTTTTCCTTCTTGAAATGTAAATGTTCAGAGTAGATTGCTATTTTGAATTTTAACTTGAGCTAAACATATTAGTAATATTTTAGTTATGACCATCATGGGCTACAAAAATGCTATGGAATCTCTTTCTGTGGAGCTTCAGTTTCCTGCTATGCAGACATTTCATCCGCCTTTGAAATTAAAGACAACATAGAACACATGATTCCATCATCTGGATAAGTAACTAGGAGAAAAAAACAGTTAGCTTTACTGAACAAGGGCTAACAAAAATATTGAATCTGTAGAGGTTCATCTGAAATTGGACAGCCCACCTTTCTCAAACTTTGATTTCAACTTTCACATGTGCATTCGCACCATGTGTTGTATGGGTCAGTGGACTCAAACCACATGGTGTGTAAGGTAGTTAATATTATCAAAGGAGCATCTGGTTAATGAGAATTCCATTCTTGAACATTTAATTGAAGATTGGGAATTCCGTCCAAGACACCTAGATTCAGCAAGTTATCATTTTTATCATTATGAGCTAAAACCACTTATTATTATCCCTTTTCTCAAATAAAATGTCAGAAATTAATAAGTAGCACTCTCAGAGTTTCCCCATTTAGTATATGAATGGGTGTAGACTTATAAGCAACCATATACACCTCTGTAAATAATATAATACAAAAGCAAGTTATGCAAATATGGTCTAAAATTGTTTTTTTATAATACACGAACATTTGATTATATTGTACTAATATTACTAAAGTGTAGCCTATTTGAAATATATCCTCATTTTGAGGAATATTCCTCTGCTCAAAGTTGTTTTCTCTTTTTGTTTCATAAGAACATTCACTATATAGTCTGTTGCAGGTAAGAGCAAAGAGGCTGAGAAAAGTGAAATGACTTCTCTAAAGTTGCACAGCTAAGAGGGGGATGAGTGAGGATTTAAATATGTGGTTTTCTGACTAGACCGCCCAGGAGTTTCGTTTACTTTTGGATTATCCCCTGATTTCTGGCTTCCCTGTTTGTCCTGAACTGATATGGGTTTCCGAGGTGTTTCCTTCTGTTTTCTGTGCATCGGCATCAAGTTAGATACTAGAACAAAGGGAACGGTTTCAGGAGTGGAACTCTACTCTTAGTGCGCATGCACGTATAGACACTGACAGGTTCTCCAGAGGAAAAGTGATTCGAGAAAGTTAGGTCTTCAAACAAAAATAAAAGTCCTGCCTGCAAAAGCTTGCCTTTGAATTGATCTTGCCTTCTTCACTATTTTCTAGAAGAGATGCAACTGTATTTAATATGGTATAGACATTTTTGAAGGGGGAAAAATGACCCATGTAGAAATATAGTAGTGATGTTTCCTCTATTCAAAGATAGCAATAATTTTTAGTTGAGTTGTTGAGAACTTTTATTGAAATATAATACTCATAACAGGAAAAAGTGCACAAATTACAAGTGTGCAACTTGATTTTGTACAAACCGAACACACCCATGTAAGCAGCACCCAACTAAAAAAGAGTATATCATCAGTACCCAAGGAGCCCCTGTTGTGGTCTCATCCAGTCTCATGATGCCACGGGATAATCACAATCTTGACACTCTAGGCTAGTTTTTCCCTGTTTCTAATTTCAGATAAATGGAATTTACAGTATGTAGTGTATGGTGTTTTCATTCAACATTATTTTTGTGAGATGTCTCCATTTTTGTTATGTGATTGTAGTTTGTTTGTTTTCATTGCTGTACAGCATTCTATTGAGTGAATATATTATAACTTATGTTTTCTGCTCTTGATGGACATTTTGGTAGTTTTCAATTTGGTGTTATTACATATGATACTGCTATTAACATTTTTACTCATATATCGATGGATATATGTATATATTTTTGTTAGGTAAGTAGTTAATAGAGTAGTATCATTCAATATATTCGGAAAAGTAACTCGATTTTGGTATAAACAAAATAAAACAGTGTCTTGGTGTAAAAAGATATCTCTTTATCTTTTATTATTATCATTTATTTATTTATTTTTTTAGGTGAGGCAACCCTTGGTTGACCTCACAGATTGCAAGGACCTTGTCAGCTTACGATCCCTTATTTTTTAAAATTCTTTAGGCCTACAGCACCTAGTCTTCCTAGGTGGTCTCCCATCCTAGTACTAATCAGGCCTGACCCTGCTTAGTTTCTGAGATCAGATGGGATCGGGATTGTTCAGGGTAGCATGGTTGTAGACAGTATCTCTTTATCTTTGTATGTGTTTTAATTGTTGTTTTATATACATCTAAAAATGACGTTTATTAAGATTTTTTGACAAATCAAGAAAAACTAAGGAAAAAAACAATATAAGATTGCTTATATCACCTATTACTTAGAGATAATAATCACATTTAATGTTTTCATAGTCTATTACTATGTGATATGCATTGCATATTTACCTACTTAAAATTATATACACTCACCTTACTTCTTTCATTTAACATTACTAGAATGACCTCATGCTATATAAAGGATTGTTTGGAATGGTGAGATAAAGACAGCCAGTGGCATTAGAGAAACCGAGGATAAATCTTTTAAAATAAAGTTGTCAAACACTGAGGTGAGACCAAAAAAGGAAACATTTAAATCAAGGGTCCCCAACTCCAGAGCCATGGACCGGTTCCTGGTCTATGGCCTGTTAGGAACAGGGCCTCACAGCAGGAGGTGAGCAGCAGGCATGCAAGTGAAGCTGCATCTGTATTTGCAGCTGCTCTCCAGCACTAGCATCACCGCCTCAGCTCCCCCTCAGATCATCAGACATTAGATTCTTATAGAATCGTGAACAGTGCATGTAAGGGATCTAGGTTGCGTGCTTCTATGAGAATCTAATGCCCGATGATCTGAGGTGGAGGGGAGGTGGTGATTGATGTTAGCACTGGGGAGCAGCTGCAATATAGATTAACATTAGTGAAGAGGTTTGACTGCACAGAGACCATAAGTCAATCATTTGCAGATTCATATCAAAACCCTATCAGCGAGTGGCAAAAGACAAGCTGCATCTGGTAGCAGGCTTTATAGTGCCAAGTGAGTTAAAGTACTTCGATGCAGAGCTGTATGTGGCTTTAAGTCAGAATCCCAAACTTATTTTAGTCCGCACATGGCCCACCCACTTAATTTATTTACCACTTCTATCTGCACCTCTTTCCCGCACTGCATACTTTTTTCAATCACAGTTTTGGTAAGCCCACAAGCTAACTGTAGCCAAAAAGAGTAAAAAACAAACGTCACAGGAGAGTGTCTTTGAAAAGCAGAAAAGACTCAAAGATGAGACAACAGAAGACTCTTAAGAGGGTCAACAAAAAGAAAGCTGTGTTTAAAAGAAAATACCAGGAGTCCTGCTTAAGTTACTGGTTCATTCAACAGGTGATTCACATTCTCCAAGCCCACTTTGTATAATATGTGGTGACTGGCTATCCAGCGAAGCCATGAAACCTTCAACCTGCTTTTGCCACATGGAGACCAAGCATCTTGCATTAAAAGACAAAGCTTTGGAGTTTTTCAAATGAAAAAAAAATGTGAACACGAAGAACAAGCAATTATTGAAGGCCACCACTTTATCAAATGTGTCTGCACTGAGAGCATGATTCTTATTGGCTGACTGCATTGCTAAAGCTAAGAAGCCCTTTACTATTGGTGAAGAGTTGATCCGGCCTGTTGCTAAGGCCATGAAATTTTAGGACAGTCTGCAGTTCCAAAGGTGACACATGTTCCTTTTTTGGCTAACGCTATAACTAGATGAATTGATAAAATAGCAGAGGATATTGAGGGATAATTGTTAGAGAGGATCAATGAGTCACTGTGGTTCACTCTCCAGGTTGACAAGTCTACCGGTGTTAACAATAAGGCAGTAATACTTTTATTGTGCCACATATTTTCAGGAGGATGTGCATGAGGATATGTTCCATGCAGCTCTGTTGCCAACCAACACCACAGCTGCGGAATTATTCAAGTCTTTGAATGATTACATATCAGGAAAAATGAATTGGTCCTTTTGTGTCAGTACATGCATAGGTGGAGCAGCTGCCATGATTGGAAAGCTTTCTGGTTTCATGACTCGGGTCAAAGAGGTCGCTTCTGAATGTAAGTCTATGCACTGTCATCCATAGAGAAATGCCGGCTAGCTGAAAAATGTCACCTCGACTTAACATTTTTCAGGGTATGATTAAAATTATCAAAGTATATGCCCTTGACTCATGTCTGTTTGTGCAGCTCTGTGAAAAGATAGACACAGAGCACCCACTTCTCTTATACACAGAAGTGAGATGGCTTTCTACAGGTAGATCACTGGCCAGAGTTTTTGAGTTATGAGAGCCGCTCCAGAGATTTCTTTTAGAAAAACAGTCATCACTGGCAACACATTTCAATGACACAGAATAGATCTCAAAACTTGCTTACTTGTGTAATATATTCAACCTGCTTAATCGACTCAATCTGTCACTTCAGGGGAGAATGGCAATTGTGTTCAAGTCGGCAGATAAAGTGGTTGCATTCAAAGTCAAATTGGAATTATGGGGGTGACAAGTGAACATTTGGATTTTTGATGTTTCGAACATTAGCAGAGATTTTGAAAGAGACTGAGCCAGGGTCTTTCTTCCAGCTGGTGCATGATCACCTATCTCAGCTTTCAAAAGAGTTTGAGCATAACTTCCCAACCACAAAAGACCCCCGAACTTGGAAGGAATGGATTTGCAATTCATTTGTGAATAAGCCAGGTGAAGTGACTTTGTGCTAGAAGAGGATCAACTGCTTGAGATCTCAAATGACGGTGGCTTTAAAAGTATCTTTGAGACAACATCAAATCTGTATGTTCTGAATTAAAGTCAAGGTGGAATATCCTGAGATTGCCATAAAAGCACTGAAAAACCTGCTTCTATTTCCAACATCTTATCTTTGTGCAGCAGGGTTTCTGCAGTGACAGCAACCAAAACAGAGTAGACTGGACATAAGCAACACACCTTGGGTGCCACCGTCTCCCATCAGCCCTAGATGGGACCCCCAAGAAAACGAACTCAGGGCTCCCACTGATTCTGCATTATGGTGAGTTGTGTAATTTTTTCATTATATATTATGGTGTAATAATAATAGAAATAAAATACGCAATAAATGTAATGTGCTTTAATCACCCCCAAACCATTCCCTCATTCCCTGGCTTGTGGAAAAATTGTCTTCTACAAAACTGGTCTCTGGTGCCAAAAAGGTTGGGGACCATTGATTTAAAGAGTACATTGGATTTAGCAACTAAATGATTGGTGAGTCTGGTGTGATGACTTTAGTGGAATAATGGAGTAAAAGTCATATTTCAGTGTCTTGACTAGTATATGAGAGGTGAGAAAGAGGAGACTGAATGCTCTCTAAATTTTTGAGAAATTAACTTATGCTTGGAGTTACATGAGGATGTTTATTTTAGGGAGGTCTTCCCTTCCCTTCCCTTCCCTTCCCTTCCCTTCCCTTCCCTTCCCTTCCCTTCCCTTCCCTTCCCTTCCCTTCCCATATCTTCTTTTCCTTTCCCATCTCCCTTTTTTTTCCCATTTTCTTTTCTTTCCTTCATCTTTATTTTCTTTTAAATTTTCATTAGTTTGTTGCTTTCATGCAATATTATTTTATTCTGTTTGTATTTTTTTTTCTTAGATACAGTTCTCTATCTTTATTGCCACCAAATGGTCTCAACTCCAATAATCTCTTGCCTGAATTGGCTGTGTTTGTGTCCTACTGTTCCTATAAACATTCTCCCCCCTCCCCCCCCCCGCCCCATCATGTCCTTCATTGTACTTAAGCCAGAGAAAAGTGAACAGAGAAAAAAGTTGTTTAAAGTTAAGAGATATTCAGTCTGCTGGACTTAGAGTTGTAAATAGAATTTGGTTGTAAAATGATTCCAATATAGATATAGGCTGAACTTTAAGTGGGTTTAGATCATGTTAGCTGACTGGGCCTGCAGAACTGCAAACCCCTTTGGCCATATATTTCCTTATCCACTCTACAAATAGGATATTCGTGAAAAATTGCCATGATACCCCTAAAGAAATCTTTTCCCAGGGTTTGGAGAGAATGATGTTGGTCCAGAACAGCTTTGAGGAAGCAAACTGTGTGCCTATTTTATTTATAATTTTTAATCTTTAAAAAAAGCAATACATACGCATCATAGAAACATGTTCATTTTATTATCAGGTATGCCATTAGACGGTCTGGTCAATAAAATAATTTTTGTAATTTAGATCCTTGATTGACTTTGGGAAGTTTATTATTTAGAGATGCCAAGGGTGCCAGAAGGAGTCTAAAGGAGGTAGGTGATGAGTTGCAAATGGAATGCACATATTTCAGAGATGTGTCCTGCAGCAAACCAGCTAGTGTATCTCTGCCCCTCATCTCTTGTCAGTAAATGAATAAGATTAAAAGGCAAAATTTATTCTTTATCTAGCTTATATTTATCTAGTATTCTATGATCTCACTTCTTGATGTTGCTAGGTTTTATTAGATGTACAAACAATGATAAATATGCCCAATAATAAATACTATAATTCTCATAAGAATTTCCTGTATTGTGGTCATTTTTAGGCAAGATTTAATGATAAACTATATTGAGGGACTTTCTGCTTTTAAAGGTAAAATCCTTTTGAAAACTAGGAACTAGCTTATTTTTAAGCATTATGATGAATGACAAATTACACTTGTCAAAATAACTAAAAGTGTAAACAGGTGTTAATTTGGGATCTGGTCGTCCTTTGCTATATATATATATTTTTGTGTGTTTTTCATTCTGACCTTCCAGGGTTAAGTGCATATTTATAAAGGGGTATTTTTGCTACTAGAAAAAAATTTTTTATTTTAAAAAGTGGAAGAATGGTGTATTAGTGTCTTGTTGATTCTCTAACAACCTTGGTGGCTTAAAACAACAAAAATTTATTCTTTCACAGTTTTGGAGGCCAGAAATCCAGCAGAGCAACTCTCCTTCCAGGGGCCCTAGGGAATATTCTTGCCCTTATCTCTTCTAGCTTTGGTTAGCTCCATGCGTCCCTAGGTGTTTCTTGCTTTGTAGCCACAGAATTCTAATCTCTGCCCATGTTCACATTACCTTGTCCTCTTCCCTGTGTCTTTTAGAAGGATGTTTGTCATTGGATTTAGGACCCATCTGGATAATCCAGGATGATCTCAACTCAAAATCCTTATTATCGCTTCAAAAACTTTTTTCAAGTAATTTTACATATATGTTCTAGGGGTTAAGACATACCTTTTGGGGGCCATAATTTAACTCAATATAGCTGGTTATTATAATATTATATTATGACTTGATTACGTATTTTTGAAGTTAATTTTGATTGTATACTAGTTAGGTTTTGGCCTATGTATTATTTTGGATTGGTCATATATTTAAATAACTTGTTAAAATAGATGTAAAAATTTATAATTTCAGTTTCAAAGGTTGTATAGAATATGCATTGGATTTATGCTATTTCTTTATAGTGTCACTTTAACTTCTAAGTAGAAATGCCCATAATCTTTTATTATTATTATTATCATGTGAAACATGCTGTAGATTACATACATCAGACATTTGTAAATGGTTTTGGCAACTATTGTACTATTGTCTTTTTATATTCAATCTTTATAATTTAGCATATTTGTAGTATCTTATATCACTGTTTACAATACTATTTGTAGTATCTTTTGTAATTCAAATAGTGAATTTTTCTGGTGTTGAAAACTGAGCCTAAAAATCAGCCATATTGGAATGGAATTTGATTTGGTTAAGAAACACTGTGAAGAAGGCCAAAAAATCATGCTTTTAACTATTTCTGTCCTTTTGAAGAGAACAATGAGAAATATGAGTGCTAAGTCTGAAAACAAAAGAAATACATGGTAAAAATATGTATAGAATCTATACATCAATGACTCCATTGACATTTATTCCTATGTGAGTAGTGGTCTTAGATTATGTATGGTATTCAAGGAAACAGTACCTATCATAAAGTGCAATTGCTTTGTAGATGTAATTTTGTATTCTGTGTTTTCTATGATTTATCATAATCTTTCTCATCTTATTTCAGATAGATACATAGTATTCTTTCATTTGGATATGCCTAGTTTACCTCACCAGTTTCCTCTGATCTATTTGTTCTTTCTACTATTTTTGCAGTTATATATAACACAATGATAAAAATATTTGTGCATACATTTTTCTCATAATGTAGTTATGATAGATTTCATGCAACTCCAAGTCAAAGAACATGAATATGTTTAAAAGTTTTGTTATATTAATAAATAATTTTCCAAAAGTGTTAAAATATTTTTATTTCAACCAGCAATATATGAATTTGACTCAGCATTGTATTATAATCCTTTTCATGAACATTTCATATCAATTTGTTGAATTTATTTTTTGTACTCTCAAGTTTTTATTGATATCATGAATAACATTTAAAATGTTATGTTTCTGAGATATATCCATGTTGCTATTCTTTATTCATTCCAACTAATAAATATTATCTCATTTTATAAATAAAATAAATTTATTGATCTATTCTTATGTTATGGACACTTATGTTAGTTCCAGTGTATCATTAATTTAAACATATGTATCCTTGTGCACCTCCATGAGATTTTTTTTAGGGTATCTATTTAGAAACAGAGTTCTTGATTCTTAAGTATGTGTATCATTAATTTTTCTAAATTGTCTAATGATAGTTTTATCATATAGGAAATGATCATTGATATATGAGTGGATTTGTTCATGGGTACTTTATCTTACCCCATTGGTCTATTTTACCATGCCCATGCTGATATCATCCTGTTCTGTTATTACAGTTTGGTAAAAATTCTGATATGTGGGTGAGAATTCCTTAAACTTCATTCTGTTTCAAAGTCATCTTGCTATTCTTAGCATGTTGGATTTATCACATGAACTTTCAGTAAGTTTTCAATGTTCCTTGCTATTTTGATTGAATTTGAACTGAAATTTTATTTGAGGGAGAATGACTTATCTACAGTAGTGAGTCTTCCTATCCATGAACTTGACATTTCATTTATTTAGGTTTCTTTTTCTTGGCATTGTATTATAATCCTTTTCATGAACATTTCATATCAATTTGTTGAATTTATTTTTTGTACTCTCAATTTGGATATGTGTGCCCGGACATCTCAACATGTTACAATCATGCGTACAAATGTTACAAAGCATAATTGTTTGTTTTATATAATTATGTGATAAAAATTTAAAGCAGATGCTTTAAACACACACACACACACACACACACACACACCACCACCACCACCACCACCACCACCACCACCACCACCAAACCTCAGGAATCCCTCCTGTGCTATAAATCAATAAACTAATAAGGTCTATACCTTGCTTTCCTTGTTTACATAATTTTATTTTGCATCTTTCTGAAACGTTACACATCCTTTTATTTCAGGAGAGTTAAGACAGAGGAAACACTCTTTTAAGAATTTTTAAATCTCTCTTTTTCTGACCACTCGTTCTTTACTTCATGTCATTTATGGTGCATTCTGGATTTAAGCTCTCAATAACAGCCAATCTCAATTTTATAAGCTAATGCTTGGTTGATGTAAATAATCTATGAAAGCTAATGTATGCTCATTATTTGGTTGCTATATGCCAAGAATGTAATGGTGGCCCAGTCTTAGAATTTCTAAATGTAAAAAAAAAAAAAAAAAAAAAACTTTTTTTAATAGAGTAAAATACCAACATTTAAAAATTTACAATATTTATCCTCAAAGGTTATATAATTAACTTTAAAGATCAACTAGGAATAGGAGGTACAGGAACTAGATTCTAATAAGTTTAGCTAGAAGCCAGGGCCCTATATTGAGCATTTCTGTGTCAGAAATTATTGCTTGAGTATACCCTAATCTTAGGGACTATTGAGGCATTGTTTTGGATAGCAGAAAGACACTCACAATCAATAATAATCTGGAGAGAACTTTCGGTTGCTAAGTAGATATTTTTCGAATTGTCACTTTGGTCTTTGTTAACTGAAAAGTAGGTATGTGTTAATTGCAGTTTCCATTTAAATGGAAGACACTCACAATCAACAATAATCTGGAGAGAACTTTGGGTTGCTAAGTAGATATTTTTCAAATTGTCACTTTGGTCTTTGTTAACTGAAAAGGAGGTATGTGTTAATTGCAGTTTCCATTTAAATGGACTTTGATCTCTTGGTTCTCAGAACTCTTCAAACATTAAGTAAATATTTTCCATAATAATGACCATTTCCATAATTTTTATGGTAGAAGAAAATGCAAATGAGAAACTTTCAAGTAATAGATTAAAGGCAAATTTCCTAATGAATATTGTTGGAATTAGCTTGCTGTGGATGAGTCATATTTAATTTATTTAGATGCTATACTCATCATGAATATAGTTTCAGAACAAATACAAATTAATAACAATGTTGCAGTTTTCACACAAATGCTGTAATAGTATTAAATTTTGTTAAGCCAGCCACAATTTGTCATCCTTTTGTTTTAGTAGACTAAAGAGAAAGCAAACCTTTAATAGAGAAATTCTGCTTGTGATGAGAGGTGAGAGCTCACTGGAGGTGAGTAGATTCTTTTGGTTCACATGTCCTTCCTCCCTGGATAGAACCTAAAATTCTGTCTGCCTCATGCCTTTCTCTGGAATTGGAGCTGTGACAGGGATGCTATGGAGCCAGCTCATGGTTGTCAGTCCAAAGTACTAAGGGACCTGTAAGATTGAATTCACTACCTGTCCCCATTTATCTTAAGACTGAGTATGTCTGGTTAGTGACAGTGGCCTGCTCTAGGACCAGGAGTGGTACACAGGAAGAACAGGACTCGAGGCAAGATTAAGATACTATTTTCTGGCTTATTCATTATATATAAATAAAACCTAAAGGAAAAATCAGAAGAAATTATACTACTTAGTGTATTATTTAACTGTTCAGCAGTTTTTTGTTTTTTGTTTTTTTGTTTTTTTAACATTTTGAACACCTATTATATGTCAGGACATTCCTTGACACTTCCTTTGTAAACTTAGACAAATTGCTTAACTTCTTCAGACTTGAGTTTCCTAATTTGGGACATTAATAGTTGAAATATGGCGATGTCTTCGGCCCCTCCCAGTTCTAATATTGTATGATTTATCTTTGTATTTGACAGATGAATGTCTTTACACAATACTGTTATGCAGGGGTGCTGTTTAAAATATTTAATAACAGATACAATAAACTGTGGAGGCTTAGATACCACAAGCAACCATGTGAGTGTGACTTGCGGGGAGGACAGATTGGCGGTGTGAGCAGCAGTGGTGGCTGATAATGGATGTAAATGGGCACTGACTATTTCCCTGTCAGGATGCCACTGCCACCGTTGGGCACGTCTGTCTTGCTGTGATCTGGTCTGACCAAGGAAAGTGCTCAAATAGGGATTGGAATGCAGGAGCTAAGACGGGTTGATTGACAGGCCTGGCAGACTACTAGGCACCGGAGTAGTGCCCTCTAGGTTTCCAACTGTGGTTCCTAAGGCAGTGTTGGCCTGAGTGTCTGAGAGCATGTTGGCTCAGAAAACAACTTTTGTCCAAGTAGCATGTATTTAAAAATATTGACCAGTACAGGCAAACTACTACACACCAGCCACATTCTGGATGAAAATGAGTTCTAGGGGTGACTTTCTATATTAACTATCCTTCCTCTGTAATCTAGCTAAGATTCTTGTAATGGATTCCTGATAAAAATAATGTTTTTCATTAAAAATAGATACAGCCATTGATTTTCCTCTGTAGAGCTTTTTACAACAACAATAAATATTTATTGAGAATCTACTACATGACAGTCTCTGTCCTAGGCACTGTGGATACAGTGGTAAACAAAGTTTCTATCTATATAGAGTTTGTTAATATTTTACAGATGAGGAAGGAGGAGACTAGGCCAGGAGGAATAACTGGCCCAGGTGAAGGTTGAGAACAAGAATCCCAGGCTTCCATTGCCTTCAAGAGTGACCATGCTAGCACTTCTTTTTGGTCAGTTTTTAACCCCTCAGCTTTGTCTTGTTTTAGAAATCTGTCTATCTATCTATCTATCTATCTATCTATCTATCTATCTATCTATTATCTATTATCTATCTATCTATCTATCTATCTATCTATCATCTATCATCTATCTATAATCTATCATCTATCTATCATCTATCTATCTATCATCTACCTACCTCCCTACCTATCTGGTGTGACATAGAGTTAGAGTTGGCACCTCTTTCACTTTGTAACTAGGAACACGAATCCACAAAATACCTGGCAGATCTAGGTATGCTTATGTTCATATGTGAATCAAATTTATGAGCATTAGCTACATTCTCTAATACACCACTGATAAAGACAACCAGTAACATACACTGAGAAAGCTGGAGGGGAAAATAAACACAAACTCAATCAGGTTAGATAGATCTGAGCTTGCTCTGCACACAAGGGAAATACGAGCTCATTTATAATCACATTGGACAGATGCAGAAAAGTACTCTAACCCCAATGTATCTGCCACATTGAAATGTGGTGTCAGGTAGCCTCAACATTAGTACTTCTCTGGTTAAATTCTGAAGACCCTGTTTGAAATGAGTTTGTTTGAAACTGATCTTCATTAAACAACCATTCCTATTTAATATTTTTGCATAATTTAGTCAATCATTAACATAACAAAGAAGGACCTGAGGTTGAGAAGAGGGCAGAGAACGAAGGAACAAACAAAAATTCATTCATACATAGTTCAAATAAACATTCCTACCTACCTTAAAATTATTGTGAACATTAAATAAAATAAAATAAAAATACTTTGTAAACAATAGTGTAATATGTAAAGTAATGTTATCATGATTATATATTTCACGATGTCCATGGTGGATCCAAAGATTAAGTGAGTCTGATTCATTCTGTTAACAAAAGTATACTTGTAGTGAGTGAGAATCAGACACTTTAACATTATAAAGAGGACATTCTTCTTATAATTTTATATTAATAATGCTTTATATTTGAATAGTTCTTTACAATTTATAAACTATTCGAAGTAATACAATGACTAAGTTGAATATAATTTTGAAAACTGCTTTTGAAGGCCAAATGGAACAAAACACAGACAAAACACAGAATTGTTTTCTGTGCTAAATTCAGAAATCACAAATATTTGGTAATAAATAATTTTTAATGTATAACATTTTTTAATTTCCATATTCTTTAAAAATCTTGAATTTCAAAAGACATATAGTTGAACTTATTAAAAAATAATGTTAGCTTTATGGATATAGTAAAGTTGGCTTTTTAATTATAATTACTTAATCAGTTCCATAGAAAGCAAAAGTTATAGATTTCTTCCTATTTATTTCTGGAACTTATTGTATATAAATTGATAGATATACATAGGTGCATCATGCTCCTACCATTTGTCTACAGAATTATGGCCTCATGATGACCTTAAAATACTTCATTAAATTTTTGGAGGGACAGAAGTAATTTCAAAGATCAAGTTTTAGCACTATTTTAAGAATCACTATTTTTTCTATAGATATATTTTTGATCATCAGCCAAATATGTTTAAAAATCTAGTAATTTATAATGATTATTTTCATAAGTAATTCAGAGTATTTTGAGAATAACAGGGAGAAATTATGTACACAATACAAAAACTGAAGTGCGGTTTAAAATTGAAGCATACCCATTTGACTACATTTTCATAAAAACATACTTATATGATCAAAACAGATCAAGAAAAAAAGTGAAAAAATTTCAAATACAGTGGTTTAACACTGTTTATCTGAATCTTGGACATCTTTTTTTGGCTTTTTATTAGAACATTTGGTGATATGCTAGATAAAATATTAACTTTTGGCTATTGTGAGTTATATTTCTGTTCTTAAAACAATACCCAAGGGACATTTTGTTACAACATTATATTTTAATTAAGCAGATTTCCATGCAATTGCCTTGTGTATTTTATGTCAATTGAATAAATAAATATCTTAATCTCTGAAAGTAATTAAACAAACTATTATGCTGCTTTTATATTAGAATGTCCTTACTTCAACTAATTGGATTTGTCGAATTGATCTTGATTTACAATGTTATTTTTTATATAGCAAAATTGCTTCTTCTGTGTACCTCCTTATAAGTTTTAGTTTTTTAAAAAATCAAATGTTTATTAGTATTTTAGTTATTTGCAATAATCTTTTATAGATTATATGGTATTTTATTAAAATAATTTTGTGTAATATCTTTATTTTATTTGTTTACATCAAAACATATTTTAAACAAATTGATAACTTGTCTTTTAGAGAACAGTTACCACTATAAGCAGACCATGTTTGTCTTAGTGTTAATTTTGTGAACTTTAAAGTCCATTATGAAATGTAAATTTTATACAGCTAAACAAATAAATATTATACATGTGGATTGAAAATACCAGTAAAATGACATCAAATACACTTCATAAGATAGATGTACAAATGCATTTCAGTTCTTTTCTCATCAGTCTCCTTTATATTTTTAGACAGCCTTTATGTGAATACAATGACTTCAATATCAAACATTTTAAATGATGCTTGAAATATCAGTCACTTGACTTTGATGTCACACACAATTAAATCCAACCCATCTTCTCTCAGTTAATAACAGCAATCTCACCAAGTCTAGTGCCTAATTAATACCAGCTATTTGTCACAAAGAGGTGACACATGTATATCAGAAAGCTTGAAATATTGTTTTGTGCTGAAGTGCAGCAAGCCAGCCCTGCAGTATAGAATCTGTGTTATGTATGATTGGCTTTAAAGATTTCAAAGGCCCCAGAGTTTAGTGTGTTCAAGCTGGGATGCGACAGTGCATAGAAGGTGTTACTGATGTGACGGGTCCCTTTAGGCTGCTAAGTAGGAAGGTATTTAGAAAAAAATGCAGCTCTCACTGAAAGGTTCAGACTTGATTATTCAGTTAGGTTAAGGGCAGAATTAAGAATAAAGTCCCTATGGTAATTTGCTTAACCTGCCACTTTAAAGCTACATGACAGAGTACACAATCATAAATTGTCTTATTTTTGTTGCAAAGGATTTTCTCCTTTTGTTCCACTCAAAAACTCTCTTTACCTATATTATTCTATATACAGTTAAAATGGTATCTATCAAAGAAGTAACACTCTTCCTTCTTAATTCACTGACAATATGTAATAAGAGACTGATACATTTAAATAGCAATTACTAGTCATTAAGTTAGGTGAAAATCAAGCAAATACAGGTAAAACATAAACTATACGCATTTATGAAAAAAAGCAGAAAAGCAGGGTCATTTTGGTCAAGTACTGAAGAACTTATTCATATGTGTTAACACTCAGAATTCAGATCAAAGCATACATTGTTATGAAATTTATACATGTGCCTACCTATAACCAAATGGCTATTATATTTTTATAATTTAGATTTTTCTTATATATAAGAATTATCTGCAGGGGTATGGAGAAAAATATAGTGCTGCTAAAACATTGTATTAAACAAGTGTTCTCTCTTCTTTCTTAAGAAAGAAGAAAAACCTCAAGAAGTTGCCTGATTTAGATTTAATTGTAGTTGCCTTACAATTTTCCTCACTGCTCCAGCCTGTGCTGGAGGGTTTGTTTTTTTCCCTCAGAGGGATGTTTAACTTTAAGTTTACTAGCCAAGTAGTAATTTTTACTCTAATTCATTTCTTATTGAAATCAATGGGGAGAAAGGGCTGATTGTTTGAAAAGACAGATGAGTACAACAGTGCTATGAAACAGTGACTACTAGAAAATGGAGATGCTTTAAAAGAATGAAGAGACCCTACTTCTCTCAGTGGTTAGAAGGCTCTAAATGACCACTTATTGAGGCAGCTGTGGTTGAAAGTAAACAATGCTGGTGGACACTAAAGCAGCAGACAGCAGACCAGCAGCGCAGTCTCATTCTTTTAGGCCAGCACAATTTTCAAAAGGCACCAAGTTCATGTATCCCCTCCACCCCAGGTGGGAGATTAAGGGGTGTTTCTAGGGATTTAAATGTAACTGAAACAAACAAACAAACAAACAAACAAACCAAAAAACCCTGAAGTTTCTTTAGATATAAGATGCTAAATAAATGATTGGACTGTTTTTATTTTTCACTGGAAACACAGCACCCCTCTCTCCAATTTGAAACATTTCTTATTCATCTGCCTTTAACTAAATTTAATGTGTTTGTTCTATTAAACAGTCTAATTTCTGGACATATTTCAAGCCCGGAAATAATAGCAATGTAATTGAGTTTGGTGTGTCTGAGGGGGTACAGGATAGGGTGAAGGCTTCTGTGTTGCCTCTGACAGGTCCTATAGAAACTAGAAACCATAGAATGTGTCCCACAAAGGACAGTGGCACACATTCGCAAGTTCATAACATGGTTGTTCATATGAATGTTGCAGCAGTTTCTGTCTCTGACCTCTAGCTCCTTTATTAGCCTTTCAAATGTCACGTCAGCCAGACCATTTCCAGGTGCAGAATATAGCTTTAGCCCTGTATCCATTCAAAATTGTACATCTTCAGCCAGTTTGGGACCAAAACACTTAGTACATTGGTTACCCTGGAGAGAGGGTTAGGGCGCCCTCCTGAGTATTCCACAGTCAGTTCTAGGCGGTTTAGGCCAGCCAGGCAGGAGATCTAGAGAGGAGAGAAATAAGACACTAGATAAATTACGTCTTGAGAGAATTATGTGCATTTTTGGTCACCTCCCTTCTGTTTTGTTTCTTCTCACTCCAATATAAAAACTCTAATTGAGATTAAGTCAGAATATGAAAAAAATAAATATATTAAGTTCCTTCTCTGGTTAAGATACTCTGGTAAGTATCTGCCAGGTCGAAGGGAGAGAAACCACTAAGGCTCTCCTCCTCTGATGACAGTGGCTCCCGTTTCTTGTGGGAGTCATTTCACTACATCTTCTATTCAGTTACTGGCAAAATATGGTGATTTCCTCTTTTAAAAGAAGACATTAAAGTATATAGGCATTCTAAGATTTGTAAGATCTTATGCTTTCAGAAGAAATTAAAGGGTTGAAAGAGTTGAAGATGTATTTTGATTTTCACGGACCTAGAGGCTGGTATGAGGCCCACTAAAGTTCACTATTTTTCCTTGGTGGGTACTTTAAAACATCACCATTTAATCGGAATGGGAAGTAGATATTATTTTCTTATAGAATTTCCATCCTTATCTAGTCTGCAAACAAATATTCAGAATACTCTTCAGAATGGTTTTGAAATTACCCTTAGTTTTTAATCTTTTCATAGCTTGTTTACCTATCTGTTGAGATCCTAGGTCTGGGCATATGGACCAATATGATTATCACGGCACATAGTTTGGGGGCCCCTAAATTTTCTGAAGTAAGGTGTTTAGAATTTTCTGAACAAAGACAAGTCCAGTAACTCGCATAACTTAAACATGGGTTGCTTTTGCGCTTTTTATTTTGTCAGCTCCTTTAAATTACAGTTACCTCTAGGATGCTGCTCAGAAAGTAACGGAATGTGCAATGCTTGTTAATTGGTTTTATAAACCTACATGGAGTTTATCAATATACATAATTTTTCTTCTTTGGAGTGCGGAAGATGAAAAACTCATCTAGGGCTTGCTGACTGATTTCTTTTAAGTTATAGTTGATTTACTCAGTGTATTGCAGTTACTTGTGATAATAGTAATCCAGTTCAGTTACTTAACCACAAGTGAACATTTTTTCATTGTGTGTATTAAAAAATTCAAGGACTTTTATTTTGTAATTACCCTACATAACAAACTTTGACTGATATGCAGTGTCAGGTAATTGATATTCTTGGCCAAGCACTGGAATTTTATCTGTGCTTTAATTAAAATCTCACAGTGCGACACCTTCATCCCTTATTATGTTTCCAAAAAGGATGCCACATGAAATGAAGTTTTATTATATCTATTTGTTTATTAGGAAGGAAATTTCTACTTTGTTATTTAATATAGGTTTTATAGTTTGATATCATAAGATAAATAAGAGGGTTATTTTTATATGTTTTGAAAATACACAGTTGATACTATCAGGCTTAGTAAATAAAGAAAATATAACATTCTTTAAAATTTAGCTCTTGATATCTTAAATTTATTGTTAAAGGACTGACTACCTAAGTCTATATGATATATACCTTAGATAAAGATGTGAGATTTATATATATTTTAAAAATCTCAAAACTTTAATATATCAATGGGATCTAAAATTTGTGAAGGGATAGGCTTGGGTCATTCCTCCTTTTGTATAATAGATAAGCTGGTGAGGGTACAGTCCTAGTCATAAAAATGCCAAAGCATCAAACAAAAGAAGTGGTCAAGGGAAGAGATTTGGTTGTGAAAATAGAGAGATTAAGACTTAGTGGTATACTGTAGACAGAGCAAATAAAAAGCAAGATCAGAAACAGAGCAGAACATTAGAATCAGATTGTCCAGTCAAAACCAGACTTACCACAGAGTAAAGTCAGGTTGGCAAACTAAGGTTAGGAATCCTGGAGGTCAGAGTCAGGAGGGCAGTGGGAAGCACCATGATTTAAGCACACAGACTGGGATGAAGTGGGGCCAGAGAGGGGGATTACCAACTGAGAGGATGCCTAGGGTTCTCTAACATCTGATTACCCCTGCTGACTTCAATTCCTCTTGACCTTACTCATAGGTTAACCCCTGTACACCCGATGTGCTTACTTCCAGCAGAGTTCCAATGTTTAATTTTAATATAAATTTGGGTAACATCAAAGGCATCCGCATGCCCCGTGTTTCAGTAGCTTCTTGTTTGTGTGTTTTTATTGATGAAGCATTAAGGATTGCATCCATACATAATATATTTTAGGAAAATTATTTCCAGAAACAAATGCAAATATCCAAATAACTGATAGTTCTTTTCAAATTCCTAGTGTGTGAGAAATAAATGCATACATATGTATTTAAATTGAAGAATGCTAGCGACTTTGAAAATGCTGACCATTATAAATGGCTTCTAATTCTAGTTAAAACAACACGTAGCCTTTACTTGATGTATGCTGGAGAGGTGGTACCCATAATTTTTTAAAAAGGAAATGGAAGACCAAGTCTTCTGTGATTTATACAGTGACCTGTGAACTTAATTCACCTATAATCCAAGTTTTTGACCACAAATTATTCACCCTTCTCCTGTGGAGACTGAAATATGCATTCACATTCATTTCTACAGTGCTTTAAATGTTTATAATATATTATTTCATTGTATTTGTTACATTTAAACATACTCTATATAAATGCTTATGTTTAATTTACATATGACATACTCTTAACGTGTGAGCTCAGTTTATTACCTTTTACTATGTCATCGACCTAAACAGGAGGTATGAAATGTATCTGTAGAAAAACTTCTTTTGAGAAACCTCTAAAATATTTTTGTTGTGTAATTTTTTCAGCTTTTAATGGAGTTAACTTCATCAACTCTCCTTATAGTCAAATGTTCCAGCACCCAAACTTAATAAGTAATCCAAATTACTTCCTAAGAAGTTAATAAAGGAGAGTTTCTGGGTTTGTAGACTTAGTCATGTGATGAGCTGAAGCAATGAAGTAATAAATGTGATAATGCCATTTTACAAACTGAGAACCTACAAACAAGTAAATAATCCATGCTGTGCCTACTAAATTTGTCTCGATGCTTCTACTAAAAAGGATTTCTGTTTGAAATAAAAGTGAAGGGCTGCTTTGTTAAATATTAAATTCTAGAAGATTAAAAAAATACAATTTCCTCTCCTACTCTTGGTATTTCCCTTATTCTATTGCATGGCATTCTTGGAAATCACTGTTGTATTGTTTATTTTTTAAATTAAAATGCCATAACAACTGCAGTGTTTTTGCATTGTATGACTATTTTATTGCATGATGAAATAGGATGATTGTGAAAACCTTAAAATGCCCATTTTTTTTTTAATTTGAATATTTTACTAGAAAAACCCTACTGAGATACATCTTCTTTTCACAGGTGCCCTGGAGGGTCTCACAGAAGGGAGATCCAATAGATAGTCTATATATATATATATATATATATATATATATATATATATATATATAGACTATTTATATATATAGTCTATCTATATAGTTCTACAACTCAGTGCATTTACATCTCATAAAACAGAGGGACAAAGATAGCTTTCTGTTTTAAGTGAAGTACTAACATCTTATCTAGTTATCACATCTCACCCCTAAAGTTCTGCTCCTTCCATATGGGTAAAAATGACTGATCTGTTTTCTCCTCAAAGTGCTCAAACACTTTTTCTCTGAAGTTGTTAAATCAGGAAGAATGATAATAGACTATGCATTCTGTTTATGCACATGGGAAGGCTTGATTTATAATATTTTTTTATTTCCAGGCACTTCTTTATAAAGGAGAAATAAATTTATATCTCAGATAAGGCACCTGTGTTCATGTAATCACTAAATTTGCAATATCATTTTTCTATAAACTTCAAATAAATGAAAAAACCTGGCATGGAAAATGGCATAATTAAATTCAGTTTTTAATTATTTTCTTCCCTTAAATTACAAATGTCTGTGGGATTTTTATATATTTTGGGTTTAATAACAGTGTTTATAGCTATGATACTATACTGATGTTTTATATGTATGAAGTACCGATAGGTTTAAAATGCTTTGGGTGCACTATTAATTTTTGATGGATAAATCTTTTTCTTAAATTTCAATAATATTTTTCCATGGAAAATTAATTTTACTCAAAAGCAGGAATATATGTATTTTAGACTCTGGGATAAAATAGCAAGAATTTGATAGCATTGAAAAATGGATACAAGAGGAAAATGGTTAAAAAATAAATCCTTGACCTCTTATTTGGAGAGACTATAATTTTAAAGTACTTAATACCTTCTGATTTTACTACTTATTTAAGAAATCTAAATCATCATGAAATATTAATAACAATTATTTAATGTGTTTGTATTTTAGCAGTGTGATGGGAACAGAAGCAAATAGAGAAGGTTGTTAGTTCTTTCAATCATTACTTTTATATTGGAAAAATGTTTAGCTTTTATTATTTGTGCTAGTGTAGAACACCAGAGATTCAGTTGATTTGGTTATTTCAGTCAAAACATGTCAAAATTTTTAGCAGACTCAATTCTCCACATAAGCCACATGTATCCAGAAACCACCTTCCCACCAAATATGGTGTAGACTGAGACTCAAGAGTTGATCACATAAAGATTCTGGACTTTATGTAGCAAAATGTCAGACTTTATGTATCATTAAATCTGCTTTTCTGAATTCTAATTTCAAACTACAGATTACATTTTAGTAACTCAATACGATTATGGAAATGATACTGTCCCATTTTAGTGTAGTCTCTGGTCTAGTGAGTTTCAGTTTGCTTGAGAAACATAATGGAATCTGTTAATTTTCTATCAGTCTTCATTCAAATGCACCAATTTAATATTTTTCCTCATCAGAATAAAGGTTTTTATACTGGATTAAAGATAAAATTACATGTAATCTATCAACCTCAAAATGTTCTTTGTCTGGGCAAAGTGCCATCACCGTATGGTTGTTATATAATGGTTGTTATATAATAGAGTCCCATCTGATTCTAGAACCTAAAGGAGACTTTGTATCTCTTCAATATAAGCTGTAAAGGGGCATTATCCAGGCATTTTTGCAAAGAGCTTAGAAATATTTTAACCCATCAATACAAGTAGCCATTGCATGGAATGAGATTTCAGATCCAGCATGCTTATTTTTCTGGCTTACAAGTAAGAATACAGTATTATAATAATCTAATTAGAACAACCAAGGGCAAGTAGTATTCCTTACATCTCCTCCTTTTGTATCATTGCTTGACCTAAACTTAGTTTTTTGATAACTGTCACCTGCACAAGCCTCTTTCAACAGCAATGTGTCCTTTCTTTCTAATGGTTCTGAGTTAGGAAACATTGCTTTTTAAACTTTGATGCGCATATGAATCTCCTACATCTGGGGACATGGAAGAAGCCCATTTCTGATCCAGGAAGTCTGGGAGGCTGAGATTCTGTATTTCTAACGGACTCCCAGGTGATGCTGATGTTGCTGGCATATGTAGCAAGAGAAGTACTTTCTGGTTTAGGAAGAACTAGGAAGAGACTTTGGATCTCAGTAAAACTTAGGCCTTCTCTGACTTTTAATTTGTTGTCTGGCTGAAGAGGAATTGGTGGGTGCCATGAAGTGCTGACCATATGCTCATATAGAGTGTATTCTGTAACCTTTCCTTAGCATAGCACTTTCAATAATCTCCCAGGATTAACCAGATCAGAGGAGGTGCTGTGGGTAGTCAGCAGCCTTCTAGAATTTAGATGGTGACGAGAGAGAGAGAGAGAGAGAGAGAGAGAGAGAGAGAGAGAGAGAGAGAGAGAGAGAGAGAGAAAGAAAAGAATATATAAGAGAGAGTAAACTCAAGACTACCTGGTATATCTAACATAGGAGTTAGAAGAACTGTTCCTGCAGCCTTGTTTGGCCCACCACTTCTACCTAATGCTGTATGACTGAAATTCTTGAAGTGCTGGTATAGTGTGTAGCAACATGGCACAGTGCAGATAATCTGTCAGATATATTTAGATTTAAGTTTTGTTTTTTTTTCTAGTCTCCTATTTACCAGGTAAGTAGCCATGGTTAAGTCACTGACCCCTCAGATACAATTTATTAGTTAGTAGAAACTAAAACTGCTTAATAGGACAAATAGATACAGGGATTAAACAAAAACAAATTCTAACTGTTAAGAACCATAACAATGGATTTTAAAAAAAAAACAACTAGATTATGACACATTTAATATATATTGGTTGGATGAGTTTTTTTGAACGAGTTTGCTTTAGTGCTTCAAAATGCTCTCTTAGCCTAGCTAAGTCTACCACTGGCAATTGCTATCATCAGTTATTACTCTTTTACTTTGGAATGCTGCTATTTCTTAGATTTAAAATGGCTTTTCTCAGAATGAAAATCTTAGTGCGTCTTCTCCATTCCACTAAGTCTTTTTCTTTGTTTTCTCAACATGCTATTCAGCATGTGTGGAACCTTAGGTCCCTTCATGCTGGGAATCTCCAGTAGGCAGAAGTGGCTATCCCTATCATCTTTATTCTCTTGGCTGGGCAGGAGAACGGATGTGCGTTTATATGGCAAGCTGAATAACAGATTGAATAGCAGCTTCACTTTATTCAAGCTCTGCTCCTTATATGTGAGGTGAAATTTTTTTTTTTATCCGTTGTTTCTGGGCAATATGTCCCTGAGGCAGCAAAATACCATGGCAGGTTATTCATTTGTGATGCAAATGAAGTTTTTGAGTATTCGTTGCTTTGGTCTTTTTAAATGTAGATTCTTTATAATATGCTGCTCCTTCTAAAATAAACCTGGGCCTTCTGGCATGAGAGCTTCTAGAACAGAGCCATCAATCGATTGATTTCTGCTGTTCTTTCTTGAAGATTTTTATGGAGTGGAGCCTGTCAACAATTAGAGTTTGGGTAAACCTGTATTATATTTTCATCTCTGGGATTCTAAAAAAGCAGGAAGAATTTTCATTTCTGGTAACTTACAGATACTAAATGTTAATAATGGTGATGACTATTAGGTTGCTAAATGGGCCACCTGTTCTCACATAAAATAAATATTCCAGGTTATATTTCTTGGACTATGGAGAATGAACCTTGATAATAACAATGATGAATATTCAATTCTTGCCTCTCACCTAGATTCCTTTCATTCTAACATTTTGTGAGCACTCACTATATAACAGATGCTGTGGTAGATGCCAGTATTTCTTTTTCTTTCTTTCTTTCTTTCTTTCTTTCTTTCTTTCTTTCTTTCTTTCTTTCTTTCTTTCTTTCTTTCTTTCTTTCTTTCTTTCTTTCTTTCTTTCTTTCTTTCTTTTCTAAAATGCTGGTTTCTATTTTCAAAGAACATGAAGTCACTGATAAAGTGCTACAATCACACCTAGGTCCAGGGACTTATTGCTGATTTGGAGGTGGGGAAAGGTGGCCAGAAAGTTGTCTTGGTCTATATGATAGAGGAAGTAGTAAAGGTCAGTAGTTAAGAATACAAGCTTTGGAGGGAAACAGTTCTGGGGTATCAAATTCAAGCTGTGCAATTTATAAGTTGTGTGGCCGAGACCCTAGAACAAGGTGTTTAATCTTTCTGTCTTGGTTTCCTCATGTTTAAAAATAGGCAAAGATTTCTACCTAGAAAGATATTTGCAAAGTATAAATGCAATGACAAGTATAGACCAGGTCACAGTCATAGCCCACGGTAAGCACTCAATAAAGGTAACTGTAACAGCTGTTACAATGTGTGTTGACATTTATGCTTTTGTTTGAATAAACAAATGTGAAAATGTTTTACAACTTCAAGTTTCATGGACTTTTCATGGTATTGGCTTGATCTATCCTAATTTTAATTATTCTTCTAAACATTCTCTAAGAATCCTCCAAATATACTGATATTGACTTTATACTTGCTCTATTTCCAAATTTTCTGCTCAGAGTTTAGAGACAACTGTAGGGAGAAACAACCAGAGGAGATGGTATGTACAAGATATTATGACAACATTAGTGCAGTCCTTTGTCTACAAAGGAGGGATGGGTTCTTAATGAGATTTTGGAATGATCTGACATGGAAATTCTTGATGAGCAGAAAGGCTCACTAGGGCTCATCTAAAGGATGATGGGATAATACTTAGCTACTGGTAAACATACCACCTGTTTGCATATATTAGCTTGGGCCATTTTCCCACTGCACATTGGAATTGGAATCCACACAAAGAACTCCACACAGCAAGGTGGTTTTGCTCAGTGTTTGTCTCAAGTTGGGCCAGTAAGCTCTTAGGCTCCCAGCTGGGCCTGAAACCACCTTGAGCAATATGGAGGCACAGAACTCGGGTTTTAAATGGTAACTCAATTCATATTGGCTTTAGTAAATGAATCAGAAATTAATAGGCAATAACTCACAAATATTGGTGTCACCTAAGAGTCTACATAGTGCATTAGTATACCCAAATTGTTCTAGTATGTGGAAAGGTGCACAGGCTTAGAGTTATAAATGTGTATGAGTTAAAGCATACTTGGGTAACATAAATGGGTAATTACATCAATTGGCTATAATTAGTTTAAGCACATTTCCTTTAATTATTTTCTGATTTTTCACTAACTGGTATAATCATTGAGCTGACTGCTGGGTCATTAGGTAGTTACTCTCCATCATATTATTGTTGGGAGATAAATGTGTTTACATGTTTATATTGTCTCGACTTCTAGTTTTGAAAGAAAAAATTTAAAGCTCTGTATTACAAATGTAGGAAAAGGTGAAATTATAGCACATGCTCTGCCTGAATAATATACATTTAAAATAAATAAATGGATTTAGGTATTGATAATTACCACAATATCATGAAATACCAGATCTTCCTAAGAAATGTGTTAATTTAGAGCAAATTTTAAAGTCCATGGTTTAAAAATATTATTTGAAAATTCAGATCGATTCCTTTGGAAAGTCTTTAGATTAAGTTTACATTTTATCTTAAAAAGTAGATTAGATATGATTGAAAATATCCTGCCTTGATTTTTTGTATTATAGATAAGTCAAGTAAGATGATTTTTCAGAAACATTATTAGAACCATAGCAAAGCATGAAATTTCACCTACAGAATTCATTTAATTATATGTTAATATTAAGATAAAATGGTCATAATGTAATAATCAGTTCTTGTAATTTTGTAATCAAATGGTGAGTTTTAAACTGGAGTAAAAAATGTGAAAAGCCAAAGATAGGACTCTGAGGGATAGATTTTATTGTAATAGTAGTGTTTTGATATTTATTAATGTAATATTGATGAAGGGGAGTTGAAAATTAATACATGTATGTTAGACTAAGGTTGGAGTTGCTGCCTCAAACTATAATTGATTACATGAATCCATTTGTCTAATGGGGAAGCACAGTTACAAACCAGAGAATATGTCTTTTTTTCTGGTGAAAACCCTATAATGCAGCCCTAAATCTTACATGTGAGATATTTCCTTATAGTAGGTCTTATAACACCATAAGGAAATTTGATTTTAAAATTTTAATTGTATTTTTGTTTTATACCACTCATTTGTTAGAGGTGGTTTAAAATAAGAATGCATTTATGATGTCACAAAATTCTATAATACATGACATTCTAAATTTTCTATCCTTACTCTAGATTTTGAAAATTGACTTTTACAAAGGGTAATTATTCTGAAGACATTGCTTTTTATTTTGCTGTTATCACTAATTTTTACTGTTTAGAAAGTAAACTAATGACTTATTAGTTAACATCTGAGATTTTTAACATACCAATCACATTTTGAGAGCTCTTAAGTTAGCCTTTCTCAGTAAAAACATGTTTTGCTAAATTTTAGAATAAATATCATTTTCCTTTAGTGCGATCAAACAGTAAAAATCTCTTTTCTTTCTTTGTATTAAGAAGAGGGGAAACCCACAAGACATAGCTGACTTTTTCTTGACAATCGCTTGAGGAAAAATTTGTAATAAACAGCACAAGTTCTGTGTGCAATCGTTGAAAGCCAATTGCTCTGTAGAAAAATAGATTGTAGTTGTGAGTATCCTCAACAGTCAGGCCTCGCTTGTAAGATTCCAGCCTCTGAAATGTAACTTTCTTCCCTTTTTTTTTGCTGGATGAACAGCCTAATGTTCCATGCACTATACTAGAAGTAGCATTTTATGCAACATTGAAAGAGTCAATTAATTTGCATAATTTCATGAGTATTACCATGAATTTAGGTAGGCTAGCTGGCTCAGGAGCCTCGTCTGTCCAATATATTCTTTTTTCTATTTTGACAGATTAATCATTTTTATAAACAATTAATTATACTTATGACAAACTGAATACTATACCCAAGGGTTCTAAATTTTTATACCAGAAAACTAATATTAATGTGAATAAGATCAGTGATTTAGTGAGTACCTTAACAGTTAACAATGCCTAAGGCTGAACAAAATTAATATTTTGTTTTCCATCTGGTGACTTCAGTAAAATTAATGAGGAAAGGGGACTTATTGTAATATATAATAAATACAAATTCACTATTTTCAAACTGGGCATTCTGCTTACATCAAAGCTCAGATATTTTGTATACTTTTCACCAGAGTGTTTTGGCAGCATCTGTTCTCTTCCTGAAGGAAAAATGGGCACTAATTACTTCCAATGTCTTGCCCCTATTGGTCCAACAAAGAAGTTAATTTAGATGATGTATTTAGTGATCAATGCGATTTTTTTAAAGTAAAGTTTTAAATAAGCATAGTCTTAAATATTTTCAAAGGAAACATTACACTATTAAATATTAATTGCATATATGCCTAAATATGCTAATATAAGAAATAATCTGAAATTTATTCTCAGTTTTTCCAAAGGAGTCTTTTTAAGTCTTATAATTACATGGGGATATTTTTTGGAAAAACTTGACTCATTTCTTTTTGTGACTTGTATATTTTGGGATATACTTGGAAATATTCCTAGAATGGTTGTGGGCTAAGATAACATAAGATTGTATAAAAACAAGTAGGATTAATCTAGTCAAACACATCCGCTAAATGATTTTTCAAATGCCAAAATATCAATTTTAAAACTTAGGTTAAGTTCTAATCTAGGAAGAAAGGGCAGCTTATGTTTGTGAACATTTCTAAGAAGCTAAAAAAAAATTGCCATCTTTAATTCTCAGAATTATTTCTTTGTTTATGCCAATATGAGTAGCATTTGTAAAGTTGTATTTTTACCTTTGTTTTCTACCTGTAATTTCTACTAATATTTCATAATATATTTTTCACATTTGAAAAGAACTGTTGGTAATTACCTAGTTAGGCAAGCGTACTCCATATGCATAAATCCTCAATATGTCATGAGTGTTATTTGTATACTTGTGTGTACATTTTTCTTATATCAAAATAATGGAGAAAAAATACTTTTGTTATTTGGTGAAGAAATTACCATCTATCCCTTAGAAGGCTTTTAGCTGAGTTCAGTGGTTAAATTTTGTTTCTATTTTGCCACCACACTCATGGCAAATAGTCTTAGTTTTGCTAATCAACACACATTTCAATTTAAATAGTTAATCACTTAATAAATTTTTAGAGTTTACACAATATACTATTTTTTTTGCAATTTTACATAAAAATGACGATCTATGGGTTTTATATTTTTAAGCAAAAAATTCACTTCTAAACCTTAAAGAAAGCAAAGCATCTATATTCTGTGTAAATCTGCATTATTAATTCACTGTAAAATAGATCCAGTTGGAGTACTTGTTTTTGCATTAAATAAAACCTTTGATGTTCTTTAATGCTTTGATTTAGCCTCTAATTTGTCAGAGCACAAATGAACCAGCAGCTGTTGAAAATATCACTTTTGCAGTGCTGTTTCTGGCCAATAAAATCCCAACAAGTCATCGTCGTATCTGGATGCACAAAATAACATTAAAAAAGTAGTCATTGCTTTGAAGTATCACTCCAATTATAGGTTTTAACCCCATAGGTCACAGTGAGATTATTTATACAATGCCAGTATAATTTTGTCTCAATTTCTGTGTGTCTAGAGAATTCACCAGCTCCACTGGAAGATATTTCAGTCAGTTGTTATGATGGCACTGACTTGTGTTTGATAAGGTTAGATAGCATTTGGCTGATTCCTATATATTTGGTATATTATTTAACTTTCTAAAACATATTTAACAGCAAAAGCAAACTATACTAAGATTAGCTTTCCCTTCTTTTAGAAATCAAAGAACTGAGATGACTTTTCATCACATGGTGATATATGATACATATGCATGTATGCATGTCCACACTGCAAGCCAATAAAACATCTTATTTGACAGCCATAACGGATCTGGGGATCTTGCATTGTAAGTTTAGTCATGTGCCTCTTTCTACTCAGGTTAAATGCCAGTGTTGATGCTTGACAGCAAAAATGGACAAATCTACCATGCTGGCTAAATTGTCTAAATTTATTACATTAGACATTTCCTGGTAAATTCATCTGCCAGGAGGAAATATAAATGCTACTTTTATACCAAAGCAACTGGCTCTGTCATTTCTGGCTTTTTGATAATATTCTGAACTACATTTGCATCAAAAATATTGTGATAGAAGAACATGTTTTTAATTAGCTGTTGTGCTGACAACCAATAATTACAAGGAAACTCATATGATGATACAGAGAAAAATAGAAGAAATCACCTGTTCGTGAAAGTAGAATATGACCTTTACACCTTATGATATTAAGACACAAATTCCTGCTCATGAAAAACTTTACTAGGTACCAAACTATCACAACAGGTTGCTTTAAAATCTGTTTAATATCCGAAGTCCTCTGATTTTAATGATAAGCTAGAGTATATATATATATATTTTTCTGTTTTCCCACCTCCTTTATTTTAAAAATCCATGCATATATCAAAGTGAACAACACATATTTTCCTACTTTGCAAAATTACATGACTTATGATTGTGGGTTGGGTTTTTTACTCATCTACTAATAAACATTTTTGTCTACAATTTTGAGAAAAGGAGAAAATAAGAACCTTACTTGTCATTTGGGTTACTTATGAAACTGCAGATTACATGCTTTTGAAAACCCGACGTGGATCTCTGCATATTAAAAAAAAAAATTAACAAAGAAAGTCAACTCTTTGGACTTTGTCCCCTTATTTTACTTGGTAGTAACACATAATGTTCACGATACTTTAAAACTGATGTAAAATGGACCTGAATAATACATTGCAGTCCTGACCAGAAGATGTTTACTTACCCACATAAAGTAATTTGCTTCTTAGCACAGCTGGGTTCCCTTTTGCGAGTGTTTTATATTTTATGAAGTAAAGAGAAAACATTACTTTTGTAAACCAATGTTTTAATCTAATTGATGACAAGTCAATGGCCTAGAATAGCAATGGCTGCCTCAAAACACCTCTCAATTTGCACATTTTAGGGCCTACTAAGCTGGGGAACTGAAGCATGAGGCAAATGAAAACATATGAAGTTCATAATCTAGGGAGACCTGCGTGAATACAGCCATAAAAGCCACAACTGCCAGCTCAGGTGGAAAAATGTTGAAGTGAGAAATGTATTCAATAAATAGAAAACACAGCATGGAGCTGAAAAGTGTGCATGAGAAACTGGTTAGGAGATTCGAGTAATGGAAAAGGAAGCAGATGGAGCATGAGTGTACATTAAACAGTAGTGTTCATAGCTTGTGACATAAAGTATTCCTCTGGGAGTCTAATTCTTAACTATCTTCAAATTCATTCAATTTAAAATATCATGGTCTTGTTATCATCTAATTTTGCAGAAATTTTATTGAAAATATTATTGCGATAGACTGCATTTCATAGTTGAAAATGCTGGCTGATGGAATAGACTAGATCCTGAAAGTTGATAACTTGATATTGCTGTAACTTTCCTTTATCAAATTCTACTTGCCTTGTTGGAGGTATATGATTTCAGTGCATGAGCTTGTGTCTGTCTTCAACATTCTAGGTTCTCAAAGGCATATGAAAGTGTGACTGTGGGCGCTTATAAGTAGAACAGAAAGCTGTGAGCTTTCTGGATATATTTTATAGATATATTTAAAAGACTCTTCCAACTGTATATGAAACATTTCAGGATTCCCAGGACAGAGTGTTGGCTCTATAAAATAAAAAAGATTAGTATAAATTGTTTTTTGAAACTGTCGAAATCCTGCTACTTTCATACAAAAAAATCAGAATTTTATTCTGTATTCTTTTGGTTTATCTATATGGTTTCTGTGATGGATTCACTCAGATAAATAGTTGACTTGTATTGACCATCCTTATGCCAAAATTTAGTACTTGGCTTTGTTTAATAATCTCTAATGGATTTTCATGTGCCCATTTTATAAACTTTTTGAATTTCTGTATATTTCATCTACATTTCTTCTGAGCAATGAGTTACAAATTATATTTTACTTTTAGTTAAGGTAATACTTTTCAATTGTCTGAAATGTATTTTTCTATAAATTGCCAAAAACATCAATTTGATAGAAGGTATATTCATACTTAGTTGTTGTGATTTTATAGATTAAAAATCATATCAAATTTCTTTTTATATCCAGAATATTCAGGCAAAGGCATCTTCATTTTTTTCCCTTTCCTCATATTTCTTTTTATCCTTCTCTTCAGCTTCTCCTCTCCCATATTTGTTTCTTGAGACTATTTCCTATAACACCTCCCATCAATTTTGATAACTTAGCAAGCTGAAAAATTAGGTGTCTTGCCATTTTTTCTTTCCTATCTAGAAACAAAAAGAATCTGATTATGCTAGACATAGAGACTGATAAAACCGTTAGCCTTCACACACTTTAATCAGTAGTTATTGCTCTTTTATTTTACACATATTTCTAGTCCTTTAAAAAAAATCTTATGGATTTTTTTTTTTTTTTGCATAGTGTGCCACTTTACTCAACAAATGTGCTCTGTAAGCCCTGAGATTTGGTTTTTATCATAATAAAAATGACAAACCGAAAGCTACTAATTACAACTTTCCAATGCCTTTCCCTAAAATTTTATTTTCCCTTGAATCCTCTGGTCCTTTCCTATTGGTTATTTTCTTTCTTTTGAAATGCTCCTATTTTTGGCTATTACAGCTCTTCTTCTTTCTTCTATCTCTGCCTATTTCTCTAATTCTCTCACTGGCACTCCTTTTCAGTGCCTACCCGTAGACTCCTCCTCTTCCACCTCAGATGCTCAAGAGACCTGTTTACATCATCCCTTGGAGAGTTATTCTTCTCAGGATTTATCCTTCACCCCTGTTGACTCCTTTCAAATTTTTGAACACAGTTTATTTATTGAACATTTAATTTACAGCAGGCATTTTCTGAACCTTAATCTTCTTTTCAAGGCATAATAGTTTTTCTTTTTCTTTTTCTTTATATTTTCATCAGGAAATTCTACCATTATTTCTAATTTCAAAGTTCTAACTTTATATCATTTTTAAGAAGTTGTCTTCTTTCCCTTCATTTATCCTTTATATCAATAGTATCCTCATTGTTCTAATTACTTTGAATAGAGATTATATCTGAGATCCTTGTCCCAGACCACTTATGAGCAAGTGGCATAAGAAGATTTGAAACTCTAGCTCTGGCCTCCCAGAGTTACGGCCCTTCAGTTTTATACCATGTGGCTTCTCACGGGGTACAAGTTTCTCCCCACTCTTGCTGTACTCTCCCTTATAACCTATTCTCTCTGTGAGCCTTCTACTTATGTTTACTATATAAAAATTTCCTCCCACCTTCAAACATCTCCATCACCTTAATTTTTGAGTACATTTTCTTCCCTCTTTATCCTGTTCAAAATAATTTATTAAGTCTTCCTCAAAGATGTTAGCAGACCTTAACATCCTGGCCCATATTTTTCTATTCTAAATCCTCATGAAGATTTACCATTATGCTAGTCATTTGCTACTAATTATTTGATAAAAAAAAAAAAACAAAAAACAGAAAATAAAGAAACAACAATAAAATACATCTTTATTTCCTCTTTCTTCAATAAAATTATAATTTTCTTGTCGAATGGAATTATAGTTTTATATTGGAATGTATTAATGAGTAAATAAATGACAGATGGACACTGTGTAAAACTTGTAATGATATATGGAAGAATTGTCTCTATATTATTAACCCTATTCAAATGGGAAATAAAGTAATTTTTTCATTTTAAAAAACAATGCTAAATTTTATTTTAAAAACTTACATAATATATATATAAATATATATACATATATATTTGCCATGTAGCTAAATACAATTTAACAAAGATGTATTTTAGTTGTAAATAAATATGGAATTCCAATTATTTAACTACAATAAAAGTTTTAAAAATTGAGAAAAAATCAACCTAAGTGGCAATGATGAAGCAAATCAAGAATGTGTGTGTGTGTGTGTGTGTGTGTAGTCTAAAAATTCTAAAGAATAGGGTAGATTTATAGTAAAACAGAAAGATCTTCTCTTTTTCATCCGCTGTCCCTACTTTAACTCTGTTCTCTAGAGTTTATCACTATTAAGTTCTGTGTCTTTTCAAATCTTTATCTAGCCTACATTTATAACTAAGTTAAATCTTTATCACCTATATTTATATCTAAACCTAGAGTTCCTAAATCCTACGATCTCGTCTATACATGCTACTGTATTAAAAAAAATAATGATCTGACTCCAGATGACCTAAGAATAGTATAATTCTTTATTATTAAAGGGGCAATGGAGATGTTGTACACATTCTTCAATCAAAGAAATAGACATAG
Organism: Rousettus aegyptiacus; assembly: GCF_014176215.1. Lineage (NCBI taxonomy): Eukaryota > Metazoa > Chordata > Mammalia > Chiroptera > Pteropodidae > Rousettus > Rousettus aegyptiacus. The sequence continues at coordinate 96,986,581 of NW_023416307.1, read as the reverse complement.
GCATCTTTCCCTCTCTCTCCAGAGTTTCCTCCTGGAACCCCTGACAAAAATCCTTGCCTTCATCTTGCTCTCTGACTGCCCTAACTTTTTATCCCCTTTACATCTCATATTCTCTCCCATGATTAAGTCATCTTTGCAGTCACTCCTGCTCCCCCAGGAGCCTCTCTGAATTTGCCTGCTAGACCCTGAGGGAGTGGTCTGCTTTCTGCTCTTAATCTTTTCAGAATCATATTATTGTACTTTAAATTTGGTTAGATTTGTATATTTACTGGAATAAAGCCTTTTACTGCATTCTCTTATAAATTTTAAGCTGAGCTTTGTTGTTCTCATTTTCCCTGTACTGATTGATTTGTCTTCTACTTTCTTGTTCATACTGACACATTTTTATTTGTAGGTCTTAAATACTCAGCTCTTGGCTTTAAAAATCAATTCTATTTTTATTTGTTTTTACTTTTATCTTCATTGATTTTATCCTTTACTCTGATCAATATTTTATTCTGTATTTTTTCACCCTAACTTATTTATTTTCTCCTTCCCAGGGTAAGTATTTCGGCCATATAAATCACTTTGAATAGTTGTTGTGTTTTCTCAGATTCAATGCATTTGAAAGGTATTACTGTTATTGCCATTTATTCATATTTTATGTCTAACTTTATTTTTATTTCCTTTTCAGTGAAAGAAAGGGTATTATATAGTTTGTATGATTTTTTATTTTTTGAAATTTGTCCAGTCTTTGCAAAAATAATACACTATGTGTTTTAAAACAGTCACTTGATAATTATGACATTTTATTATCAAAAGAAATATTTAACTTATATAATAAAAAAGCATTGAAATTATATTAATTATGTCAATTTTTTATAAATACACTTTTTCTGGAATAACATATTTGCCCTGTAGCTAAATATATTTAACAAAGAAGTATTTTGGGTGTAAATAAATATGAAACTCCAATTATTTAACTAAAATAAAAGTTTTAAAAATTAAGAAAAAATCAACCTAAGTGGCAATGATCAAACAAATCAGGAATTTTTAGTACATGGCTTATGAACTCTAGTGGGTCCATAAATTTAAAAATGTTTTGTATATTATGTAAAATTGTTGTTTTATTTACTATATTCTTTATAATATGCTTGTTTCTTTATTCTGCAAAAAATATGTGATTTCTATAAACTTCTCAAATGTCTCTGGAAACTCCAAAATGTAAAATTTCAGAGGGGTCTAGAAAAATGTTATTTTATTGTGGCATTTATTTTATAAATCTCTATTCTAACATACACAAAAATATTATACTATCTTGAACAGTAATACAATTTTGTCTTATTGTTATTCATCATATACTTCTGGAACTAAAGAGAGAAAAGTTTACCCTAGGAATTAATTTAGTACATTCTTCTTCTCTAAACCAGATTATTCATAAACTTAGCTTAAAGGTGCTATGCTCATTAAATGTTCTAAAACTTTAAAAGTCTCATTGTTAATCTCCTTTTTATATTTTACCCAATCCAGTCATAATGCATTTAAAACTCCCATTTTAAAACTCTGTTTTTGCCATTTTATTGAATTGAATTTGTTTTGTGTTGGTGGCAGCTCAAGCTCAATGAAAACATCTGAATAGGTGTATGTTCACTATCTTTTCTCTTTTGAGTGGAGATGTTCCTCGTTCTTTATATTCTTAGTAATTATGAATTGTATACAGGATATTTTGAATATCATTATGAGACAAAATGTCTGTACTCAAAAGTAATGATTTAGATAGCAAATATTCATTAAAAAAATCTGGGGTAGGTTATTAATATCAGGGAAAGTAGTCTTCATAGCAAAGAAAATTAGCAACAATAAATAGAGATATTATAAAATTATAAAAATATTATATCTTCTTTTTGAATTGACAATATTAGATGTGAATTTACCTTACAATAGTACTTTTAAATACATGAAGCAAAAATTCAGAGTTGGAAGAAGAAGTAGACAAATCTACAAATATAGTTTGAAATTTCAACTTTCTTCTATCAGAAAGAAAACTGGCAATTATAAAAAAATGAACAACACTACAATATGCATGTTTTGACAGAATGTATAACATGTTTTCCTTGCAGTTTTAAAGTTATAATTGACAAATAAAAATAGTATGTATTTAAAGTATACAACTTGACATTTTGATATACTGAAATCATCACCACAACCAAGCTAACATATTTATCACTTCACAGAATTAGTTGTGTTTGTGTCTGTGTGTGTGTGCATGTGTGTGGTGAGAGCACTTAAGGTTGACCCTCTCAACCAATTTTGAATATAAAAGACAGTACTGTTAAATATAGTCACCATGCTGTACATTAGATCTCTAGAACTTACTTATCTTTCATTTATATGAAATTTTGTACACTTTGATAAACATCTCCCTATTTCCCCTTTCCTCAGCCACTGGCAACCATTATTCTACCCCCTGCTTCAATGAGTTTGACTGTTTTAGAGATAATGCATCCTTTTTAGGTGCTCATGGATACTCATTAATATAGACTATACCCAAGCTGTAAAATAAACCTTAACGAAATTTAAAAAGTTGAATCAAAGTTTGTTCTCTGACCACATAAAGCTTGACTAGAAACCAATCACAGAAAGATAACAGGAAAATATTGATGTACTTGGAAATTTAACACATATCTATATAATATTCAATTAAAGAGGAAATCAGACAGAAGACACAAATTATCAATGTCAAGAATAAAAAGAGATAATTCTACAGAATCAGTAGATTTAAAAAATAATAAATACTAGAGAAAACTCTACAGATAATAATTTGACAGTGTATATGAAATGGACTAATTCCTTGAAAACTGAGTATTTTTAGCACATGACCTCCATATGCAGTAAAATGAACCTTGACCTAACCCTCACGTTTTATGCAAAACTTAACTCAAAATGGATCATAGATCTAAATGTAAAATGTAAAATTAGAGAACTTTTTGAAGAAACCATAGGGGAAAATATTCATAAAATGGAGCTAGGTAAAGAATGCTTGACATGACACCTAAAGCATGAACTATAAAAGCAAAAAATTGATAACTTGGACTTCATCAAATGTTTTGTTCCTCAAAGACACTTAAGAGAATGTAAAGACAAGCTACAGGCTTGGAGAAAATATTTTCAAGTCACATATCTGACAAAGAAATTACACCTAGTATATATACATATATATGTGTTTGTGTCTGTGTGTGTGTATATATATATATATAAAATATACATTATATTAAAATTGTCCAGTCTTTGAAGAAATAATACTCTAATAATTTTTTTCAAGCATTCAATTGATATTTTAGCATTTTCCTATAAAAAAGTTTAACTTATGTAATAAAAATTAGATATTATTTATGTCATTTTTTTATAAATACACTTTTCCTGAGTAATGTATTTGCCCTGTAGCTAAATATAATTTAACAAAGATATATTTTGGAATTAAATAAATATGGAATTTCAATTATTTAACTAAAATATACAATTTGCCATTGTATTTAAATTTTGAAGCATTTTTTTTTTTTAAAAGGATAGTCTTATTCCTATTTTAGATATGAAAACTGATGCTTAGAAAACTTCATGACTTACCCATTATGGTTAAATTTCTAAAAATGGAAATCACATGCAGATATTTTGGTTCTAAATTGTGTGCCTGCTGCTTTATATATATAGATATATAAAGATTTCTCAAATTTACCAGTAAAAAAATCAAACAACTCAGTTTTTAAGATAGAAAATGATTTAAACAAATGTTTCACCAAAGAGAAGATAGGGCAGGTTTAGAAGAAAGTAAAAAATGTTCAACATCATTAGTCATTAGAAAAATACAAATTAAAACCATGATGGGATACTATACGCATGTTCCAATAGCTAAAAAAAAAAAAAAAAAAAAAAGACCAATTTAGGGACTGGCAAGGATACAGAGCTCACTCATTTACTGGTGAGATTACAAAATGGTGAAGCCACTCTAGAAAATAGTTTAGCAGATTTTTATAATGTTAAACTCATATTCACCCTATGACCTAGCAATTCTACTTCTGGATATTTACACTAGAGAAAAACTTGTGCACAAATGTTAATAGCAACTGAATTCATATTTACCAAAGCTCAAAATAACCCAAGTGTCCTTCAGCGGGTGATGGGTAAACAAACCGTGGCACATTCATACAATGGAATATTACTTAGCAATAAGAATGAATGAATTATTGATATCTGCAATAACTTGGGTGAATCACAAAGGCATTTTGCTGAGGAAAAAAGCTAGTTGCAAAAGATTCTATACTGTATAATTCCACTTATATGACATTCTCAAAAAGACAAAATTATAGTGACAGAACAAATCAGTTATTGCCAGGGGTTAAGAGTGAGGAGAAATTGGGACTGCAAGGTGGTAGGGAGTTTTGGGAGGTGATGTGATATTCTGTATCCTGATGAAAGTAGTGGTTATATAAATATAAATATGTGATAACTTTCATGTAACTTTATATAAAAATATCATTTTTATTGTATGTTAATTTTAAAAATAAAAAACCGCACATAACAGGAGAGATTTTGGGTATAATTTCTGCTCTTTCAGATAGTGTATCTTTATTTTAAATCATATAACATAGACTTGACACATATTTTAAGGAAAAACAATATAGTACCAATCTTAATTTTGGAAAACTTGGAGATTGACTTTTATTTGGTACAGTGTTTATTTTTAATTCACCGTAAATAAATGTCGTATGTGCTTTAGAAATAAGTTAAGAACATCATATTGACGACAGTACAATTCAAAGATCCTATGTTACAGCTGATATTTCCACTAATTTGTTATACATTCAACAACTTATTTTTTTTACCTCTTTCTATATCAATTTTGCCACGTTCGAATGATGACAGTTGAAGTATATAATCTCTGTTGTCCTTCCACTTAAAAACAAACATCCAAATTCATCTTAACAATTAAAATCTCATTTCAAAATGAAAATACTTGTTACTTATTTTTCATCAAGAAATCTGTGAAGGTTTTTCACATTTAAAAACTTGTAAAGTCTCTGAAGTCTTTTGACACTTGCACTTTTATAAAAAATGAAATGATAATGTTGCTAGAGAACACATGACATCTTTTTTTTTTTTTTTAAGTTCCATTGTTTGGTAACCAGCATGGTGCTCTATATGCAACAACATTAATAAATGATGGATGTTGGGGTAAGGATTTTAGGCAAAGATCTTGGGGAAATAGCAACAACCAAGTAATAAGGATTATATTCTGGGGGCTCTCCAGCAAGAAATGTGGTTTGTATGACCAGAAAATTGTTCATACATTAAAGAGGCATCTATAAGTGCATACATATACTTGAATGTACATAGAGTTTGTACTCTCAAGTTTATCACAATCCCTTCCCTGTTGTTTTAAGTCAGGTGCAGAGTCAACCAATTACAATTTCTGCCTGGCTTCTGTATGGACATTTTAGTTTGAAAATACTAAAAGTTTCACCACCTTGTGCATATATTCTGTGGGTTCTTAGGAAAATGAGAAGATTGTTTCTTATAAAACAATTTATTCTCTAAGAACATTGGGAATCATGTCATTCCTTTTGTTTATTTTATTTTTAATCTAATGGAGTTTTGAACCATATAAAAGGCTATATTTCCCTTTTCAGTTTGATTGGCAAGGTTTTGAGTAAAATTTGCGGCCTATCTGTACAGTAAGTGACTTCTATTTTTATTCTTATTTAGCTACATTCCAAATTCTTGGTCCTGTTCCAGTCTTTTTCTTTCCTTTTTTTTTTTCTGGTTGCTGAATTTATACATTTCTGTATTATTTTCATGAATTTGCATTATGATACTATATTTGTAAAAAAAAATTATGTTTATGAAAGGCTGGACGACCAGTTGCCAAATACTAAGAATAACTAACCCTGTGTATTTCAGAAGATGAGATTACAGGTGATTTTATATTTCCATACTTCTGAATTTATTTTATTTTCTTTTTTCACATCTCTTAGGTAGGAAAAGGAGAATAAATACTAAATTCTTGGAATGAGGACAAGTAAAGATAAGTGAATAATTACATTTCTATTGTCTTAAAAAAATAACTCCTGTGTTTGAATGTGCTTAAATTATGTAGGGTTACTTAACAGATACATGTTCTTTACTTTGTGAGGTGTAGGCTGACTACTGTGACTATACTTCTCTTCCCATTTATGATATTCCATTGGCAAGAGCTTTGCATAGCTATCATTTATCACTGTGTTATCCAAGTGTTTTTGGAAGTCAGACCACTAACAAGAATCATTCCAGCCCCTCCTGGGCTGGCCCAGGTAAAATTTCATAATAGGGAAAGTCTCTGTTTCCAAATACAGTTCACACCAAGCTGCCTGTGAGTGCTGTTCTTTCCTTTTGTTTCTTGATGCTCTGCTCGAGCTTATGTTGCTTTCAAATTACCTCTTTCTCTTTCCCCTGACCTCTCCTCAACCAATATAGGATTATCTCAATTTTCCTTTCAACTATTTAATTTTATAAAAGTTATATTTCTTTGTTCATGGATTAAAAAAGACTATTCAATAATATTGTAGGGACAATTGGTTTACTGAGAAAATAAATGAGACTCTTTTCTATACCATATACCAAAATAAATTCAAATGATTCTAAGTAAAATATAAAAACATATTATGAGAGGAAGAACATATAGGTAAATGACTGATTTCTGGATAAGGATGAAGTTTCTAAGCATAAATTAATGGATGAAAGTATCAAAAACAAAAGAAGAATAGTTTTGATAATGTGAAAATTGAAGCTACCATATATTAAAAAGAAAAAAGGCAAATATATAATTACTACTATGGATTGAACATTAAAGATAGAAGCCAATAGTGAGGGCTATGAGAAAATGTTAAAAGATTCAGTTCCTGACTACATATTTTGATAAGAACCCTAATATTTTAAGTCTCTTTAACCAAATTCTTGAAGAGCCACTTCAAAGATGAATTGCTTGCATTTTTTGTTCTATAAGCCTTTTTGTAGTCATATATTTTAATAAGTCAGAAATGTCTACATGGTTTCTTTTGATGTTATTTCTCCTTCATTGTCTTCATAATAATACTGGTAATCTATTTTTCACAGGGCAATTACATTTTATGAAGTTGAGTCATAACATAGGCAAAGGAGAGATTTTTATTACAATGATTGTAGATTACATTGATGTATGGTAGAGAATCTATTTTTGTATTCCCTCAATTATTTTCAGATTTGTCACTGTATTTAAAATTTGAAGCATATTTTTAAAAGGACATATTCTTCCCATTTTAGATATGAAAGCTGATGTTTAGAAAACTTTCATGACTTGCTCATTACAATTAAACTTCTGAAAATGGAAATCACACACAGATATTCAGGTTCTAAATAGTGTGCCTGCTCCTAGATATTTGATGCCTCTGGATATTGATTGGCAGGAGGCATTAATAAATAACATTTTGTAATATTTGTTTTTCACCTTTGGGCCAGGCATCTGGTATATATCATTGTCCTATGCTATCCCATTTAAATTTTGTTTTAATGTTAAAATATTAGTATTTATAAAACTATTGATTTTGAAACAATATATTTCCTTGTATTCCTGCAATGGCAATATGAAATGCTGAATAATAATGAATAATAGCCAATGCTTATGTGGCATTTGCCGTGGCCTGTTTAATCCTCACAACCATCTGTGAAAAGATTACTATTATCATCATTTTATAGATGAGAAAACTGAGGCACGAAGAACTCGCTCTTGGCTATCCAGCAGCTATTATTTCATAATCATACAGGTTTTCAACTCAATTCCTTATATTTTCATGTGGGGTAAAACATAAGATTTAAAAAATAAAGTCAAGATTTCCAGAATATATCTTTTACTCAGATGGTGTGCTGAAATGCTGATTTATACCCGGGAAATTATAGCTGCCAGTAGCAGCTCCAGAACCTTTTATTTTAATCAAGAAAATATTTCTAAAAAATTTTCCACATTTTATATATACAGTGAGAAATACTTTGCACTGTGGAGAAGGTGGGATAAAACAAAACTAGGTGCTGCTTCTTTATGTGAGACAAGAAAAATATTGTTAAGAATTCTTAGATTGTTGAGTGAAACATTGTTTCTTCTAAAACCTCCATCCTTTTCTTTATATAAAAGGTATGCATATTAAAATGCTATCTTTAAAATCTATTTCTGCTCACATTTACAATATCATTGAACTTAGATTTTTAGTGACACATTTTTGATATTCATAATGACATGAATGCTTTTTGTTAGCCAGCAATATGAAATAATTAATTGGACGCCATCACCAGAGGAAGATCATGGCATTCTATGTTGGTTTATAAAACAGGCCTGGGTGAGAGACCTCTCAGCAGGCCGAGTCACGTTACCTGTAATTTTTCACATGCGTATACTTCATCACTAGTGACATTCTAGCTTTCAGATCAGTCATCTCTTAGGACTTAAAATTGATATATCAGTCTCAGCATAAAAAGCTATCATTCTGTAGACCAACTGTTTACCAGAGTATAACTCCTCCTGTGTCTCATTTCATCATACTGTTCCACATAGAGATGTTTCAATGTGAAATGAAGTTTTTTCATGCTGTGCTTCTGAGTAGAAAAAAGACAGAAGTACATGTATGATAAATGGTGGAGATTCCATGATAACCCTTGCAAAACAATACAATGTGGAAGCATTATACTTGCTTTAATAATTTAATGCATAAATGTGGCTTTTAAACTTTTATAACAAATACTATTTATGTGGCTGTGAGGAGAAGATCAATTATACAGAATCACTTTATCTTCCAATTTATTTAGAAATTAGCAAAATAACACTGCTGTTGAATAGTCATGGTGAAATATTTGTGAAGACTGCACTATCAGTAAAAATAAAATTACCATTATGTTTTTCAATTGTACATATATTTAGTTACAGTTGTGTTAGAGGAGGAATTTATTTAAAATTTTATTAAATCCAATTCCTTTCTGTGTGGAGCTCAGGCCAAATCCTGGCTTTCAATAACAACAGTAGAATTTATGGAAACATCTTAGTTAATTCCTTATTGTTGTCTGAAAGACGACTGCAGTGTTTGCATTTTTTCTTTGGCCATAGAATACATTATCTTTGTGGCTCCGAGTGTGGTCTGGCTGTGACATCAGCATCCCACTGCTTACTAGGGTTGATTCAGCTGATTTGGCTGACTGGGCTGGGGTTTATATACTTCATTCACAACCCTAAAAGCTGTGAATTGGAGGAGGATGATGATATCCCTAGGGACATTAAAACCACTTAATTTTTGTCAAAATGTAAATGATGTTTTTCTCTTAGCACATCTTGATTTGACCTGTGACTAAAGGTCTGATAGACTGCTTTAAAATGAAAAGTAAAATTGTTTATTCAAGAGTGGGTTGAAATTATGTTTTTAATTTGATATAACACTATATATACTCAGTGTTTTCTCTGAGGAAACATTTTAGCTTGAACTTTTAATTCTTGATTTTTGTTTTAAAAAATCTTTAACATATGCTTTTTTAGATTGTTGTGGTAGAAGCTATAATTTGTTGTAAGATAGTATCCAAGCATTAAACTGTAGCTAATAGATGTGCAATAAACCATGGATTGACAGTGAATGAATTGAGTGATCTTAAAGAACTATAGGAAAAAAATTATGAGAAATATTTCTATAGTGAGATATATTTTTGTGAAAATAATTTAACCAATTAAGTGATTATTTCTGTCCTTTGGAAAAGTATAAAAGTTAGCAATAATTAATTGGCTTGATTATGTTTCTCGTGTTGTATATGAACATGCATGCAAGAAAATAAATAGTAGTAAAATTATTTTTATAACTGACCTTCATATCTTGGGGACTAAAACTATATTAAGTCTAGCTCTCTTAGTAGATGTGGTATTCTAATAATATTTTTAAAACATGGCATGTCGAAAGGGACCTAGTCACCAGAAAACTAAAGGTAAAGAGGGCTAATATGCTTTGCATTAGTTTGAAAATTCTATAACCCAAATAAAGCAAAATTAACATTAAGAGGTTTTTGTTTAAATTTCAAGAGAAACCTACTCAAATCCAAGGTTAGTTTTGAAAATAGAGTACTTTTAATAATGTATATATTGAGAATTTTAGCCGTCACCTGGCTCAAATTCATTAGTTTAGGAAATGTTTAATTGAACTATATTTTTAAAGCTTAATTCAAATTGACTTGTTTCATTACAATTTTTAAAATAGACTTTTTTGAACAGTTTAAGTTTTACAGGAAAATTGAGCAGAAAATACAGAATGCTCTCATATACACCCTGCCCCACATGCCCACAGCCTCCTCCATTATCAACATTCCAAACCAGGTGATATATTTGTTGTTACAATCAATGAATCTATTAACTGTATTTTAAATTTTGAAATGGATAAATGAATGAAAGGGCTTATTATTTAATCAGCCTTGTGAGAAGCTGTTAAGCCATCAAAGGGGTTTTCGAAATAATCCTGGGGAAATTTAAACAATTTACTAAATTGTAAATTCTAACTAGAGTTACTATAATGCTTATTCTGAGATATTTAAAATATTTATTCACTGCTGGTATAAGTCAATGTACGATTAGTAGTATAAGGGGGGAAAAATAAAGCTCAGTTCTCATCCTCTAGTCATATAAAAACAAATGGAAGAGGTACGTACACGAGTGATTGTGATGATAGACATGTATTATGAGAGGCACAGTAAAAATGCATGGGGAGACAGCACTGAAAGAAGGTGAGGCTTTAGTCAAGTTTTCAGAGTAGAAAAAGCATTTGATTTGGGTATGATAGGATCACCAAATAAAATACAGGATGCTTAATTAAACTTGTATTTCAAATAAACAATATTTTTTTATTAGTAGTAAATCCTATGCAATATTTAGGACATAGTTATACTGAAAAAAGTATTCGTTATTTATCTGAGATAGAATATCCCCAGTTAAATTTGTGTTATTTGCTAAAGATGGCAATTCTAGGCATTGCGTACTTTCTACTCAGAGAAAAAGGTATTCAAGGTACAAAGGAAAATAAAATCTCAGGGTACACATGGAAAAGAATGAGTGATTGGTTAAGTTGAATAAAGGAAATGGCTTAGATTGGGTGCCATGAGGTGTGTTAATAATTATACTGGGACAAGAAGGAATAAACTTCAACTGTTTGGACAAACAGGAAGTGATAGTGCTGAGACCTCGAAGTGTGGAGAGACCATAGCACAGGGGCACCAAAAGAGAAGATGTAATTGGATCTAGTTAAGGTAGCTACTGAGATGCTGTGCAATAACTGCTGATGACAACAAGAGAATACATTAATTTAAGAATACAAAAAAGTATAATCTTTGCGTTTTTTCTTCTGTACAAATAATTTTTCAATGACTGGCTTTAGACCATATTTTCGGGAATACGAAAACCAGAGCATATGCCAGGCGAACTTCTTAAATAAATCTCATGATGAATGATAATGGTATTATTACTGAGTTTAGGGATTTCATTCCTGAAACTATGGATGCACAGATCTGGCCCTTTTGGAATAGAATATTTCAGAATTCACAGGACCGTCTCATCATATACTTGTTTATTAAAATTGATTTGAATGTGAATTGATAGTACCCTCCTTTGCATCTAAGTTAGAGATGGAACGTAGTGTAAGGCTCTTGGCCAATGTGAAAAAAGTTATTCCCCATGATATAAAATTCTTCCCCATGATATAAAAATGACATATTAATGTATGATGGGTCTACATTAAGATGTTAAAAATATATGATATTCAAACCAGCAGTTAAAACTTTCAATAAACTTTTTATTATAAAAACCTTCAAGCATACACAAAGGCAGAGACTTTCCTATACTTATGATCCAGTTTTATCAATGATTAAGATTTGCCACGTTTGCTTTATCTAGCTTGTTTCTCTTTTCTTCATTGGGGGCGGGGGGAAAAGCATGTGAATTGACACATTGGATTTACAACAACAAATTGACAGTGGTTTAGAAATGAAATTGCAAATGCAAGTGATTTACTTAGATTGTGTTTGCATAGATATAGTTCGATATTGAAAAAAGTACATTTGTATGTTGAAATAATAATGCATTACCTGAATTAAATCCATGATATTTATAAGGACTACTGAATTGTTCATCTTTGCATTTGAATGCTATTTAATTGTACCCTCGAGGTTTTACCTTTTATGTACAAGAAGCTCTACTAATTCTAAACAGGTCTGTTTGATCCTGTTTTAGAGGATAAAAAATTAGTGATTTGCCTATACTTATACAATATCATAGCATAGAAAAGAACAATGGGTTTGATTCTATTAATTTATCACCGACCTCATAAAATGGCCTTAGGTTATAGGAAATATTTGTTCAGATGATTAAATAATAGTTAAATTCTGTATTTCATCCAGAGCAGCAAAAGTAAACTTCAGCAAAATATAGTTTATGGTTCAGCAAAAGATGAAAGGGCAATAGATATGAATTTAGGTATGGTTGTTAGAACCATGAAAAATGAATCAATTCATATTTCCTTAGGCCACCAGTCTGATCTACAAATGGGGTCACTTTTACAGAAATCACCTGTAATCTGAAGCTATTGTGTTATCTGCGGATGTAAGATCCCAGTTCTTAAAAACTGGCCCTAACCATTTCTAAAAGTGTCTAGAGCATTAATCCAACTTGCTCATGATCAAAGCTAATGTGCTACCAAAGAGCATCTACCTGCCGGTCCTCCTCTCTTTCCACTGTTCTAGTCAGCCCACCTGTCTGACTGGATGCTGCTGCTATTTTCACTGGAAATTTTCATGTTTGCAAGAGACTTCTATTACTTCTGCTGGGTGATTCAAAGCCTGCCACACACGCAGTGGACCATGCTGCTGCTGTAGCCTCCTGTCTGGCCCTATCCTCAGTTTTTAATTGACACTTTTGATATTAGTTCTGGAACTAGGTTATATACTTCCTCAACCATTCGCCTATTTGATCAACATTTAGTGGGGAGGGAGTAACGTATATAAGGATAAAGGGGGTCAAATATATGGTGATGGAAGAAGATTTGACTTTGGGTGAAGAACACACAACACAATATACAGATGATGTGTAATTGAATTGTATACCTGAAACCTACATAATTTTATTAACCAATATTATACCAATAAATTAAAAGAAAGCAAAAACTGCTTTCCACCCTAATTACAAATGTATCTCATGCGATTTGGAGCTGACTTAGAACTGAAGACAGATTTATAAAACATCTTAAATCCACATGACCACTGTTAGCATTTTGGTGGATATTCCTCATAAAGATTCTCTCTTTCTTTAAAAAAAAGCTTGACATACAATATACCTTAGTATATATTTTTCACTAATTAATATATTCTGCACTTCTCCCTCAGTCTATAAATTTCCTTATACGACAAATTTTCTTTTTTAAAAAAGATGGGATAGAATTCTATTATATACATATAAAATTACTTCTTTGATCCTTTTATTGCAAGAGGTTTCTTTTTATTTTAATTTTCTGCTATTAAAAATAACAACTTTTAATTAACATTTTTATATATACATCTTTGCTCAAATCTCTGCTTTTCCCTTAAGTATAGATTTTTAATTTTATTATTTATTTATGTAATTTTCTAACATTGTATGTATGTATGTATGTATGTATGTATGTATGTATGTATGTATGTATTTAATGGTGACATTGGTTAATGAAATCCAATAAGTTTCAGCTATACACTTTAACAGTAAGGCATATATATCTATTTACACTGTGTGCTCATCTCCCATAATTAGATTTCTTTCTGTCACCACATATTTGACCCCCTGTTCCCCATCTACTTCCCTCATGTCCTCCTCTCCCCTACCCTCTGGTAACCACTAGTCTATAGTCCATGTGCATGAGTCTCTGTTTTTTTTGTCCTGTTCATTTGTCACTTTTAGGTTTATATCCCACATATAAGTGATATCATGTGATTTTCAACTTTTTCTGTCTGGCTTATTTTGCTTAGCATGATTATCTCAAGGTCCATCTATGTTGTCATAAATGGCAGTATTTCATCTCTTCTTATGGCTGAGTAATATTCCATTTTATATATGTATCACAGCTTCTTTATCCCATTATCTATGATAGGACACTTTGGTTGCTTCCATGTCCTGGCCCCTATGAATAATGATACTATGAACATTGGTGTATAAATATCTTTTTGGATATGGGTTTTCAAGTCTTTGGTATAAATACCTAGTAGAGGGATTGCTGGATCATATGGTAGATCAATTCTTAGCTTTTGAGGAACCTCCATACTGTTTTCCATAGTAGTTGCACTAATTTGCAGTCCTACCGGCAGTGTATGAGGGTTACTTTTTCTCCACATCCTCTCCAACATTTGTTATTACCTGTCCCGTTAATTATAGCTATTCTAACAGGTATGAGATGGTATCATATTGTGGTTTTAATTTGTATTTCCCTAACAGCTAGCAATATTGAGCATCTTTTAAAATATTTGTTGGCCATTTTTATATGTCATCTATGGAGAAGTGTCTGTTCAGGTCCTCTGCCCATTTTTTGATTGGATTATTTGTTTTTGTTTGTTTGTTTGTTTATTTGTTTTGTTTTGCTGTTATTGAGTTGTATGAGTTCTTTCTATATTTTGGATATCAGGCCCTTATCAGAGGTGTTGCTTGCAAATATATTTTCCCTTTCCTTGTTGATGGTTTCTTTTGCTGAACAAAAGCTTTTTAGTTTAATGTAGTCCCATTCATTTATTTTAACTTTTACTTCCTTTGCTTTTGAGCTCAAATTCATAAAATCCTCTTTAAGTCCAAGGTCCTGGAGTTTAGTTCCTCTGTTTTCTTCTATACATTTTATTGTTTCAGGTCTTATATTCAAGTCCTTAATCCATTTTGAGTTAATGTTGGTGTGTGCTGATAGACAACACCTTACTTTCATTCTTTTGCAGGTGGCTTTCCAGTTTTCTCAGCACCATTTATTGAAGAGGCTTTCCTTTCTTCACTGTATTTTTTTGGCTTTTTCATTGAAAATTATTTGCCCTTATAAATATGAGTTTACTTCTGGACTCTTTATTCTGTTCCACTGGAGTGTGTGTCTGTTTTGCTGCTAATACAATGCCTTTTCGTAGTATAACTTAAAGTTGAGTAAAGTGATGCCTCCAGCCTCATTCTTTTTTCTCAGGATGGCTTTGGCAATTCAGGGTCTTTTGTGCTTCTATACAAATCTGATGATTTTTTGTTCTATTTCTTTAAAAAATGCCGATGAGATTTTGACGGGAATTGCATTAAATGTGTATAATGATTTAGGTAACATGGTCATTTTAACTATGTTGATTCTTCCAATCCAAGAACAAGGAACATCTTTCCATTTCTTGTATCTTCTTCGATTCCTTTCAATAGGGTCTGAAACTTTTCATTATATTGATCATTCATTTGTTTTGTTAAATTTATTTCTAGGTATTTTATTCTTCTTGTTGCAATTGCAAAAGGATTTTTTTTCCCACTTCTTTTTCTGATGCTTCATTATTAGAGCATAGGAACGCTATGAATTTTTGAATGTTGATTTTGTATCCAGAGACTTTACTGTATTTGCTTATTGTTTTTAGTAGTAGTCTTGTGGAATCTTCAGGATTTTCTATATAGAGAATCATGTCATCCACAAATAGTGACAATTTGAATTCTTTGTTTCCTATTTGGATGCCTTTTATATCTTTCTCTTGTCCGATGGCTCTCTCTAGGACCTCCAATGTTATATTGAATAACAATGGCGATACTGGACAGCCTTCCCTTATTCCTGATCTTAGAGAGAAGGTTTTTAGTCTCTCACCATTAAGTATAATGTTGGCTGAGAGTTTCTCCTATATGGGCTTTATTATGCTCAGGTATTTTCCTTCTATACTGATTTTGTTAAGTGTTTTGATCATAAATGGATACTGTATCTTGTCGAAGCCTTTTTCTGCATCTATTGATATGATCGTGTGATTCTTGATTTTAAATTTCTTTATGTGATATATCTCGTTACTTGATTTGTGTATGTTGAACCATCGCTGTGCCTCTGGTATGAAACCCACTTGATTGTGGTGTATAATTTTTTCTTAGTATGTTGCTGTATTCAGTTCACCAGTATCTTATTTAGGATTTTTGCATCTGCGATCATGAGAGATATTGATCTGTAGTTTTCTTTTTTCTTTAATCTTTATCGGGTTTTGGTATCAGAGTAATATTGGCCTCATAAATTGTGTTGGGAAGTATTGCCTCTTCTTCAATTTTTTGGAAGAGTTTGAGGAGAATAGGTATTAAAACTTCTTTGAATGTTTGGTAGAATTCACTGGTGCAGCCATCTGGTCCTGGACTTTTACATTTTGGTAGGTTTCTGATGATTGTTTCAATTTCCATACTGCTGATCCGTCTATTTAGATTTTCCAGATCTCCTTCATTCAGTCCAGGAAGGTTGTATTTTTCTAAGTACTGGTCCATTTCTTTAAGTTATGAAATTTGGTGTTATATACTTTTTCATAGTTTTTGTATGATCCTTTGTATTTCTGTGATATTAGTTGTAATTACCCTCTTTCATCCCTGCTTTTGTTTATTTGTGTCCTTTGTCTTTTTTCTTGAGTGAGTCTAGCCAGGGGTTTGTCAATTTTATTAACCTTCTCAAAGAACCAACTCTTTGTTGCATTTACTTTTTCTATCATTTTTTTTTTTTGTTTTCGATTTCATCTATTTCTGCTCTAATTTGATTATTTCTTTCCTTCTGCTGGCTTTAGGCTTCATGTGTTCTTCCTTTTCTAGTTTTTTAAGATGAAGCTTTAGGTTGTTTATTTAGGCTCGTTCTTGTTTTTGGAGATAGGCCTGTAATAATATGAACTTTCCTCTTACGATCGCTTTTGCCGTGTCCCAAAAGTTTTGATGTGTTGTACTATCATTATCATTTGTTTCTGTGTATCTCTTGATCTCTGTTTTTATTTGTTCTCTGACCCAGTTATTCTTCAGTAGCATGTTGTTTAATCTCCATGTATTTGTGCTTCTTCCTCATTTCTTTCTACAGTTGATATCTAGTTTCAAAGCATTATGATCAGAGAGTACGGTTGGTATGTTTTCAACCTTCTTATATTTGTTGAGGCTCTCTCTGTGTCCCAATATGTGGTCAATCCTTGAGAATGTTCCAAGCGCACTAGAGGAGAATGTATACGCAGCTGTTTTGGGATGGAAGGCTCTGTAAACGGCAGTTATGTCCAGTTGGTGTAATGTGTCATTTAAGGATGTTATTTCCTTATTGAATTTCTGTTTGGATGATCTGTCCATATCTGACAGTGGGGTATTTAGGTCCCCTACTATATTGGTGTGTTCCTCCCTTTAGTTCTGTTAGTAATTGCTTTACATACTTCAGGGCTCTCTTATTGGGAGCATAGATATTATTAAGTGTTATGTCTTCTTGGTTTATGATTCCCTTTATCATTATGAAGTATCCTTCAGAATCGTTTGTTACCTTTTTTATTGTGAAGTCTATTTCGTCTGATATTAGCACTGCTACTCCCACTTTTCTCTGAATGCCATTTGCTTAAAATATCATTTTTCATCCTTTCAGTTTGAGTCTACATTTCTCTTTGGCACTGGGATGTGTCTCCTGGAGGCAGCACATAGATGGGTTTTGTTTTTTGATTCATTCTGCAACACTGTGCCTTTTTATTGATGAGTTTAATCCATTTACGGTTAGGGTGTTTATTGAAAGATGAGGTCTTCTTATAGCTATTTTATCTTTTGCTTTCTGATAGCTCGGTGTTTCCATTGCTTCCTTGTCCTTGTGCTTCTGTTTCCATTATTTTGATTGGCTTTGTGGGTTTTCCCTCTGGTCCTTCTTGTTTTATGTTATATACTTCAGTTCTGAGTCTTTGTTGTGTGGTTACCATTATGAATATTTAAAATATAGGTATATATATACAGTCATCCATTTTCTTCTGCTTATGCCTTATTTCCATTCCCCTTTGTGAATTTGGATCTTTGAATCCCTCCTTTTCAGTCATTATTGTCTCAATTTTTCCCTATCCATGCTGAAAGTTCATTACTATCTTGCTATAGCAAATCTCTTTTTATTTTAGACTTATAATGCCTTGTTCCTAGTAAGGATTGTACTTTTTCACTTTTATCAGCCTGTTATTTATCTTACTCCTATTTATGTATTTTTTGTCATTTTGTTTTAGGTGAGCTGACCTCTTTCATTATTTCCTGTAGTGTAGGCCTCATAGCGAAGAATTCGCTCAATTTTTGTATATCTGGAGAAGTTTTTATTTCTTTTTCATGTCTAAAAGAGTCCTTAGTGAATATATTATTCTAGGCTGGTAGTTCCTTTCACTTAATAGTTTGAATATTTGATTCCACTCCTTTCTTCCTTGTAGGTTGTGTGCTGAGAAGTTCGATGATAATCTAACGGCTTTTTCTTTATATGTTACCATCTTCTTCTCCCTGGCTGCCCTGAGAATTCTGTCTTTGTCACTGATTCTTGATAATTTTAATACAATATGTCTTGGTGAAGGCCTTTTTGGGTTGAGATAATTGAGTTTTCTGTTGACTTCTTGAATTCCAAGCTCCAGCTTATTCCTTTGATTTGGGAAATTCTCGTCCACCATTTGTCTGAAAATGCTTTCTAGTCCCTGCTCCTTTTCCTCACTTCTGATAATGCCCATTATTCTTATATTTCCTCTCCTGTTGATATGAAATAGTTCTTGTATTTCTCTTTCATTATTTTTCATTCTTTGATTTCTCTCTTTTTTCCTTCTTATTTCTATATTTCCATCTTTGAAATCACTGATCTTTCCTCCATTTGGTGAACTCTATTTCCCAAACCTGCTATTCCATTTTTCAACTCTTGCAGTGTGTTTTATTATCTCCAGAAGATCTATTCTGGTTTTTTTTTTTTGAAGTTTTTAAACTTCTTGCTCTGCTCATTTAGGTGTTTCTTTCAATTCCTAAAATTCTTGATATGACTCATTTTCGAATTCACTGAGTTTTTTTCAGAAGTACCATCCTGAATTCTCTGTCATTTAAGTCCCATATTTCTATGTCTGTAAGCTTATTTTCTGGAGATTTTTCTCTTTCTTTCTGAGATGGTTGTCACCATGGTTGTTCATGGTGTTTAATGTATTATTTCTTTGCCCAGGTATTAATTGAAGTATGTTCTGCTGTTTTTCTGGAAAGAAAATTTATTATACAAAGGTCTCTCTTTAGTCTGTTGCAAAGGAGGTGCTTTTCTTTTGATTTCCAGTAGGTGGTGTCTAAGCCTTTTGGATCCTTGCTTTATATAAAACCTTAATAGTGCCTTTATATAAGGACTTTTTTTTCTTGAAAATATTTCATTATACTTGCTACCTTCAGTTTCAGTCCCTGTCAGTGTTAGCAAAAGTTTTGGTAGCATTTGTTCAGTTCCCCTGGGACTCCAAGGTGATTGATCTCTGAGGGTATGGGGGAGGGGCTCTCTGGGTTAGGAGTTGAGGGCTGTGACTCAGCCTCCTATTTGCAACCTGGGCCAGTAAAAATCAACTCTTCTTTCTCTGTGTTCCCGTCCTGCCTCTCTGCTTTCTGCCCTGATTATAGAGCCCTGCTGTCGGCTGTGTGGAGTTCACAGCACTCCCAGATAGGGCTTTTCAGGGAATTCGCTGCACCTTCTCCTCTCTATTCTTCCTACAGGGAGCTCTGGAGGTTGTGAGAGGCAGCTTCTTTGTTTCTCTCAGCTCACTACCCGACACTCAGGGTTCTGACCTGTGGTAGTTCTTATGCACAGATCCCAAGCTCGGACATGCTGGTATGCAGTTTGGGTGTTTGTTTCTTAAGTTTTAAATGTTCAGCTTCTTGTTGTTTCAACAGTTGGGATTTGAGAGCATCTCTCACTCCGCCATGTTTCTCCAACCTAAGTACAGATTTTTAGAATAGGAGTTGCAGAATTGAAGAATATGAAAATTAACATTTTCCCATACTTGTTAAAATATCCTTCAGAAAGAATATGACAATTCTTATATACAGTGGTTTATATGGACATTGTAATTTTTATTTTTGCTAATATAATAGTGAAAATGCACCTCATACTTAGTTTTTTATATTTTAAAGTAATGAGTGAGAAAATAGTTGCTCATATATTTCCAGCTATTTGCTATCCTTCATGAATTAATGTCCTTTGTCCAATAGCCTATGAACTTTTTTATTGGTTTATGAGAGTTTCTAAGAACACCTCTTATAATAAAGATACTTTTATTTCATCATCTGTAGTGCAAATAAACTTCCATATTAATTTGAAATGTTTTGCCATGTAGAAGTTTTAAAAGTTTATGGGTCATTCCTCTATTTTCTCATTTTTTGGAGTTTATAAAAGTCCTTCTCCATTCTCAATATTATCCATATATTCATCTCATTTGTCTTTTCATACTTTACACTAAACTATTACTCGCTGAGAATATTTCAGTTGACTGACATAAGGTAATGATTATCTGAGATTCCTCTCTAGCAGAGAGGTTAACAGAGCAGTGTTATATGTGTTCTGTTGTTCTACAGAGGTTTATAACAGCTAAGTTTGTGGTTTCTACCTCTATTCTTCTGTCTCCGGCAAAAGGACTCATGTAAAAGTAAGTGGGAACTCTTCCAAGTTTACTTTGATTTAGCTATGCTATCATAGGATCACTTCTTCAACACAACTGCAGTTCTGTTTTAGAGCTCAGGCTACCCTTAGGATGACTTTTTTTCTAATGTCTCTTTTTAGATTTCCATGTAATAAGAGTTATGGCAAGTTTCTTCTATGACCATCTTTTAAGGTCCTTGGGGACATCTAACATGTCTAAATCCCAGCTTGTCCTGAATCTGGAGCTCTGTTATATTGTAAAATGTTTCAGTCAAAGTAAAAATCTGGAAGCACTTTTCAAGTAGAACTGATTTTGATTTAGATCAGGTAATATTTGCGGAGATAAAGTACAAGATATGAAAAGTTTGAGAAAAATATTTCCATACATTAAATATCAGATGTATTCTGTGTGTGTGTGTGCGTGTGTGTGTGTGTGTATGTGTGTGTGTGTGTGTGTTAATATAAGCAGAGAGTCACAAATGCAAATATTATAAGGGGTCAGAAATACAATGTAAATGAATGAAGTGGGTTAGGAGAAAGATATCAAGAGCTGTGCAGGCTGTGTTAAACTATAAAACATGAGCCCATCTTAAAAGGGTTTAAACCAATTGTTTTCAAGCATAAAAGTTAATCCAGTATTGGGAGAACTTCAAGTACTTCACGAGAACCAAGAAATTTAGTTTTAACATAAAATAAAATTCTGACTTTCAAATGTTGACCACAAACTCAAAGATTTTAAATATTCTGAGAGTCAAACATATATTTATAGACTCAATTTGACCTGTTGCCTGTCCATTTTTGACTTTGTTCTAATCACACTTTTTGTTGGCTAGGTAAAAATAATATAAAATCATTTGCAAGATTACAATATAAAAGAAAAGCCAATATTTTTGAATAGTAAGATCAGAACATGAAATAAGATTTACCACACTAAGAGATGGAATTCCAAAATTCATACGAAATTGCAATCACAAGAGATTTGACCACCATTTTTTTGGAACATTCAACTTTGAAATCTCTTTCTGATTTGTAAAATGGAAGGAATGTTGAATTGGAGAAAGGAATGAGGAAGGCCGGAAATGAGGAGGGTTGATTGTTGAGGAAGATCAACACATTTACTGAGGTCATGGAGCCCTTGGGTCTTCTCTCTGATGCCAGGACTCTGAAAGAGAATTTCCCTAATAAATAAAAGACGAAAACATACTCTCCTGCATGTGACCAGCTCCATAGGGTGTCTCTTAAAACAGGATGTGAACAACTGGAATTGAAATGGGGGATCTTGAAAGAGTAATGAAAAAGGGACCTGAGCGCCCATAAATCTCATATTCAGATTACCTGAGGGGGCTACCTCAATCACTAAAAGATCACTCTTTTCAAGTAATTTATTGTACCGACTCTTAAAAACATAGACAAACTAAGGGAAGACAAAAATAACTAAGCAGGCCCTTAGAGGCTCTGCAGTGCATTTCTTTTCAAAAGAACAAGTGACCATCACACAGACATGTGTAATAACCTTCAGAAACAACTTTCCCCTTCCTTTCAATCTGTTTCTATATTAACCTGGTAACTTCAGGAAACTTAGTCCCTTTTGGGATTGGGCTGTTTAAGGATTGAAAAATGATACAGGAATTTTTCCATTTTAGTTCCTCCCTTTTAATTAAGGCGCTGACTTCTATTTATTTTATTTTTAAAAATTTCTATTCTGTGTGTCTCCACTTCCAAGGAGAAATCCTATTCATTACATTTCTCTTCCTCTTGGCATGCATTCATGGGGATCATTGGTGGTCGCACAAAAGGGTTCAGAAGGTTGTATTTCAAAGTTACCAATGATGAATGTCCAAAGACTATCAAACCTTTCTTAGGGATCTAGAAGCTTTTAGTTATTTTCTAAGTTTTATGCCATTATTTATTAAGGCAAAGGAGACATCTAGAGTAGGGAAAGAAAGAGAAGACAACTTCAACTCCCATTTACCAAATGCTTATTAGGTGCTAAAAATTGTGATAAGCATGAAATATATACTTTCATTTAAATTCTTAAAAGAAGCCTAGAAATTGAGTATTTTTTTCTACTTTACAAATAAGTATGTGAGAGTATACAATTTAAGAAATCTGTCACATCTGGTAAGTAGAAAGCCCCTTTATCTTCAGAACATTTCATTTAAAAAGCATATGTTTAATTATTATAAAATTATTATAAGTTTTTTTGTAGAATCTCAGCAACATAAAATATATAATGAACTATGAATATTATGCCTCTATTTTAAAGTTTTTTTCCTTTATGTGGAAGTGAAAACTATGCATTTATGATGGAAAATATATTGCCTTTCTAGACCTTAGAAAATTCTTTCTCTGAGAAGTGGTCATGTGAACATAACTATCAAGCATATGTTATATGGGTTTTTAACAAAAAAAATGATTAAATCTCTTATTGAAAATATTGATAATACACTTTTATAAATATGTAGCTTATTGAAGTGAAGAGAAGTTATCTGAAGATAGAACTCCAAGAATTGCCCAAATTAAACACTAAGGTGAAGAAAGAGAATGGTAATATTGATAGAAAATTGGAAACCCAGAGTAGCATAGATGTCAAAGGACATGTTCAAACTTTATTCTGAGAACAGAAGAACTAACCTGAGAGTGTGGCTAAAGATGAGATGGTCTATTGGAGATAGGATGGTAAATGTGAGATATATGGGAGAGGGAAAGAATGTGGAGAACACATTGGAAGGGGTAACTAGTCACAAGAAATCAATCACTAATGTGTTAATATGAATAATAAAAAGTAAAAGAAGGTGTTGGTGAGGATGTGGAGAAACGGGCACCCTCATACATTGTTGGTGAGATTGCAAATTGGTACAGCTGCTCTTGAAAACAGTCCAAAGTTTTCTCAAAATATTAAAAATTGATATATCTTTTGACCCAGCAATTTCACTTCTGAGTATTTATCCAAAGAAAACTAAAACAATGATTTGTAAAGATCTATGCACTCCAATATTCGTGGCAATACAATTTACAACAGCCAAGACATGGAAGCAACTTAAATGCCCATCAACAGAAAATTGGATAAAGAAGTCATGGTTCATATATACAATAGAATATTACTCAACCATTAAAAAAATGAAATCCTACCATTTGCAATGACATGGATGGACTTAGAGATGATTATACTGAGTGAAATAAGTCAGAGAAAGATAAATACCATATGATTTCACATACATGTGGAATCTAAGGAACAAAAAGAACAAACTAATCAAAAATAGACTCACAAATATAGTGAACAATTTGGTGACAGATAGAGGGGAGGAGGTTTGGGGGTGGAGAATAGGGTGAAATGTTAAAGAAGTACAAATTAGTACTTGATAGATGGCCATGGGGGTGGGTAGCACGGCATAAAGAACACAGTTAGCATTAATATATTGGCTAGGTGGAAAACCAGAGGAGAGAAGGAGTAATTAGGGGAATTGTTTTATAAATTATATAATTGTCTAACTAATGTACTGTATACTTGAAACTAATTAAAAATTTTTTTAAAAAGGTAAAAGAAGGAAGGGAGAATTTTAATTGATTAAGACTGGCAGTGAGGATGAAAAGGAAACAAAATGTGATCAGAAAGATTCTAGGCAGCAAAGGTTGAATAGAAAGATAAAGGAACATAATTCATCCACAATGATCCCATGTTTATAGCACATGCATTAGTTAGATGATGGAATTATTGAAATAATAATACATAGATGAAACAGGTTTATGAATAGAAATTCTTATTGTATTTATAGTACTATGGTACATCCAGTGGAACTTTAAATTTAACATTAGAAGAGGACCCTATATGATTGAAGAATTCTATACCACCTTTACAAAGCCTTCTGAAATGTAATTAAGATATATGGTAAAATTCCATACCATAATAATTAATATTTAAGATATTATCTATTCTATCAAAGCCACTGTGTTTAGGCATTCTATAAAATTCACTTATAAATTTACTTATAATTTAGAGAACATTTTAAATTATATTAATAAATATACGTAAACTTTTCAGTTAACTATTTCTACTGACCTCAATAGGTCAAATAATTTAAAAAACATATAATTTAATATTTGATATGTTTTACTGATCTTGTGTTTTAACAATTTACAGAAATATTTGGCTGGTCTAAATTAGACTTGTTAGACAAATTTATATTTTTAGAGAAGACTTTCATCTCAGAAGATTTTATCTTTAATGGATTTCATTTCAATAGTTCCTTATTTCTAACTAAAAACTTTAAATAAATTTATCTCCCTTGTTCTCCTCTTGGGAAATAAAGTAATGCATTTGGTATTTGTAGCAGTTAGCTTTTGCTATGTAACAAACAATGCCAGAATTTAGTGTTTTAATACAGTGTCCAATTTATTTAGCTCATGATTCTGTAGGTCAGCTGGGAGGTTTCCAGCTATCAGTCAGTTTGACAGACCTCAGTGGGCATCTCTTATATACCTGCGGTTCACTGGTGGTGGGGCTGATGGCTAGATAAATGGGCATGGCCTCACTAACAGCTATTTGTCAGGATATCTTAGTTATCCTTCAAGTGGCCTCATTTTTTAGTATGGAGGCTTGGACTCACTTCATAGCAGGTACTTGGGTTACTGGAACAACATAAGAAGGCAAGGCTCATTGTGCCGATTCTTTTAAAGTCTTTCTCATATAATATTTGCTAATGTTCAATGAGCCCAAACAAGTTACACTACCAGCTGATGGTCAATATGAAAGACATTATGAAAGGGTATAAATAAAGGGAAAAAATTAATTTGTGATTTAAATTATTCATCGTATTTATAATTTTTTAGATTATTAATTTATAACGGGGTATTATTAGTATAAAAGGGATTGACTACTAAGCATAAAGGGAACTCTGAAGCAAAGAGAAATAGCAGATAGAGGGGACAGCCACAACCTGCATAGCAGAAATAATGTATTGAAAGGAGGACCAAATTTGGGGAAGTTTCCTTCCTCCAAGGCTGAGATTTAGACCTCATTGTAGTGGGTGTGACTTTGGCCCACTGGATAGTGGAGAAATTCACTGAGGACTACCAGGCTGAAGCTGGTAGTTAGGAAACCATCTATTGGTGTGCCAAGAAAATTCAGCGGGAAGTTGCCAGTAGTGGGTATTGAATTAGCTGAGAAGCTGTCCATAGGGATGTAACTAAAACTGGCTATGGGAGAGCTCCCCTGGGACTCTCTCACCAAGCTGAGATTTGCAGGAAGGAGACAAAAAGAAAGCACAGGAACCAGCAATAGAAGCCTCTTCTTACAGTAGCAGCCCTCTAGCGCCCCCTACTGTCACAGCTTAACATTTTGCCCTCTGGCAAAGGAGAAATGTTTACAAGGTCCAGCTTCTGTATCACAAGCCTAGCAGTGAAGGGTGAATTTAGAGCTGCGAGGCAATAAATTGATAACTGGCACAAATAACAAACACATTTATGCAAATGATAAATGGTTAAGCTGTTAATTTATCTGATCATTTCCTATGGAACCAAATATAAGCAGCAGTTGGCTGGCCTTTCAAACATGTATTTAGAAGAATTAGGTTATCTTTGGTAATTTTTTGAAAGATTATTCTCTAACATTAAATATTGGACTAGCATGTTTTTATCCTGTAAATTGCTTTATCATTGTCAGTACTGATAAAATTCCACTTTCACCTAGCAGGAAATTTCATTTCTCATGTGATTGTCTAGTATTATATATATTTTTTTCCCAGCAAAATGTATGCCATTTTTCATATTAAAATAAAAAAAGATTTTTCCAATCTTGAGAGAAGTTTAGGTATGTCATGAATTAGTGACTAGATGAAAACTCGTTTAAAAGAGAAAGATAAAGAAATGGAAAAGAGTAGATTAGGGAGCAAGAAGCCATACTTAGCGTCAGTGGGAAACTGATCAAAAAAAAAAAAGTCCAAGAAAATGTTCTTTAATATAAAGGAGTTCAAAGAAAGCACGAATCAGTGTCAATGATGACACCAAATTAAGTTCATCTTGTTCCTTCATAAGCTGGTGATACAATCAGGACAGCTTCCACAAAAAAGCTAATAATGTTACAAAGATGATGATGGAGTTATGGTCCATGCAACGGATAAGAATATAAAAGAAAAATAGTACAATTATAGTTTAGTGATTGGTTAAAATCTGAAATATGTGGTGGAGACAATCAAAATATTTTTATTTAAGAAAATAACTAATTTATTAATGTTAAAACTATCATTGGAACTATCACTGTGAACTTATGTCCTCAAAAATAAGTATATATTTTAGTTCTATCCAAAAGTATTAATTTACCTTACCTTTAGAAATTGGGCTCTGCAGGAAATTCAGATTATTTTAAATTTTTGTCTCTAATATGCTTCTTCATTCAAATTAACCAGGTTTCCTTTGAAGAGAAGGTTCAAACTTTAAATAAATTTCTAATCTTACTAAACTACATAAATGATACTAAAGCAATACTAATGGACACATTATTTCAGGAAAAAGTATCAGGTTTAAAAATCTAAATATTAAGTTAAAGAAATATACCTGGACTTAAAAAATAAAAAGTCTGGCCTGGTCAATATTGGCATGGAGTTGAATCATCTTGGAATCCATGTCCTAATCACAACTTACTTATTCAATAATAATAATAATAATAATAATAATAATAATAATAAAACTTATAAATTAGGCTGCAATGTCTTCTTTTTCCTTTTGAATGTCTTTTGATTATTGTGACATTTAAAGATTAGAATAAACATGTTCCCATGTTCCTGAAATAAGTTATACTATTGGTGTCAATATTTTAACACTAGGTTAAGTGCAAGTGTAACAATAACTAAATAATTGTAATAATTTGTCCATTTTTTTCCATTTTAAAATAGCTTGAACCTTTAAAAAAAGTTGATGTGTTGAATTATTGATGTGATTTATACATTTTAGCGTTGAATGATTAGTTTTTACAAGTAGAATTTATATACTTTGAAAAAAATCTGTGTATTAGAGTGATAATTAAATGTGCTTTCTAGGTACAAAAGCTTTTTGGGTACTAAATATAATATCGAATAATATCTGAAATCAATGACAAGAAAATTTGTTTAATAAGATCTTGATGAAAATATGATATTTAACCAAGTGGTGGTCAGTCACTTTGATTGGGTTCAGTGACAACTGGCTACAGAGTAATTCTTTCTCTACTGTAGATATTTGTGTTATATTGTGGTGCTCAGGGTATTTTCCATTTTCTCTGAAAAAAGATACATACAAGGACTATACTTTCCTTTTTTATTTGGAGATGTAGTTTCATATAAAATCCAGTTGAGATATTAAGCTTTTAGCTTAGTATCATTTTTCAAGAAGAGAGTCATGCTCTATATGGATGAACATTGAGAATGTAAAAGGTGATTCAGTTTTAATACTTGTGAAAATATTGGTTTTGATTAATGAGAATATTATGGATTAATCTTTTCCTACTTTCATTTTAGTTCTTTAAACATAGATGATTTACCTTTTTTGAAATTTAAGTATTAAAAAAAACCCACTAGGACAGAAAAAAATGGCAAAGATGTTAGAGGCTCTGTTCATCCCTCTTGTGACCAAATCAAAGTTGTGACAGAAACATAGAGCAAACAGCAAGGAAAGTCACCTGGGACCTTGATGAATAAGCCCTATTACTAGGGAGAGACATAAGAAATCATCCTGCAATGGGAGGAGGTAGGACAGAGTGAGCATGTGAGGCTGCTCAGTCCTGAGTGGCTAAGTGGAACAGAGGCTGTGGCAGCGGCAGCCAGAAGTTGCAGATGCCTCTTAAGGGGCCGTATCTGTGAGCAGACTGTCACAGTGACACACCTGCTAGCTCTGAGCACCAGCACTATATCGGCCACTTGGGGGCCACCAGAGGGATACTGGGTATTCGGAATGAGAGCTGAAGGTGATGATTGCTCTCAGACAGAAGTAGCTGGTGGTATCCATTGTTCTTCTGTTGAGCCCTTCTCCCTCCCAGTGTGTGGACGCAGCGCTGCTATAGCTTAGAAATCATCAAACTGGATAACAGAGGTCACTCTACCCAGAGGATTCCCTGAAACTCTGCCTCCCCCAACTCATGGCCTCACCCAAATCACATCTAGGTGTGTCCTCAGCAAGTTAGGTGCTCCTTAATGAGCTGCATCAAGACTCACACTGGTGGCAACGGACCTTGGTTTCTGGTGTTGTTTCTTGATGCAACTATAAGCATAGCATCTGTGGATTGCTTGCTGAATCTTAACAGGTGGTCCTGTAGGGGCACAGGCTTGGGCTAAACTTGGCCTGCAACTGAATCCCTCTCCAGACTGTGCTACTAGACACTTATTTCACAAGCTGCATTAATAAGACTGGGAGATTTAGGACCTGTGCTTAGTACATAGAAACAGACACAGAAAGGCAGCCAAAATGGGAAGACAAAGAAAAACAAACCATAGGAGAGAATAGAACAGAGATCCAGAAATAATGGAGTCAAGCAATCTAACAGATGCAGAGCTCAAAACACTGGTTATAAAGATGCTTAATGAACTTAGAGGAAGTAAAATGAATTCAGTGAGAACTTTAACAAAGAAATATAAAAACAAAAAATAAAAATGGAAATTTTAAAATGGAACCAATCAGAAATGAAGAATACATTATCTGAGTTGAAAAGTATATTAAATGGAACCAACAGAGGTAATTAATAAGAGGATCCAATGATATAGAGAATAAGGAAGCCAAGGACACTCATTCATAATGGCAGGAAAAAAGAAGCCAAGAACTCAGTCTATGAAAGAGTCCTACAAGGCATGCACATATGAAAGAGTCCTACAAGGCAAGTACAAGGAGAGACACTTGTGAGCACATTATTGCAGAATAAAGTAACTTCTTAAGGAAATAGCTTTTAAGCTGAAACTTGAAGGGTGAGTTTTCAAGTGACAAGGATAGACAGTTGCCCATTTTATGAAGACAGTTATACTTAAACCACATCTTGTAGTTTTTGCATCCCTTGGCATTAAATACAATTCCTTAACACAATAGGGATTCAATATGTATTTCCTACTGAAAATATTTTCACATTATGTGCATGCCTTGTAGGACTCTTTCATAGACTGAGTTCTTGGAGGACAGAGATGTTTTACCTAAGGCATTTTCTGATGGTTCAAAAAAGAAACACTGGTGGACCCAATGTAAGGAATGTTGCTGAGAAGACTAGGAGTTAATTTTTTTGTGGCCTTTTCTTCTTTTCTATATTAGATGCTGCTTCTAGTTATCTGGTCTGTGCACATTAGTTTGTGGAATCTGAGTCAGGCAGCATAAACATTAGAAGGGAAACTAAATGACTCAAGAATGCTCTTTTTTTTTTTTTTTTTTTTTTTTACCATCCTCGTGCCTATAGTAATTTAGATTTGGACAGTGTTTATTAAAGTTGGTGGAAAATAATATTTTGCACATATTTTATTAATTTACAAGCATTAGAACAGGAGCCAACTCCAATGTTAGTTCACTTTCAATTGATCTAGTGTGTGAGATGTGATTAGTCCTATTAACCTCAACCCCAAAGCCATTTCTTAACTATATTTAGAAATGAAGATCTTCTTTTCTCTCTTTTATGGGAAAGCATATTGCTTACTCTATTAATGATAGAAAAAAGGTTTTCTGTAAATGCCTTCCAATCTCTGACTGTATTAAGTAGAAGTTTTAATTGCTTACCACATTTTCTATTTAGAAGTGAAAGATTAGTAAACACGGTTATTTCTTGCTGTTTACCTGAATCATATTGTCAGAAGCAATAAAGATATTTTAACCTATAAAACATGTAGACAACATCTATCAGTCCTGGAGCCAATTGCTGACCTATTGCAAGTGTAACCATATTGGAGAAAGTAATGCTGAGATGATTGTTCAGTGGTTCTTAATGGTATTTTTGTTGATTTCTTACCAATTTTCTCATTGTTCTTTGAGCTTTTCTTTCTTTTCTTTCTTTCTTTTTTTCTTTTTTGCCTTTTACATATGACTCTATTCACAATCTGGCAAAAATATGCAGAAAAAGTATCCAAGTGATGGGCTCACAGCAGGTGCTGGATCAAACAGGCCTTGTTCTCCCGCCCTTGAGAAGTCCACATGGATCAGAGGAATCCAGAGGCTGCCCTTCAGATGACCTGTAGTAAAACTGCAGAGGACATGCTCAGTTTCTTTCCACGAATAAACAAAGTGTAGATGAAATATTTTTGTAGCTTGAATAGAGGAATTTATTTGATATTCACACTGCCTGTCTGTACAGTTGATTGAAAGTGGCATGAAGTAAATCTTGTCTAATAGATACTTAGAGAAGAATATTATTTAAATATCAAACTGTATAAAGGTCACCATTTTACCTTTTGATCTTAATAGGGATATACTGGTTTCAACTGGATATGGGACAAAAAAAAAAAACAAGAAATAAGAGGGCTGTGTACATTCCCAAAAATATGCAGTTTGAGGTCACCGTGGGCTTCTAAAGTCAGACAAAAGTGTCATGTCAATTTTGGATTTTGTACATAGATTTTAGCAATATCAACACTGAAGTTTTGTACTTGACTGAGACCGTGCTGATATAAATCTTACCTGTTTATGAAATGTCAAATTATTATTATCCCTTTAATCTGATCTTTATGAAGATAACAATGTAGCAAACATTCGTGGAACACCTATTTGTAAATGACATTGTTTTAGATACTAGGAATACGAAGAAGGACTGATGTAATCCCCAGTCTTACAGAAGTTAATATTCAGTGAATTAGTAAAAGTTAATAAAAATGAGAGAAATAAAAAGTGGACTAAAAAGTTGACCTACTGAAGAGATTAAAGTCAGAACAGTTTTGCCCTTTGGGTAATCTCAAATCCTTTTTATTCCTCATCAAGGTAAAAACCAGTATTTGATTTTCCTCTAGTCTGGTATTTTATTTAATAGCATAATTGATAAACACGTGGATCAATATTTGAGTTAATATAGTGAGGCTTCTATATTACATAATGCTATAATTCTCAAAACAGTGGAATATTTATTAGGTTTATTTTCTTCAAATTAGCAGGGAGCACATGGTACTCTTACAGATATCACTTAACACTTTATGTTATAGAATTCAGCTTTTTGGAGAATATATTTTCGAAAGCTCCAAATAAATGTCTAGCTCTACTTTTCCCAGAAAAGAACATACAATTAAAAATTCTATTCCAGATGTAAAAGAAGGTTGCATTGTCATTTAAGCTTTTTTTCTCTAAGTAGTTTGAGATATTTCCAGTAGTTCCTACATTATATTAGGAAATTGTTGAAAATATATTAACATCACATGGGTTTTATGTTTATAAATTTGTAAGGTTACATAGTTAACACTTTTGAACATACAATCTGTTGTACATAGGGGACAATTAAAATTAAAACAGGATAAAAGCAAAGTGAAGAGTGATGCCTTTTGAGAAGCACATGAAATTTGCCTGTAATTTCATGTATCTAAAATAAAAATAATTACATATTTATGCACGCTTTCCACCATATTTTTAGTTTCAACACCAGGGAAATAGAACTATCACTCTACATAATTTTCAGTTCTACAGTTTTCATGACAAGAAATTTATATATTTAGGACATAGGTTTTACAGAAATTTAGAAATTCAAGTTTTGTTTTTTTCTTTTTTAATAAAGTTTTATAACTTTGGAGCTTATGTTTGAGAACTCAGGCTAATAAAAACATTAAAGTCACAAAAGAACTTTTTGAAAATTCCATGAAAAAGAGAGGCACGTTGAATTGTATTATGTTTATTAAAAGACAAAGAAGAGTTCATAATGTCATAGTGTCTGTAGTATGAGCTAAATGCTAGTATGAGCTAGTCAAAATAGTCATCTCTGACACATTCTTGCTAGCAGAGAATTCATCAATATGGACAGGTCAAAATAGTGGAAAATTTTAAAAGTTGATATGTGCTTTAATTGTGTAGCTTTTACAGTAAAACTTAGCTATTTCAACCTAACTTGGAAGGAAATAGTCAGGATGTATACTCAAAGTTCATGCTATTCAAAAATTTTTACATACTTATTGTAAGTTTAACAGCTATACTAGGAGTCTTTAGAAAATGTGTCTGTATGAATGGCTAATAATTATTTGTGATTAGTAAATTGAGTATAAATGATGTGATACCAGGCAGGATATAAAACAAATTTATTCCTTCAAGTTATTTAAAATTTTCTTCTATATCTTAGTTGAATCATTAATTTGCTAGAAAATCTGTGCTTCAAGGATGATACAAATTAAATACAATATCATTTCCAATTGAAATGACCACAAAATCAGAAACACGAACATCCAATTTAATGAGAGCTTCAGGTTTAATAGTTAAGAATTCAGAACACTTGGAATAAAATAACTAATTTTTTGCTATAAATGTCTACTTAAGTTTCTTTTCCTATTTTCTCTTTAGAAGTCATTTTCCCTATTGTTTATGGGCCACATGGTCACACCACCTTATGTACGCTAGGCTGGACGAGACTATCTTCTCTTTTGGGCCATTGACTATTTGGCTCATATCTTCCCAGCTGGGGGAGCAGTGAAGAGGGAGTATCTTCATGGTTAAAAGATGATCTTTGAGATCTTTGGAAACATGCCTGAGAGATGTCCCTGGATCGCTCCCCTTGCAACAACAATAAGCTGAACATCTAAAACGCAACAAAAAACACCCAAACTGCACACCAGCACATCTCAGTGTGGGATCTGCGCATAAGAGCTACCACAGGTTAGAGCCCCAGGTTTCAGGTGGTGGACTCTGAGTAATAAAGAAGCTGCCTCTCACAGCTGCAGGAGCTCATTGCAGGAGGAGAGGGTGGGAAGGACTGGTGAGTTCTTGTGGCGAGTTCCCGGAACATTTTTGCCTGGGATAGCTGTGGATGCAGGGCCCAGTCATGAGGGCAGAAAGTAGAGAAGCTGAATGGGACCACTGAGGAACAATAGCTGATTTTTTCTGGCCATAGTTGCAAAACATAGGCTGAGTTGCAGCCTCTAACCTTCAACCCAGAGGACACCTCCCCACAACCCCTCTGAGACCAATCACCACAGAGCCCCAGGGGAATCTGAGCAAAGGTTGTTGAGACTTGCTGACACTGACAGGGACTGAAACTGAGGGTAGTGAGTGTGATTAAATATCTTCAAGAAAATTTAAAAGGTGTTATTAAGCCTTTGTATAAAGCAGGGATCCAAGAAGCTTAGATGCCACCTACTGGAAAATAAAAGAAAAGCGCCTTCATTGCAAGAGGCTGAAGAGAGACTTTTGTAATAAATCTTCTTTCTGGAAAAACAGTAGAATACATTTCCATTAATGCCCAGGAGAAGAAATAGTCCATTAAATATCATGAACAACCAAGGTGACAAGGCATCTCAGAAATAAAGAGAAAAATATTCAGAAAATGAGCTTATAGAAATATATGACTTGAACGACAGAGAATTCAGGATGAAAAAACTAAATGAGATCCAAAACAACTCAAATCAACAATTTCAGAATTGAAAAAGCAACTAGATGAGCAGAGCAAGGTATTGAATCCATCAAAACAAACAAACAAAAAAACAAAATAAAACAAAAAAACGAATAGAACTTCTGGAGATGAAGAACACACTGCAAGAGTTGAAAAATGAACTAGCAAGCTTGGGAAATAGAGTCGACCAAATGAAGGAAAGATCAGTGATTTCGAAGATGGAAATATAGAAATAAATCAGAAAGAAGAAGGGAGAAATCGAAGAATGAAAACTAATGAAAGAGAAATACAAGAACTAGCTAATACCATCAGGAGAGGAAATATAAGAATTATGGGCATTATCAAAGACAATGAAAAGGAACAGAGATTAGAAAGCATTCCAGACAAGTAGTTGATGAGAATTTCCCAAAGCTAAGGAATGAGCTGGAGCTTAGAATTCAAGAAGTCAGCTGAACACCCAGTTATCTCAACCCAAAAAGGCCTTTAGCAAGACATGTTGTATTAAAATTATCAAAAATCAGTGACAAAGGCAGAATTCTCAAGGTGGCCAGGGAGAAGAAATGGTAATATATAAAGGTAAACCCATTAGATTATCCTCAGACTTCTCAGTGCAAGCAAATCTTATAAGCCAGAAAGGAATGGAATCAAATATTTAAACTATTAAATGGAAGGAATGATGAGCCTAGCATAATGTATATAATCCAGCTAAACTCCTTTTAGATATGAAGGAGAAATTAATGCCTTTACAGACATATAAAAATTAAGGAAATTCTACACTACAAGGCCTGTACTACAGGAAATAATGAAAGGGGTCAGTTAACTTAAAACAAAATGATAAAAGAAAAAAAACATAATTAGAAGTATAGTGACTATCAGACAAACAGAAGCAGAGGACTGCTAAGAACAGGACATTATAAGCTTAAATAATAAGAAGAGAATTGTTATAACAAGATAGTAATGAATGTTCAGCATACATAGGAACAAACTGAGACAACAATGACTGAAAAGGAGGGATTCAAAGATCCAAATTCACAAAGGGGAATGGAAATAAGGCATAAGCAGAAGAAAATGGATGACTGTATAAATATACACCTATATTTTAAATATTCATAATGGTAACCACACAACAAAGATTCAGAACTGAAGTATATAACATAAAACAAGAAGGACCAGAGGGAAAACCCACAAAGCCAATCAAAATAATGGAAACAGAAGCACAAGGACAAGGAAGCAATGGAAACACCGAGCTATCAGAAAGCAAAAGATAAAATAGCTATAAGAAGACCTCATCTTTCAATAAACACCCTAACCGTAAATGGATTAAACTCATCAATAAAAAGGCACAGTGTTGCAGAATGAATCAAAAAACAAAACCCATCTATGTGCTGCCTCCAGGAGACACATCCCAGCGCCAAAGAGAAATGTAGACTCAAACTGAAAGGATGAAAAATGATATTTTAAGCAAATGGCATTCAGAGAAAAGTGGGAGTAGCAGTGCTAATATCAGACGAAACAGACTTCACAATAAAAAAGGTAACAAACGATTCTGAAGGATACTTCATAATGATAAAGGGAATCATAAACCAAGAAGACATAACACTTAATAATATCTATGCTCCCAATAAGAGAGCCCTGAAGTATGTAAAGCAATTACTAACAGAACTAAAGGGAGGAACACACCAATATAGTAGGGGACCTAAATACCCCACTGTCAGATATGGACAGATCATCCAAACAGAAATTCAATAAGGAAATAACATCCTTAAATGACACATTACACCAACTGGACATAACTGCCGTTTACAGAGCCTTCCATCCCAAAACAGCTGCGTATACATTCTCCTCTAGTGCGCTTGGAACATTCTCAAGGATTGACCACATACTGGGACACAGAGAGAGCCTCAACAAATATAAGAAGGTTGAAAACATACCAACCGTACTCTCTGATCATAATGCTTTGAAACTAGATATCAACTGTAGAAAGAAAGCAGGAAGAAGCACAAATACATGGAGATTAAACAACATGCTACTGAAGAATAACTGGGTCAGAGAAGAAATAAAAACAGAGATCAAGAGATACATAGAAACAAATGATAATGATAGTACAACACATCAAAACTTTTGGAACATGCCCAAAGCAATTGAAAGAGGAAAGTTCATATTATTACAAGCCTATCTCCAAAAACAAGAACGAGCCTAAATAAACAACCTAAAGCTTCATCTTAAAAAACTAGAAAAGGAAGAACACATGAAGCCTAAAGCCAGCAGAAGGAAAGAAATAATCAAATTAGAGCAGAAATAGATGAAATCGAAAACAAAAAAAAAAATGATAGAAAAAGTAAATGCAACAAAGAGTTGGTTCTTTGAGAAGGTTAATAAAATTGACAAACCCCTGGCTAGACTCACTCAAGAAAAAAGACAAAGGACACAAATAAACAAAAGCAGGGATGAAAGAGGGTAATTACAACTAATATCACAGAAATACAAAGGATCATACAAAAACTATGAAAAAGTATATAACACCAAATTTCATAACTTAAAGAAATGGACCAGGACTTAGAAAAATACAACCTTCCTGGACTGAATGAAGGAGATCTGGAAAATCTAAATAGACGGATCAGCAGTATGGAAATTGAAACAATCATCAGAAACCTACCAAAATGTAAAAGTCCAGGACCAGATGGCTGCACCAGTGAATTCTACCAAACATTCAAAGAAGTTTTAATACCTATTCTCCTCAAACTCTTCCAAAAAATTGAAGAAGAGGCAATACTTCCCAACACAATTTATGAGGCCAATATTACTCTGATACCAAAACCCGATAAAGATTAAAGAAAAAAGAAAACTACAGATCAATATCTCTCATGATCGCAGATGCAAAAATCCTAAATAAGATACTGGTGAACTGAATACAGCAACATACTAAGAAAAAATTATACACCACGATCAAGTGGGTTTCATACCAGAGGCACAGCGATGGTTCAACATACACAAATCAAGTAACGAGATATATCGCATAAAGAAATTTAAAATCAAGAATCACACGATCATATCAATAGATGCAGAAAAAGGCTTCGACAAGATACAGTATCCATTTATGATCAAAACACTTAACAAAATCAGTATAGAAGGAAAATACCTGAGCATAATAAAGCCCATATAGGAGAAACTCTCAGCCAACATTATACTTAATGGTGAGAGACTAAAAACCTTCTCTCTAAGATCAGGAATAAGGGAAGGCTGTCCAGTATCGCCATTGTTATTCAATATAACATTGGAGGTCCTAGTGAGAGCCATCGGACAAGAGAAAGATATAAAAGGCATCCAAATAGGAAACAAAGAATTCAAACTGTCACTATTTGTGGATGACATGATTCTCTATATAGAAAATCCTGAAGACTCCACAAGACTACTACTAAAAACAATAAGCAAATACAGTAAAGTCTCTGGATACAAAATCAACATTCGAAAATTCATAGCGTTCCTATGCTCTAATAATGAAGCATCAGAAAAAGAAGTGGGAAAAAAAATCCTTTTGCAATTGCAACAAGAAGAATAAAATACTTAGAAATAAATTTAACAAAACAAATGAATGATTGATATAATGAAACATTTCAGACCCTATTGAAAGGAATCGAAGAAGATACAAGAAATGGAAAGATGTTCCATGTTCTTGGACTGGAAGAATCAACATAGCTAAAATGACCACATTACTTAAAGCATTATACACACTTAATGCAATCCCCATAAAATTCCATCAGCATTTTTTAAAGAAATAGAACAAAAGTCATCAGATTTGTATAGAAGCACAAAAGATCCCAAATTGCAAAAGCCATCCTGAGAAAAAAAAAGTGAGGCTGGAGGCATCACTCTACCTGACTTCAAGTTATACTACTACAAAGCGACAGTAACAAAAATGGCATTGTATTGGCAGCAAAACAGACACATGGACCAGTGGAACAGAACTTAGAGTCCAGAAGTAAACCCATATTTATATGGGCAAATAATTTTTGACAAAAAAACAAAAAACATACAGTGGAGAAAGGAAAGTCTCTTCAATAAATGGTGCTGGAAAAACTGAAAAGCTACGTGCAGAAGAATGAAACTAGACTGCTGTTTATTGCCACACACCAAAATTAACTCAAAATGGATTAAGGACCTGCATATAAGACCTGAGACCGTAAAATGCATCGAAGAAAACAGGAACGAAACTCAAGGATCTTGGACTTAAAGAGGATTTTATATATTTGACCTCAAAGCTAAGGGAAGTAAAAGCAAAAGTAAATGAATGGGACTACATCAAACTAAAAAGCTTCTGCCCAGCAAAAGAAATCATTAACAAGGTAAATAGCAACCATCTGATAAGCAGCACCTCCGATAAGAACCTAATATCCAAAATATACGAAGAACTCATAACTCAATAACAAACAAACAAACAAATGATCCAATCAAAAAATGGGCAGAGGACCTGAACAGACATTTCTCCCTAGAGGACATACAAATGGCCAACAAACATGAAAAGATGCTCAACATCACTAGCTATTAGAGAAATGCAAATCGAAACCACAATGAGATACTGTCTCACATCTGTTAGAATGGTTAAAATCAACAGGACAAATAATGACAAATGTTGGAGAGGATGTGGAGAAACAGGAACCCTCATACACTGCTGGTGGGACTGCAAATTTATACAGCCACTATGACAATATGGAGTTTCCTCAAAAAACTAAGAATTGATCTACCACATGATCTAGCAATCCCTCTACCGGATATTTACACCAAAGACTTGAAAACCCATATCCAAAAAGATATTTGCACACTGATGTTCATAGCAGCATTATTCACAGTGGCTAGGATATGGAAGCAATCAAAGCGTCCTATGATAGGCTAAAGAAGCTGTGGTACATATATATAATGGAATATTACTCAGCCATGAGAAGAGATGAAATACTGCCATTTGTGACAACATGGATGGACCTTAAGATAATCATGCTAAGCAAAATAAGCCAGACAGAAAAAGTTGAAAGTCACATCATATCACTTATACATGGGATATGTGAGTTATAAACCTAAAAGCAACAAATGAACAGGACAAACAAACAGAAACACATGAACATGGACTATATGCTAAGGGTTACCAGAGAACAATAGACTAGTGGTTACTAGTGGGGTGTGGGAGGAGAGAGGAGGTATACAGGGTTAAGGGGTTCAAATATAGGTTTAGGGTGAGGGTGAAGTGGGTAAAGGGGATCAAATATACAGTAGCTGAAGGAAACTGGACTTTGGGTAGTAAAGATGCATTAGAATATACAGATGTCGAATGATTATATATACCTGGAAATTATATAATTGTATTAACCAACGTTACCTTAATAAACTTAAAAAAAAAGTTGATCTTTCAGGATCTGTAAGTGGAGATTAAAACCATAAGAAATTAAGAACTTATTTACCTGAACTTAAGGTAATGGGATGAAGAATAAAAATTCAAAGTTTATGCATCTGTGAAAATTTCTAATTACTCTTTTAATTAAGTTAATAACTAATTTAAAAATAGAAATGTTTACTGTCTTATTGTTGAGAATTGCATATGAGTAAAATTTCCTACTAGCTACTTCATGTGCTTTCTCTTTTTTCTTTCCTGAAGCTGTATCAGATATTAGAAATTAGAGGGTTCATTACAGATTGAAGAGAAAGTATAAATATTTTAGTTACCATTGTGAGGGATAAAGAAAAAACTTTTTAGGAAACAGATAATTTCTGGCAAAATGATCCATTTTTAGCACAGTTTTCCACTGGATTTAACAATTTCTGTCTTGCTTTCATAGATTCAATAAATATTCTAGAATGAATTTCTAAAATGATAGTTTATTGAAAGTCACTGTTTTTTCAGTTGTTTTTCTTTTCCTCCTAGTACTTGGCCATTTTACTTGGGTGAATGTCAATAGATATGACCCAGTTAAGCTTAGTTGTTGTTGTTGTTGTTGTTGTTGTTGTTGTTACTATTGTTGTTGTTGTTATTATTATTATTATTATTACTACTACCTATAACTTTAATCCTCAAGCTATGGTGCTTAGACCAGTATCATTGGCTCAGTAGAATCAGCACTACTTCAGATCTGGTTAGAAATACAAATTCTTGGGCTTAATCCAGGACCTGTAGAATCTGAAACTCTGATAGTGTGATTTAGTAATCTATAAATCATCCTCTAGATAATTCTAATTACTCTCTGAAATAAAATTTTGAGAACCACTACTATCCATGATGGATTTTGGCCATGGAATGTCATTTGAATGTTTTTTGTTTTGTTTTGTTTTGTTTTGTTTTTGTTTTTGCTAGTATACTGTCAGAGATATTCTATTTGGGTGAAATATTAATTCAGAGAGTACCATATTTTCTTTCCCTCAGAACAGAAAATAAATGTGTTAATTGCCAATTAATTTCCAAGCAGTAATTATTACGTGATATGTACATAAATATTTTCTCAGTATCATTCAGAAATCTAAAATTCTGACTAAAATATGCATCCTGATATCTATCTATAAACTGATATTTAAAAAGAAAAATCACATAGTAGAAATTTTGACCAATGTACTATTTTTCAGAAGTTTTGGGCACCCTTTGAGATGTAACTCATTTCAAGGTCTACATACTAAAAACAAATTGCATATTTATGCAGTCAATGACTAACTGAATTTTCTCATGAAAAGTGTTGGGATTTTATATTTGGAGCATGTTTTCTGTTCTGCTACTTTGACAATGAGTTATCAACAATGACAGCTTAGTAAGCAGTAGAACCATACTTTTACCATATGGGTTATACAACTTAAGACTGTATCCTTTGGCTACATTTAAAAACTTTAGCTTAAGAAAATGATAAATGAGGTCAATTTGAATTGGCCATGGTCCACATCATAGATTAAACACTTTTCTTCAGCTTGATTGTCATCTTACTCATGTAACTTACTAGAAAAAAGCTGTTTAGTCACAGTACTTAACTATTAAAAATGTACACAGAATTAAAAAAATACTGCCAATGTGTCACTCAAAATTTGATTTATAAACATAAAGCGAAGATTGTTAGCTTCATGGTATATATTCAATAAAAGTCTTTATTACCTCAAAGTTTGTTTAATTTGAAACTTTACTTTTTTTATTAGTTTTATATATTGACTTTCCACAAAGAAGTCAAAGAACTATAGAAAGTTAACTCAAACAAACAGTATTTACTGTAATACTCAGCAATCTTGGAGGTCAGTACATGGAATTTCTAAAATGGGTAAATAGAAAAATGAGAAAGATGTAGGAGGTGAAGTGGATTTGAGTGATTTTGACTGGTGATAGACAAATAATTAACACACTCGTTTCCAGGTCTGGAACAGTGGAAAATTGTGTATTTTAGTTGGAACATGAGGGCTTGTTCAGCATGGGTTTATTATGCTGATGAACATCTGGTCATTCTGAAACCAGTGACCAGTTATTTGGTTATTTAATGGAACTTGATTTGTTTAGAATAAATCTTACCTAGTCATTAAAAAAATAGTCTCATATAATAATCATAGCTTGCCTTTTTTTCACTCTACCCCAATCCTCAGCTCTAGAGGGGCCTTTTAATCACTGGCAAGGCTAAATTCTTTAAGCTTATGTGACATAGTCTCTCTGCAAAAGTTGTAGTTAAAGCAGAACTGGCAATAATTAGGTTATTAATTAGTTATTGTTGATTTTTCAACTTAGCTGAAGGTTTATTTAGGGGAATATATTTAGGTAGAGAGGCGTTAATATTTGAAAGATAAGGTATCTCTGCGTTTGGAACAATCTACCAAGAACTTTTCTGTACATATCATTGCTTGACCTAAATGGTACACTCTTCCATGTGATTTTATGATTAGCCTATGGTCAGCAAAGGACGTTAGTGATTCCACCAGAAGAGTGGATTAGTTACTGTAAATTACTTTTATTATGGGAAATTTACTGGATTAATGTTACCTTGCATTAACTTCCTCCTAGGCATAAACTGATCACCAAAAAGAGTGACTTCATTTTTTATATCAGGGTGACCATTTAAAGCTTACCATTTTCATGGACAGAATATCTAGTTCATTCACATAGAATAAGAGATATGCTTATTCTCAGTGATGTATTACTTGCATCCAGAGAGGTAATTATTTAAAACAGACACCAACATAAACTAGTTTAGACAAACGGAAAGCAGTGTTATGTGGGCTGGAAGACTTCACAGACTCCAAGTGACTCTGAGTATAGGAATGCAGGTGGACGTCAGAAAAGGCTTTGAAAAAATCCTCCCAGACTTTTTCTCTCAATCTTTGGCTTCTTTTTTACACATTTATTTTACATTTCAGTTTTGAAAAACCAACATTCTTTGCTTCTTAGTTCATATAATTGAATATTGTTTTTCCCTAGTTTATCAATTGATGTATTACAAATCTAGAGTCTAAATTAATTTCTCTTAGTTCCAATAACATTTTCATGGGAGACAGAGTCTGATAGATCCAGGTTGAAATAGGTATTTCTCTGTCCATTCAATTCTGGCAGGGAAGCAACTATGACTATACAAAATTTCGGTAGAAGGCACTTCTAAAAGCAGAGACTTGAGGGTAGGCTCATTAAGATGTATCTCTTATAAGGAAAAGGATTATAACAATCATAAAATGGCAAAACAAAAACAGGCAACCTAACAACAATTTCTCTTCCATAAAATTTTTCTGTATAATGATAAT
This sequence comes from Rousettus aegyptiacus, assembly GCF_014176215.1. Lineage (NCBI taxonomy): Eukaryota > Metazoa > Chordata > Mammalia > Chiroptera > Pteropodidae > Rousettus > Rousettus aegyptiacus. The sequence continues at coordinate 96,943,684 of NW_023416307.1, read as the reverse complement.
TATAAAGTAAAAGAGCAGTAGTTATGTTCCTTCCAATTACAATGTAACAGATAATTAAGATATCTGGTCATTTAAATTTAAATTATTTTTAATTTAGTTATGTCAATTTAGTTTCTATTAATATATTTTAAAGTATTAGTATTAAATCTAATAATGCCGTGTAAAATGATAATTAATTTGACATGGAATCTAGATTCTGATGAAATATGATTTCTGTAGATCACTACAGTGAACTTGTCTCTAATTCACTCTGTTTACATGATAGCCACATATAAGATGCTTCAATTATTAGAAACTACATAGATCATTTAAATATATTTTATATTACTTTATTAAAATTATTACAAATATTTTTATAAGAAATTCAGCTTTTATAAATAGACTGACAATAAATTAAGACAAAATAACATATTTAAAAAGTAAATTATACCTCAACGAAGCTGAGAAAAAAATAAATAAAAAGTAAATTAATCAGAAAAATATAAAAATTTATAGTTATCCTGGAATCAAATGCTGCTGGGAGAATTTAGAAAACAATGGAATTCAAATAATAAAAATCCAAATGTTATATTATTTATCTTTGTATTCCTAGCATTTAAGCTGGAACCAAGATCTAAAAGATACTTATTAATGTTTTTGAACAAATAAATAAACTTAAAAAATTATTAATCATGATGGTGATGTCCACAAGATGACAGAATAGAAAGCCTCAGGCTTTGTTCCCTCATAGAGGAACTGACTTAACAACAATATATAGTCCAAAAAAGCTTTATGAGAACTCCAGAACCAGTCAAGAAGTCCTACTACTCCAGGCAAACTCAAAGCCAAGAATACCATATTGAAATGGGTAAGAAAAGCTATTCTTAGTTTACCTTAGCTCTTCTCCCAAGCCAACACACAATCTGGCTTTTCAGGGGGCTACCCAATGAAACAGTATCTTTCTCACTTGACTCCCATTGCTGACAGAACTGGCATATTTTGGATATCTGGGGGCTGGCTGTTCAGGACAAAAAAGTCATTATAGTGCCAGAGAACCTGCATTACTGCAGACAGACACCAGAGGGAGCAAGAGATTACAAACGCCTGAAAAAGAAACCTGCACACCTCCCTATATGGGAAATTACAGGCACACCCCAGAGAAGATGCATTCTCAGGAAAGGTTTGAGAGGCCTCTAAAATCCCTACATAGGGGGCTTGGTGAAGGTTTTCTCCTGTAGGTACCTAGTACATAAAAACTGAGAGAGTGGACAATTTTTCAGATGCACACATCACTGAAAAAATAACGACATACAAAAAAAAAAGGGAAAATTTTGCTCAATCAAATGAACAAAATAATAATAATAAAAACTGACTCTAAAGCAATGAAGATCTATGAATTGCCTGACAAAAATTTCAAAACAATCCTCTTAAAGGAGCTCAATGTGCTACAAGAGTAGAACAGTCAACTTAACAAAATCAGAAAAATTATGCATGAACAAAATAAAAATATTACCAAAAAGAAATGTTATTTTAAAAATGAAGAGATTAAGAAGTACAAATTAGTAGTTGCAATATAGTCATGGTGATGTAAAGTATAGCATAGGGAACATAGTCATTAATATTGTAATAACAATGTATAGTGCTGGGTGAATAGAGGACCAGTCACTTTGTAGATTATATAAATGTATGAGCACTATAGTGTAGACTTGAAACTAATGTAAAATAATGTTGAATGTCACTATAATTTTAAAAAATTGCAAACAGTAATTCTGGGGCTGAAGAATACAATTATTGAACTGAGAAATTTGCTAAAGGAGTGTAATAACAGAGTAGGTCAAGGAGGAGAATGAGTCAGTAGACTTAAATACAGATTCTTTGAAAGGATCAAGTCAAAAGAGCAACAAAAAAATGAAGCACAGTAACGAATGCCCAAGGGACTTATGGGATACAATCAAGACAACCAAAACACATGTTATAAGAGTCCTAGAAAAAGAAATAGAGAATAGAGCAGAGAGCTTATTTGAAGAAATTATTACCGTAATAGTTTCTCAAATCTGGGGAGGGGGATGGCCATCCAGATTCATTAAGCTCAAAAGATCCCAAATAAGATAAATTTAAAGAAGTCTACACCAAGATATATTATAATCACATTGTCAAAGTCAAAGACCAAAAGAGAATGTTGAAGCAGCAAGAAAATGGAATGTGCCATAGACAAGGGAGTTCCCATAAGACAATCAAAAGATTACTCAGCAGAAACCTTGCAGGCCAGAAGGGAGTAGGATAATATATTCAAACTGATGAAAGAAAAATTGCCAACCAAGAATATTATATCAAGCAAAACTGTCCTTTAAAAATGAAGGAGAAATAAAGACCTTCCCACACAAACAAAAACTGAGGGAGTTTATCACCACTAAACCTGCTTTACAAAAAATCTTAAGGGAGTCCTTTAGTGAGATGCTACACAGCTACACAAAAACATGAAAATATAAAATTCTCTGGTAAAAGGTAAATGAATAGACAGATACAGAATCCTGTAACACTGTAATAGTGTGGCACATAAATTATTTTAATTCTGATAAAAGTATTAGTAATAAATATAACTATAAAACAATGTTAGAAGACACAAAATATAAAAAAAAGTAATTTGGGACATTGAAGTGGAGGAGATATGAAGAAGAATTTTATATGCAATTGAAGCAAAGCAGTTTAAAATAGATTTATAAATATAAGAGTTTTTGTATAATCCGCATTACAACCAAAAAGAAATAGGCATAGAAGATTCACAAAAAAAAGAGAATCAAGTTTCACTATAAAAATTAATAAAACACAAATGAAGGCAGGAAGAGGGAAAAAGGATAAAATAAGAACACATACAGAAAACGATTAGAAAAAGGCAATTGTAAATCCTTTCATATCAATAATTACTTTTTCCTTTAAAAACATTTAAAATTTTTTTCAATTACAGTTGACACATAATATTATATTCGTTTCAGGTGCAGAGCATAGTGGTTAGACATATATAACTTATGAAGTGATCACTCCAATAAATCTAGTACCCACATGGCACCATACAAGTTATTACAATATTATTGTCTATTTCCCCTATGCTGTTCTTTATATCCCTATGACTGTTATGTAACTACCAATTTGTACCTCTTAACTGTTTTCTCTCTTTAGCCATTCACTCAACCTCCCTCCTATCTGGCAACTATCAAAATGTTCTCTGTATCTATGAGTTTGTTTCTGTTTTACTTGTTAATTTTTACATCCCAGCTGACCTAGGCCTACTTAGTCTGCCCCTTGGGTGTATTGTTTGTGGAGGTGGTTGGGTGATGCTCTGGTGTGATATAAAGATGGCGATTGAGTATTTTCATTCTGAGGCCTCTTGAAAGGGGCTCTGGTGCTCTGCCGTCTCCCCCAGGGATACTTGGTGTGAGCTACATAGTGATCTGCAGAAGGTTGCCACTTGTGCTAGGCTTGGAGGTGCCTGGGGAAGGATAAGCTGCAGACCAAGGCTGGCTACTACAAGTGTCTGACTTGAGACTACTTAGCAAGAGATATGGAGCACACTGAGGACAGATACTGCTTGGTTGGAGTTTGTGAACAGATGAGAGATTTTAGGAAAATTTGTAGCATGAACCAAGATAGGTCCTTTGTATGGAAAAGCCACTGGAAGCAACTTGAGTGGGCCCATGATTTGGATGTGATGAGGTCTCAGGGAATCACCAGGACATGATGATTGATGTTAGCTAGGTTGATAGAGACTCAGCTATGGCAACCACCTGCACATGAAGGCTGTGTGATAGAATGTCTCAAGAGAGAAACTATGGCTTCTGCCAACACTTCTGTTTTGGAGGAAGCTGCCTCTCCAGCCCTCACCTTGGTAATTTTGTTCTTCCCCATATGTTCCTGCTGCCCCGGTGCTGGAGTTTAGAGTGAGTGAGTCCATCAGCAAGTAAGTCTGTGCACAGGCCTTTTAAGAAAAATACTTGGAACTTCAACAGCCCTCAATCACAATCTCTTTGGGTTGTCACAGCCAGAAATTATGGGGACTTCAGTTCTTGACACTGGTACCCTGGACTAGGGAGGGACCTCCACAGCTGAAATATCCCTACCAATTTTAACATCCACATGTGGGTGTGAGAACAGCCCATTTTGCACCTCAGCCCTTCCTACCAGTCTCAAGATGGCTTTTTCTATATATCCTTAGGTTTTAGTCATTGTGTTATCTTAGAACAGGGGGCTGAAAGGAGAGGCTGTTCTCCAAGAACTGAGGTGGAGTTAGTGCTGGGCGAAAAAATAAAAAATAAAATAATAATAATAATAATAATAATAATAATAATAATAAATTCTCCTTTACCTAGACTTTAGATGAGTCTCAGGGATAGATGTTTTGTAGTTTAGTTGTAATTTTGAGGTGGTCACAGGAAAAGGTGAACACAGCATTTACCTACTCTGCCATCTTGACTAAAAGCCCAAGGACAAGTACTCTGAATGTAAATGAATTAAACTCCCCAATCAAAAGAATGAATGCAGTAGCTAAATAGATAAAAAATAAAACTTAACTATATGCTGTCTATATCAGACTCACTTTAAATAAGGATACACATAGTTCGAAAGTGAAAAGATAGACGTATTCCCTGCAAATGGTAACCAAAAGAGAGCAGGAGTGATTATACATGTATCAGAAAAATAAGTTTAAGTCAAAAACTGTCAGAAGAGATTAAAAAAGACTTTATACAATGATAAATAGGTCAATTCACCAAGAAAATATGTATATGTATATGTATATGTATATGCACTATGTATATGTATATACAACTAACGGCAGTACCTAAATGTATAAAACAGACATTGATAGAACGGAGAAAGAAATTATAGTAACACAAAAATAGATTTCAATCTTTAATTTTAAATCATAGATAGAACAGCCAGAGAGAAGATCAATAAGGAAACAGAGTCCTTATAAAACAGTATAGACCAGTTGGACCTCACAGACAGACATAGAAATCTCCATTCAACACCATAATATGCATTCTTCTCAAGTATACATAGAATGTTCTCGAGACTAGGACACATGTTAAGCTACAAAACAAGTCTTAGCAAATTTAAGAAGACTGACATTATAGCAAATATCTTTTCTGATCACAGTGAAATTAAACTAGAGATGAATAGCAAAGAAAACTGGAAAATGCACAAGTATGGGAAAATTAAAAAGCATTTCCTTGATAAACTAATAGATGAAAGAAAAAATCACAAGGGGAATTAGAAAATGTCTTGAGACAAATGAAAATGGAAACACAGCATAGAAAATCTTTTGGGATGCAGCAAAAGCAGTACTGAGAACAAAATTTATAATGGTAAAAGTCTACATTAAAAAAGAAAGATTGTCAATTAACGTATAACTTTAGACTTAAATGAACTAGAAAAAGAACAAACTGAACCCAAAGTTGGCTGAAGAAAGGAAATAATAAATATTGAAGCAGGAATAAATGAAATAAAGAATAGAAAACCAATAGATAAAATCAGCAAAAGCAAGAATTTTGTTTTATTTTGTTTTGTTTTAAAGATCAACAAAATTGACAAAGCCTTAGCTAGATTAAGTAAGAAAAAAGAAGACTCAAATAATAAAAATCAGAAATGGAAGAAGAGCCATTATAACTGATGCCACAGAAATACAAAGAATCATGAGACTACTTCGAACAATGATACATTAATGTATGAAATATCCTAAAAGAAATGGATAAATTTCCAGAAGTATACAAACTACCATGACTGAATCATAAAGAAATAGAAAATCTGAACAGACCTATAACTAGTAAAGAGATTGAATCAGTAATCAAAAACCTCCAAAAAAGAAAAGCCCAGGATTGAATTGCTTCACTCTACTCAATATTTAAAGAAGAATTAACACCAAACTTTCTCAGGTTATTCTGAAAATTTAAGAAGAGGAAACATTTTATGAAGCCAGATTTACCTTGATGTTAAAATCAGACAAAATATACTAACAGAAAAGAAAATTACTTGCCAATATTCCTGGTGAGCATAGATGCAAAAGTCCTCAAACAAACAAAAAACAAAACAAAACCTAGCTAATTGAGTTTAACAACATTTTAAAAAGTTTATATATGACAAAGTGGGATTTCTTCCTTGAATGTAAGGATGTTTCAACAGATAAAAATCATCAATATAATGCACAACATTAAAGAATGATGGTCAAAAACCATGTGTTTATATTAATTGGTGATGGGTTAAACTTTTGACAAAATCAAAATCCTTTCATAGTAAAAACATTAAAAAAATAGAAACAGAAGAAATTGTATCAACAAAACAAAAATCCTATATAAAATGCTCGTAGCTAGCATTATACTCACTGGTTAAAAATTGAAATCTGCCCTTTAAATTGAGAAAAACTTGTGTTCATTGACAGATAAAGAAAATGTGGTATATATATAAAACTCTGACTTAAAATAAAGCAATCCCTGTCATATGCTACAACATGGATGAACCTTGAGGACATTATACCAAGTGAAGTAAAACAGTCACAAAAAGAAAAAGAAAAAACTGCATGATTACACTTAGAGGAGGCACTGCCAGAGCCCATTGGCCTAGGTTGGACAGCACCCGAGATCGGGAGTGAGGATTAAAGAAAAGACAGAGACAAGGGATAGATTTGGGAGCTCTCACAGTCAATACTGCAGCAGCCTAGAGTTTATTTTGCAACGCATACTTATAGCCTACTGAGTGTGTAAGAAGCAAAACCTCTAAATAACAACCAATCACGGAAACTCTGTAACATTCTGTTTCCCGCCCCCACACCACGTGCACTTCCTCCTGAGTCAGCAGACTGCGTGGGGGGCCAACTTCGCAAAAACATCCTGCTTAACAAACAGTCTTGTTTTCCTCAAAATGGCTCCCAACAAGGTACCTAAAGTAGTCAAACTCAGAGAAACAAAAAGTAGAATTATAGTTGCTGGGTGAAGAGTGACATATGAAAGAGAGTTGTTCAACGAATATAGTCTTTCAGTTTAGCAAGATGAGAAGGTTCTAGAGATCTGTTGCACAACAATATTTATATAGTTATACAAATTTATATTTATATTTATATAGTTAACAATACTATACTATATACTTAAAATTATTAAGATAGTAAATTTGATGTTATGTATATTTTACCACAATGAAACAAAGAAGAAACACTCATGAAATATTTTGTGAACAAAATAATTAGCCTAGAAATTGCAAAGAGTTTAAAACTTCTTTTTAAGTTTGAATGTAATTATATCCTTTTAAAAACAGTTTTATGACCTAGGTTTTGCTTATACTTAACAAAATTTTAAGGAGACATGATTTGGATTCTTGTGGATTAAATCATATTTTGTAAATATGTATGTATCAAATCAATTTTTTGTTTTGTTATGTCTTATTGCCTCATATGGAGCTAGGGTAACATATTTACCTTAAATTTGGGTGTGTAGTAGGGATGTTTTGGTTATAGACATAGAAAATTTATTCTGAGAAGCAATTTGGGGCCCCTCTAAATGAACATAGGGATTTTTCTACAGATGTGCATTTGTAATTTGTGAGAAGCAATTCTGTGGATAGCAGCAGTGAATAGCCACAATCTTTTTTTAAAGTTAGTTAATAATTTTTTGGAGCAATGTGAGTAGTTAGTTATTTCCTAGAATTGTCTCAAATATATGATCCAGAGAGGAAAATGTAACTTTTCTCATTTTCTTTTTTATGGTTGAAATTTCTTCTTTGAGAAATGCTATCATGTTTTCTCTCCTTTAACAATTATAAAGGGAAAAAAATAAAATAAGAAGTCTCCAAATTTGGCAGAACTTGTGGGACAAGTCCTTTTTGACTTGAGCCACAGGTAATAATAATGTCATTCTGAATTTCTTTGTTTTGTCTGTGATTTATTATTTTCAGGAAAGGCAGAGTGCTAGAGAAAGTCAGAAGAGGAGGTAAAAATGGAGAAATGGAATGTGCATGATTGAACTGAATTTGTGTCGACACTATTCTGGGCCTTAACCAAATACTGCAATCCATCAGAAAACAAAAATTTTAGTACTGGTTTTATGATAAAGTACTATGACAGCATTTTTTTTCTGAGCTGAGTATCATAATCTCATATTCTAATGTTGATTCCATTCAGCTTTCATGTTCATTAGAATTGTCTACTGTAGTTAACTTAATTATCAGTATCATATTTAATTATTTTGCATAGGTATGGTTTCAGAAGATGTCTTTTTTATATCTCCAAGGCTGAGATATCTCTGTTTATCAAATTTATCACTTTCATTGGTAGTCTCCCATTAGGACTGGGGCAATAACTGCCTTGCTTGCAGTTATCTCTCCAGAAGTAGTGCTATGCCTAGAACTTAGCCTATGTTCACTATTTCTTTAAATAAATATCTAAATGAATTATAGGTGAATCTGGAGAATGCCTCTTTCTCCTATTCTGCTTAAGACTTGTATATAAGGAATATAAATCTAACAAACCTGATGGGAAGGTGTAACCAAATAGCAACTTAAATTTCAAAAGTTTGTATCAAAATGTTTTTGAAAGAGAGTGAGTCTTTTAATGGCCAGTTATTTTTTTACTTGTAAAATGAAGGTGTAGAAAACCTAAGTTGAATGAAAGCTCAAGATCTGAGGGTGGAGGCTGAAAGCTAAATTTAGAGAGCTGATTGTTGAATGCTTTACAGAAAATGATGCTAGAAACTTATTACAAAGTGAAAGTCATTAAAATAATAGTACAAACCGAATGGACACTGCTGGCTGGCAAAGTAAAAGGTCTGTTTACTATTGCTAGTTTCTATTAACTTTTATCTGTAGGAGCTCTAGTTCCTTGCTACCAAAGAGCCATGAGGGGGGTGAATACAGGAGATGTCAACTTCTTGAATATGTTGTTGATACCTCAAATTGGCAAGCTTTCATTGTTCTGGAAGATCAATTATGTATTCTCTGTTAGTTTAACCAAATTCAATTTAAATTATTAATTGTCTTTATCACCTTTCAAAACAGAAATCTAATTTCATTTTACAGGGATAACATCACCCAAAGAGAAATAGTGCTCCTCAACTATTGATGATTCAACTAGAAGGTACCATGTACAAGATGGGAAGAATTCTTGGAAATGTAATTCCTGCCCTGAAATAAAGCTTAGAATCTAGTAATATGATAAATTTATGTACATAGAAATGTAACAGTATGGGTCAAGGGGTAAGCATCAAATTGGATAGGCTCTAATTGCCCAGAAATCAAAAGTCTAGGATCCAAAGAGTCAGGAAAGCCTTTAGAAAGGAGGAAGAGTTGGTGATATCCCAATAAATATGAATAATTTGTTTTTAATTAGAGAAGAATTTGTTTAAAAAAAATTTCTCCATTGCTTACTTCTCTAACCACTCCTACACGAGTAAATAAAGTAAAACATATCCAAATTATACTACATATATCATGGAAGAAACTTTAAAATTAAGAAAAACGTATATTTGTGAGACTATTTATATTCATGACATAGAAAACCAAAAAGTTACCGAAAAATGTATGTGGTTTGATTTCTTGGCTAAAATTTACTCCTACACTTAAAGACATGCACAGTATTGTCTAATCCAGCCTTTCTTCTGCTAGTGTATGCCTTAATATGTGATCTTTGGACATGGGGTTGTTCATTAGAATTTTTATCATAATTAGGCTTGTAAAGTCCCTCTTTTTGTCATATCGATTAGCAGCATGTAGCTACCTCATTTTTACTGAGTTAAAATAATTTTGATATGTATTATTGATAGAAAAATACTTTATCAAATATGCTACAAAATAGTAAAAGCAAATGGTCGAAGATTCTACTTAACTCTAATTATAATATTTAACTTTCAGAGAATAGGAACATATTTTAATTACTAATAAATTAATGAATATTAATTTTTTAAGAAAAAAATTACAGAAATTAGTCTAGGGCAATATGAATTAATAAATACATATCAAATTCCATTGCTCCAAAGCCTAAATATGACAAGAGAAGAAACTAGGACTTTTCTGTTGAACTGTTATAACAGCTATTTAGAATTAGAGTCCAGTCCAGGGGTAGATCAACAAACAGAATCATTTATGTAGGAGGTCACACAGGTATCAGGAAGGCAGGGAGCAGAGCAATCAGCAGCAAAAAGGCAAGGATCAGGAGGGGAAGAAGAAGTCATTGGTCAAAGACACAGAAGGGAAGAGGGAATTGGTACCTACAAGAAAGGCTTTACTACCTGGCACCTTCTGGTTTTTCTTTTTCCAAGCTAGTTGTGTCATAGGTGATTTTGAGTCCCCAGGCATCTTTCAAGGGTATGCTTCAACCTTTAATATTTTAAAAATCCAATCCAAGGAACTAACTTGAATAAACTCTGAGTATTTAGTTTATTATCAGGTATGGGGTGAAAAATAAGTGACAAAGAAGGAAATATAAACCTTTTACTAGCTCATATAGTACTTTTATCAGGGTTAGAAAAAAAGTGCCCCTTCTACCTAGACTAGGGAGCAGAGAAGATTAGTCAGGGTTTTCCAAAGAAACAGCATCAATAGGATGCATATATGTAGACACAGAGAGATTTACTTTCAAGAACTAGCTCACATGATTATTGAGGCCTGGCGAGTTCAAAATTTGATGTGGCAAGCTGGTGACTTAGGAAAGGTTTCAGTTCGAGTCCATAGGAAGTCTGCTGGCAGAATTTCTCCCTTGGGAGTTGTTAGTCTTTGTTCTTTTAAGGTCCCAACTGATAGAATGAGACCCACTCACATTATGGAGGGTAATCTGCTTCACTCAAAGTCCACAAATTTAAATGTTAATCTGAAATGAACCAAAGAAACATCCAGAATAATGTTTGACCAAATATCTAGGCATCATGGCTCAGCCAACTTGATGCATAAAATGAACCATCACATAGAGCACAGGCTGGATATAAACTCACCTTCATCAGGTACCATCTACAGAGCCAAACAGCACAGCTACTCACAGTGGGCTGGGTTTTGCTAGTACTATTCAGAGCATTTACCAGTGACTGTGAAAACCACAGAAAAATCATTTTGTAAATAGTCAACTGATCAGTAGCCCGGATGCTTGCAACTGGCCATTACTAACCACCCTTCAGGAGAGGAGGGGCAGAATAGACTATGATTGGTCACATAATGCTGGATTTTAATTATGACTCTGCCACATATTTCTTGTGGGATATTGGGTAAATCACTTCACTTTTCCACTTTTCTGGTTCTGGGCTTTCTCACTTGAAAACTACAGGTTTTTAATTTGAAAAGTCCTTTCTATCTCTGACATGATGCATCAAACATGTTGGCTTTGATATAATTGATCGTAGTCCTTAAATGACATTAGCAATAATCAGGAAAATATTGCTTTTTTAAAAAATTAGATATAAATACAAAACTATTTCCTCACCTGGTTTCTAAACCATTTCCTGCTTTTCTTCATTTAAACAAGCACATAACAAGCACATACACAAGTGAAGAAGCAATTTCATAAAGTAATTTTATCAAATGTAAAAAAAAAAACTTTAATGGAGCCCATCTTCTACCAATAAAATAAAATAGCAATACATGCCTCCTTCCTTAGTTAGATCAGTATCAATTGCATTTTAAGGTTTAGCCTATGAAATTTAAAGGAGTTATGAAATAATACTTTGAATTTTTAAAGTCACTTCATAATGTAAATAGTAATCAGAAAGAGAGGTTGTTTTCTTTTTTTCTCATCTGTAGTTCTCTTTTGAAAACCTTCTTGCAAACTGGGATTCTCCTTGGTTTATTGATACTTCTTGATGGATCCTATTACAATTCCTTCTCAAGTTGCTTAAAATGTTTTACAAAAAATAACTATTCCTGATAATCAGGTTAAATAAACAAAACAAATATACCCTTTTATGCAACCTCATCAGAATTCGTTAAAACATGCTATATACAATATGAATAATTATGTGGAAAATGTTTGGAGATTTAAAACCGTGTCAAGTATTTCAAATAACTTTATAACGAGCTTGTCATGGAATTTCAGAAAGATTAATTCCAAAAGAATTTGATAAGGTGAAACTTTTATGAGGGTATTATTTTTATAAACAGATAGAAATATTAACATCCAAATGTGTGCTGCACCTTTGAGCCCTGGACTTGGGAAGGTGATATGCTGATTTCTATAAAGTTGCCACTCTTCCGAGCATTTTTGGAACTCCATACATGGAATTGATTTTAGAGCAGGTTTATGAACCACACAAAGAAATTAATTTTATTACTTTATTGTCACACCTCATATATTTCCATCCTCACGTTCCTCACAGTTGGGTATCTTCCCCATCTCAGACAGATTTTGCATTTTCCCCATTTCATACTGTCCTTGCAAATATATCTGTGAAAGAATGAATGTTTGCCATAGACATTCACGGCTATATGCAAGTAGGTAAAATATGGTACAAACTTAAATAGAAAATACAGTCCATTACCTGTTGGTGTACTCTATTATACAAAATAGCTTCTCTAATTGAGGTGGACAGAAAATATAAATTTTATAATTTTAAAACCCACTGGAGAATTTGTATGTTAACATTATTTTAACCTGTTGGCTTAGATGTCTGCTCTTGAAAAAATCTAATTTTCTCTAAAACACTAACCAAAAAAGATTAATAACTTATTGCTGATTTAAGACATCAAAGGAAAATGTAGCTTTGAATATAAGTATTATTGTTAAAATGTAGAAAAATATTTTAATTGCATGATAAAGAAAGGATGATGAAGAAATAAGAATGCAAAAATGTGAGACAAACTATAGTAATAAAAATTTTCTTATCCTAACTTTGATAGAAAAAGCATTTTTTTCAAAAATATCTTAGTATCTTAATAAAGAACAAAAACCATCAGGAGAGAGAAATGCCAACCGTTTTAGCTTACACATATCCAGGCTGTGTATTTCCCTGTGTTTGGTTCATTGAGGCAATATCACAGCATGACCTCTGGATAAAACAAACAAAAGATAACAGAGAATACACCAAGCTAGAGTAGGTCAATTAAAAAACTTATTAACAAGCAATTAAAGCTCAGTGGTTTGTTTTTTTCTTTGTGTGAGTTTGTGTACAGTATTTAGTGGAGAGTTTAGTATGTTGGACCTATTCTTTCCTCAGGTGTCACTTACTGGAAATGCCTGAGGAAACTTGGAGAAGAATCGGAAATAACCCAAGAAATTGCTGTAAAATATCCCTGTGTTATAGGTAAATAAATGTTCTCATGGAAATGAGTTCTAATTCTATAATTAGTTAGAAGAAAAAGATCTCGATATCAATGCACCAAACCACAAGGCAATGCCTCTGAAAATGGTTTATCAAAGGCAGGACCCATTGGAGAATGAACAAATGCTAAAGCCTTTATAATGGGCCAATCCTATGGTGAGCCCGGGTGGATAAACTACTGTCTGGAAGTAAACTGTTCACTCATGTGAAGTGTATTAACACTTTCTGGGCACCAGGGTACTATTAGGTGCATTGAAACAACGGATTTACTATGGGCATCCTGGTGCCCTTGCACACCTGGCATCTCTATAGGATCAGTCATAATAAAATTATATGGTGCCGAGAAGTCAGACTTTCGAAATTTTAGTAGCCCAATTAAGTTGTAGGATCTCCTGGTAGTTAAATTAGCTGGGATGCTTCACTAGCCATAGCAGAAATTTCATCTTTAGTTTCTGTAAAGCAAAGAAATTAGACCAAGCAAATCATCCCTGATGACAAGTCACTCAAACCTTCCTTTTATATGATTTTTGCAAGCTCTCTTTTTGCTCAATGTGAGGAAAAAAGAAAAACAAACCAAAGATTCCCTTCATTCCTTCTGGAATGAACCAAGGAAGATAAGGAAAACACATATGCATTTTATTTTTCATCACTGGCTACTTAAAAAAATTATAACCAAATTAATAGATCAGTGAAAAAGGGAGCAGTAGAGCTTCATAAAAATAAAGGATCATAGTCTTAAAATAAATTATATCCCCACTGCCCTCCTACAAATTAAGCAGAACATTCTCTATCTAAAAAAAGCTGATTATATCAAAAAATAAAATATTTAGAATATAGATACTTTTATTTTTAATAATAGGAGTCATGTAGAGATAAGTTAAATGTGTTATGAAAATTTAATGCTTCTTTAATTAATAGTTTGGAGAGTTAGATATTATTGGTGCTTTTTGTGAATTTTACTCTTTTTTAAACTGGAGTTTAAAACATACCCAACTATTAATTCCAAAGACCTCCTGAGATGTTATAACTAACTGGGAGTGAACCAGAGTTATTTGGATTCCTGCTTATAAAACCTGGGTATATCTGAATATAAGGATTGACTATAAAGAAGCACACAAAAACATATAATTTTACCCAGCGATTAGGTGGGCCAATAGTCAGAATGCTCTGTTGAATCTGGGAAAATTGTATATTAGCATTATTTTGCTTTCTAATCCCAGGGGCCTTTGTCCATTTAATTCCATGGTTTTGTATATACATTTTTATGAATGTGGAGCTTATATCTCAAACCAAAGCAGTAAGCAAATTTGTCTCATTGTTAAATAATTCATCTTTGAACAAGGAAAACTTATTCATTTATTCTGCTCATCCTTGAAGTATAGAAAGTAGAAGCCAAACTGTTATAAAATTATGTTGGCTGAAATATAAAATGAACACATTGGGTTCTTTAAAGCTGGGACATGTTAGGAGTAATCAACTTGATTTTCTGAGAAGCACTAGTCATGCTAATTTCTGCCATCAACAAATCTGATTAAATTCAAAGAGGGTAAACATGTTTTTCCAACTTGCAACATTCATAATGTTTAGAAACAGAAAATTTGTCAACCAGAAATGGGTTTTCTAATATAAAATTAAGACTGCATCTCTCGAAAAAACCCAAAGCAAAACAAAATGTATATTCTCACATTTCCTTTTATTTCCAGGCAAAGAGAGTGTGATACTGATCATGTGATACTTACTTTGTGTATTTTATTGTTCATATAAAATGGCTAGACTTTTTACTCTCAAGGCTAATTTCATCCCTCCCATCCAAATAATTACAGAATTAAAAAATGGCGCCAAAACATCTGGTCTGGAAAGTTAAAAAAAATTCCGTCAGTTTGGATGCTTGTCAAGTCTGAATAAATCAACCAACTTTAGTCTTATTTTTGAAAATTAAATTGATAAGTTACTCTTGCAATATTTCAATCTGACATTTTAAAAATTTTATCCTTAAAACCAAAAATAGGTATTACTCAATATGTGTTCATTTAGAAAATGATATGATGAAGAGATGTATTTGGATTACCCACCCCAACATGTGCTGATGTTCAGTAAAAAGTTGCCGTGAGGCTCAGAGAGGGTGCTCTTGGAGACTGGATGCAAAAGATAGAATTTCTGGAACTAAATTATTTGGAACTCCTGGAGCCTTGCTATCACCATGTAGCTGATGCAAAGAAGAAATCTACCAGTTAAATGTTCTCAAATAATGCCCACATATAATTTAATTTAGCTCTTTATATCTACCAGGGACATTCAAACAAATGTAGACTTCCATGTTGACATTTATCAAAATGCAAAAGGCCAGAATTTGGAGTTACAGTTGGGAAAAAGATAACAAAAATTGTATTTAAAAATCCATCTTGGAAAATTAATATTGAAGTAATTTTCTAGTTAAGTTTTAAAAATAGTAGTTTATCATTTCAGAATCAACTCCAAAACAGATGCCGCCTTCTCATAAAATAAACATGCAGTGAAAGGGTAACACATGCATTAGCCACAAACTGAGTCTGTAGCCAATATAGTATGATGAGAAGGAATTCTCAGTATGGTGTGATGTGCAATCGAAGCCATTAGCCATATGGTGCAGTGTGAAGAGGGCCTCTGTGACTGAATAACAGTTGTATGTTATATGGTTTATTAAATAATTATGCAATGGCAAGCAATGCTTTTATAATTATTGGCTGTTTTAAAATATTTTTTGTTAATCTAGCTGCATTTACCAGGTTGAAGGATATGAGTTCCATCAGGTCTCCATGCTTCATATCTGCTTTGTGTATAGAATGGAAATCGGCTGCCATATTGAAGATTTAGGGCACATTTCTTGTATCATACTGTGTATAATCAAGGTATGCTACAGGGCATTTAGAAATATAGGGGCACATTCTTTTTAGAGTTGCTTTCCCACCTGCTACCTGTCAGTGCAGACGCTGAATATGGGATAGAGAATGTGCTATTTTTATGATATTTCTGCAGAATGAGACTGGGAAGCATTAAGACACCTAAATGAAAAGCAAAACATTCAATAAAATATCTGGGTATTTTGTTGCGTGATGCTGTGCCAGTACTATTTGGAGATATATATATATATATAAATGCAGACATTATCTTAAATCATTTTTACTTAGAATAATTTTTCTCTAAATAAATAAATTTGTATTGCATTCATTTATTTACTTCCAGCCTATATGGCTTTCTCAGGTGAATTACATTTTATTAACCTATTAACCAATCAGACTACTCTGGTGTACACTAGATAGTTTCTTATATATAGTATGCTGGTTCTATAAGGTTGGATCATTGGAAGACTGGTAGCAATATCATGATTAAAGCAATGAAAAGACCATGATTGTGTTGTGCCTGCTATGGAACCGCAGGGCAGCTGCATCTGCCAGTTAGAGATATGTTGTGTCTCAATAAAATGCATTGGAGTGACAGCATACTTTTGCTTGCATAATCCCACTCTTGGCTAAAGGAGTTATAATATTTTTACAAAATGAGTTAATGCTTTCATGCATGATTATGTTGAAGACATCTTAGACTTTTGAAAATCTAATTTAGAGTTTGTATGTGCTAGTTAGTTGAACACTATAAAGTAAAGCTAATCCAGGTACAATATTGGCATTGAAAATAACAACCACAGACCTTATTGCAAAGTTACTTCAATATTTCTCTACCTCTGTACTTAAATAGCATTATAATATTCTGAATATCTCTTATAAAATAACTAATTTATTATTTTTGATAGGTAATCATTTACATATACTTCCTTAAACTAAGGTCTCCATCATATTCAAAGAAAAAATATAAAAGGAAATAAAGAGTAGTTATTTATCAGTATTTCAGTCCCCTCCTGTCAGACACTCAGTAGGATTGCGTTGGCTCACAGCCTTGATGTACATCATGGCCACGAAAGTTCTGTGTCTAATAAAAGTTGGAACAAAAGTGTTTACTGAAGGACATGTAATTCACCATGGCATGGTCCCACTAACACAGTAACTAGGATCATTCCAGATAGAAGTTCCTTCATTCTCAGCCCCTGAATGAGGACAACATGGAGCCAAGGCTCTGGAAAACATTCCAGCCTCCCTGGACATGCAGCTCAAGTGAGGAATAAATCCATGTTGTGTTAAGGGCACAAATATTCTTAAAGCTGTTTGTTGTTAGTTACAGACTAGCAAAGATTAGATCATAACAGCTGTGATTTCACAGATAGTAGTACTTAGAACAGGTTAACTGTAAACATAATCATCTTAATAAATAACACTAGGCAAATTAGAGTATTCAGAGCTTCCTGCTCATTTGTGAGGCTGGTGTGCCATTATGGGTTACCAGTGATCTCAGTTCACTAGGGCCCTAGAGAGTAATGGAACAGTGATAATTCTCTTTTCTATCACTTCTGATATTGAGCAGCCTAGTAAGTAAAGCCATGTGACTAAAACAAATAATATTGTTATTATAAGGTGAAATAAAGGTTGAGAAACACTGATGTATAGGATATGTGATATGACAAAAATCATGCAGATGGCATGGGTGAAAAATCAAAGTTTGGAATCCTGATTAAACAAAACATTTGAGGAGAAAGTAAAATAATATTTAGGCCTTTCTATCTATAAATTGATCAAATTTACCAAATTATTGCTGATTCCCCCTTTAGTTGGCTTGTGTACACATTTGCTAATTCATGCATTTATCCAGGCAGTCAACCAATCAAGTTTCTGAGTGCCCACTGTATGTTATGTAGACTGTATGAAACAGTGAGAAGAACAAAATGAACTGTTTCTTCATCCCTCCAGTAACTAACGTTTCCATGGAAAAGAAATATAATTAATTTCAATAAAATGTAATAAGTGATAGTACAAGTAAATATTATGTTCAAAGCACTGTGCTGGGTATTTAATTTTATTTAATCCTCAGAGGAACTTGGTTGGGTAGATAATATTACCTTTCTTATGTATGGATAAGGATATGGGTTCTCAGAAAACTTAAACCATTTTTTTTCAAAGTCCTACTACTAAAAATATTTAAAAACGATTTGAATCCAATAGTTCAGAGGAAAGTACGTGCACATGTATAAAGATGACTTTTGTTTATACCATTATCAAAGCTGCCTGCCAAGATGGTGTGCCCCTGCTTATTATTAGGCTGTATACACACTGTTAGGCCTCCATCCATTGTTAGGGTTCTCTGAGTTTGAGACCATATTCAAATTCTCTTTCAAATAGTAAATTTTTCCACCCTCAGGGTGTACCCACATACACACATGTACACACACTCACACACATGCACAGACACACTTAAGAAATCTTGAGGGAAACAAACTATTCTGATGAAGTATTTTTTCTTTGGGATGACATTGATTGAGTAAAGGAGATTGAAGTGTGAGTTGGTAATTAAAGAAAGTTTAGCTTAGTGTGAAATGTTTTGTTTTTCAATAATAATATATTTGACATTAGTTGTTTACTCACATTTTATTTTTAAAAAGAGTTAGTCACGTTCATCTGTCTAGATACCTTTATTTAGGTGTGCAGCTTGATGCTACAATTTTTCAGAAATTCATTTTGCTTCGAGAATCCTTAATCTAGATCTGCTTGGCAACAGCTTTCTTCTGCTGTGCATCATGGATCTTGGTCTTTTATTCTTCATTTGTAAAATAAGAGCAGGGGTTGCACCAGCTTACATCTGAGGTTTTTGTGGCTTTAATGCTGCATTATTTATTTAGCTTTTAGAACCAGTGGGGCTGCTAACTAGTCTGATTTTCATCATGAAAAATTTTAAGTTAACTTCAAGATCACATAGTCAATGACTAAATCACAAGAAGAATTCTGAATCTCTCAGAGGTTTCTTTTGTAATGCATTGAGCAATCTCTCATTTGCCAAAGTACTCTAAAAACATTTTGATTTATTTCTCCGTGTATGATATATTACTTCAAGTGATTTGAATTAATGATACCTGAAATGAAACCTGGGACTAAATATTTATGTTTATTATCAGATTATTTGCAGTGCTTGATTCCACACTTTTTTTCTCAGTCTGATATTTTTGCTGTGTGTGTGTGTGTGTGTGTGTGTGTGTGTGTGTGTGCTGAATGACAGAAAAATACTGGATAACAGGTGTCTGTGATTTTCTCTCCCACTCTGAAGAAACAGAAACATCTAAAATAACATGGAAACACAGCTAATTATGTATTTTTCACTTTGGTGGATAAACAGTAGTGAAAGACACAGGAGGAGGATAGAGCCATGGAGCGTGTTTATGAGAAGTTCTGGGGGTAGTAAATTCAGTTTGTATACATTGCATCTATATTCTTACATTTCCTAGGAGTAGTTTTAAATGAGCCCCCAAGAATAATATTTAGTGTGACATACAAGGAAGATGTCTTAATTGCAAAAATATATACTTAAATGTTAATATATAAATAAAAAAATTTAATTGAGGAAAGAGGCAGAAAAGTTCATGACAAGTTCTATAAAAAAGCTTCTCATGATGGCAAACATTTACATTCTAAGACATTTTCCCCATTATAAACAACCTGATTTTCATCGATGAAAGCAGCTGGCAGAGACTGCTGAACCAGTTATTTTATTTTATCAGGCATTGCTAGCAGAGATACCACTTTCATTTTTGCCAGCATTTGTAGTGTAAATGAGAAGCAACCTATCGTAAAATAACACTAAGAAGATCAAAGGAAGCAATCCCTACTACCAAGCTAAAAAATCATTCTGAGAAAAAAATTTTTTTTTGATTATGGCTAATAATGTAATCAAGCCAGAAACCTACCTAGAAGTTGGAGTTATAGTAAAATTACTACAAATATTACAGGGTATCTAATCGGCATTACAGGGTACAATAATATGGCAAGAAAGTTTTGGATGTATGAAAACAAGGGGCTAATAAAATATTTACAAAGAGCTATATAGTTTTGATTATAGTACCATGTATATTTTCCCCAGAAAACCAAACCAATGTTGCAACTGACGATTTAGAATTAAGGCAGGAAAAGGAAAGAAACAAAGAGAGAAAATCAAAACCCAAAAGGTCGTTTTTAAAAAAAATCATCTTTGATTTCATTCTTTACAGACCAATTACTTTCCTGTCCCCTATGGGGAGGGGGGAAACTTCTTCTTAATAGCAAAATCATTGTAAGACTTTTCTGATTCATTTTATATTTAGCAGATTACAGCTTTAGTCATCAGTAAGAAAGAGCCTCACAAAGTGACAGACCTGAAATCATGTCTTTTGATTGTAATTGACAGAAAAAGCATTTAAGGTAAAGAAAAAAAAATATTTTATTCATCTTTGATTACACTGTGATGTGATTTGGTGACATAATACAGCTGGGAACTGAGGCAAGAAAGGCAATAATTCCTCCTTGAGGGTTTGACATGATGTAGCCCTTTAGTTGTCTTCTTACTAATGCCTCCAGCTACAATAGTCTCCTTGATGGTGGCTAGACAAATAGATATACAGAGTATTAGAATTTAAAAGGCAAACAGCTCTAAAATACCATTTCTTAAGGCAATATATTTCAGCATTAAATGCTTGACAGCTACACATTTGACTGGACCTAAAATTAAATCTATTCAATTTAAACATTTACCATGCAAAAATACCTTCATTTAAGCACCACTTTCTTAAAATAATAGAAAATAAATGGTTTATACACAATAGCTCTCTAAAGATATGTGTATATTTCAACCCATTCATATAAACTGGGGTTTTATTTTTGTAGTTTATTTCACAGTTTTCTTCACTACCTTTTCCTGACTCATTTACTTTTCAGATAGTAAGTTGCCATATATATTTTAAACATTTAACAAAAGACATCTATAAAAATATAGCAGTAAATAATGTCAAGATAGTTGGTAAATTCACATGTAGAGGACTTTATCTACTTTCCTGACAAATATTTATGCCATTAAATACATTTATATTCTAGGATTTGAATGATGAACATGAAGTTTGATTCAATATCTTAATTTTTTTAGTGCAATATTAAAAATAACTTTACTTGTGACTTCTTAATATTTGATTTTAAGAGATCTAATACGTAAACTGTAGAGTGTGTATTTTGTGAGGAAATGAAAAGATATTAGAAAATATTAAAGGAATCTATGAAATAAAATTAATCCGATAATTTTTCTTCACAAATAAAAATTCAAAGAATTTATATTTATATTTTAAAGTCACATAAGACCTGTAAGACTACTAGGCTGGGAAACCTATTGCTTAGCAATAATTTCTAGTGATTAAGAAAAGATCTGAATGTCACAAATATGTGTATGTATAGCCATAAAGAGAATTAAATATATATCCATCAGAGAATGATTTATGATAAAGTTACATTTTCCAAAGGAAGATTATGATTTGTCAGTGCATGATGATATTTATATATGTAAATCAAGTATTTGAATCTGCAAGTTAATTGTGTCTAGAAATGTCAGACTAATTATAAACTCTTATACTGTATTTACCTGAATGCCCCCAAAGCTGTTTAAAAGTAAAAATTTCAATATGTAGAAGGTTGTTCTAGTGAGCATAAATGGATTCTATTAATCATATCTTTAAGGGTAATGTAGATATCCCCTATACAAATACAAGTCAAGCCAGAAAGTTGTTCAGTTTCCCATAAAAAAAATGTCTAATGTTCTTCTAGTTCAGCTCGGAGTTATGAATTACCTTGTTGCCTGTGTGTGCCAAGAGCATATGTCTTATCAGAAGAATAATTTGAGTTACCTAAGGTGGTTTATATAAAATTTAAGACAAGCGATAATTATAGACATTGCTACACATGCTACTCTCCACTCCCATGGAGATTGACTTATATTTTAATTTGTGCCAATATTTGCTCTTAGCTTCACATAAATAATTTTTGAATCCTTGTTGGTCTGTTTTCTCAAGAGTCTCATTTTGATTTTTTTTTTTTACTATGGGACCATACAAAACTTTCAAGAAATAACATACGTGTGTATCAGTTTATGTCCAGTATTAACCTAGAGAGTTTTTTATATTTTTACATAAAAGAAAAATGCTAGTCTTTTGGTTAATGTTCATGTACATATACACATTTATACCTTGTATATTTGTCCTTCTAAGCATTACGAAAGCAAAAGAAGGAGAAATAGTGGCTTACTTGTTGGAAACCTAACCTTCCAGTTTAGTCTTTACCAACTTCATTTTCAGTAAGAATGGAAGATTCAAATAAAATTATTTGAAGTTTCATTTTTCTATTTTTACTTTTCTATTCTATGTGGTTGACCGAGAGGGTAAAACTTTTGCAGAAATTTTTACAAATATTATTCAGAGACTTTTTATACCATGTACTTATCTCAAATTTATGCTTCAATTCATCATCTACAAGACAGTATCATGTAAAAACAGTTTTGGAAAAGCCAAGGTGGCTTAGATTGCTGAACCATTTTAATTAGAAGAATCTTTCACAAAATTGTCTTCATTTTCCAAATTTACTCATGTGAAAATAGTTTTATCAAAACATTTTATTCGGTATCACCATTTATGCATAGTAAAGATAGCATAGTCTAATAAAAAATATGAAAACTTTATTGAGCTATATGCATAATTTTTTATATATGTTTTAAAAAATACTTCTTTAACTAGTATGGATAAAGCAATGTAGAAAAGGAGGAACAAATTAATCCAGTGTCATATCTGTAATACTCAGCTATTTACCTTTTTTTGTATTCAAGACAGATTATAGTCCTAATGCTTTTATTATATTGATTTTGCTCTTTACGGATGGGCAGTGTTTTGTCTGAAAAATTCCCTCCAACCCAGAACTTACATTTTTTCAATAAGAATATTTAAAAATTGTTTTATATGACAGATCCAACTATATCGGGCAATTAACTCATATATAGATTAGTTAACCTTTTTAGAAAAGATTTTTATGCTTCTGGGACTTTGAAAGATATATTGTTTTATAAACATTAAATGCTGACATTCAGTATTTGTTAATGAAATTTTATAATTAAAAAGTCCCTTATAAATAATGACTCCTACTAATTATAAACTGGAAGATTTTGTTATTATTAGTAAGCTTAAATCAAATGAATAAAAATATTTCTCATGAGATTTTTATTTTAAAAAACTAAATTGGAAGTAAGAAAGAAAATAACCTTGACAGTAATCATTTAAATTTGGTTTCATATGATCTGTCCACATAGACTGAAATGAGCATAGAGACATTATCTGCTTCACTAAGAATTTTGTTCTATTTACTTTTATGCAATTACATGTGGACATTACCAAAGAATAAATAAAATAACTTTTTGATAAATTAGTCTCATATGGAAAGGTAGTTTACACTCTTAAACAAATGAGAATCTATTATATTACTGCTCTCAATGGTTTTCCACTCTAAATAATGATTTAAAATATATGATATTCTAATTATATTAAGTGATGTGTATACCATCCTTATCAAATTTAAGAGAAAACATAAAGTGTAGAATGAAAATATTTTGATAATGTAAAATCATGATTTAAAATACTATGCAACAGGTATGCTACTGAATATGATATTAAATATGTTTTGATACTTGATAAAAAGGAAGAGGATGTGCATAGGAGATAGCCAAATTATTAACCACTTTGGACCAATTAATATGAAGATATGTTTCAATCTGTCTGGAGAATGATACTGCTATTTTTCTAAGATATACTCAATTTTATAGTGTTATTTTCTTTCTGAAAATATTTACTACATAAGCTCACTAATGAACTAAGTTATCAGTGACGTTTTGACACAAAAGACAATTTTTTCCACTCTGGATCACTATATCATCTTATATTAATGTAATACTGATAATAGTTGAGTCCAAAAGTGACAGACTAGTGTATGTTTATACTTTTAAATTGTTATTAAATTTACTATGCTAGTTGTGTATTTTTAGGACATATTAAAAATATGTTATAGAAATTTTTTAAAAGTTATGGCAATAAAAATGAAATTCTTAAAATTAACATTTGAATTATAAGCAATTTGGAGGGTAATTATAGTTCACACTCTATATTCAGTGAATTTTGATATATGGATAATTACTCCTAGTAATATTCTTTAGTCAGATTTTTGTAACAATACCAATTTATTGCAAAATTAATTCCTTGGCACAATTGAACATTTAGTGATATGAAGTCAAAGTGAATTGATTTTACTGCAGACCACTTGTGTTCTAGAGTTTCCTATTTTCAAGTACTAATTGGTTATTATAGGTCACTTCAGAACTTAGTTTAAAAATAGATTCTTGCATGGTGCATTTAGTAGAAATAATTTGATATTTTCAGCTCATGGGGTTTTATTTAAATAAAAAAATGGTAAAGTAATGCAATCATCTTTGGTTATAAAAGTGATGGATGAATTGAAAACATTTTTGAATCAGGTCAATGGTACCGATGATTAGTACATTGTTAATCAAGGTCTTCAGATTGCTATCAAATGCTTTAGCTATTTTGCTCAGGCTGGTGAGAGGATCATGAATATTAAATAGATTCAAATGGATGTACTCTCATGTAATATGGAGTACCACAAATGAAAAGACTAAATGAGGGCAGACTGTAACTCTATGTACTAATATATCTCTTAAATAAAGAGGAATACCTAATCAATTTCTTTTCTCATATATAGCAACCAAATAGAATTTCTTTCTTCTTTTCTTTTCTTTCTTTTTAAAATAGTATATATCTTAGTCACATTGACAAACTGGTGGTCATGGTGCATAAAAATGATTTTTTAAAGAAAAGGTTTACATAATAGTTAATAAGGTGTGGTTGATAATAATTAGAATTTAAAAGAAGATGTTGATAAAAGATTAGGATATAATGCTTTTAATTTAAATTGGAGTATGCTTTAGAAGCAAAGAATGGAGATTGTGCTGAGAAATGTCTTCTCAAAAGAGATAAGTTAATTCAGTACTTCATCTTTTTATTTAGCTACAATCTCCTTATGCTTTTTAAATCTATGCTATTAGAAACATGATAGTATATGTTAGAAAGATGTTGATTTTACTGATTAGTAAAAGCAAAATTTTGTTTTCTAAGCCAAAATGGAAGAAAAAGATTTTCCATTGACATTACTAAATGTTTAATTTATTTTGGATTTTAAAAATATGAATAAATAAGTTTGTAAGAAATGATAATGTATATATATAATTAGAACACTGCATATTGTGTATAAAATAGAAATAAAATAATACTCCATTCATGAATGACTTCTAACAAAATTTAATAATAAGGTAATGGTGTGACATATTTTTAGAGTTTAAATTAATATAGTTTATTGTTGAAATTGAATATAGACAAACAAATATATTCATCTAATAGAAACATCCTATTTTGAAAGAGTAACATGCTACCTCAGAAGTTAGTGATCCAGAATAGAATAATTTATTGTGTTATCTGGTTGTCTATTTAGAAAGAAAATTATTTGATTTATGATGGAGAAAAATTTTAGGAGAATAAAATTCTAAGAAAAGACATGTTTTGAAGTGAGAAAAATATGACAATAATGAGTTTTTGGGAAAATCCAGGCTTTGCGAGAGTATCTGGGTGACCCTGAATAGTTTGAAGATGACCCAAGAGGACAGCCTGTCTGGGGTTTGTGATTGAAAAAGGAGGGAATAAAGTAGGGAAGGTGATTTTGGGGAGACAGAGTTCAAATTTTCCTGAGTTCAGCCTTATGAATAAAGGCCATTTGGAAATAAATTTGTACCCATATCATCATAGTCATGATAAGCTATTGAATATGCCAGTATTAAGAATATCCATATGTCAAGTTTACATGAGTAGCCCAAATGAAGTAGGAAAATGGTTGATTATCTATTAAAGTCAGAGTATTCATAAGATTATAGAGTGGCAGAATTGTTAAGTCACAATAGAATTTGGGAAGCCATCTTGTCCAAATGTGTCATTTTTGGGGGGGCTGAGAACAATAAGACACTAATGAATTAAGCATCTTGCTCGAGTTAATAGTAGGAGCAAGATTAGGATTATGTTATTCTCATTTTCAATTCAATCTAAGTTT
Organism: Rousettus aegyptiacus; assembly: GCF_014176215.1. Lineage (NCBI taxonomy): Eukaryota > Metazoa > Chordata > Mammalia > Chiroptera > Pteropodidae > Rousettus > Rousettus aegyptiacus. The sequence continues at coordinate 96,917,352 of NW_023416307.1, read as the reverse complement.
TTCTCTTAATATTTAACCATATCATCATAGCTTTAGCACATAGCTATAAATTTAAAATATACAAATATATAGTAATTAACAACTATCGAACACAGTCTGAGGAAAATTAGATTACATGAGAGAACATAAAGGAAAGAGTAATTCTGTAAGGATAGTGGTTCCATAATTAGAAAAGACCTCAATAAGGAAGTGATATATAATTCAAAACCTGAAGATGTAATAAAAGGTCCCCAGATGAAGAATGAAGAAAAAATGTCTCAGTGCATGGGAATAGCATGTTGAAGGATCTAATATCTGTTGCATTTTTGATAAACAGAAAGAGTTCAGAATGTACTGAACAAATCTTGGAAATTGATGAGAATTAAAATAATTGAAATTTTATTCTACATGCATTGGAAAGCTATTAAAATGTTTTGAACCAAGCTGCTTAAATGTTGTGATATATTTTTTCAAAGTTTAAACTTATTGTTGTAGAAAAATTGAATTGGAAGCTCATAAAAATGCAGAAAGCAAAATTATTTAGCAAGGTTTTTCAGTCCTACAAATGAGAAATGTTTGTGATTTGGACTAAGCTGGTGCCAGGGGAAACAGAGGGAAATGAATAGAATTAAAATATATGTTAAAAGTTTAAGTAACTTACTTTAGTAATTAGTTGTGATGGATTGGGAAAGGTGCTTAGGAAAATGGAAAAGTCAATTTCTCGTAGGATTCTGTCATTAAAAATATTCAGTGAATGGAAGTTTAATTTATTGAGAAATCAAAGATATGAGAAGAAACAAAGTAGAAAATCAGAAGTTAGTTTTAGATACATCATCTTAGAAATCCGAATCATTGAGTAAAGATACTATTTATGTAGACAGTTGGAAAGAGTAGTCTGAGCTCAGAAGAGATATCTAGATAAAGATAAATTTGAGATAATTTCAATTTGGGGGATAGATATGATTGCCTAGGAAGTGAATATAGAGGGACAAAAGAAAAAGGCCCAGAGTGGAATGCTAATCTCCAAAATATAGATTTTGGTTAGAGGAAAATGAGCCCATTTTAGAGACTAAAGAATAATCAAGAAGGAAACCAGCTGAATTTAGTGTTCCAGAAGAAGCCATGAAAGAGAAATATGACTCAAGAACAACTGTAAATTTGCTTCATGCTGGTGAGAGCGTGTAGTGAATTGAATTGCGTTTTCCAAGAAGGTATGTTTAAGTCCGAACTTCCTTGTACCCGTGGCTGTGACAGGGTTTTTATAGATGTAATCAAGTTAAGATAAAGCCTTTACCTAATTTGAGCAGGGTTTAAATCTAGAAACTGGTATCTTTATAGGAAGAGGAGAGAACAAACGAAAACACAGAGAGAAGTCATGTAAAGACAGAGGCTGAGATTGGAGTGATGTAGCTACAAGCCAAAGAACACAAAGGATTTCTGGAAGCCACCAGAACCTAGAATAGAGACATGGCATGGTTTCTCCAGAAGTAACCAACCTTGTGCCAAAAACACCTTCATTTTGGACTCTTGGCATCCTGAACTGTGGATGAATAATTTTCTATTATTCAGCCACCCAGTTTGTGGCAATTTGTTATGGAAACTTTAAAAAACTAACACAGAAGTCAAACAAGGTGAGGATTAAAAAGTATCTATTGATTAGGCAACATAAAGATAATTTTCATTTTTAGCAAAAGCAGAACAGTCCCATGAAGTGTGAGGTGTGGAACCCACATTAGAATGGGCTTAAAAATGAAAAACAGGCGATGAGGAGTTAGTGAATGTAAATAGGTTTTACTTGGAATACTTGTTTTTTAAGATAAAAAGAGGGATAGAATATATATGTGTGTGTGTGTGTGTGTGTGTGTGTGTGTGTGTGTGTGTATACTAATGATAAGGACATAAAGATATAGTAAAGGATTAGAAGTTGAAGAGCTTAAGAGAAGGATGATTGACAAAAGGAGGGCTCTATAAAGACAGGAGGGGAAGGGGTTCAGGTAATTGGTGATCTCTCCATTTTAATTAGAAAGAGGAAGAGAAAGTGCCAAGTTAGCTGTATTTCTATGGTGGAAGGATGAAGAATGTTATATCTAGTAGCTTTTATTTTCTTAATTAAGAATGTTGTAAGATCACCTGAGTTAAGGGAATAAAGGGAAGTTGGGTATTTCAGAAAAACAAAGAAGGTATAAAATTATAGGTATAAGGAGGGGAAAGCAAACTGGTAAAATTACTAAGCAGAATGTAATATTGATTTGAGGGTAGGGTCAAGAATTGATAAAACCACCTACCCAGCTGGGGATCATAAGCTAAGATTTGAAGAGATTTTTGAGAGTTCAGTGTCTATTGCGTATCTCCCTTTATGTTTAATCCTTTTTATTAGCAATTATCTTAAAGCATCCTGGTTCTCTAAAACAACACAAGTAAAGATTCTGCAGGCACCAAGAAAAAATGGAAAATGGTCAGCAGTTTTGCTAGCTCTTCTATTGCCATTCATTGAGCTCTCAATGATTCGGTTTGTACCTATTAAAATAAAGTTAATATGGTAATACCCAATAGTCAAAGCTTAAGAAAAAATAACCCAGGGATTAATGAATATATAATAAAAAGCTATAAACATAATTCAGAGTACCAGTAGTGTGACTCTTAGACTATTCTTGCTTTTGTAGGTTTTATAAGCAGTTCAGTATATATTTGAGAAGGGATGGTGAAAAATCAAAAAGCCCTGAAATTCCTGAAAATATTGGGAAGTTAGTATTTTGAGAATCTTTCAAAAATACAATAAAAAATGACTTTAAACCCTTGATTGAAAAGTATACTACCACGATGTAGTGTAGACTATCAATAATTTATTTTGAAAGCTGTAATTCACTTTAGACATTATCATTTGAACCGTTGGATGCTTTAAACTATAATGATTGGCTCTAAGTTACAATGTGAAATAAACTGAGAACATTACTTCTTAATAACAGAGTAAGAAAAAAAAAATAACAGCGGTCAGAAGTAAAATGTATGAAGTTTAAGTCCAAAGCACCTAATGACATAAATCAGGATAGCAATTTATTATTAAAAACATTGAAATCCCTGGGCTACTAATGAATAGGGGAGAAAAAAATTACATACAATAACTGTGATATTTCAATATTTTAAAAGGTTTAAGGTGTTATGTGCCTTAGGTAAATACTGTGGAACAACAACAATAACAAAAAAAAAAAAGAAAGAAAGAAAGAAAGAAAAAGAAAAAGAAAATGATAGATGTAAATCCTATGTCTTGAGCCATTAGATAGAATTTAATAAGGTTTCTAGGCTGTTTTAACTTAGTCTAGTGTGTACGTTTGTAATTTAGAACGGAGGTTCATTTAACCTGGGGGTTCACAAAAATAGAGATCTAAAGAACATTAATGTCACCTATTCCCTAACTCACAATATTATCCTCAAACAGTACTAAAGATTATGTGGGAATAAAGAGATTTAGTTTTCATTTTACTATTTTCAACATGATTATTTCGGTATAGGATTTTTACTATGAAAGGCCATCAGGATTGCTTAGGTATTACTGAAGATGATAGAGAATAGGAACTGAATACTTAATAGCAGATAAAGCCCCACGTGTGCCCTAGTCCTAGTGATAGCTGGTTGAATTTGGAATATGTAAAGTTAACATATGCTACTTTGCCAGAAGGACTTCTGTTAAAGTTTTTAGAGCAATTCTCCAGAACAATGGGCTCATTATTTTTGCCTGATTAAAATGGGGAAGCAAACAGTGGAAACTAAAATAGCAGGGTGGTATCACATGACAACCCCTTATTATGTCCTTTAATTTGTTTCCAGGTTTCTGGAAAGCAACTCACCACTGCTGAGGCCAGGTTCTATGAGTTTCCACTCATCTGAACTGTACCTGGGCTATGTGTTGGACCACAGATTTTAGGTAGAAGAAAAAATACATGACTGCTGAGGTGAGAATTGAATATTCTATAGAAGGATTAAGGAAACTGGAACTGTTTAAGGGGAGAATTGTGAACTGATAGGAAAATTTGAAATGAATATTTCTAATGACATCTTTTTCTTGCAGGGCGAGGAGTTTAAGACTTAGGGTGAAGAAAAATGGAGGAACAGTAGGAGGCAGGGAGGAAGAGGAGAAAGTGTTGAGGGAAGGAAAGGAAAGCAGGGTATAGAAAGAGAGAAAGAAAACTGAGGAGGGAATGCAGTAAAGAACACTGATCAATGCTTGGGAGTCGATCTCCCATTTAAAACCTCTCATTTAAATGAACTTTAATCACAAACTCTATAGTCACCTCAAAGCAGGGCAAAAGAGTTTGTTCAAATTTGATATCGTAGAGCTTAAATTTTTTTCTTCCGATAAATGTTTAATATGTACAATAAATACATCATTTCTGTTATTCAGGAATATATATATATTCCTGAATTATATATATATCCCTGAGTTATATATATTCTTGAATTATATATATATATATTTTATATATATATATTTTTTTCTTTTTTCTTTTTTCTTGTTAGAAACAATGTACATTTGCTTTCAGGTATTTCTATTTAGTAGGTCTACAAAGAAAGCCTCAGTTGATTAAGAAGATTAATAATCAATTTGGGAGAGAAATCTACTTTGTAATTTAAAACCTTTCTAATGAATTTTTGCACATCTTTTATATTGGAAGGCCTTTATTAAGAAATGTATGTAGACCGCAGAGGAGCCAACAGAGGGAGCCCTGCATGATCTTTTATTGTAAGAGATTAAATTTGATTGCAGCACATTATTCTCATTTTTTTAAAGGTTCCTGATTTTTTTTTTTTTAGCTTAGGAAGTTTAATAATTTAATAGACTTTATCGTGTAAAATAATTGTCATTTATCGTTTAAGTTTAAGAACACCTTCCTCTCTCTGACCCGCATGTTCTCTTTTACTTAATATAATCATCTTCAGAAATGTTTCATTATAGAAAAGTTCATAAAGCCCCAGTGAAATATCATGCTTGGGTATGTTGTGCTACTGATATTTGAATTATTTAAAAAGTAAATTATATCATATATTCAAATTGAGTGTGTATCCTTCTTGCTTTATCCTTTGAATGGCCATGGGTGCTGGAAACTAGTATAACAGTGGCATGTTTTCTAGGAGCATTTATGTTATGCTGTGGAAAGTAATTTAAAACATTAATTATATTAAAATAAACTCAAAAGTGTTATAGGAATGGAATATAAAACTAGCTTATATTTTAAAAATAACACGTGACACTTTAAAGAAATATTTGGATTGGGGCAGATATTGACTCTTTATTTTTATGGATTCTTGTGCAAGAAAGTAAGATAAGCCCTGCTACCTGGTCCAATAATTGTAACTTGTAAGTACCTTCTATGTAACTAGATTATATTGACCCTTCAAAAGAGTTGCCCTCATTCAAGGACAAACATTTTTCACTCGAAAAAGTAGTTTGCAGCTGATTACTCAAATAAGTAAACTTAGAAAATCAAAACATTTCCTTAGTAACATAAATAATGTAGGCAGGCAGCTAATAGATTATTATAACATAGATGTCTTCAGCTAAAAGCACTATTCACATTTATTACTCTTACTCCAATTTCTCAATATTTGTCTTCTCTACTCTCTTATTACCAGCTGACTCCAGCAGACAGTAAGTACAGAGAGACAGGAAAATATAGTTAAGTAGCCTTGACATTTTAAATTCTTATAATAATACAATTTCTTAGTATATTTTTATTTCACTGTATACAGATGGAGTATAAATAGCAAATTTTTTATAGGAATTCTTAAGAGAAAATGATAATGATGTATAAAATGGATAATAAATTTAGATTTCTGCAAAGGCAGTAGACACTCTATTGATTTTTCTTTTTTCTTTTTGTAGCCTCTGCTATTATAGTCTAAGTACATTAATAAAGAATAGGAAATGACAACCCTTTAAAATTTATCATATGCTTGCAAATATTAAAAAAACCTATTTTTTCATACACTATTCTTTTCTAAATTCTTACATAAAGATAAATGTAGTTCTTTTGTTATTTAAATATGTTTAAAGCAAGTCAGTCCCTCAGAAAATTAATATTAGTTTCCTTTTTCTAAATATTAGGACTTTCTTAATCCCATCAAAAGGAAATGCATTTTAAACCTTCTTAAATTTAATAGGGTTATTATTTTGCATTGTAAGCAACTCATGTAAGTAATCTTCAGTCTGACAGCCTGGCACCATTAGAGACTGGTTAAATCAAATATTTCTGTGACCTATAATTTCAAGAGCAGAATTCTAGTTCTGATTTACAAAGCTTTTCTGTATCTTGTCTTCTAGGTAATTTTCAACTCACAAAACCAACGTCGGTTCCTGTCAAGTCTTCTCTCTTACACAATCTCTCAGAATTAATGTGTATCCTCTGAACTAGGATCTGCTATTAAAGTGCTTTTTTCTTATTCCAAAGCATTATGTGGATTTTTCTGCCTTTAACCATTGGTGTTTAGGAGGATGTTTAGTCACATGACATAGCAATCCTTTCATATCTCCTCCTTTTTTTCCTCTGAAGCTGCAAAGGAATGTGAAATGACACACAGCTTACATCTGCTCTCCATGCTTCACCACCTCTCAGCTTCCCAGACCACATGCCTTTGTTCTTCCTCCTAATTCATGAGTACTGGCGTTTATAGCATTCTTTCTCACACATTTGTCATTCTATCTCTTTCATATTGATATTTCCATTTTTCCTTCAAACTTCAAAGTTCTTCACTTATACTTTGGATAATGCTAGTCAGAGTAATATTAAATAAAACTAAATGAGTTTTTCTCCCTATAAAATAATGTTGCAGGTGTTACTCTGCTGAGAGATGAGACCAATTTCTTTTCTCAGTTTTGAATGTGTGTTGAAGTAAATAAATGCCTAGCTGGTTAGAAGACATTGCATTGTCCTGTGCATTCTTTTCAGTTAAAAATTTTTACCACACATTTTGGGGGAACTGTGATGCAAAAGCCAGAAAGTGCTGTTTTAGGCCTTTACCTCTCTTTATTCAATGAGATTCTCTAAGCTTATATTTTTCTTATTCAAGAGTGTTTTTTCTTCTTTTACTGAAACTATTCCAGCAGAATTTACGGGTGCCCTTTATCTACAGAGTAAATGGCTTCCCTCTTGGTCATTAATTTGACTGACATTGACATTTGACATTGTTGCTCACATTGAAAGTCTCTCTACCTTTTGTTTTCCTGTTCTTCTTTTCTTATTTCTTCTCTACTATATTTTTGGTTCTCTTCTGTCTTTCACCACTTAGTGAAGGAATTTTTCAGGGTTTTATTCTTGCCTTTATTTCTTCTCTCTACATTTTCTCTTGACTATTTTATTACTTTTACTGCTTTGATTTGTTTTTATATAGTGTTTCTAAATTGATATCATCATTCTTGAGTGTTCTGCTAACTATAATTCCAGTGGCTTATGACATACTCCTTCGATGAAGTTATATTAGCATCTTAAACCTAGAATATTTTCAAATAATTCATTTCCTAATATCTAATTTTTAGAACCCACTCCTATTTCTTATTGACAGGTTATTTTTTTGTATTGTAACTTCCCTTCTCCAAAACTACTAGTGGCTTCTGAATACCTTCTTGTTTTTCTCTTAACATAAACTAGACTTTCCCTCCTTTATTCTTTGCTTTATATTAGTTCTTGTCACCACAGTGCCTTCCCTCTTATAAAAATCTTGTTTTCAAAGTTCAGTTAATACTTATTTTATCCTTAATCTTTTCAATCAGACGTAATTTTTCTACTCTTATGATAGGTATGATAACATAATATACATGAAATCATAGTTGTATAAGCAGATTTCATTGATTTTAAGATGCACAGAAACTCCAGAATAATGTTGGATAGAAGTGGTAAAAGTGGACATACTGTCTTGTTCCTGATCTTAAGGGGAAGCATTTAGTCTTTCACTGTTAAGTATGATGTTGGCTGTTTTTTCGTAGTTGGCCTTTGTCAGGTTGAGAAAGTTTCTTTCTATTCCTAGTTTGTTGAGTGCTTTTTTTTCATAAAATAGTGTTTGGGTTTTTATCGAATGCTTTGTTTTATATCTATTCAGATGATTGTATGGATTCTGTGTGATCTGTGTGATTCCACAATAGCCAAAGAGTCTTAGGAAAAAAAATTGGAAGAACACACTTCCTTCTTAATTTAAAAATTTAATAGCTTTGTATTAAGAAATCAAGGCAGTTGATATTAGCACAAAAATAGATATATAGACCAATGAAATAGGATTGAAAGTCCAGAAAAACCTCTTACATATATGATCATTTGATTTTGATAAGTGTACCAAGACCTTTCAATGGAGAAAGGATATTGTTTTCAATGAATAGTGCTAGGAAAAGTCAATATTCACAGGCAAAAAAAAAAAATCAAGTGAAAATCTTATTTTATGCTATATACAGAATGAACTCAAAATAGATTATAGACCCAAATATAAGAATTAAAACTATAAAGCACTTAGAAGAAAGTATAGGAATAACTTTTAATGACCTTTTACTAATAATTATTTCTTAAATATGACACCAAAAAGCACACAGAAAATAAAAAAAAAGAAAAAGTACATAAATTGGACTTTATCAACATGTAAAACTTTTGTTCTTTAAAGGACACTATCAAGGAAGTCAAGAGACAACTCACAGCATGGAAAGGAAACATTTTCAGATCATGTTACTGATAAGCGATTTGTATTCAGAATACACAAAGAACCCTTATAATTCAATAATAAGTCAGATAAACAATTTAAAAAATGAGAAAAATATGAAAAGACATTTATCTAAAGAAGATATATAATGCTGAAAAAGATACACAAAAGATGGCTCAACCTCATAAGGCATTAAGGAAATACCATGGTATAACCATAGAATAGCTGAAAATGATGTTAATAATAAGTGTTGATAAGAATGTGGAGAAAATGAAATTCTTATACATTGCTACATAAAATGTGACACTTTGAAAAACATGTTGGCAGTTTCTCAAATGGCTAGACATAATTATCATGTGACCCATTAATTCTTACCTGCAGAAATGAAAAAGAATATATTTACACTAATATTTATACATGAATGTTCATGGAAGTATTATTCATAATAGCCAAAAACGTGGAAATAATTCAAATGTCCATCTATTGATAAAGAGTAAACAAAATATGGTATATTTGTGTCATTGGAATATTACTCAGCTATAAAAATAATTATGTCCAGATACATTTCACAACCTTGAAAACCTGGATGAACCTTAAAAACATTTTGCTAAGTGAAAGAATTTGTATCTATATGGGGTTTTCTTTATTGGATCATTCCTATAGGCATACAGATATGCCTTACATCTATTAATAAAATCCCTTCTTTGATCCCCCAGTGTTCCTCTCGGTGCCTCATCTCAATTTTCCACATTCTCAGCAAAATACTTCAAAATATTTTCTATACTCACTAATTCTGCTTCTTTCACCTCGATTTTCTCACTTATCTACTTTAGTCTCTTAAAATAAACCATGGCATTGCAATAGCTCTTTTTAGGGTCGTCATCAACTTTTGACAAAGACCATAATTACTTTTCTGTTATTATATTAACTTCTCAGTAACATTTAATATAGTTGATCACAGTTTTCTTTTTTTTCTTTCTTTCTCTCTCTCTCTTTCTTCCTTCTTCCCTCTTTTCCTTCCTTCCTTCCTTCCTTCCTTCCTTCCTTCCTTCCTTCCTTCCTTCCTTCCTTCCTTCCTTCCTTCTCTTTTTCTTTCTTTCTTTTTTTTTATGGCCTTCTTCTTGACACTGTATTTTCAGGCTTTCATATAATTGCCGATCTGTTTTTTCCCCTACCTCACTGACTGCTCAGTATCCATTTCTTTTGCTACCTCTTACTTATCAACCATGCCTCCAAAAGTTGATGTGCCAGGGTTTTATCATTGTTCTTTACTTTTTGTTTTCATGATTCTTCTATGTGATCTCCAGTCCCATGACTTTACCTATCAGCCTTAGTTCAAGGGACTCCATATCTAGCCAAACATCTGAATGGGAGGAGGCTAAATTTCCCCAAGGATAAACCTCTGAAAAGGAATGCACATGTGAGTCATCAGTTGAAGAGCCTACAGCAGCTGAGGGAGGAAAACTCTCAACTAAGCCAGTAAAAGTGATTCCAGGAAACCCAACCAATGGCAGTTACTACACCATCCATATGAAATGGCTCCTAATTTTTATTTTCAGCTCTATCTTCTCTTCTGAGCCCCAAATATATATCCAACATGGCCATTGAGTTTCTAATAGATATCTCAAATTAAATTCGCCAAAACAGTATGCCCCACCTCTTCTTCAGCCCTTCTATCCACTCCATTTTCCAAACCAGTGTTCCTTATTTCAGACAGTGGCAGCAGCATTTATTTAGTTGTTCTAGTGAAAATATTTGATGTACTCCTTTCTTTCTCTCAAACTCTTCACATCCAATCAATTAACAAGCTCTATTGACTATAACACAAACATTCAATGAATACGATCACTTTTATTATTTTTGTGACTATAATTCAAACTGTTGCCTAAATATTCCCCTAAGTAATCTTTCTGTACATTTGCCTTTCTTTTGGGAGCAATAGGTCGTTGAGTAAATTTTCCAAAGTATAAATCAAATTTAGCACTTATTATACCCCATTATTATATTTAACTTATTATATGTCTAATACTTGTCACTACTCTCTTTATTTCCCAGTGGTTAAAGCATAAAAATATTTAATAAAGTTAATTTTTGTAAGTAATGATAAAAGGCCAAAAATATCCCTCGTAAATTGTGCAGAAGATTGCATTTTTATTCCCAGAAGAGGAGACTCAGGAACTGGTTTAATTATCACGTCCAAAGTGATACAGCTAATAAGTTGTTAAGCCTCTTTTTGAACACAGGAAGACTGGCCGAAGCTGACTTTTTATAGGAAAATACTATTTAATATTTCATAGAAGTGTTAGAACCATCTTGGTAGGTCAAAGTTCTATATTAACTGAAGTTGTATTTAATTTATAATTTAATTTGGGGACGTGAACTTATATCTCTATAATATTAATATTATAGTGTAATTATAATATTGATAATTTATTATTATCAATGAAATGTGTCTCTTAATGAAATTTTATATTGTAGCATTCAATAAGTATTCTTTGTACAAATAACTTTAATATTTATTACAGAATACTTCATATGTATTTTTTCCAGCTTTATTGAAATATAATAAACAATTAGTTGCTCCTATTTACATTGTACAATTCAATGAGCTTTTTTAAAAATTATAGTTGGCATACAATAATATGTCAGTTTCAATTGTACAGCATAGTGAGTCTTGGCACTGCTCAGCAGGAGTATGAGACACACCTGGATGTGGCTTGGGTGGGGGCGGGGGGAGGTGTTGGCGAGAGTTGAGGGAGGTGGAGTTTCAGGGAATTCTCTGTGTGGAGCAACCTGTTATTCAATTTAATGAAGTCTCAGCTATGATGGTGCTGTGTCTTCACACTGGGAGGGGAGAGGTCTCAACAGAGGAACACTAGATACTGGGGGCACTTCTGCCTGGGAGAGATCCTCGCCTTTGGCCCTCACTCTGACAACTCAATATCCTCCTATAAGTCCTTAGTGTCCCCTGTGCAGCCAACTTGGCGCTGGTGCTTAGAGAGAGCAGGTCCATCACCGTGAAAGTCTACTCGGGAACATTATCCCTTTAAGAGACAACTGCAGCTGTGGGCTGCTGCAGTCTCTGCCCCAGTCAGCTGCCGGGGACTGGGCTGCCTCGTGTCTTCGCCCTCTCCTACTTTCTACTGTTGCAGGGTGATTTCTTATTTCTCTTCCTAGTTGTAGTGCTTCTGTTCATCGATCCCGGGCAACTTTGTATGCTTTTTGCTTTGTGTTTCTGTAACAATTTTGATCTGATCCCAAGAGGGATGAACAAAGCCTCTATCAACTATGCCATTTCCCCTCCCCCCTTCCATATATATTTTTTGTTATGTTTAATTGTAATCATTTTTCCTTATTGGTGTTGCTGGCACTTAAGAATTCTCTTGATTATTATAGTCATCTTCAGCCCTACAAACTTGCTGAGCTCTCTTGTTGGTTGTAATATTTGATTATAGGGCTAATTCATTCACTCAACATATTTTAGTGGGGTCTTTTCCAAATGTTAGGTGTTATTATAGATGATGGAATAAATAAGTAAATAAATAAATCACATAAATGAGTATAAGTTAGGTTATTTCTTATAATCAATTCTTGTGTATATAATGGCAATTTAGTTTTTTTCATGTTAATTTTTATACTTCATTTCTTTTTCTTGCTTTATTGCATTGGATGAGATTCTTATTCAAATGTGCAATCAAAATGGATACTGTAGGCATCTGTGTCTTTTTCTGATTGTGAAATTACACCTAAATTTTTACCATTAAATATGACATTTGCTGTGGAATTTTGGTAGATATTACTTATTAGGTTAAGTACTTTTTTCCCCTCTTAGTAGTTATGAATATGTGTTGAATGATGCAGAATTCTATTCTGTAATTATTGATATATGCATGTGGTTTTTCTTTTTCATTTTGTAAAATGGATTATATTAAAAATGTTTAATGTAAATCAGCTTTATTTTCTTGGAAATATGTGTGTGTGTGTGTGTGTGTGTGTGTGTAGTACCCCATATAAATGTCTTAAATTTTTGACAGATTTATTAATATTTTCTTTAGTAATTTTGCAATTATAATAACTGAGACTAGTCTGTGAATTTTCTTGTTTTTACTATCATTTTCCAGATTTGTTAATAAGTGTATACTAGGTTCCTAAAGGAGTTGTAGGCCTTTTGCTCTTTTTACACTTCCCCTAAATATTTGTTACCTAAAAATTTAGTAAAACTTACCTTAAATGTAATATCTATGATATTTAATTCAATGGACAAACAGCAACCTAGTGTACATCTGTAATCCTACCTTCCCCACTAGGCTCTGTTTTCATTTGCTCAGCAGCCTACTAAACTTGAATGTCCCATTATCACTCTCACCCCCATCATAAAGTTTGGATGTTACACTGTTATTTTATATACATGTATATATATATGTATATATAATTCTTATTGTAGGTTCTTATTACATGTTTGTTTAATTAAAGTTTATTTTTAATTTTCATTATCTCTTCTTTCCAAAGCCTGCCACTCACCAACTTAATTTCTTCCTCTGATATAGAACCTGAAACATTTATAAACCTAGAAACTTCTTTTTCGCCATCCTCTTAGATTTGATTTGTTTTCGCATCTGGTTGATTCTTTCTTAGTAATTGTTTTTAAATCTATCATTATTTTTCTCCTTGGTACATATAACTTTATCCCTGAGTTGCTTCACTCACCTCAAATTATTATACACATTCCAGTCCAACATATAAGCCATCACAAGATTAGTCTTCTGAAAAACCCAAACCACCATGTTATATCTTTACTTACAAAACTCAAGAACTCTCTATCCTATCATAGGTTAATAATTTTTCTCTGACTTCCCCCAGCACTTTTCCTCCCTAATCAATTGCATTAGTTGATTTTATTATTATAAGTTTCTGTTGCTATGTATCTGTAGTTAATTTTTTCCAATCTATTGTAAACAGGGGAAAGACTGTTTTATTTATTATTATTATTATTATTTGTTTGTTTATTTTTTATTCACTGAAACTTCTGCCTGAGAACTTGACATGTATTGCTATTCAATAATGTACTGTTTGTTTGATTGATGAATCACTTGTCTGCCTGATTAGCTCAGTTGTTAAGTGCAGGGTGCTAAAGAGGTCAGGGTCATAGATTAAGCCCTATGTGGATCAATTAGCTTTGGCTAATTTCATAACTCCAAATCAACATTCCCAGAAAGCATGTGTTTGAACACAAAAGGGGGAGCAAAGCAGAGGTTGAACATTAGGCTAGCATAATTCCATCTCACTACTAAAGGTAAAAAGCTCTAAAAGAAAGGGTTCTACACTACATCTTTAGGTATAAAAGATAGTCAGGTCTCAGCTTATGCAATAGTCCTGGGTCTAATTTTCAGAATTTTTTTTCTTTCATCATTCAGGTAAAAATCAGTAAGATACTTACTTTGTTTAAAAATAATCTCAAAACCTCATTAGTGAAAGTTATATGAAGATTAAGTTTTCTGGTTAAAAGATTTATTTAAATTATTGCTGCGATAGTCCCGTCTATTATTTTATAACAATCTATTTCATGTTGGATCTACAAATATTCAAAAGCAATGTACTTTATCATCTATTTTTGTGTCCCTCAGAAAAATTATATCCAAACTATTTTTTTTCTAAATTTCTATTTTTGAGTTTAGTAGATATCTATCTATAGTACAAATTAATTGGTCTCAATATTATGAGTTGTTTTCACATAATGTATGTTTAATAATAGTCATTAATTTTTACATTTAGTATAAGAAAAATCCATAAACACTATTAAAACTAAAATCTCTATGGCACAAAGAAGGCCAAAGGAACATATCTAATCTGGTTTTCTGATTGATTAATATTGCCTTTCTTTTAGCTTACAGGAAAAAAACAAAACAAAACAAAACATAAAATAGCCACTTCCTGGTTTACCAAGAACTAACTAGTCCAATGACTTATTCCTTTGAAATACTTTTTTTTTTTTTTTTTTTTTTTACCTAGCAAACTATGTTACTTCTCTGCTTTTAGGTCTATATTACTAGTCCTTATTTAATGTTAGGACTATCTGCCTCATAGCCTAAGTTGATCAGAAATTTTTCAGAGAAAGAGAAAAGTGTTCACATGAATTTGTTTTGGATTATCCTCATCTGTTTGAAAAGTACAGCATATTGATTAATAACATAGGCTCTGACTTGCTATTTTTCAAACCTGATTCTGTTGCTTAATACATGTCTGATCTGGAGGCAAGTTATTTAACTTCTCTGTTTGTCCAAATGAGGATAGTAACATAATTGTACCTACCTTATAGGACTATTCTGTGTCTTAAATGGTTTAATACAGGTAAAGGGCTTTGAACTGTGCCTGACAAATAAGAGATACTCAGTATATGTTAGCTAATGGTAGTAACACCATAATCCTTGTTGGAAACCACTTAGATGGTCATCACTTCACCTGATTCTTTGTCCCAGTGATATTTCTCTGTGTTCTGGACCTTACGGCTTGCATAGTCCAGTTATCTTCTAGCTCAGCCTTCCCAAGTGCACAGGAAACAAATAGCTAATCTCCTGCATATCTCTGGATTTTGAACAACTATTAATATTGACGATATAGTGGTTTAACAATAACTGATCTTAGATTTATAATTCTTTGGATATAGAAAACCAAAAAACATAAAGGACTATAACTCTCAAAGCCACCAATGTTTCTAGAAAGAAAAATAAACACATTTAGTATATAGAATATTAATTACATTTTAGTTTTTCATAGAAAGCACTCTGTAAACTTTATGTTGGGGTTACAACAGGGAACAAAACAGATAAATCCACTGCTCTCAAGAAGCTTATATTCTAGTGGAGTCTTGGAGACATGCAATAAAAAAATGTAAATGAAATAGATTTTGTGCTATAAGGAAATAAGTGTAAAGAGAAGAAAAGTAAAAGAGATAGAGTGTGTCTAGAATGGGAGAGGGATAGCATTTACAATAGAAGGATGGTTTCAATTCAGTTTTTAGATTGAGTTACCAAAGAATTTTACACTGAAAAGATGAATTTGAAAAAAGATCTGAAGGAGATGAGACAGTGAGCTATAAAGATCTTGGGGAAGTAACTTCCTGACAGAAGGAATAAAAGTTCAAAAGCCTGAGGATGAATTGTGTCCCTTATGTTTGAAAAACACAATGTGGCCGAAGCAGAATTAGCAATTATTAGTGTAATAAGATATAAATTCAGAGACACAGTGGAAGTCAGACCATGTAAGTTGTTGGGTATAAATATGTCATTTCTCTTTATTTTTCAATTAATTATTCTATTATTATCTTTAAGTACATTGACTCTTCTCATTTCTACTCCATTTTTAAATGATTCAAGAATTCCAAGGAGTTACCCAGTTCCAGGAATGTGGTTGCCAGTTTTCTCCTATGCCAGAGGGATCTGGACCCTCATTAGTAACTGTCTGTGTTTCTAATAGCTTCTACACTGTCCTGCTTTTCCAGTGCAGTCTTCTCAGTTCTGAGAGACGCTCTCAGACATACAAGGCCTGTCACTGCCTACCTATAACAAGGCTTGTGCTTGGACTCAGAAGATACTGTGCTCCTAGTTCACGGCTGCATACCTAGGTATAGTTTATCAAATCATTTCACCTGTACCAGTGTGGCTGGGTTCGGCAGGGTAACTTCCAATAGGGGCCTCCCCCTGATTCTGAGTCCCTTGACATAAGTCTGTGTGGCTGGCAGAAACTCCCCTGGCTGATGTGCTGCCTTGGTGTGTATTTATAAAAGCATTTCTTCATTGGCTTAGTGATTAAGTGACATCCTTGTGAGATTTAGGAAAAAGTCTTTCCTATCGGTATAAACCCATGGAAGGCTGAGTGAGCATGTGCTGAATTTCAGCTTCAATTCACCACCTCTCCAATTGTTACTGTATGTTGGACACAATCCACCTAACCTTAAATGATGGTGCTGGCTTAACTTTCTCGTTAGGTCTTGGGACTTCTATATAATTATATTCAGTCCTTGTCCAGTTATGTTTCCAGGAGCTTCAGGGAGCATCGAACTTGAAAACAAGGAGAGGCTATTATACTTGAATAACAAGACAATTGTTGTATCCTTAATTTTTCTTAAACAAGGGAAATTGGTGGCTTTTAATTATCAGACCTCTGAGGCTTGCATTTTCACTCTCTCTTTAGTGAGTACCTTATTTAAATACTAATTCATATCTTTTTTTTTTTTAATCAGTCTTGCTAAAGTTTATCCTGTTTTTCATTTTTTCAAAGAATCAGGTTTTGGTTTCATTAATATTCTCTATTGTATTTTGTTTTGGTTTTCGATTTCATTAATTTCTGTCATTATATTTATTGTTCCCTTCTTGCTTTGGGTTTATTTTGCCCTTTTTTTCTTAACATGAAAACTTAGATTATTGGTTTGAAATTTTTATTCCTTCTAATGTAAACATTTGATGCTTGTTTTAGTGGCATCTCACAAATTTTCTGTTATGTTTTTCTCTTTGTTCAGTTCAAAATATTTTCTAATTTCTCTATAGACCTCTTTAATCTATAAATTATTTAGTAATATGTTGGTTAACTTCCAAGTATTTGGAGATTTTTCTTTATCTTTTGGTTATCAATTTCTGGTCTAATTTTATTATGTTCAGAGAACATACTTTGTTTCCATTAAATTCTTTTAAATTTATTAAGATTTCTTTTAAGTCTACAGCCATGCTAGCCTGAACAAGCCTGATCTGATCTTGGAAGCTAAGCAGGGTCAGGCCTGGTTAGTACTTGGATGGGAGACCACCTAGGAAGACCAGGTGCTGTAGGTGTAAAAAATAAGGGCTTATAAACTGACAAGGTCCTTGTAATCTGTGAGGTCAACCAGAGGTTGCCTCGCCTAAAAAAATTTTTGTTTTATGACCCAGGGTATTGTCTAGTTTGGTAAATATTCCATGGAAGTTGAAGCAAATATTTATTTTGTTGTTGTTGGATGGAGTGCTCTATAAGTATAATTTAGATGTAGTTGGTTGATTGTGTTGTTTAGTTCTTCTATATTCTTGCTAATTGATTATTGACAGAGATGTCTTAAAATCTCCAATATTAATGTGTATTTATCTGTTTCTCCTTTTAGTTCTGGCAGTTTTGCTTCATGTATTTGAAGCTCTGTTTTCATGAGTACTCACTTTCAGGATTATTATGTCTTCTTTGTGAATTGATTCTTATCATCATTATTGTTCATCTTTATCCTTAGTAATTTCCTTTGTTGCAAAGTGAAATTTATCTGATATTAATTTAAACACTTTGCTTTCTTTAAGAGTGCAAGGAATGCATGGTATATCTTTCCTTTTCTTTATACTTTTAACTTAACTCTATCATTAAAGTTGAAGTAAATTTCTTATAGATAGCATATAGTTGATCATATTTTTAAAAATCATTCTTTTAATGTCTCTTACTTGTATGGTTGCTCTGACTAGGTACATCGAATGCAATTTTATTTAAAATTTTGATTGTCACTTTATTTTATGTTTGTTTCATCTGTTTCTCTTTATTTCCTTTAGTTGTTAGAACACTTTAAGTTATTTCGCTTAAATTTATCTAATATATTTTGACTATTATATTTATATATTTTCTTTAGTAGATGATCTAAGGATTACATTATACATACTTAACTTTGTCTACTTAAAATAAATATTTTACTATTTGTAGTGGAATGCAGAAACATTACTATAGTAAAGACATTTATCTCCCCCTTCACTATGTCAAAGTTGATTTATATATTACATCTACATACATGAAAAACCTCTTCAGATATTGTTATAATTATTTTTACTTTCAGCTTCCACTTATACTTTAAAGAACACAAGAACAGTCTATTTATTCATATTGATGCCATTTATTCTCTCTTTGTTTTTGGTATTATAAATTTCCTTTTAGTATCATTTTTCTTATGCTTGAAAAAATATTATTTATCACTTCTTTTAGAGTAGGGCATATGGCAACAAAATCTCTTGGTTTCCTTTCATTTCCCATTTATTCCTGAAGGATATTTTCCTGGACATGGAATTCTGGGCTGTCCATCTTTTTCTTCCAGTACTTTAAAAACATTGTTTCACTTCTCCCTGATTATCATTTCTGATATAAATTCTGAAGCCACTGACATTCTGATTTCCCATCATTGTGATGTCATTTTTATTTAGTAGCTTTCAAGATTTTTTTTTTTTTACCTTCAGTTTTTTTCAGTTTAATTATGATGTGTATGGACACAGATTTTTTTTTTTTTTTTTTTTTTTTTTAGTTTATCCTGTTGTGGTCCACTAAGACTGTTTAATCTCTAGCTTTATGTCTTTTGCTAAATTTCAGAAGTTTTCAGTAATTTCTTCAAAATTTTTCTGCATTATACTTTATCTGGTCTCTTTCTGAGATTTTAATGACACAAATCTCTTACATTTTGATAAGGTACCACAGTCTCTGAGACTCTTCCTTTCTTCTAGTCCTTTTATCTTTGTTATTCAGATTAATACTTTTTATTAAAAATATTAACTTACTTTCAAAGTTAACTGATTCTTTCCTCTGTCATATACATCTGCTATTGACTCCATCATATAAGTGTTATATATGTTACTATATTTTTTAGTTCTAAAAATTCTCTTCGCTTCTTCTTCATATCTTCTATTTTTTGCTGAGATTTTCTATCTTTCCATTTGTTCAAATAGTTTTCACCTGACTTTTTTTGTTTTTTGTTTTTGCAATTAATTGAGAAAATTCAGTTTAAGCCATAGTTCTACCAATCTCAGTGGATGGTAGTTTCAATATAAGTTCTGTTTTTAAAGAGTTTTTAGTGTTATTTGGATTTGTCTTTTATGCTTGTCACCCATTGGAAAATATGGAACCTGGGCAGTGATCTATATGTTCAGTTTTCAAAGTTTTTTGGGCCTTGAATAGCATCAGAACCAGATATGTACAACTCTAGTATAAGCCAAGTTCATAAAATACTTTTTGAAGTCCTTTTCCCCTTGGGCTTTACTTTTCCAGGCTCCACCCTTTTCACAATCTCTTGGTCCCTTCTGGTTCACTGGAACCACCCCCCAACCACCACCACCAGCACCACCTTCTCTTCCTACTCCCCCTCCTCATCCTCCCTAGAAAGCTTGTACTTCATTTACCCTGCTCTATTATGCACTTTCCATGACTGTCCATGTCTTGGGATGAAAGAGAGAAAGGAAAGGAAGTTCTCACCATTCACGTTCCTCAGGTTATAAAGGAAAGCCTCTTTATAGCATTTTTAGTCTATGGCCAACCTCTGTTTGCACCACTGTCATTGCCACCACTTCTTAGGTACCAGAGAATGGGAAAAAGAGGAAAAAAATATAAAAATATGGGAAATTTTCTTTACCATCTCAGCATTAAGAGATTCCTTTCCACTTTTTACATTGGAATTAGAGTTTTTTTTAGCTTCTTCCCTGTTTGTGCCAATGTCCACGTAATGTTTCAAATTGTGTTGAGTTCAGACTGGCGAATACCAGTAGGGAAGAATAGGATAAATTCACTGTCAATTTGAAGGTACTTCTCATTTTTACTTTCTTTACCAATGCGCCTGATACTATTTACTTTTTCGGAGTCCTAAAATAGAATATTACATGTATTCTGTTTGGTTTTATAGAGTCATTCAGAGAAAAAAACAGGATAGCACGTGTTTACTCCATCTTAACTAAAATTGAAAGTCTCCATCTTATTTAATTAAATATTGAGACAAGAATATATCTTCACGGGTTACTGGAACCCATGAAAACATTTTCTTGGAAAATGCTTTCCAAAAAAAGATGTATTGTGGCCATTTAAATATTGAGCACAGTCTATTTAGTCAACCAATTTTAGCCTGTTCTAAATGTTTTGCTTTTTGTGTATTGGACAGAAAGAAGTCAAGTTATGTGGGATAAACTTCAAGGAGGAAATTTAAATGTAGCCACTTCTAGTTATCTGCCACCGTTTGTCTTCTATTTTTCTACCAGTTGACCTTGCTTTAGAGTACAAGAGTGGACTAAGGTAAGGTAAACACAAGTTTTGCTACAAATAATCAAGGTACTTCTCAGATCCTGTCAAGGAAAATATGTCCAAAGGTATAACCATGAAATTATGCCCTATAATAATTCCTCAAAATTCCTATAATAATTGCTCTAGTGTTCAAGCAACAGGATTTACTTTGTGTGAAGAGTTAGATATTGAGATAGATTCCAAGCTTGCTGTGTATTCCTGCATGAACATGTCTTTATGTTTTTCTTATTCCAGGGCATATATTTTCTTTCTACATCACTTTGAGTAGATAGCAAAGCCATTTCCTAACTGAGTGCTGGGTTCATTTTTTTCACCTCTTTCAGTCCTCTTCAGAGGACTTCTTCAGTTCTGGCTTGCATCTTTTGTTATCTCATACACTAACTTCGCAATTTGATTTTTAAAAGGGATTATCCTATTAACTGAACTAAGTAGAGTTCAGCTATCTCATAAAGTGACAATAATTAAATAACATCAAACTTTCTTATAAATATTATCCATTTATATGAATAGTTTAATTTGTTACAAGTCTATACATATTGTTGATGGTTAACTTTCTCATTTCAAAGCATATAAATGCTAATTGATATGACTTTTTGCTTTTTCTAAATTTGTATCGGAATATTTATTATGTGTCTTTGAATTCCCTTCCATTGCCTGGTGAGAGTGTATTGGGAGGAAGTCATTCACCACCACATTGGTATACATTCATTTTTGCCTCTCTTCCTGCAATTTTAGTGAAAGAGATAACATTCGACCTCTCTAAGCCTACATCCTCAATATCAGCTATGAATTCCATTTCCTCCTAACTCATTAGAAACCTTAATCATTTGCTGCCTTTCTCCTGTGTATTTAACCTCTCTCTTCCTTCTGTCTCTACATAGGCTCTACCTGCTCAGATATAGCTTTGTCTTAAAAATATCTTCCTTAGACACAGTTACTGGTGTAACTTCATTTACTTCTCTGTTTATTTCCTTGAGAATATTGATAAAATTTTCTGTTTCACATTCTATTTTTTATAATTTTAAAAACCCATTACTACCTGGCTTCCTTTACAACCAAGCGATTAGAAATTGCTCTTGCCAAAATCACTGATAATCAGTAATCACTTTTTTTTCTTTCTCTTTCATTTTTTATGCTGATCTCGCTAAAGCACTTTTTCTTTGTTGGTCATTCTTTACTATTACTAATTTCTGTGAATTTATATGCTACCACAATCTCTTGATATTCCCTTGGTCTTTCTGACTAGTGTTAGCAAACATCTTAAACTCTGCATTTCCTACTTTAATAATAGTTTATTCCAGTTTCATGGCTTCAGGTACTTTAAATGGATCACTCTCAAATCTATACCTATAGTCTATAACAAGAGAGAGAGACAAGAGGAAAGAATTCAGTCTTCTGCCAGTTGTTATCCTTTTGCTCTTCCATAGGCATTTCAGATTCAATGAGTTCAAAGCTGAGATCATGCTCATTCTAATATGCTTTTGCTCCTCTATTCACTATTTCGTGAGCCCTTACACCAATACATTGTTTAAAACCTGCATTCTCTCATAGGTCTGTGGTTAATCTGCAAGCAAATCCTTGCAATTCTATTTATTTATTTATTTGCTTATTTTTAATTAAAATACAGTTAATATACAATATTATATTAGTTGTGGGTATACAATAGTCACCATTAATACACCAAATGAAGTGATCTCCATGATTATCTAGTAACCATCTGTCAAGGTACAAGGTTATTATATGATTTATATTCCCTAGGCTGTATATTATATCCTTGTGATTTATTCCCTTTCACTTTTTTTTTTTTTTTTTTTTTTGCCATTCTCTCATCTTATTTGTCTCAGGCAACCATCAGTTTGTATGTTTATGAAACTGTTTGTTTTGTATTTTTAGTTTGTTATGCTTCTTAGATTCCATATATGTGTAAAACAATTTTATATTTGCCCTTCTCTGTCTGACTTAATTAATAGCATAATACCCTCCAGGTTCATCCATGTTGTCACGAATGGCAATATTTCATTCTCTTTATGGCTGAGTAATATTCCATTGTACCACATCTTTATCCATTCATCTATTGATGGATACTTGGATGATTCCAGATCTTGGCTATTGTAAACAATGCTGCAATAAACATAAGGGCGCATATATTGTTTCTTTTTTTCTTATTTATTTATTTATTTACAATATATTTTATTTTTCAATTACAGTTGACATACAATGTTTTATTCGGTTTCAGGTATACAACATAGTGATTAAACATTTCTATAACTTGTGAAGTAATCATCCCAATAAATTTAGGACTCACTTGTCACCACACATACTGATTACAATATTATTGACTATATTCTCTATGTTGTACTTTACATCCCCATGATAGTTTTGCAACTACCAATTTGTACTTTTAATCCCTTCATTGTTTTTACTCAGCCCCCAAACTCACCTCCCATCTGGCAATTATCATTTGTTCTATGTATCTGAGTATGTTTCTGTTTGTTGATTTATTTAATTCTTTAGATTCTAACATAAGTGAAATTATATGATATTTTTCTTTTTCTCAGCATAGTACCCTCTAGGTCCATTTATGATATCGCAAATGATAAGAGTTCGTTCTTTATTTATGGATGAATACTATTCCATTGTGTATATGTACCATGTCTTTATTCAATTGTCTATTGATGGACACTTAGATTGCTTCCATATCCTGGCTATTGTATATGAAATGACCATATTTGTGTCTTGGTATAGACTTTGTTTTAAAGTTCATTTTGCCTGACAGAAGTATTGCTATCCAAGCTTTTTAAAAAATTTCTGTTTGTATGAAATATCCTTTTTTATCTCTTTACTTTCAATCTGTGTGTACCTTTCAATCTGAAGTCAGTGTCTTATAGGAGGCATATGTGTGAATCTTATTTTCTTCTCCTTTCAGCCACTCTACTTCTTTTGATTGGAGTGTTTAATCCATTTACATTTAAAGTAATTATTGATAGGTACATAGTTATTGCCATTTATTATTTATATATATTTTATCATTTTTCCCCTTCTTTTTAAAGAAGTCCCTTTAATTTTTCTTGTAATATTAGAAATATCGGTGGTGATGAATTCCTTTAGCTTTTTCTTGTCTGTGATTCATATATCTTTCAAATTTGTTTTTTTTTTTTCAATTTATTTTCTTCAGCTAGATATCTAGAAGTGGAATAATTGAGATATATTAAACTTCTGTTTTTAATTTTTTGAGGAAACTTTATACTGTTTTCCACAGAGGCTGTACCAGTTTGCAATCTCACCAATGGTGCATGAGGTTTTCCTGTACTCCACATCACTGTCAACACTTGTTATTTGAAGCTATTTTTTTTTATAATAGTAGCCAATCTGACAGGTATGAGATGATATCTCATTGTGATTTTGATTTGCATTTCTCTGATGATTAGTGATATTGAGCATTTTTTCATGTGTCTGTTGGCCACCTGTATGTATTATTTGGAAAAATGTCTAGTCAGGTCCTTGGCCCATTTTTTAAATTAGATTTTTTTCATGTTGAGTTGTGCTAGTTTTTTCTTTTTTCTTTTCTTTTCTTTTTTTATTAAGTTTATTTGGGTAACATTGGTTAATACAATTATATAATTTTCAGGTGTATGTTATAATTTAACATCTGTATATTCTATTGTGTATTTACCACCCAAAGTCCAGTTTCCTTCAGTTACCATATATTTGATCCCCTTTACCCACTTTTCTTTCCTCCTACCCTCCTATGTTTGACCCCCTTTACCCTGTCTACCTTTCACCTTCTCCCCGACCCCACTAGTAATCACTGCTCTATAGTCCTCTGGTAACCACTAGTCTATTGTCCCTGTCCATGAGTCTCTGTATGAATTTTTTAAAAGTATAATTTGGATATTAATCCCTATCAGATATGTGATTTATAAATATCTTCTCCCATTCAATGAATTGCCTTTTTGTTTTGTCGATGATTTCCTTTGCTGTGCAAAAGCTTTTTAGTTTGATATAATCCCATTTGTTTTTGTTTTTGTTGCCCTTGACTGAGGAGACATATCTAATAAAGATATTACTAAAACCAACATAAAAAAGTTTGCTGTCTATGTTTTCTTCTAGAAATTTTATAGTTTTATAGTTTCTTGTCTTACATTTAAGTCTTTAATCCATTTTGAGTTAATATTTATATATGGTTTAAGAAAATGGTCTAATCTTATTTTTTTTTCATGTAGTTGTCCAGTTTTCCCAATGCCATTTAATAAAAAGACTTTTTTTTTTTTTTTTTACCATTATATATTCTTGCTTCCTTTGTTATGGATTAATTGACCATGTAAGTGTAAGTTTATTTCTGGGTTCTCTATTCAGTTCTATTGATCTGTATGTTTGTTTTTGTGCCAGTACCATACTGGTTGGATTGCTATAGTATTATAGTATTGTTTGGGAGTATATGTCAGCGAACATGATACCTTCAACTTTGTTTTTCTTTCTCAAGATTGCGTTGGCTATTCAAGGTCTTTTGTGGCTCCATCAAAATTTAGGGTTATTTGTTCTAGGTCTATGAAAAATGCCATTGGTATTTTGATAGAATTGCATTGTATTTCTAAATTGTTTTGATAGTGTAAACTTTTAGATGATATTAATTTGTCCAATCCATGAACATGGTATACCTTTTCATTTATTTGTGTCATCTTTAATTTATTCCATCAACACCTTGTAGTTTTCAATGTATGGGTCTTTCACCTCCTTGGTTAATTTTATTCCTAGTTTTTTTTTTATGCAGTTGTAAACTACTGTTTTCTTGATTTCTATTTGTGATAGTTTGTTATTAGTGTATTGAAGTGTAACCAATGTTACACTTTATGTTAACTTTGTATCCTGCAACTTTACTGAATGCATTTATTAGTTCAAATAGTTTGTTGGTTGAGTTGGGGTTTTCTATATGTAATATTATGTCATATACAAACAGTGACAGTTTTACATCCTTCTTTCAAATTTGGATGTATTTTATTTTTATCTTACCTGATGGCTGTAGCTGGGATTCCTACTAATATGTGGAATGAAAGTGGTGAGAGTGGGCATCCTTGTCTTGTTCCCGATCTTAGAAGAAAAAAAAATCTTTCAGCTTTTCACCACTGTGTATGATGTTAGCTGTGGGTTTGTCATAAATTGCCTTTATTGTGTTGAAGTATGTTCCTTCTCTACCCACTTTGTTGAGAGTTTTTTTTTATCATAAATAGATGTTAAATTTTTTCAAATAATTTTTTAACATCATATAATTTTTATTTCTTATTTTATTGATGTGGTATATTGTGCTGATTGATTTGCAGATATTGAATTATCCTTACATTCCTGGAATAAATCCCACATAATCATGGTATATGATTCTTTTATTGTATTGTCAAATTTAGTTTGTTAATATTTTGTTGAGAATGTTTACATCTATTTT
Organism: Rousettus aegyptiacus; assembly: GCF_014176215.1. Classification (NCBI taxonomy): domain Eukaryota; kingdom Metazoa; phylum Chordata; class Mammalia; order Chiroptera; family Pteropodidae; genus Rousettus; species Rousettus aegyptiacus. Next base: position 96,891,218 of record NW_023416307.1, on the reverse strand, counting down.
TATAAGGCATATTGACCTGTAATTTTTTTTCGTCCTGTCCTAGTCTGATTTTGGCATAGGAGTAATGCTGACATTATAGAATGTGTTTGGAAGGGTTCTTTCCTCTTCAATTTTTGGAATAATTTTTAAAAACAGGTGTCAAATCTTTTTTAAATGTTTAGAATTCACTTGTGTGTCTGTCTGTTCCTGGACTTTTGTTTGTTGAGAGTTTTTTTTTTTATTACAGATTCAATTTTATTACTAGTAATTGAGCTGTTCAGGATTTCTGTTTATTCCTGGTTCAATCTTGGAAGATTGTATGTTTCAAGTAATTTACCCAATTTTTCTAGGTTGTGCAATTTGTTGGCATATAATTGTTTGTAGTAGTCTTTTTAAAAAAGTGTTTCCCATCTTTATTGAACTATAATAGACAATTAGTTGTTTGTATTTACACTTTACACTTCAATGTGTGTGTATGTTTTTAAATTACAGTTGGCATACAATAATATACCAGTTTAGGTTGTATAGCATAGTGATCAGAGATCTACATAACTTGCAAAGTGATCACCTCACTAAATCTGGTACTCCTCTTCCCCTTTACATATTTATTACAACATTGTTAACTATCTTCCCCATGCTACACTCTACATGTCCATTTCTAGTCTGCAAATATCCATTTGTATCTTTTAATCTCATCGTTTCCCCCCTACCCTCACTCGACCCTCATCCCATTTAATATCCCTCTAAATAGTCTTTGTATCCATGAGTTTATTTCCACTTTTGTTGTTGTTTATTTTGTTCTTTAGATTCCACATATATGTAAAATGATGTGATATTTGTCTTTCTCTATCTGACCCATTTCACTCAGTGCAATACCCTCTAGGTCCATCAAGGCAATATCTTTTTCCATCCTCTTCCTATTAGTTTGTGTGTGTGTGTTTTATCTGAAGTGGATCTCTTATAGGTAGCTTATATAGGGGTCTTATTTTCTTATCCATTCAGCCACTCTATCTTTTGGTTGGAACACTTAATTCTTTTCCATTTGAAGTACTCATTGATAGGAATGTAGTTATTATCATTCTTTATTCTTGCTTTTGATGCATGTTTTTTCTTCTTAAAGAAGTCTCACCAACATTTCCTGTAATACTGGCTTGGTTTTGATAAATTCCTTTAGATTACTTTTGTTTAGGATGCTCTTTATCTGTCTTTCAACTCTAAATGATAGCTTTGCTGGATAAAGTATTCTTGGTTGTAGATCCTGGGTTTTCATTATGTTGAATATTTTGTGTCAAGCCCTTCTGTCCTGCATAATTTCTATTGAGAAATCAGTTGCCAGTTTTATGGGTACTCCCTTGTAGGCAACTAACTGCTTTTCTCTTGCTGTTTTTAAGATTTATTCTTTGTGTTTAACCTTTGGTATTTTAATTATGATGTGTCTTAGTGTGGGCCTTTTGGGGTTCATCTTGTTTGTGACTCTCTGTGGATCTTGGGCTTGTATGTCTATTTCCTTCACCAGGTTAGGGAAGTTTTCCATCATTATTTTTTGAATAGCTCCTTAACTTCTTGTTTTCCTTCCAGTACTCCTATAATACAGATATTTTTACATTTAATAGTGTTCCATAGGCTCCTTAAATTATTATTATAGTCTTGGCTTCCCCATCCACTATGCAGGTCATTAGATCCTCTTCTTCATTCACTCTGTTTATTCCATTTAATATACTTCTCACCTCAGATAATGTATTCTTCATTTCAGACTGGTTCCCTTTTTATAATTTCCATTTCCATTTTTATGTTTATGGCATTTTAGTTATGCTGTGTCTTCGTGTGGGCCTCTTTGGGTTCATTTTTTTGTGGTAGACTCTCTGAGCTTCCTGCGGTATATGTGTATTTCCTGCACTAAATGAGGGAAGTTTTCCATCATTATTTCTTCGAATAGCTTTTAACGTTTTGTTTTCCTTCAGGTATCCCTATGACATGGATGTTATTACCTTTAATTTTGTCTCATAGGCTCCTTAAATTATTATTATAGCCTTGGCTTCTTTTTCTTGCCATTCTGATTGAGTGTCCTTGGCTTTTCCATCCTCTATATAGGTCAATTGATCCTCTTCTTTATTCACTTTTTAAAAAATTTTATTTAATATACTTCTCACCTCAGATAATGTGTTCTTCATTTGTGACTGGTTCCCTTTTATAATTTCCATTTCTATTTTTATGTTTTTTGTTTTTTATCTCTTTGTCGAAGTTCTCACTGAATTAATCTACACTTCCTATAAAGTCATTGAACATCTTTATAACTAGTATTTTGAACTCTGCATCTGTTAGATTGCTTGACTCCATTATTCCTGGATCTCTGTTCTGTTCTCTCCTATGGTTTCTGCTTCCCATTTTGTCTGCCTTTCTGTATCTGTTTCTATGTACTAAGCAAGGCTCATAAGTCTCCTGGTCTTATTAGTGTGGCTTTGTGTGGTAGGTGTCCAGTGGCACAGTCTTGAAAGGTGTTCAGCCCAAATTTAGCCCCAGCCTGTGCCCCTGCGGGGCCACCTGTTAAGATTCAGCAAGCAATCCATAGACAATATGCTTATAATTGCCTCAAAAAGCAACAGCAGAAAACAAGGCCAGCTGCCACCAGTATGAGTCTAGCTCTGTTCAACAAGAAGCACTTGACTTGAGAACACACCTGGATGTGGCTTGGATAGGACTACGAGTTGAAGGAGGCAGCGTTTCAGGGAATCCTCTGGGCAGAGTGACTTCTGTTATCCAGTTTGATGATGTCTCAGCTACGGTGGTGCTGATTCTGCACACTGCGAGGGAGAAGGGCTCAAAAGAGGAATAATGGATACCGCTGGCACTTCCGTACAGAGTGAGTCTTGTCTAGGCCCTCACTGTGACAACTCAGTGTCGCCCTCTAAGTCCCTGGTGCCCTCTGCACAGCCGAACCAGCACTGGTGCTCAGAGTGAGCAGGTCCATCACCTTGAAAGTTCGCTTGTGGACACAGTCCTTTAAGAGGTGTCTGCAGTTGCTGGTGTCTGCAGCTGCTACCGCCACTGCTGCTGCCTGCATCTCACTCAGCCACTTGGGACTGGGCAACCTTGTGTCCTCACCCTGTTCTATCTTTTGCAAGGTGATTTCTTAGGTTTCTCCCTAGTTATATGTCTTGTTCATCTAGATCCCAGATGATTTTTCCTTGCCATTTGCTCCTTGTTTCTGTTACAACTTTGACTTGGTTGCCAGAGGGATGAGCAGAGCCTCTACCATCAATGCCATTTTTTCCCCTCCTCTTGTTTGTAGTAGTCTTAAATATACTTTGTATTAATATGGTGTAGGTTGTAATTTCTCTTTCATTTTTGATTGTATTTATTTGAGTGCTCTCTTTCTCTCTCTGATGAGTCTGGCTAAAGATTTATCTTTTTTTTTTTTCTTTATTTCAAAGAACCAGCCTCTTAGTTTCATTGAATTTTTATTTTTCAGTTTCCATTTTATTTACATTCCGATCTTATATTTTTTCTTCTACTAAGTTTGGGCTTTTTCCCCTTGTTCTTTTAAGTGTAACGTTAGATTCTTTAAGTTGCTGGAGCCCGCCGGCAGAGATCGAACAGCACCTGAAAGAGGGGGGTGAAGCCTAAGGGGAAAAAAAAGACAGAAAAGTTCTTACAGGAGGGCGAACGGTCAGTGCTGCAGCAGCCCTGAGTTTATTTTGCAACGCATACTTATACCCTACTAAGTGTGTGAGAAGCAAAACACCTATAAATAACAACCCATCACAGAAACACTGTAGCTATTCGAAAAACATTCCGTTTCCCGCCCCCACACCAGGTGCACTTTCTCCTGAGTCAGAGACTGCATGGCTGACTGACTCTGCAAAAACATCCTGCTTAACAAACAGTTTTGTTTTCCTCAAAATGGCTCCCGACATTAAGTTTTTTGTTGTTGTTATTTCTTGAGGTGTTGCTATAAAATTCCCTCTTAAAATTGCTTTTGCTGCCTCTTATAGATTTTAAACATTTTTGTTTTCATTTTTTTTATTTCCTTTTTGAATCATTTATTAACCAGTTGGTTTAGTTAGCATGTTGTTAAGCCTCCACGTGTTTGTTTTTTCTACTTTTCTTTTTGCAATGAATTTCTTGGTTTATGATGTCATGATTGGAAAAAAAAATGCTTGATATGATTTCAACCTTTTCAAATTTATTCAGACTTGTCGTATGGTCTAACATGTGATCTGGAGAATGCTCCATTTGTTTTTGAAAAAAAAAAGTGTATTCTATTGGTTTTGGATGAAATGTTCTGTGTGTATTTTTTAATTCATCTGATCTAACAGGTTGTTTAAGGCCAATGTTTTCCCTGTTGGTTTTCCGATCTATCAATTACTGTAAGTTGGGTATTAAAGTTTTCTATTATTGTTTATACTGTCAATCTCTTCCTTTATGTCTGTTAGTAATTAACTTTCTGTATTTAGGTGTTCCTACATGGGGTGCATAGATGTTTACAAGTGTCATATATTCTTGTTGGATCGATTCATTTATCATTATGTAATGTTATTTGTGCCTTGCTACAGTCTTTGTTTTAAAGTCTATTTTGTCTGATATTAGTATTGCTGCATCAGCTTTCTATTACCATTTTTATGAAATATCTTTTCCCATGTCTTCACTTTCAATCCGTGTATGTATTTATGTCTAAAGCAAGTTCCTTCTAGACAGTATATATATATGATATACTTTCAGCCACCAAGTCTTTTGATTTGAGTACATTTAAATTTATTATTGCTAGATATGTACTTATTCCTATTCTGTTAATTGGTTTCTCGGTTTTTTTTTGTAGTTCTACCCTGTTCCTTTCATCTTGTTCTCTTCTCTTGTGACTTGATGGCTTTCTTTGGTGTTATGTTAGAATTTCTTTCTCTTTATTTTTTGATTATCCCAGTTTATTTTTATTTTGAGTTGCTTAAGTTCAAGCACATTATAAAAGCACTACTTTTACTACTGTTTCTCACATTTCGTGTTTTTGATCGCTTATTTTAAATATTTGTTTGTGTATCTCTTAGTTTATTATTGTAGATATAGATGAATTTACTAATACTTCTTTTAACCTTTATACTAGCTTTATCGGTCATTGATGCACTATTTGTACTATATATCTGACTTTACTAATGAGGGTTTTTCTTTTGTATATATTTTTGGCCTTTTCTACTTATAGAATATCCTCTAGTATATTTTGTAATGTAAGTTTAATGGTGATAAACTCTTTTGGATTTTGCTCGTCTGTGAAAATCTTTATAGCTCTTTCAATTCTAAATGATAAACTAGATGGGTAGAGTATTCTTGTTTTTAGGTGTTTTGCCTTTAATCACTTTGAATATATTCTGCCACTCTCTTCTAGCCTGCAAAGTTTCTGCCAAAAAATCAACTAATGATCTTGCGAAGGTTCCCTTGAACATAACCAATCACTTTTCTCTTGTTGCTTTTAAAATTCTCTCTTTGTCTTTAACTTTTCATTTTTTAATTATGATATGTCTTAGTATGGGTCTCTGAGTTCTTGTTTGGACTCTCTGTTTCCTGGACTTGGATGTCTGTTTTCTTCACCAGGTTAGGAAAGTTGTTAGCTATTATTTTTTTTTTTTAATAAGTTTCCTGTCTCTTTCTCTTTTTCTTCTCCTTCTGTGATTCCTATAATGTAAACATTAGTATGCTTAATGTCTTAGAATTCCTTTAAGTGCTTCTCATTTAATTTTTTTACAATTTATGCTGTTTTGATTGGGCGATTTCCACAACCTTGTCTCCATGTCACTAATACATTCATCTGCATCTTCTAATCTGCTGTTGATTTCCTCTACTGATTTTTTTTATTTCATTTATTGTATTATTCAATTCTGATTTTTTTCACATAGTCTTTCTCTTTATTGAAGTTCTTGTTCTATTCATTCACACTTCTGAGTTTAGTGATTATCCTTAAGACTATTACATTGTACTCTTTATCTGGTAGACTGATCATATCATTTTAATTAGTTCTATGTCTGGATTTTATCATACTTTCATTTATAACATATTCTATTGTCTGTATTTGTTCTATGTATTAGGTAGATGAGCTATGTCTCATGGCGTTTAAAGAGTGGCCATATACTGAAGGCATCCTATGGGGCCTATAGTGTCATCTCCCCTGGTTACCAGGACCAGGTCCTGTAGGGGTGACTGTTTGCTGCATATGTGCTTCTGTAGTGATGAGGCTGTGACTATTTTGGGTTCCCTGTTGGGTGGGGCTGACCCCCTGCTTGTCTGTCTAAGAGGCCTGTCTCTAACTGCTGCAGGCATGCTAGTGGGCAGGTCTAGCCCCTGGCCCAGCTTACTGTGAGTCCTGCTACCACTGTGTGGGCACTTGGTGTATAGGGCAGATCCCTTGTGTGATTGGCTGTGGAGTTTGGGCATGACTGCTGCTGGCGTGTAGGGCAGGTCTCTGGTGTGGGTGGCTGTAAGGCTTGACCTCTACTGTTGTGGTATGTTGGTGTGTAGAGGCTGGTCCCTTAACCCTGCTTGGGGGACAATCCAGTGATACCTGCCTGGGTGCTGAGGGGGGGGGGGGGTCACTGCTTTGGAGGCATACCAAGCACCTGCTGGATACTGGAAGATGAGTGCTGCTTTGGGGCCCACTAGGGTACCTGATGAATCTAAAGGGCAGGATGCCACTTTGAAGGCCAGCTAGAAGTTGGGTGTCAGGAAACTTCTTTGGGAGTCTGCTGGAGCTCCTGCCAGGTGCTGGAGTGCATGTGCGAACTTGAGGGCCCACCAAGGTGCCCACCAGCTGATGGAGGGTATGGTGCTACCTTGGGGGCTCACCCCAGGGACCACAGGGTGATGGAGGGTGGGGTGCTTCTTGGGGGCCTACTGGAGTACCTGCCAGGTGCTAGAGGGCAGGGTATCATCTTGAGGGCAAGCCAAGTGCTAGAGAGTGAGGTGCTACTTTGGAGGTTGCTGGGATACCTGCCTGATTTTAAAGGTTAGGATGCTGCTTTGGAAACCTACCATGTTTTGGGGGTAGGGGGGGTGGGACTGGGCACCACTTTGGAGAGTGTATGCTGATTTGTGTGGGGAGATTGTGCTGGGCAGGTCCTCTAAGAATGCCAGATGGGGCAAGTATTTATCAATTTAATAGATTGTGGGATCTGGCACCCACAAGCATAGGAATGTTGGGAGGAGGGAAAGCAAAGAAATAAAGAAAGAATGGCACTGAATAGTGCCAACATCCTTGGAGAGAGCCTGAGAAGGTCCCACTGGCATATGCCCTAAATTGGTCAATACATCTTCACATATGACCCAAGAACTTTTTTACCTGCTGTCTCTGTGCTGGGACTCAGTTAAGTGAGACTGTGTGTGGGTCCTTTAAATGCAAAGTCTAAGACCCCTCTCTCCTTTCTGCACCCTCACCTCCCCTCTTTCCAGGTGCTAGGGCTAGAATAATGAGATGGTCTGTGGGTCCTTTAGGGGAAGGTGCTTGGTTCCCATAGCCCCTCAGCTCTCCAGGATATAAGACATGATGTTTTGCTCAACCGGACGTTATGAGGCTCCTCTTCCCAGTGCAGGTCCCCTAGGTTGGGGAGCCCAAGATGGACCTTGTAGCCTCACTCCTTGTTGGGACAGCTTCTGGCAGTTGCGATATCCCTCCTCTTTGTGGGACTCCACTATGATGCCCATTTTATCCATCTCAGTGTAGCTTTTTCTTTATGTCCACAATTGTTGAGAATCTGTTCTGCTAGTTTTTAGGTTCTTAATATAGTTGACTTATATTTACTTGTAATTTTGATGTATCCATTGGAGAAGGTAAGCTCAGGTTCCTCCTAGTCTACCATCTTAACCCCTCCCCATAAAAATTGTATTTTTAACTATCATTTGACTCTTATTTTTCCTTAATTCCACAATTATTTTCTTTGTTTAAATCTACAATTTCTTCCTTAAGTTAAGGCATTTGTCCTCTTACTGGTTTTCCTGTCTCCAGTCTTGGTCTTCTTCAGTCCATTTGCCACACGGCAGCCTTAAGTGATTTTTCTAAATTGTAAATTAGAGCATGCAACTCCCTTGTTTAAAAGCTTTCAATCCCTCCACAAATATTCAGAATAAAATTTTGATTTCTTAGTGTAATATGCAAGGCCTTTCCCGATCTGATTTCTACCACTTTCTTTAGAACGCCTCTTTTGATTTGCCTTAATCCTTACCAATCCCCTTCTCTTAATACTGACTAGGTGCTTATATTTTCCAATTCTATAGTATCGTTCTCTGTACCATTAGATCACTCATCATATGTTATACTCATTGCTCTCCCCAGGGGGTGGGAGGGTGGGCCAAAATCAATAAAAGACTGATCACATTCCTTACTGTATGTTGAAACTGAATTGACTCCCAAGAAGCATTGTGCTTACTCATGAACTTTTTGGATTTTTGCCCACAACTGATCCAGGAGCATAAAATATTTCTTCCTCATTGACTATTCGCCTCTTTGAGAACTTCTCCACTTCATCTTTTCCTGTCCTCCTTATATATAGTTAATGTTAATTCTTTCAAAAGAACTTTTATCTTTCTTTCTTAAACTCATCGTATAACATAGCTCCATCAATCTCAGATGGCAGACATGTTTGTCTTTTCCATCTAGCTCAGCTGCTGGTGGTTTAGACTGCATGCCCCTGGTTATTTTTCTGGCCAGCATATAGCTCAATACACTCTTTCTTTCAAAACAACTTTTGGTATTGAGGATTTTTTTCATTTTTTCTTTTTTAACATATCTTATGTCAGTACTTGGACATCAATCCCTGGAACACGGGTGTTTATTGACTGCATCTGTGAAAGAATGAGTGAAAAGTTTTGAAATCTAAATTGAAGAAATTAGGTTCTTGAGCAGGGGAATGGCAAGCAAATCATTGAAGAACATTGAATGAATAAAGTTGAAGATATTTGAAAGTATGTAGAAATAATGAGAAAACTGACAAGCAAAAGGTTTTGTAACAGGTATGAGGTCAAAAAGACTTGAAATAATAGGTCGATGATATGCAAAATAACTAATAATTCTTTTTAAACTTTTAATAAAGCTCTGGAATGCATTATGTTGTTGGCTCCAATAAAGATTATAGAATTACCTTATAATATTCTCAAAACAGTATGTGTTCCAAATTTATATATATGTAATAAATTGCATATATAAAATGATATATAAATATTTTAATTAACACTGAGATGTAAAGGAAACCAATAATACTTTAAGTTGTTTATATTTAATGTGATTGCAGTTTCTTTAAAACAAACTTCCTTCTTTTATGACTTAATTTTTCCCTACTGGGTCTTCTAGCTAGAGAAACCTGAATAGCTTAAAGTTGCATGTTTGTTTTATCTCTGGTGCAAGCTCTGCTTCCTTCTTATATGCTTTCCAAATGCTACCATGATTGTGCTTTTAAAATAAAACATTGTTTATTTAATTCATTTCAATAGAAACCTTGTAATAATTTGACTTCTTATGAAGTCAAGTTCAGAAAACTGTTATTTATATTTTTTAAATAGCCTAGAAGTGCAGCATGTTATTTTGTTGCAGGTGTTAACATTCGTTAAATTTGAATAACATGATATTTATTTTCAAGGTCTATTATGCTTCAAACAATTTAAAATATTTTAAAAACTATGAATTTAACTGTTCTAAATTAGACACGTATTACTTATTTTTTTTTTCCCCAGTATTAGTACCAACAGAAAAAATTAGAATTATCTATCACTCTCTGATTCTCACTGGCAAGTTTAGAAGCTATTTTTGTCTTTATTTTAGCTAGAGATGCTCTAGCATGTAATTAAAAATATGTTTAACTTAAGTAAAAGAAGCTTATTATATATCAACCTACTCATTTTGCTTTTCAACTGTCAAAGTGCTATCCTTCCTTCTTAATCTCCATAAAACTATTCAAATTTTTAAAAAGGTTCATGTTCTATTTGAAGGCTGATTATTTAGTTTGGTAAGTAAATAAAAGCATCAACAGCCTCAAATCATTCAAAAAGTGCTCCCAAGTAGGCAGTGAGCACAACATTCTTGTTAAATTATTTTAACAATACAGTCTTTATAGCAATATTGAATTTTGTGGTCACTGCATTATTTTATAAACAGTCTCTACACTAATTTCAAAGGCAAATAAGAGTTTTGAACTTTATCTACTACATTATGATGAATTATTTCCTTCTAAGAGAAGTAAATTTTTTTCGTATTTTTTTAGCATCATATCTTTAAACTATAAATTTGCTATTGAAATGCCACAAAACTTTTAAAACCCCTTTCTTATAAATAAAACATAGATACAGAAAAAAACATATAAATATATATTTTAATAAATTCTTTTAAAGCCAACATCATTTTACCCAGATCAAGAAATAAACTGTATAACACACCTTAGAAGCTCCCTACTTGTCAGCTCTCAATTATAATCCCACCCCCTCCCAAAAGGAACCACTATTTTGATTTGTATAGTCATCAAGTCCTTATAGCTTTATCACAAAAGTGTTTATCCATGACACTATAGTCTAATCTTGCCCAATTTAAAAATTAAGTTTTTTAAATAAAATTCCCTTTCATATACGGGTCCCTTATTCACTTTTTTTTTTTTAAAAAAATTATTTGTTAAAGAATCTATGAGAATGTTGACTGAAATTCAAGAAGTTATTCTATTTTCCATATTTCCTATAACTTGACAGCTAGATTCGGAGGCTTGATCAGACTCAGATTGATTGCTTTGTATTTTCTTTCATCAGGAGGCACTCAATGCTGTTCTCTCTTTTTCTTATGTTAGCTGCTGTTGATGCTTAATGCCTAGATCTATTTATTCAGTAGGAATTGCAAACAGCGATATTCTCGTTCTATTATTTCTTTTTCAAATAACAGGTGGATAAAATATATACATTCTCCTTTTTGGCTACCTAGTAGAACAGTTTTACAGGAGGGTCAAAATAAATGTTTGATTCTTTACCTTTAGTTGCAGTTTTCAAGATAATGAATCGACTCCTTATTACCTTCAGAAGATGACCTGTTAGTATTTTTTAAAATGTAGTTATAAACTCATAGATTAAAAAATTTTAATTTTAATTGAATTTTTTTTTCTTTGAAGCTCAAATTATTGTATCATTGGCCATACGGAGCCTCTGAGGTTGGCACTTGTGTCCTTTTGACATGGTCCTAATAGTCTTTAGTTGTTTCACCTTTATCCAAAATAGCAACGTTCCAGGTTCATCTTTTTCCTTAGACCTGGAATGACCCCTTTCTCTAAGAAGCACTAGTTTCTGTTAGTGGCAAATAATATTTTAAGATTGCTCTCTAGGCAATAGGGAAATTTGATTAGTCATTGTTTCTAGGCTTCTTTAGTGGAAAGAGCAGGTATATCTTATACACACACACACACACACACACACGTTCCCATATATCTTATAGTACTACATGTGAATTCATATTGATATTTTCATTTCAAATCCAAGACTGTATGTATGTGTGTGTGTATATATATATATATATAATCCAAAGATTATATATATATAATCCAAAGATTATATATATATATATAATCAAATCCAAGACTGTATGTGTGTGTGTGTGTGTATGTGTGTGTGTGTGTGTGTGTGTGTGTGTGTGTATATATATATGTATATATATAATCCTCCTCTATATTTTACTTCCTTATTCCAAACTGAAAATTCTTTGTCAAGGACACAAGAAATTATAGAATTAGAATAACCTATAATTACTTTGCCTTCGACATACATTGTTTTGGGAAGAAGCTAGGCATAATGATGTTCCTCTAGGTAAGTTGCCATTTATGAATATTCTAGGAAAGAACTGCTTTGAATTTGTCCTATATTTCTTTGCCAAATCCCCGTAATTTTTATTATTTTAGAGTTGTTTTATATTTTGACTCAAGACAAACTTTGCAGTCTTTCCAGATAACATCTTCTTTTTTGGTCTTTTCACCCTTCAGTTCCTTCAAATGAAAAAGTTCTTCTATAATCCCATAATAAGCATTTCCTTTAGAATGTTATCATCTTAGAGTCTGTTTTTCAAACAAATATTAGATTGGTATCAATTGTTTTATTGAGTATTGGATGGTCAAATTTATAAGAAGTGAATTCTGTCATTTTGATAAGCATCTGTTAAATAAGTAGAAGAATCAAATGATTATTAAATAACATTATTTGCTACAGCATGCTTAGTGGCTTTTGGTTAATTCAGGAAAGAAAGATTCTTATTAGTTGTTAAATAATTGAGGAAAAACAGTACTGGAATATCCCTTTTTCTTGTCGTGTCAGGCTTTCCTAAATATTTGCATTTCGACATATTCTATTTAATACATTAAATGACATAATTTGACGCATTATTCACAAAATAAAGAGAAAGAAAATAAGATAGGTATCAGGATTTTTACATTTGTCACAATTATCCAGAATATTTTCCATTATGAAAATTATCTGTGATAGTTGTGATCAACTGAGGCAGAGTTTATTTCCAATTTTTAATATAAAGATTATTTATCATCATAAAAATCCAATTAAGACCACTTTGACAATTAACTCTGGAATAACTGAGCTATTAAACAATCTAGAACTTTTTAATTTTTTTATATTGAACATTTTCTTCTAAATTTAAAATAAAATTGTGTTTGAAGCAGTCAGAAGATTATACATTTTAATGTAAATATATCTTAAAGCTCTTTTTTAGAGCCTGGGCTAAATTTTTAAATTAGGAATTATAAAATACTTTTAATCCTAAAGTTTTAAACGTATTTATTATATCAAGTAGAGGGTGACTGGAATTTTAATATACTTACCATTACTGTAATAATTTGTTTTAAATAATAAAAAGGTACCTAAGAAAAAATGTAGAAAAGTGTATCCAGGATCATTCGAGGATGTGTCCTGAGCCTGTCCCTCCCAATAATTCATCTGCCACTTTCAAACAATGTACTTTATTATGCTGACTTGGCATTCACTGAACATTTACCAGCAGGAGAGTCAGCATTCCACAGACTATGACACTAAAGATGTCACCAGGACTCTGTGACCTATTTTTTTAAATTTCAAATATTTAAAAGCAAGTTAAAAATAACAAAAAAATTTTAAAGAAGTTTTAAGCAAGTCTAATATGTTTCTTCTCACTTAAATAAAGGCTTCTGTCTTTAAAAAATATGTCATATAATTTATACTGTTGTAGTCAAAGTAACATTACAATTTCAATAAACTCCCATAAAATTAGAACATGATACATTATTTACCTCTCTTTTTTTAAAGAAAACCCTAGTAATTGTATTACTTTAAAAGGAAATACTGTAAATGATAAATGAGTAATAAAAGGAATTTTTAAATACCCTGGCGACTTCAAAAATTTTGGTGATGGATTTTAGATGGTTAAAATATAATAAACAGTTACTGAAAGATATGCCAACAATGGCTTTGAGTAGACATTATCAAAGACATATAAAAGTATTATGCAAGTGATGATTAATTAGTATGGAAAAGCCAAATTTATTTCATATTTTTGGTTTTTGTGATTAAGCAAATTCTAGTTATCACAAATAAAGTATAAGGAATGTAGTGGGGACTTGTTTTTGTTATGATGTCAGCAACTAGCTGAGCCTCTTATTTCTCAGTTGATGTAACAGGTCCAGAAAAATTAGGCGACTTCTCCAAGGACACACAGATAGTTAGAGGCATGGTAAGCAACTTGGATATTGGACTTTCTACTTTAATGCCATTTCCCAGCATTCATCTGTCTTCTAACGATGTTTCTACTGACTCGAAACCTTGTGGGTGAAGCAGGTTGATATACACACAGATAGGAATCAAATCAGTTTTAAGATAGGATGGACTTGCAAGTCATCAAAATGTTAGAGTACTTGCCTTCTTTGAAAGAATTAAGATTCAAATATTTAAAGCATTATGACATCCAACTAGTTTGCCTAAAGGCCAGTCAGTTGCCTTTTGATACTATAACATCTTTTTTTCCCCCTACAATATATTCTGTATCTAAAATGGGTTCATATAGTTGTATTTATAAATAGGAATGCAATTTTAATTACAGTCGATATTTTATGCTATGGAATAAGTTGTAAATAAAATGTTTTATAAAGATTGCTGAGTAGTTGATAGGGTACCATCATTGATAATATTTATTTATTCATTTTTACTGATAGCTTTGGAGGCATTTTAGGAAAGCCGTTTAATCCAGTCAGTCAATCAGCAGTCTCAAGAGTTGATCACTTTGTTGTAGCACTGTGCAGTGCCTGGCCAAGCCATAAAGCTTCATATTTTTTAATGCTGCAAAAAACGAAGCTTTGATGGTTGAGAACCTGCCTACAGAGAACTTGCCTACAGAAAGTAAATCATAGCTCAGAATATGTTTTGCTAGCTGCTTTTAGAAATTGAATTTTCTGTCAAATATAAATACCTTAAAAGTCCTGAATATAATAATCAAAAAAACCCTTAATATCTTTAACCCTAATGCCAAAACTTTAGAATCTGTTTAAATCAATTTCCACTATGAGACATGTTCTTAATACAATTTTTAACCTTTGTGTTGATGCAAAGTCAAAACAGTTTTTTTTTTTTTTAACAGCTTCTAGTCCAGAACAAGCAAAAAGGGGGAGAGAGGGAGGATAAATATTTAGTGACTTTATCTAGACATATTTATTATTTATTTATGTACAGGATTTTGGAAATGCAAAGCAATATGTTAAAGAAGTTAAGGCATTTACTTTTGGTTGGGTTGGGGAGATGAAATAAACTCACAGGAAAAAACAGCAATAGATGTTGGTGAATTAAAAGTGTCAAATGTGTAGTGTAGTGTTATGGGTATTAATACAATTGAAAGAATACTTCATCCTGGCAAAAACTAGGAAGGTTTTAGATAGGATGGAGATATTTAGGGTGAAAGAGAAAAAAGACAATCATGGGAAGTCATTTGAAGTATTGGGGATATGAAGTAACATCTCTTTATCCAGTGTCATTAACCACTAAGGGCATTGTGTAAGAAAGGGAAATGTGTTTTGTATCTACTATGTGCCTAGGAAGTTTTTAAAAATGTTTTACTTAAAATAAACTTCTAAGTTAGTATTAAGTTTATCCTCAGTTTGATTCATGTAACTGAGTGAGCTCAAGGTAAGTGAAAAATTTGTCTTGGGGTTCCTGAGCCCAAGGTTAGTATTCTTTGCATGAAAATGAACCTGTCCATTTTTGTGTGTCTTTAGGCTGGAAATATAGAACCCTCTGTTTTGATAGCCTCCTAGCCACCCTATTGATGAGAAGAGATTCTCACCCTAAGGTTATGGTAAGGACTGAACACATTGCCCTCAACATCAGACAGGTGAAATTGACGGCAATTTATTAGTCACATAAACTCACAGCCTGGGGGAGGAGGACATCATACACCATGCATAGCTATAGAGGGGTTGCACTCGTGAACAAAATGATCAAGCAGGGGCTGTGGGAGGCAGACTTTGTAGTATTAAGATAATGAGGTGTGCCCTGGTTCCTGTGGTAAGCTGTGGTTGGTTCCTTTGAATAATTCCGAGGGCTGGGAATAAACTGAAACCTGCTATTCAGGAATACCAGGAACTGTATTTGGTCCATTTTATAAGGAGGGTTGTTCAATTAGTAGACATTTATATATAGGAGCAGAGGAGGAAGAAGGTTAGGCTATTCCAGATTCTCCTGGTTTCAGATGTCAAGACATCACATAATATTAATTAAAGGGTCTTTCACCACATCCTTTAAGACTAGTAAACTAGTATTTACTTTCTTTTTCATGTTCCTCAAATAAAAGTTTTTTGTTGTTGTTGTTTTGGTTTGGTTTGTGTGAAGGTAGTTGTTCCCAGCTATTCCTAGATATATTAGCCTCATTTCATATTTCTGGTACTTATTATTCTCTTATTATCATTTTCTTGTTAATTTTCAGAAGATTTTTTTCTTATTGTCTGCCCCCAAAGAAGATAAGTACTATAAGGTAAAGGACTTTTTAAATCATCTTATTTATTGCTGTGTTTGTATTATCTATAATAGTCTCCAGCACATAATAGATGCTCAATAAATTTTGTCAAATAGAACAAATAAGCATAGTTCCAAGTTATAAACCTGAAGATATTTTATTTGGTATTGAGGCTTTCCTCAATCAAATTAATTTACCAACTTTCTTCTACTACTTCTTAGAATACAGTTTCTAGCATAAAATAACTTATAGGCTTAAGGAGGAGACAAATTAGTAAAAATGCAATTGTAATACTTCATGACTATAGCTATGAGGAAAAAAAAACTCAGAGATTTGGAAGGCTTAAGGTGAAGATACACTTGAATAATCAGAAAGGAAGCCATTAATTTTTTTTCAATCCAGATAAAGGATTTTCTATACTTCTTAAAGACAGAAAATGTCAACAAAGTTATATCTTAAATCTTTTGTGATGAAATTTAAGATGAAGGTAAATTGGAATATTTCATATTTTAAAGCTTTATTTTGTGAGTTTTTCCACATACTAAATGATGTAGAAAACAGAAATGAAACAATTAAAATAAGTAATAAGATGTATGTCTACCATATGTAGACACTTTGATTGCTACCTATTCACTTCTATCTGTGGAAGTCTCTTATATAGATTTGGTCAGCTAGTATTGGTCTTGGGGATGAATGGCTGGCTAAGTGCAACCACACCATTCCAGAGAGCTGAAAATATTTCCCCATCTGTCTCTGCAATTTACGGAGGACTGTGTTTACAAATGGAATGTAGAGTCTGAGATCCTGTTCAATATAATTTCAATTCCTTTATGGCCCTATTTATACTCTTTAGCAATATAGACTAGTACAGAGCCATCACCAAAAGGTGGGTTTATGTTCTCATATGTATCCCTGGTTTCCCCTATTTGAAAATTTAAGCAGGAAATTTATAGAATTTAAGTCAAAGTGCTCTATAGGGAGTCTTAACCATCTTCATAGTGTGAAAGAAACATATTGAGGCTGTGTTCCTTCTGTTTGAAGGTGATCTTGGGATTTCACTGTTTTGTAAATTAAAGAAAGAGATTGATATTGTAAATTTATCCTGGAATTCAGTAAAGGTAAGAGTGATTACTACAAAGAAGGCATCAAATATAAAAGAGGGTTTTATATTATTCTGAATTATAAGCTGTAAATGTTTCCCCCATGAGTTAAAAATTCATTGCTGGATTGGTACCAACTTCATTAACATTTATTTGGTAGGGAGAAGTTATATTCCTAATTGGATATATTCATTTACCTTGTAAGTTTAAAGCATGATGTTTATGAATGGAGTATACATTTAAAATCCTTTAAAACGTCAAATGTTATAAAGAATAGGAAGATTTGGTTTATTTTCCTGTGTTTGAGATTCATTTTTCTTTTGACTGAGTTTTTGTTGTCATTGCCCTTAGGTAAGAAGGCAGTTGTGTAGGTGAACTAGGGAGAAGTCTGTCAGGGAGGGACTGGGGTGGACTTTGAAGCCATGAAATTGATCCTGTGCTTTTCAAAGAGCTATATAGTCCTGATTTTTTTCTTTCATCTTTTTTTTTCACATCATGAGTCAAAATATGAGATCAGATTTTATGTCTGTTGTTTTGTTCTTCTCTCTCCCTTCTTGAATACCCCTTTTTTTTCTTTTCACCACATACTGTAGTACATACCAATAGATAAGAACTAATTTTGAAATTATGAAACAGAACTTCTCAAAACTTTAGTTATTTTCTCCTGTCTTTTACACATAAGAACTATCAGTACCTTAATTTCTTTAAATATGGTTGCTTTCATCAAAGCTCCTTACATATAAGTTATTTCAACTATTCACATTTTTGTAAATTATTTTTTTAAACCAAAATTAAATGGTAGCTCTTTTCTTGAGGGTTAACTTTGGGGGCTGTATGATTTTGGTGTCAACAAGTATCCTTTTATGCCTCTAATGGCATCCTAAGGATAATCCTATTACACATAATTTCAAGAAAATAAACTAGGAGAATAAACAAGCAATTACCAAAGATTTTAATATTAGTAACAAGTGTTTTGTTATTTTTTACTAAGTATGAATGGCGATGAAGAATGGGAAGATTCAACCTTGTTTCTTTGGAGGCAAATGGCATTTCTTTCAATGGCATTATAAAATAAATATGGACCATGGTGCTAAAATACCATTACTTTTTATTGTTTTATACCCTTGGGCTTAGAGACCAGCTGGTAAAGGTGGCCTGAATATCAAACATCATGGACCCTCATAGGAGATTCACTTTCAAGGTTAAAACCTTGAGGAAAAAGTTCACCAGATCTTAAAAATATGCTTATATCAGCTGGTTCCAGCTATGTATTATAAACAGTTTTTTAAAACTGATTTCTCTTTTTGCTCATCATTTTTGCTGTTCTTTTTATCGTGTTTTCTTTCCAGCTTAAGGCTGTTGCCTTATATCCAGTTGCAGTTGTTTTGCTTCAGTAGGATTATAGAAATGTAGCTTTTGTTCTTGATGATGGCAGGAAACAATGGAGACATCTGCCAACTGGTTGGAGCATAACTCCCCCCTCTTCCCCCACCACCGTGTGCCCTGCTTTATGAGCCTTTGTTGGTTTCTCAAATGTTGTTAGAATTTTTTTTTGCCTGTAGTGTTATAAGACTTATAAACATTAAAATAATTATATATCATTAAGTACATATAATAGTATCCTAAGAAAGAGATATTAAGAATTTTTTCTCTACTTATAAAAAAATTAAATGTTCTGTGTGATATAATATTAAATTAAATGTTAGAATATTCTTTAGAATTATGTATAGATACAAAATAGGTTGAATATACAAAAGCTCTTTGAGCCAGAGACTGTAATACTAATTACAAAAGCTTCTGTTTATTGAATACCTGCAATGTGCTAGGCTCTAAATAGCTCACCTCTAGACTTCACCTCGATTTTATGAAAAGAAGTAACTATTCTTATGTGACTCATGAAAAAGCTGTGGCTTAAAAATGCTGGAATGACTTGCGCAGTGTCACTGTGATATCAGAAGGCAAAACTGGGTTTCTGATCCCACTGTGATCTTAGTGAGAAGGTTGTGGGAGGGGCCAGAATAGAGATTTGAGTTTGATTTTCATTTTCGCCCTATTATGCTCCATGACTTTTGAATTTACTTCATATTCAGCTTTATATTTGTATTTGTATTTGAAATAACAGACAAGTGTTGCAGTAGAGCTTAATGAATTAATGCTTTGCCGTTAGACCAGAGTTCAAATTCTGGTAGGCCTCTTCCTAAATGTGACATCCAGTGAACTAAGTAATCTCTTTCCATCTATAGAAAAAGATAATAGTAACCATTTCATAGGAGTTTTGTGAAGATTAAATAAGATACACTGCCTAACTAATAAAACATCCTTTAGAAGTAAGGGATACTATTTTTGTTGATATTTGTGAGTTCTGTTGTCTTATTTCAAGGATTAATGATTCTGCTTAAAAAAGGAAAAAAATATCATGCTGTATTTGAATATAATTATCTAGATATCTCTTTGTAGCTATAGGTATTACCATACAGAAGCATTTCATTCTACTTCACTATTGAATAAGCGAAAGCACAAAAATAAATTTTCCTGTAAAGAAATTAAACATCAGGTTCTTGCTTTTAGTTAATTAATATTATTTTCAAAATGTAAAATTCCAATAAGCTACTGCTCACTTGATATATTTTTTATGCAATTGAACCTTAGTGCCTAAAACAAAGTTTCTTCATCTGGCAACTCTAAGGGTTTGTACTGTTTTAGTACATGTCGAGAGATGGAAATGTTTTCTGAAATTAATTGAGCAAAGAAACTTGGCTAAAAAAGATGGAGGGGCACTAGATACTGCACTGAGAACTTTAATTGTATCATCATAATACAAACTTACAACAATCCCGTTGGGTAGCGATGATTTTTTTTATCACCCATTCTACAGATGAAACTCTGAGATTTAAGAACAGCCAACTATTTTTTTAACATCACGCAGCTAATAAGAGATATAGCCAAAGGTCCATTGCTAGAGTCAATTGTAAATGGCCTCTCCATATTCTTCCTATTGCTTACCAAGCCATTTACAATTTAAAAGTAACCACTCATAAAAACTAGCATGTAATGGAGAAGATACAGAAAACTGCTTCAAGACTTGTGTGAATGAACAAAGGAAGATCACCCAAACTTAACCTTGCTAATATTTGGAACACAGCTAACCTCCTTTCCACACACATGCTTCCTGAAGAATCGTTCCTTTAAAGGGATTGTCTTATTAAATTAACAATAATTAAATGATAAATCATTAATTAACAAACTGTATGGTGAATCATTTTCTTCTTTTGCTGGATCCCAGGGTCACCCAGAATGATAATGCTATTATTTTGAGGAGGCTTACATGTTGCTTATGACAGGTTACCATATTATCACACTTTAATTTGAATAAATTACCTTTCTTTTTCATTTTATGTCGAAAAAGCAGAGTAATAGTAGGTAGCTTACTGGTATCATTCTAACTATGCAGCTGTCTTATTGATTCCTCCTGGAGGAACTTCCTGACTTCAATAGGTGATATAAGAATAAAGGAATTTAGCTGTTCATATTCCTAAAGGGCAGAGAAGAATATGTCTTTTTTGTCCTCCAGCCGTGCAGACCCCTAAGCATTTTTCATAATGCATTTGGTTTTTCTATTTGAGCCATTCTCTTATTTTCAAATACCTTGTAGCACTTTCCCAATGGGGATGCTGCTTCAGCAAGTTAACTATAAAACTTAAAAACTTTTATTAGTTTAATAGTGTAAGGCCACTCGGGTCTTTCTCCAAAGTAGTGAATATGATAAAACATGTCATTTTGTTAATTTTTGGTACTATATTTTTTCATTTTTGCTTAGTAGAGTAAATAAGACAAAAATAAAAAAGCTCAGATTTTAGAATATAAAATTCTAAGTTTCTATTTGAATTTAAAGAATGGGTCCATCCACATTTTAATATGGATTTTAAAAACATTATTATTAGCTTTGGAGACTTTAAGTAATCATGGGGCAAAAAAAGAACAATGAACATGGAGTTAGAAGTGCTAGGTCCCAGTCCTGGTTCTTCCATTTGAGAGATAATTTGCTCATCTGTCTTAGCTTCCTCATTTATAAAATAGAAGTAATAATGCGTATCTTCTTATCTCACAGGGTTCTTGTGATGGTCGAATGAAGTAGTGTGTAGAAGCACTTCATAATTCACAGTTTTATAAAAGTATAAAGTATTTTTTTTTTCTGAGAGCTATATATATATCTGATTTTAGAAATACCAGTAGCTATATATAGATCTGATTTTAGAAATACCAGTAGCTTTATTATTCCTGGTTAAGAGTTTGCAAACATGCATCAAACCCCAATCTAATAAAGGAGGTGAAGATAAATACCTAGAATGTTTCTCAGCTTCCACATTTTGAGTAACTTTCATGTTTTGACGGGGCCTTCAGGCAGGTTCTGGGGTAGCCAGAAAACTGGCCAGGAGCAACCTCATACATTCACTTAAGTGTGCTGGGCAAATTTTATTATTTTCTGTGTATGCCATGATGTGAAAAAATTGGAAGTCCCTGTCAGGATGATTACAAACTAAAAACACATAAATACCTTGTTTCTTTTTTAAGGCTGTAATCTGGTACAACAGCATACTGGATATTTCAGATGATTTAAGAATAATTACAATGTACAGCACTGAGTTTAGAAAGCTAAAACACTATTTGTATACCATAGAAATGTAAAAGATTCAAATTGGCGGAATAAGATGAATGTACAGATTCAGCTTTATGCAGGCCTTGGGCATGAATTGCATAGAGAAGGAGTTGCTTCTTGTCCAGATATGGGCATAGATAAGAGCAGATTCAGAAGGCAAGAAGATGACAGTTATAATATTGCTGATTTAAATGGACCAAGTTAGGCTGCCATGAAAAATAAAGATAAAGTACTGAATTGGGATTATTTGAAAGAAAGCTATGAATGTTAAACTGAAGAGTTTGGCTTTATCAGCTATATTAATTTCCTGTCGCTTCTGTAATAAATTTAGTGGCTTAAAACAATTCGAACTTATTATCTTGTAGTTTTGGAAATCTGAAGTTTAAAATGGGTTGACTGGACTGCATTTCTTCCAGAGAGTCTAGAGGAGACTTCAATACTTTGACTTTTAAAGCTTCTAAATGCCACTTGTATTCCTTGACTCATGATCCCCTTCTGTGCATCACTCTGACCCCTGCTTCTGACATAGCACTGCCTTCTTTCTGGCTATGACCCACTTGTGTGATTACATTGGGTCCACACTCCCAATCCCCAAATCTACAATTTAATAACATTGCAAAGTCCCTTTTGCCATTTATTTTTATTTATTTTTTTCCTTCTCTTTAATCCCCCCACGCCCACTTCCACCCTTGACCTATGGATGTTGCTGTTTCCCTTTAAGAACTGGATCTCTGAAAGCAGGGTGTCTCCTCCCTCATGCTCACATGTGCTCTCGGGACCTGGTGCACCTGGAGTGCCTGGTGCACCTGGGGTATGGTCCATGGCTCCACCAGAGGTGCGAACCCAGGACCTTCTGCGTGTAAAGCAGACATGATAACCACTACACTATCGAGCCACCCCCTTTAGCCATTTAAAATAACATATTTGTAGGTTCTGGGAAATAGAATGTGAACATGTCTGGAGTGGGGAGTGGGTTTATTAAACCTATTACACCAGCATAGTTAATACATAGTTATAAGGTTTTTAAAATGATTTTTTTTAAAATTTTCTATTACAGTTGGCATATGTTATATTAGTTTCAGGTGTACAAAATAATGATTAGACATTTATATAATTTATTTAGCGATCACTCCAATAAATCTAATACCCATTTGACACCATACATGGTTATTACAATATTATTGATTATATTACTTATGCTAGCTATACTTTACATCCTTATGACTATTTTGTAACTAAGACTTTCCAGGTGCTCCCCCTAGGATCAGCCTCAGTGGGTGGAGGCAGGGTTGGTTGGGAGAGACTGCTGTTTTGTCTTTGTTGTCCTCCCAGTAATGGCAACTACCAGACCTCAGCTGCCTTGCCTATTTACCATTGTCACTGGCCTTAGCCAAAGCATGTGCTTCTGTCACTCAGGAGCTGTCTCTCCAGTTTTGAGGCTGTAGATACTCTGCTTTGTAGCCCAACACTCATAGCTACACTTTCTTCTGGGGCCCGCTGCTAGCTCTTGGTGGATTTGGGGAGGTGGCCCAGCTCTGAGGCTTTGTTTTCTGCCAGACAGTGGTGACTGCTGGAACACAGCTGTCATACTTCTGTATTCAATCTCTGCCCCCATAGATCGCTGCGTTCAGCCATCTTATATGCTAATCACTCAGGCAGGAATGCTTGGGACTATAGACAGTACATTGTAGGTGCCCCATGGTATAATGGTTAACACTCTGGACTTTGAGAATACATGTAGCAACTTGATTTCTCCCCTTTCCTCGAGTTCTACAGTGAGCTCTGGGCTGGGTTGGCAGCACTCGTCAACACTTCTTCACCTTTCTAACCTCCCCTTTACCCCGATTTACCCACATTCAGATGTTTCAAAGAGCAGATCTCTTAGAAGTGTTTCTGTGTTAGACTGGGAATCCTTTGTTGGATTATAGCTGTTCAATTTATAATTTCAAGAGGGAGAGAACAAGGGGACTCCTCATTCCTCCATGCTTCTGATATCACTCCAGATTGTACCTATTTTCTTCACTACTGTATCCATGTTACCTACTAAAATGTCCAGCACATAGTAGATTCACAGTAATCCAATAAATAGTATTGGGCTAATATGTAATTAGCATTTCTATGACAAGACAAATGGTATTTATCTACCAGTCAAAATAGGTCCATTTCATCATAAGAATGATTTAGATGAATCATTTCAGGAAACAAAAACCTGTGCAGACAGCAAAGATGGTGGTTAGATGGCCATGACAAATGGAGCTCACCATCATGTCCTCTGTGTCATACCTTATCACACTGTGATGTTATCTTTGATTTACTTGACAGCTTCACTCATCTGAACTGCAAGCAACTTAAATTAGACCTTTTTCTTCCTTATTGCTATTCCTCTCCTCCTCCTCTTCCTTCTTCAGCTTCCATCTCCAGTGTTTAATATAACTTTTAGTTTATGTAGATTTTTTATATAGCTTTCCTATAGACCAACAATTACCAATTATAAAATACAGTGATTTAAAAAATCCCATTTATTTTAGCAAAAATATCTGAAAATAAACTTAACAGCATATCTAAGAACATATTAGTGACTATAAAAGATAAATTCCAAGTTGAGAAGTTTCAATAAAATAAAGATTCTAATTCTGACTAAATTAATATATAAATTTAAGGCATTTACAAGGAAATAGGATTGTTTTTATACTTTGAGAAATTGATCAAAATGTTTATATGCGAGAATAAAGATATTAGAAGAATTAATCTGCTTATAAAAATATAAAGGGATACTTGTATTACCAGATATTAATAAGAAGTATAACGGTATTAAAACAGTTTGCTTCTGTTGTGATATACAAAGATGTGACAGAAAGGAGACTCTTAAAAAAATTTGTGTGTGTTAACATTATAAATGTAATTTCAAATCAGTATTAGGCTTGATCATTTAGAAAACTGTGATAACTGGCTAATCATGTAGGACAAAAATAAGATCCTACTTCTCACTACAACAAAAAAATGCAGATTATCATATTTTGGAAATTAAACACATGAACTAGTGAATACTTAAATAATCTTATAGTGGGAAAAGCATTCAAAAGCAGACCATATTTACAGATAATTACATTATAAGAGAGTAATTGATTTTATTATGGAACAGAAATGGATAAAAGTGGTTACCTTGGGCATCCCAACTTGTTAAAATTATCAAAGAGGACCTTGCAATTGTCAGCCCAATTTAATTTCTTTTTCTTTTAGTGAAATTGCATATTTCTTGTGAGAAATAGTCAATGTGGATGATAAACTTGAGAGAGAGAGCACATGCACCCGAATGAGAGAGAAGAAGGGAGAAAGGGGAGGAATAGACGATGGGAGAAGGAAGGGGAGTAGGGAAGGAAAAACACAAGTTCAAAAGTTCAAAGATATAGGCTGTGGAGGAGTTTGGAAAGTTTTTTAGAGATTGCAACTAAGGCAGCTTTCAAGTTTGAATTTTCTTTCTTGGGAAAAGAGCTAACTCCATTGTATGGTATATGGGTGACAATCCATTCAGAACTACAGGCTTTACTGCAGGGATGAAGATGCCTCAAGGTATGAATTATCTCAAGGTATAAGGAAGATAGAGAGAGAGTATGGAAACAATGTGTCACCCCTTATGACCCCGTTCTTCACTTCCACCTTCATCCAAGTGACCCAGTCTCCTAGCTACTCTCTATTTGGAGTTTTCTTTCTCACACAGCTCTTGATATTCACTTAAAATATTTTTCACTTTGGTAAAATTTTTACAGTAGCGTGGAATGACTTGCTCACAGGCCCATACTATTTTAGAGATGGCCCTGCAGGTAAATTCTTCCTCTTAGGTGGAATAACCACATATGGAGCAATATAAATCCTAGAGGTCTTACAAAACTAGTGAGTTTGCCAGAGTTTGCTATTTCTTTTACAACTATGTGAACATGATATACCAAATGAAGCCCAAAAGCTAAAGTCTCATCTCAATGGAATCTGTGGTTTGGGGCTCATGAAATTTATTTAGGTGAAACTTAGTTTCCCACAGCTGTGCCTTAATCTTCCCATGACAAGGATCTTTACATCACTGCAGACAGCTAAGCGAACACATCTGCTTAATTTATTGCTATGGTCAGTTCTGTCAATGAACAAAGAAGATAAAACTATTAGACTATAGTTATGTGATGATAAATCATAACATTCTAAAGGCTGAATTTTAAAACATAGATAAAATATAAATAAGTGTGATGATGCTAAGTTAGATGAATGTTTAGAGCGAAGAATATCGAGGAAATCTATTTTTTACAAAGTGATTCCTTACTTGTGGCCACTAATGAAATAATAGCAATATCATCCTATCATGTCTCATATTTATAGAAAAATTTTACAAAAGGCCAGACTGTAGAGAAATATACAAATGGGAGTTAAACAGAATTAGAACTAAATAAATGGGTTTAAGAAATCATAGTACTCTTGTTTATTAGAGCATTAGAGATTTGTGTGTCTTTAATACCTAAAGTGTCATTTTCATATAGGTTATTTCAATTGCTGGAGGTAAAAATTAATTTTTAAAAAGTTTTAGTCTTCTTAGGCATTTTATGATTTTATGTGGTGTCATAGAATTAGGTCTTTGAACCAGTCAGCTCACTTTTGTGAGCTTCAGTTTTCATTTTTATTGAATAAGGATATGAATTAGTTTATCTCTAGCTTTCTTTTCACTTCTAAACTTGAATAATTCCAATGGTCTTTAAGGATGTAGCATATTTTATATCTTTGCTTTGTGTTACTAATGATGAAACAAAGTGAAATAAAATAAAACAAGGCAAAACAGAAGTCTAGAATTTCTATGAGGACATTTCTGCTGTTTGGGTCATTCAGCACTTATTTGTGGGATTCCTACTGCCACAGTGCAGTTCTAAGGAACACTTTTCTCTACATTTTAACATTTATGAAGTTGGGATTAGTTTTGTAAGTAATGGCATGCCAAAATTCAATTTTTAACAGCATTTTTTCCTTACAGGTACATAAAATAAGAGCTCAAAGTATTCTTTGTGAAATCTTAAGGTTGATGAAATTCAGAATGCATCAGGTAACATGCTGCATGCTGAGGATATCTGGTCCCTGCTCAGATACAACTCCTATTGTAAACATATAACCACATGAGAAGTGTTAAACCTGCAACAGTGATATATATGCCATGAGATCACATCAAAACAACATGTTCTTATTTAGCACCAGGCTTACTTCAACCGTCAGCCCTTTCCACTTCTACACGTAGAATATTCCTTCATCACCATAAATAACCTCTTTGCTGAATTATATGTGCTTCAAGACAACAGAATAATTTTAATACATTATTTTTGGGATAATATTCTATACTAGTGAGGTACTCATGTGGCCTGGATGAAGGAAAAATCATAAGAGTTTTATTTATAAGAATATTTGCTAAATAATTGACTATTTTCCTGCTTCTGCCTCAAATTTAGTGTCAATTTTATGGGTCAAATTAATTCTCATCTGCTTTTTTAAAAAAAATGTTTTCAATTTATGCTGTTCATTGTCTCAATCTATAAAGTAGTTATCCTCTATAACAATTTTCTAGTTTTTTAATGTTATGTTTTTGGCTTCATGGTTTTACACTGTGAACCTGTATTCAGAAATAGGATGTGCAGACTCATGAGGTTAGAGTAAAATTGTACTTTTCCTTGGGAACCACAACTATAAAGTGAGTTCTGTACCAGTTATGGGTAGAACACCTTTGCCTGGCATAATCTAGATGTTTTGCTCTTATTACTGAAAATGCTAGGAGAGGTAGAATAGATATACATGAGAGAGGGAAAAGTGAGGAAGGAACAGTATAGATAAAGTAGCAGGTGAAAGCTGCAATAGGAAATCAAAACTTACTACTTAGAATGGAGAAAAAGAAGATGAAATGGTGCTCAGGCCGAGCTATAAATGCAGGGTCAAAGGTACTAGACATAGTCATCCATAAATACATGCTTTTGATCCTATTTAGAGAAAAAAGTATGACCGAAAATTTGCAAATGAAAATAATCTTGATAACTATGCTTATATTCATTAATTCTTTTCCATCTGCCCGCTATTTTTCATAGATGCAAATTGCATATATATTTCTGTATTTACTTTTCTGTTAAACTTTTCACTTTGCATCAGAAGCATTTTGCCACTTAATTACATAGGGTTCCAAATTATCATGCTAATGGTTGCATCATTCATTAATTCAACAGATGTATTTTGAGTGCCTGCTATACACCAGGGTCTGCTATCGGTACTGAATAAAACAGACAGAACTTACATAACATTTTATTAAGTGGAAAACTAGCTTAATTAACTACTCCCACATTGTTAGGCATTTAGGTTGTTTCCAATTTTCCCTTAAGGGATAACTGGGCTCTTGATTTACAGTTAAAGATTTTAGTGTTTTGACATCAAAATGATCATTTGCTCTTAAAGAATGATAAAAGCTATATATTGTTTGCCCGGTAAGATTTAAGATGAAGATTTAGAGACATTTTATAATTTGTTTGAATTATTTATATTAACTATTAATTGTTTAAGGTATTCTAATTAAAAATATGTCTTTAGTTCTTAAAAAAGAAATGAAAAGATATGGGTTTAACTTGTGAATACATAGAGCTAATAAGATGGAAATGATCAAATAAACATGTAAAATGATTTTTAGAAATACTAAACCAAAGACAGTGACATCATGAAAAATGAAGAAATGTTCACTCCCAACAAAACCTAAACTTTGAACAAGTCCTGGAAGACATTTTATTGGAACTAATTCTAATTTTGCTAAGGATGTAACAGATGATCTAAGAATCCCTTTGTTTTCTGAGACACTATGATAAATAGATAATTCATGTTACCATTGTGGTACATAGGAATTTAGAAACATTACTTACACTCATCACCTGCTCACTGGTGAAAGATTAAAGTCCCTGTAATCAAGCACATGTATGCGAGCAGCATGCATTTCTTATAACTGTTTCTGACGTGAGCATCCCTCTCTGATACAACCACTTCCAAAGCTTTATGGACATTCTAATCATTCCCATGGGGTATAGGGATGAACATTTCAGTTACTTCTTTCAGCATACAACTAAAAATGAGTTAAAAAAACCAGTTAATGCATCAGCTTTAACTTTCAAATAATATAAAATTATATTGACAGGTTAATAGGGCCATTAGGAAAGTGCTGCACACATTAGATAGTTTTAAAAATAAAAAATTAAAAAATAAATAACTACTTAAATATCAAAGAGGTATCAATCATAGATTTTGTATTACTACTTCTTTAATATGACAAATTGGTCTGTTTTATGCTTTATTAATGAGAGAAAAGTTATGTATTCAGCATTTCCAAGTAGAAATTTTTTGACGACAGTAATATTTGTTTCTAAAATACTTTTTTTGGTAGAATTTCAGTATTAGCAATGTTATGAGAGAGAGTAAAAAGGAAATTTCAGCAGGTGAACGTGCCTGCACAATTATGCCATGTAAATCAGTATCAGAGATAGGTAGGCTGAACAACCAAAAGAATGATAAAGCAGTGTATTTCAAATAGCCAAATCTAGGGCAGGTGATGTTACCTTTACCACTTTACTATCAAGACAAATCCTTAAAGTGGAAATTTCTATGTAATCCTATTTTAACTTTATGACAAAAAAATTGTCCAAAAAAATTGGACCATTTAGAGATGTCTCATATGATTCCAAAACTACTTGTGGAATGGACTACAGAAATATCCCATCTATATAGTGGATAGACCTCAACATGCTCAAGCATCTAGAACAAAGCCTAGTGTTTGTACTCTGTTCTCTTTCTGAGCTCTCATTCATTACATTCAGTCACTATTCATAGGAGAGATGCTTATGAGTGTCATTCTAGCTTTGTGAAATTCTTGATGGTATAATTATTGTGTAATTAAGAGAATATTGTATGGATAGGGTTGTAAGGATCAAAGTTAAATTTCTGTATGTAAAAGTTTGTTTTACTTAAAAGTATAAAATTAGAAGTACTTTTATCTGTTATGTCTATCACCAGAGTTGTGTCAGGCAACTGTAGATGAGAAACATTATTCACATGAGAAACCAGACATTATGAGGGTCACACAATGACTGGAAAATGGAAATTCTGTCTTTTGGGTTGAATGTTGCAAACACAAACTAAAAAAACAAACTACTTTTTGGGGAAGTAGAAATAAAAATTCCACCATCCATTTCCACCTGTGTCATTGCAACTTCCTCTCAACTCTAATCTCTGTCTTTAGTCTTCCTCTCCTCATCCATTTTCCAATGTGCATTCAAAGACCTGATACTGACTCTGCTTAAAACTTCAATATTTCCCAATCACTAGTTATTATTGAACACAGCATTGTCATCTCGAATCACTGTCATTTACGCCATCTTTCTTCATTTCATGACTTCGATTTTTGTACTTCAGCCATACTGGATTACTTGCAGTTCCCCAGATGCACCCTGCTCAGGATAGTGCACATGCTGTTTCTTCTTGGTATCAGTTAAAGATCTCTGGGCTGCAATTTGTAGAAATCTCAATACAAACTGTCTTAGATAACAAATATGTTATTTCACATATCAGAACACTTGGGATAGCTTCCCACAACAAAAATTTCGCTTGAGAATGTCATCAAGAGCCCAGGTTCTTTCTACCTTCCCTCTGTTATCTTTGGTCATTACTTTTTTTTCCTTTTCTCAGGCTGGAAGCAACATGGCTGTGGCAATTCTAGGACAAAGTTCCAGCACAAAAGTGTAAATAACAGAAGAGAGTCAGTATTTGACAATATGCTCATTTCAAACCATTGAAATTATCCTTTAACCTGTGATTCCCAACAGGTGGTGATATTGCCCTCTAGCAGATATTTATTAATGTCTGGAGATAATTTTTGTTCTCGCAAGTGAGGGGGAGGGTGTGCTACTGTCATCTAGTCAGTGGAGAGCAAAGATGCTCCTAAATATTTTGCAATGTACAGGACAGCCTTGTTCTTTTTGTCTCAAAAGCAAAAGCAAAGAATTATCCAGCACCAAATATCAATAGTGCTATTATTGGAAAACTCTTTTTGAGACCGATTAGAACCACTCCTGGATCTGGGGAGAGGATTTCTATCTTCTGAAACATATGGATGTATATGGGAGGGGCGAATGTTTCAAAAAAAAAAAAAAAACCAAGTTCTGTAAAGAAGGAATAAGAATAGAGAAGAATATTAGGTTTGTAACCAAGAGCGTCCACTCTTGGGTTTTTCTCTTTTGTTTCTTCATCAGTTGTCCACCTCATATGTATTCTATAGACAGTACTTTCTTTAGGACATCTCTGAATATAGCCCTCTTCCCAATTACTTTCTCCTGGGTAGATTCCATACTTCCTATGGACTCCTGAAATATGTACATTATACTCAACCTTTAGAATTTTGAATATTCTTTACTTTTCCAAATCTTTCACTAGTGTGTAATTTCTTTAGATGGTAAGTACTATCACCTTTTCATATAAAAAGGTGCATCAAGAATCAGAGTGCATACCAAATAGTATATGGGCAATAAGTGATTGTTCAGTGAAGAACTTTATTCACATCCCTGAAATTATCTTTTTGTGACCCAAAACTTTGGAAAGTTCCTGAAGTTCCAGAAGTCAACTCTGACTTTGGAACCTAGAACCTGTAAAAATATGTAAAAATAGCAAAGGTGTATCTAATTCTAGACCTGTTCTATATCATCTATCACTTTTCCCAAATGGCTTCTAACCATGCTGATCCTTCTGTGTTTAGTATATGGGTCATTACAGCCGCTACCATCATGAAAATATCCTGAGATGTCAGTCTTCTCTTTACTGAGGGAATGTTTCTTTTGTTTTTGGAATATATTCTTAGGGAAAAAACAGAAGAAATGTTTATGAGAATCAATACTAAAGGGTTAACACTTAGAATGTTTACAGGAAAGTTGGAATTTTGCCAAATTTCTCTTTATGTTAGCTTCACCAATTTTGACACACAATAGCTACTTCAATTACATCCTGACAGAATCAATTGCTACTCTTTGTTAAAACAGCATTTTGATTTGAAATTTATCTGTTAAGAATGTCAATAGCTGTTTCATGTCCCTTCATAAGAGCTTTTTAAAAATAATTAATAATATCAAAGTATATCTCCCTTTTAAAAGCCAGAGGCTTTATAATGAATTTGTATTCATATAATTTTTATTATATATCGGAAAAAAGAATATATTTTCATTAAAGCAGCAGAAAAGTAAAGAAATCTCAATTTAATTAAGATAATGTTAAAGCTGATGTAGTTACAGCTGTATATGGGCTTTTCAATGTAAACTACCTTTTAGGGCTCTATAAGATGAGAGTAAAGTCTTCTGAAACAGAAAGTTTTAAAAAAGACACTAATTTAGAATATTTCTGAGAGAAAATATTAAAGTTAAAAGAAAGGAAATACTTATTAGATTAATTTTAATGCACTATTTAAAATTGCTTTTTTGTACATGTGGTACACTTAACATAATACTCTTTGAAATAATGCATTTTAGCATCTTTAGGTCAAATACCACTGGCTTTCATAAACACCATAGAATCTTCACTCTCTTCACTTTTTCTCATTTCCACAATTTTTAAAGCACTATTACTTCCTCTTGAGCTCCTGGAATGGCCTTCTGATGGATTATTTTTCTCCCATTCTTGTTCCCCATATGAATCCTCACTAGCTAAAATATCGAGCTGAGTATGTAATTTAAACATTAATTTAAACCTTTCAATAATATCTCATAGTACTAACTAAAATTCAAAATCTTTATTTCAATATACAATGGCCCTCATGATTTATCCACCTTTCCAAATGTTCTCGCTTTTACTTACCAGGGTCCTTGAGTCTCCCAGTTATAACAGCTAAAGTCCATGTTATGGCCTTAAGTCTCAGATACTTAAGCTCTTCTAGTGCTGCTCTCTCTCCACTCACTATGTTTCACCCATACTGGCTTTTGACTACTTGTTGCCTAAATACATCAAGCTCATTTCCACCCTTAAAGTCCTTAAATTGCTCTTTCCTCTTCCTAGAATAGTTTTCTCTAAGATCTTTACTTGACTGGCCCATTCTTGTTGGTCAAAATATAGTTAAAATATCACCTCCTTAAGGGAGCTTTTTCTGCCAGAAAATCTAGTCATCCTTCTCCTAACCCAGTAACTATTTATGACATGTTCTACTATTTTTTTTAATATACTTGTTCATATCATAAAATTGCAATCTCTCTCTCCTCCCCTCATCACTGTCTCCCCCTCTCCTTTCTTTTATGTTTATTCTTTCCCCTACTGAGAATGAGCTTCATGATATCTATATCATCTATCTCTATCATCTATCTATATCTATACCTATACTTATATGTATATCATCTATCTATATCTATATATCTATATTATCTGTATCTATCTGATGATCTATCATTTATCTGTCTTTCATCATCATCATCATCATCACATTTTATCATCTATTATCTAACATCTATTATCATTTATCAAAATACACGCATATACACACACCCCTACCTATGCGTGTATGTGTGTGTGTGTGTGTGTGTGTGTGTGTGTGTGTGTGTATCCATAGTAGGTAGCCTGTAAATACTTGTTAAATGTGCATAGGGAGAAGTCAATGTATTGAGGTATTAATGAAGGAGCTTAAGAGCTTTTTCCCTTTTCATGAAATTGCCCTGAGTAAGTTAGGTTATAGAAGCACCCTATCTGAAATAGATGTGATTTCACTTTCTGGTGATTAATACTACAAAAAAAAACCTCATTAATAAATAATAGTATCTGATTAAAGACATTGCCTCATTTAAGAACACACTGAATGAGAGTGTTTCCCATGCTGTGAAAAAAAGGAAGATTAACTATTTATTGAAATTTTCATAGAACAGAAATGAAAAGAATTTAAATAGCCACCCTTAAGGCTTTATATCTTATTAACTTTCCAGTGTATCTTATTTTACATTAAACCAAGCACATTGTAATACATTTTTGAAATAATTAAGAACTGATATGTCAAGGTACTGTGATGAACCTGTTAAGGTGTAAACAAGATAAAACTATAATTTTATCTGAGAACTATTTTCAGGATAACTTTAAGGATGAAGCATTGGAAAAGTTATTGCTTTTCTGTTTAACCCTCTGATGATAGGCTTTTTGATTCACTAATTGTGCAGAAGATGGTTGTGAGTGATATAGAAACTGAAAAAAACTTGGAGGCAGAATTTTTTGAGGAAATCTTGGCTATATACTTTACTAGCTGTATGACTTAAAACATATTTCTCTTTTTCTTTCTGAGTTCAGATTTTGTCACCTGTAATTGGGCATACTAACGTGCCTTATGAGTTTCTGGAGGGAATTCACAAGATAATGTATGTAAAATAAAATTTTGAGCTGTTAAATATAACGAATGATAGTTACGATAAAATCTTGCCATCTGCAACAACATGAATGAACCTAAAGGGTACTACTGTGTTGAAAATGTTTTTAGTTTCGTCTCAAAGGTCTCTATCTAGTTAGGAGAGATTGTGCTAAGGGTGAAATCATTTATAGATACTGAGATTTCATAAATGCAATCAGAGTTACCACTAGCCTTGAGCAGAGAACTACTAGAAAGACAAAATGTAGGTCTCATAAGCAAAAGGACAGTACCACTGGCTTGTGCATCCATGAAAAATGCAAGCCTGTGGACCAAACCATTACCTTTTTCCAAATGGGACTCTATGTGTTGCAGACAAATGCACATTCATCTTTGCCATTATCTTCTCTCTGACTCCATAATCCCATCTACTTATGGCTATGGAAATAATATCAAACAACTTGTAATAATATCTGCTTTTTAGACGGTTACAGTTATTGGTCAGTTAAGATATCAAGAAAGTCAAAACTTCCAGAAAGAAAGACAATTTAGAATTGGGACTGACATGTACCAAATAGAAGAACTCTCACTCACCCAGGGAAATCCAAAGTTCTTATTA
The DNA here is from genome assembly GCF_014176215.1 of Rousettus aegyptiacus. Classification (NCBI taxonomy): domain Eukaryota; kingdom Metazoa; phylum Chordata; class Mammalia; order Chiroptera; family Pteropodidae; genus Rousettus; species Rousettus aegyptiacus. Next base: position 96,856,490 of record NW_023416307.1, on the reverse strand, counting down.
GGTTGACTCTTCTTGATAGCCTCCTTGGCAGTTCTTCTGTAACATCACAATCCACCTTTTCTAGTCTCAGGTGACTTGGGGTAGATGTAGATCAGGGAGGTGTCCCAAAGGGGCAAATCTATCAGCTTTTCAGGACATTGGCTATGATTTCTGTGTTTTGGCCATACTACCAATTTTATACCTTGAAAAGGGCATTCTTTGAGGTCACTTTAAACATCTGTACTGAGACAATCTTATGATATTAAGGAAGGAATGTGTGCATGTCTAGAGAGGCATAGCAACCATAGAGGTAAAATGATTTATTTTCTTCCTCTTCAGGGCCCATTAGCACTAGATTTTGATGAGACCATTGCATGAATTGGTTGGGATGACTTTTTTTATTCCAGTTCGCACTATCATAATGAAAAATGATTCATTACATCATCTGCCCTCTGCAAAGTACTTAATGCTTATATTTTCTAAGAAGCGAGGTCATGTAACTCAATCTATTATATATCCCAGACATAAATTCAGAGTCGTTTAATGCTAATGGAACTAGACCTTCATCAGAATTCTGGGAATAGTCTATTAATATATTATGTCTATTTTTAAAAAATTTCTTCTATGATGTTTATCACTCGAGCACTAAATAGATTAATCCTAAAGTTTTCTGACTCTCAAAGTCTTGCAATCATATCTATTTAGTTAAATTTATGGCCTGAAATTTTAAAATTTTAGTATTTCATTTTTCTCTTTCCATTTTCATCTATTTATAATCACTCTGCATATTGTGGGTTTTTTTTTTTTAGCTCATATGTTCATTGAACTCATGCATATTTCACTTAATAGAGTTAATTATCAGTCTTCCACTAATTATAATTAATGTGTCCTCAGGTAATTGTGTAAGTTAACTTTGGCAATTCATACATACAGAAGAGTGTTTTGTAGACTAATAGGGCATTGTGCTGAAAATATAGTAAGGAGCATAAAGGATATGAACACTGAATGAAATAATTCAGAGTTCTAATATATTGTTTTTCTTATGTGTGTTGTATATATCTAATTGTAAATTGTGCTGCTAAATATATTACACTGTCTATATATAGTAATGATCTCTTAATGCAAACCTTATGATAGTAGGTATTCCTAACAAAAATTACTTCTAAAGTATATAACTATTTCTCTCTTCTCTTAATAGATATTAGTGTTCTAAGTTCCTGTTAAATAGCTTATGCTTCAGAAGATAAATGCTCTCCAAATTGGTAATTTATATGCAAAACAAATGAAAAAACCTTTCCTCAAAGCATCTATCCCTGAATGTACAAATTAAGGCTTTCTTCATTTATGAAGCTTATTTTTAACTTTTATTTATACCTAATGGTTAGTTTATATGTTACTGCATTAAGAAGTCAGTATTTTGAAGATCCATATGACACTGAAATGGCCATCTTTTGAAATTATGGGATGCTTCATTACAGAGTCAGACTCTAATCTGCAACCAATTTGTGTCAGCTTTCCGCATAGAAAAGATCTCAAATCCTCTGTTAAACCAGGAATCAGCTGAAGGTTTGTCTTGGTTTCATGAGCCCAGTGCAATTAGGCAGCACGTGAATGTGGGCCACATGCGTTTATTGCTCTTCCTAGCATGTGTTACTTTGATGTGTTAGGTCGGAAAGCTCACTCTTTTCTGGGCATCCTTCCTCCTGGGTCTTTATACTGCTTAGCAGTAGAGTCCAGACTTTGAAACACAGCCTAATTTAGAGGCGGATGCTGCAGCTGCTGCTGTCATTTCAGATGATTTTTTTTTTTTTTTGCTTTGATGTCAGCTTAGAATCTTGGGTGTTGTATCAGTAAAGCAGTGTCTATTGAATCACAAAACAGAAAGCACACCATTTAAGCTTTTGTTTTAGCCTTTAAATTGAATTTCAATACCTTCTCAATGATCGTAAATTGCGGTAGAACAAAAATATATGGAATTCTGTGTTATTAATTGGAGGAAAGGTATGAATAAAGATTATGTATCTATTTGTATTAATTTAATATGTGAATTACTCAGTATCTAATAAACACTGATGATAAAGTATGTAAATGTAAATAAACACTTCTTGTTTTTTCATCTTATTTCCTGTAAATTTGATCAATGTGGCACAGAGTTTTCCCTTCCAAATGTTTGTCTGATTCATCTTTAAAGCATTTTATATTAATGTAATTTTGTTCTTATTGAACTGTACGTTTTACCTTAGCAGACAGCTTATTAAATCATTCGGGGATGACCAATAATCAACATTTTTATCTTCATTTTCACTGATTGAAAACACTAAGTCTGAGAAACTATTGGCTTTCTAAATTAGGAATAACTTCTACATCTCCAAATTGTCTGTTTTAAAGAGTAAGTTTAAAGCTAAATGAGGTAAAGATTTGGGGGTTAGTGAAGCTATGGACCATATGGATAGGTTTCCTCAGCTGATGTAAGACCAAAAGGTATGGAGGACTCCTTTTCCTGCTGCTTGCCCTGTCGACAGAAAACATTTATCATTGAGGCATCGCAGAATGGTACCTGCATATGTGTATATAGGCATTTTCTTTGTGTGGTATAATTTCACTTATGCTTACAGAGTAAAACTAACAGCAATTTTATTGTGGTAAATTAGCAATAAGGAAAATTTAAATTCTAATTACTCTAAAATTTTTTGTGATGATTCCTTTTTTTTCTTTCTGTCTAGAAATTATTATAATATATTCTAGGAAAAGTACTCTCAGAATATGATCATGATAAAATTTCTCTGAGAACAAAAACTATATTCATTGTTGATAAAAACAAACCAAAATATATTAAAAAAATTGTGAATGTATATCCTAGTTTTATTTTATCATTAAACATTGGAAATAATGTGTCATAAAAGGGAATTAGTTAAGTTAATGTTGCACAATCACTCAATAGAATACTATCCAGTCATTTAAAAGAAGATTCTTTAATAATATTGCCCAAATACATAGGAAACTATCAGAGCAAACTTAGAAAAATAATAAAGGAAATAAATAAAATGGTGATAGTGGCTGTCTTGATTAATTGAAAGAATAGAGTTTTTCTACTTTCCTGTATGTTAAAAATATTTTTATAGAGATACTAAGAAATTATAACTAAATAGTGATAAACATATATTTATCCTGAATTTGGGTTAAATTTGAATAGACTTGCATTGTTCAGTAGGATCATGCATAAATACATGTGACTAAGTTAAATTTAAATTAATTAAAATTATATAAAATTAAGAATTCGGTTCTTCAGTCACATTAACCCCATTTAAAGTGCTAAATAGCTACATGTAGCTGGCGGCTATGGTATTAAACAATGCAGATATAGAACACGTCCACCACCACAAAATGTTCTATTAGAAAGTGTTACTCTGGATAATTAGTGTTCTGCTCCTAATTTTATTTTTTATAGCATGTTTAGAGAAGTAAATTTCCACGGAATTATCTCAACTTTCTTTTTTAATTTTGCCATCATGTAAAGATGCTTTCGAGACAGAAACGAGTATCTCTTTCAGCATATTTTGATTGCCATGTGTGTTTATGTGACAAAAGAAAGTTGTACGATTGAATCAGAGTCTGTACTAAAATAAAACCCATGTTTTATGCCTTTGTTCTTACAATATTTGCTTTTTTCAAAACCCAGATGTTTCCTTTTTTCTACTTTAACATGAGCAGTAAGGCACAGAGCCTTGTGCAAATAGTGTGGGGAAAACCTGGAGGCTACCAACCACTTAAAATGAAAGGTGAAAGGAGGATGTTCCTTAATCAGGAGAGGATAAGAGAGAAGATAAATCCCACTATGAAAATGCTGCTTTAAGTGAAAAAAAAATAAAACAATGGTATAAATATGGCAACCATCTTTTAGGGTATTTTGTATAATCCTTTGTAGCACACTAGAAATTTTTTCTAAAGAGTAACTGTAGATCAAAGTAGAGATGAGTCATTTTTAAAAAGAATACTTTTCTTTAAATCATAAATATTATACTTTCAAATATAAAAATTAGAGGAAATACAGAAAAGCATAAGAAGGAAGTAAAAGTCTTCATTATATTTTTACTTAGTTATTATATTACATAATGAAGGTACTTTTATTTTTATAAGAATATGTTTTACTCTAAAGAAATTCTCTCTTAACATTATATCATAAGCACTTATCAAAATAAAGTTTTTCATAAAATGTAATCTTATTTCATTTATGCATGGAATTTATTTAACTGACCTATCACTTTGAGATGTTAGGGTTATTTTGAATTTTGTTATTTAAATAATGATTCTATAAATAGTTTACTTACTTGAATATTTGTCCACATTTCTTGATATTCCTTAGAATAGATTTCCAAAACTAGAATTACTAGATTATAGAGTGCAAATTTGTAAGTCTATTCTTATTGATAATTTTCTTCACAAAAATGTGGTGATAATGTGCATTACCACTAACAGTGAATTATCTATAATTTCTGGTTTGTGGTTTTTGAACTAGAGCAAGAACTTAAAAACACATTTGCAGTAGGCAAGGGAAGTAAAAGCAAAAACAAATGAACGGGACTATATCAAACTAAAAAGCTTCTGCACAGCAAAAAAAGCCACTAACAAATTAAAGAGGCAACCAAATGAATGGGAGAAGATATTTGTAAACAATGCCTTTGATAAGTGGTTAATACTCAAAATATATAAAGAACTCATACAACTCAATAATTTAAAAACAATTCAATTAAAAAATGGACAGAAGACCTGAACAGATGCTTCTCTTAAGAAGACATACACAGGGACAACAAACATATTACAAGATGCTAAACCTCACTATCTATTAGGGAAATGCAAATCAAAACCACCATGAGATACCCTCTCACATCTATTAGAATGACTCTCAGCAGAACAAGTAGTAACAAGTGCTGGAGAGGTTGTGGGGAAAAAGGAAAGCTCTTACACTGATGATGGGACTATAAACTGGTACAGTTACTATGGAAAACGGTATAGAGTTTCCTCAAAAAATTAAGAATAGAATTGCAATATGATAGAGCAATCCCTCTTCTGGGTGTCTACCCCCAAATTGGAAACATTTATCTGTAAAGATATATGAACCCCAATGTTCATTGCAGCATTATTCACAGTGACCAAGATATGGAGACAATCAATGTCCTTGGATAGATGATTGGATGAAGAAGATGTGTACCATGCTAAGTGAAATAAGACAGAAAGAAAAAGCTGAGAACCATACGATTTCAATCATGTGTGGGATATAAAACTGAAAGCAACAAACAAACAAGACAAACAAACATAGACTTGTGGACACTGACAATAGTTTAGTAGTTACCAGAAGAAACAGAGGAGAGGGGAGGTAGATAAAGGTAAAGGGGGTCAAATATATGGGTGGTGAACAATGCAATATGCATATGACATACTATCGAATTGTATACTTGAAACCTGTATAATTTTATTAACCAACATCACCCCAATAAATTTCATAGAATTAAAAATTAAAAAATAAAATGCCAAATTCTACATTATACTGTTGATTTCCTATGTCAACAAAGTGAATTAATTAATCAGTAAAGGTACTAAACAAATATTGCAATTATGGAAACTCCAGACAAAATTTTACTTGTAAATATAATCTTTACAGTACTGGAAGCAAATTAAAATTAATAATATTTAAAAATTAAATATTAACTATGTCATTAAGACCTTGAGAATCTCCCCTTTAAATAACCTGAATGGAAGCAAGTAGGCTTGATTAGAAAATATTATAGTGGAGCAGACAGAATTTGTGGACTCTAATGATACGAACATATTTCCTAAAAACCTGAAAATCACTTATAATTTATTATGTTAATAGTTAAAATAAATGAATATATACATATATATCATGGATTACTAAAAATCTATAAAATAATTTTAAAAAAGATTTTAAAAATAATATTGAAAACTTCTGGGTGTAATTTTTGGTGTAAAATCATGAAGTAAACTGATAATATAGTTTAACCACAGCTATGTAAAAAGCGTCATGTAAAACCATGAAAGGACATATACTGTAGGGTTTATTGATGATTTACGGTTTCATTTATACTTATTTGTCACCAGTTAAAATAAAGTTTATTTAAAATAATAATACATACATTTCAGTTTTCCCCAATGTACCATTTAACATGTGTTTTTAAAATTTTCCCAACAATTTACAAGTTTACAAAATTTTTAATTGTTCTCTGATCTTGGTGAGGATGAATTTCAGGTGCAAGTAGCTATAGAATAGGGGGGGGGGGGCGGTTCACCCATTGTAAAGGACAAGGACAAGGACAAGGCATTAGCACTATCAATTCCCCATGCCCCATTGAATAGCTCGTGCTAAATTTATATACCTTTAAAAGTAATGTAGCTGGAAATTTTTTTTGAAAAAATAGCATTAATAGATTAAAATTAAATGAAAGATATGTTTCCCTACAGATAATTTAATTCATTTTTTCAACTATATAGTAATAAAGACTTGATTACATGACAGCTATCAACTGAATTCATTTCAGATAATCAAAAGTCCATTTAAGCTACTTTCTCTGTAAAGGTTAAATAACATTTTTATATTCTAATTTGTTAGGGAATTCTGTAGCAAAGGTAATGAATTTCATAAAAATGGATAAGAGAAAATGTAACAGGTAATGGGTTTTTCAAGTTGAATAGATAAGCAAAAAGTAAAAAATTACTGTTGCCAGTTTGTTTATTGCATATAGTTTAGTTCCCGTCCCTCACCTACATTCGTCTTGCCTGACTTTTGTTAGAAAAGGTCAGATTTTGAGTAATTGGCTGAAAGTATAATTAAAGCTAATTAACAAGAAATGCAAGCAAGAATGCACAATTATGGAAATGATTTTTACAGTGATAAACTATAGCAGAAAGTTAGTGTTGTAGCTCCTAAAATACTTTTTTTACCCTAAACTTTGCATCAATGAGTTAAAGTCAAGAATATGTGTGAACAATATGTTTTTTAAAAAATGGTTATTCTACCTTCCAATTAACCCAGCCCTTTTATCCCTAACAAATTTAAATGGACCATGAAATTTATTATACAAATAACACCACAGAAAACATTGTTTTTTTATAAGTAAATGCAATGCTTATAATAATAAAGTCATATTTAGTTTGTTTAATGTCTAAATCTTTATGGTTTTAGTTTTTTAAACTTTTAATGTAACATCAATCAAATTATAGTGTAGAATACTTTAAAAATTATAAATATATTGAGGTAATGGGTTGTAAAAAATTAATTTACAATATGCTATTTTATTTTGATTCTTTAGAACCTTATATGCATTTAAATATCAATCATACTATCTCCAATAAAAACTGCTTTTCTTTTAAGAATATTATTTATATGTTTATTTTCTTGGATTCCAGATGACCCTGAACATGGACTTTTTTCACTATAAATTTACCACCCACATCTTCTCCAAATAGATAAGTAAAAAGAACAGTGTCCTCATACTTTGTACTTCAATTTCATTTTGTTACAGTGAATTTAACAATACCAAGTGGTGAGAATGTAGAATTTGAAATGATTTCAACTCTTCTGCATATATAGGTATGAGTAATTAATGATAACATCTAGGGTGAGATCAAAGAAATTTTACCTATATTGTCTTTCCTCATAAGAGTTTATGCAAATGGCTTATGCAAATGCTTAACACTGTTTACTCTTTCTTTTGGGGTTATCAAATGGATATTCACTAGAACCTTGATGTAACCCTCAGCACCTCCTCTTTCCAGGATCATGGTCAAATATACATAAGGGCACTGGGCATTGGTGGGCAATGGGGGTTGGGGAGCTGAAATCCATGCCCTGAATCACTTCTCAGGTTGTGCTCCTACTGTGTGAATGTGTGCATACCAATGTGGAATGCCTTTTTTCTTAATTTGTACATTGGTGCTGATTGATTTCATGTAGCTTTTTTTCTCTCTCCTTCATGTTTTCCTTTTGTATTTGTTCTCGTAGTTAATGCTCTCCAAACATCTAACCTATCACCATAACCTAATGATGCCCATTCTTCAAAGTAACATATTAACTCCCTTATCTACATCTACTGCTCCTTCCATTGTTCAGATCAATATAAATTCTTACTCTACTATTGTAATAGTTTTTAAATTCTTTTTCCATTTCACAATCTCTATTTCCCTATGATTAAATTCATTTTCTATGAAAAACAACTTCCTCAAATATAGGCATCTTATAGATTTTCATGACTTCTATGCACAATTTTGAGTAGAACATCCTGATAATCAGTCTTTTTCACATTCTGAACATGAGTTAGAATATAGCATCTGATATCAAATAACTCTTCATTTTTGCCTCATTGTAGTGCTCATATCTGCATAAATGAATTTCTCTTTTCTGATTATTGTGTGTGCTCCCCGTGTTTTTTCCATTTCCATTAGTTACCAAGGACTAAAACCATTGAGCCTTCATAACTTGTCTAATGAGCCTTATCTAGTAAATGGTGAAGCCTAGACTCACATGCAGACCTTTTGAATTTAAAATATATGAACCCTATACAGTATTTCTCAAACTTTAAGGTACATATAAATTACTTGGGATATTTTTAAAATGCAGAACCTGATTCGATAAGTCTGGGATGGGTTGTGGGATTCTACACTAGAAATAAATTTCCAGGTTGTGTTTAGGCTTATTTATACTTATTTACCATGGTATCAGTTGCTTGAGTATTACCATTAATTATCATCTATATGGAACCCAGAGAACTAGTTCTTTGCCAGGTAAGCTTTCAATTCTATAAATATTTATGAAACAGTGGCTACAAGGGGCACAAGGTGGCAGAGTACCTGTCTTTTTTCCTCAAAGAGATTTAATAAAGAGGAAAAGCCAGGGATAAAAACTACTATAATGCAGTGACATATGGCAATAGATGGGCACAACGAAGGAAGCGAAATGATGTGCCAATTATGTCTAATTGAGGGAAAGCAAGAAAAGCTTTAGGATGGTTGTGGCATTTGAGAACTATTTAGAAGAAAAGTACCATTTTAAGAATAATATAAATAATATGATAGGAACAATAGACATAATAAAAAGAACATTCTGGATTGAAGAAGTTTTTAGAACATAGGCACAAAGGTAGGACATGGAAGGTGATTGCAGGAAACATCAAGAAGTCCTGTTTGGTTCTGCTATTAGATGAGCAAAATATAGAAGAGTACAGGAAGTACACTTGAAAGAGATCCAAGAAACAGAGAACATTTTAAGGGTCATCAAATGTGAACCTGTCCTATATTCCACATGGGAAAGATTAGTACGATACTTTGTTCAAGGCATAGCTTGAATATTTTCAGAATGCCTTTTAGACTAGCCTAAACTAGTCATTTCTCTTGAAGCAATAGAGACAATTTTTATTTTCCCTGTTCAACTCAGTGAACATATAATGTGTAAGATACAGGATGAAGTAAGCAGACAGAAGTTCCTAAAAAACTATTAATCAGATGAATAGGTTCTTGACCACAGGATATATTAATGCACCAGGACTGGCATAATGACTACAGTAAGGACATGATTAATTTTATAAGTGACTTTTATGTAGTTCCTTTATGTCTGACATATAGGTGACACTGAAGAGAATGGTATGTACAAGAGCTAAACTTCTTAAGAATATCTTTAAAATTCTAGTTCTCAATCACATACAAGTTCTTATAACACTGTGTGTGTGTGTGTGTGTGTGTGTGTGTGTGTGTGTATTTACTCAAATTTAACAAGTTGAGACACAAAATTTTTGGCTTACCTTTATTTCTTGGGGCTGCTCTGGTCTTCTTCATTCTTTATAGGCAATGAAAACGTCAGAGTCCTAGATTGTGTTTCTTTTCTTCACTAAACATCAAATAAAGACACAATCCAAGTTAAAAACATAGTGCTTGTTAATCAAATATTCAAACCATCCCAAATAAATATTCAATACAATTAAAAATAGTGCTTTTTTGGTCACTTCAAGATAATCCTTTTAGCTTCCTATTTAAATTAGACTATTACCCCTTAGATTCTTCTGTATAAAATTATGGAGTTGATGCTGTCAGAAAGAATCTGGCATTTTAGAGAATTCTCTTGCTACCTGCTCGCAAACTCTGACAGGTTAATTGCCAGTTAATTGTATTACATTGACTCAATATTATACATATGTGCCGAATATATATGTCCTCTGTTTTTTATTGAGAAAAAGAAGGTTCAAAAGGGCAACAACAAGGCTTCAAACTATTTATAATAATGATGTAAAAATACCAACTATATTAGCACTTTTGGAGGTGGTGACTCCTCTCTCATGGAAGCTCAGAGAAACACTATAACTCAAAGACCTTCTTCAAAGTCATGTTTAGCACTAAAATATAAAACTCCATTTAAAGATCCTTTAAGATTTAAAATCTGTTTTCAGGGACTTTTCTTCCCCTACATATTTTTTATTCATTGTTTTTTTTGCTATCCTGGGGAAGTAGATATTTGTGTTTCCTCTGGATGTTTTTGATATCTACTGTTATCACTAAGCAGTGGAATGAGTAATTTTTCTCAAGTCAACTGAAATTTAAAAATTTAAAAGTCTGTGCTATGTCTAAGAAAAGTTGGGATGATCTTTATTTTCTCAGAAGAGATTTATTTGAAATCTTTGCATTATGAGTGAGCATGCATTTGAGACCATTTTAGCATTTCCCTTGGAAAAAGAGTACATTTAAAAGTCAAACATCAGTCCAACTACTGGTTTTCATTATTAAGGAAGCTGAACTTGAAATTTATGTCTCAGGAATAACAGAGAAGAGGAACAGAATCATTGAAAGGTAACTTTTGATTATTCAGCTTCTAGTCATCTACTCATTTAAAAAAATTTTTTTCACTGAAAAATATACATGTATTTACAGAAAAGCATTTTCTGTCCAAGGAAAGCAGAGACTACTAATTATGTTATGGTGGTAAATTATATGAAAATAACTAAATCCTCATACAACATAAAATAGTATATAGTTTTAAAAGTTAAAAAGGCATATCCCATTTATACAGTGACAGTGGAAGTTAATAATAACCTACCCCTTTCAAAAAAATTTTGAGACAAATAATTTCTCATAAATAACTTCTGGACACAGTGTCAGGTATTTACATAAGTTAGAAATATTTGTTACACTAATGGCACCAAATGTTGAAGGAGTGTGAACAAATATAACGTACGTTATGCGAGCCAAACTCTCTCAAATTAATCACTTTTAGAGGAAAAGGATTTTCCGAGGAGGCCACCATAATCTCCAAATAGCTGAAATTGAGAAGACTTTTAAAATCATATTGAAATAAGAAATATAAAAACATTTCTCCCTTTCTGAAAGCTAAAAGAACATTTCTTAATATTGTCAATAATTTAAACAAAAGAAATATATTCTCAAAAAAAGCTAACCAAATTTATACTTATGCATTTCAATTCTAAGAAGTTGCACCTTCTCAATGTCCCTCAACCCATATTCCTTAACAGACCTCATAGTTTGTCTGAAATAACCATCACCCATAACACCAGTGACCATTATTAATAATGAAGACCATAAAAGAGTATGTGTTTAAAGCCTGATGAAAGCATATTTGAATGATCTTTATAAAATTCTAGAAACCAAGATTATGCATGTTGACAGTGAGTGAGATGGAATAATCAGAGATAAAAAAGATTTTTGATCTTAAAGAAAAAGACATACAGGCAGAATTTAGCCATAAAACATATTTTTGCAGCTACTTAAACCTGAAGAGATTTATAAATCTTTCTCTTTCTCCTCACAGTTCACCTCAAAAGAAACCATTCATAGAAGTATTGACTGTAGATTTCACAGGAAATATTTCACTTTTGTAATTGGTTTTAGAATATCAAATTAAAATTTGCTGTATATATATATATTTCTTTAAGTTAAATTGTTAAAAAATATATATAAAAGCTGCTAAAGGATGGGTTCAATATTTAAAGACTCTTTTAACAATATCACTTATAAATATGTAATCAAAAAGAGCACTATGAAAAAAAATGATAGTGTCCAGTGAAAGAGAGTGATAAGGGGATATGGTTTGAATTGGGGAAATCAAGAAAGCCCTTTCTGGGAAAGGCCATATTTAAGCTGAAACCTGGAGAATTTAAGTGAAAGGAATAGCAGGCTTTAAAGCAAAGCTAAGAAAGAGCTTGGCAAGTTTACTAAACAGAGAGAGGCATGTGTCAAGAGAATGGAGATTCAGTAATACGAAATCAGTTTAGAGAATCAAGCAGGTCCAGATTATACAGAGCTTTGTAGGCTCTGGACAAGAATTTGAATTTCATTTAAATATAATGAAAAAATTATAAAGGTTGCATAAAGGCAGTGACATGATCCAACAGACATTAACCCATTGCTCCAATGTTAATTTCATTCTACATAAACATGCCCTTGAGGCTGAAGCTGTTTTTTAATTTGAGAGTAAAATATAAAAAATTACTTTGGAGTTTTTCTTAATAGGACTCATCCCTAATCTTAATGTAACAGAAATCTATATGATGATCAATATTTAATAATTATTTTCATATGATAAGTTTTGAAGTATGGAACAAAACAAAGTAGAACATATTTTGCACAAAAATATTACGTTTCTTGCTGGATCTTCTTTGCCATCCTTGTTATTGTGCAAGCAGCAAACTATGCAATGACTTGTTGGATTCTGTTTCCCTGATGCTGGTGGTATGCTCTTGGGGAAATGTCTTCCAGATGGGCAAAGAGGTGTGATATCATCAGAGCACATACGACCTCAAAGATGTTGCTGCCCTGACTTGTGATGCTTTTCTAGTATTCTTTCAATCAACATCAGTTTGAAGTTACATGGCCGATCATGTACTCTTTTTTGAACAGGATGTAGGAGTTCAGCACTGTAATGTCTAGAAAGTTGCAAAAGAATTTCTTATACCAAAACTTGTGCCTTTTGCAATCAGTTGAATAAGAAGTGAGTATCTGATCAGCCGAGTCCACTGCTCCCGTATTCTCGTTGTAATACACAATGAAGCATGGCTTCTTAGGTTTTGTTCCATTTCTGTTGTTTACTCCAAGCACAGTATCTTTGTGGAATGTTACATTGCTACTTCCTTCTTATCATACCATTTCAGTGCCATAATTTCACCGCAGAATCTGACTATAGTTGTCCCCTTTGCAGTCATTTTTTAAAGATTGTTTGGCATCTGTTTTTTGTTCAAACAAGCTGTCCCAACTGCATCAGTCCTGTTTTAATGTAATTATCTGAAAAGCATAGGAGATCTACAGAAAATTTGAGGGTAAGTTTAGGACTGTAATCTGTGAGTTATTTCAGGGTAAATGCTGCAGCCACAAGCGCCATCAGTGAGTATTCTTGGGGCAAATGGAAAACGGGTTAAAAGATACACATGGTACTTGCTATTATGTGAAAAATGAACTGAAAGGGGAAAAATGAGGATATGAGGGGGGAAAATTAGAGAGGTTAGTATGGGAATCTAGGCTAAGGAGAGATGATGATGGTTTCAACCAAGGTGGTGGCACTAGTGATAGAAATCAATGGACTTAAGACATACATTGGGATTTGGTGATGTTATGATGTTGAAGGTAGAGAGGATGTCTCAAAAATGCTTGGTTTCTGGTGTGGGAAAGTGCATTGATACAGGTACCTTTAATTAGGAAGTGAAACTGCCCTTAATGCAACCCCCATCTATTATCAAAGGTATAGTATTGATGTATGGAACTCTTATTGTTACATTGTCTATTTCTTCCTTCAATTTTGTTATTTTTTATTTCATATAGTTTGGGGCTCTGTTGTTACATATATATATATACTTGTTCTATCTTTATGGTGTATTTAATCATTATATCATAATAAAATGTCTCTATCTCTAGAAACTATTATTGTCATAAAGTTAATTTTGTCTGATATTAATATAGTTTACTAAGTTTTCTTTTGTTTAATGCCTTTATATTATATTTTTCTATCCTTTTATTTTCAATCTGCTTGTGCCTTTGAATCTAAAGTCTTTTGTAAATAACAAATAGGTCATATTTTTAAAATCTATCTTCTTATCTTTAACATTTGATTGGAGTGATTACTACATTCACATTTAATGTAATTACAGATAAAGTGGAATTTATATGTACTATTTTGCTATTTGCTTTCTATATGTATTATGTTTTATACTGGAGGAAGCAGACATGTAATAAATCAATTCGCACATGACTGTGGCTACAACAGAGTTTAGTGCTGTGACAGAAGAGAAAAGAGCTGTGATCAAGAGAGGTGGTGGGAACTCAGGTCCAGGAAGTTTCCCTGCCAAAGGGACTTCTAGCTGGAAGCTGGAGGAGGAACAGGAGTTAATGAGTGAGCAGCCACCCAAGCCCAAGGGAAGCCTGTAGGAGGCCCAAGGGATTGAGGAGACTGTGCTGAAGAGACAATTCACAAAGGGACATGTGGGATTGAAGGATGGTTAGTTAGTTCTCTGTTCCCAACTTACTGCTTTCTTTAGTGTTAGATATTTTTAGTGTACCATTTTGATTTTCTCATTTTCTTAAATATATATATTTAATTAGAAATATATTATATATATATATATATATATATATATATATATAATTTCTGGTTTATTTTGTGGTTGCCCTGGGGATTACAATTAATATCTTAAACAATCCAGTTTAGATTGATACCATCTTAATTTTAATAGCATACAAATAAATTGTTCCAATAGAGATATATTCTCTCCCTCTTCTTTTATGATATAATTGACATACGAATTATATTTTATACATTTTAAGTCTATCAACATAGCTTTATAATTATTGCTTTATGCATCTGCCTTTAAATAAGGTAGTTAAAAAAAAAGAGTTACAAATAAAAAGACATTTATCCTGGCTTTTTATTTTTCTATGTAGTTAGGCTTACTGATGCTCTTTATTTCTCATATGGATCCAAGTTCCTGTCCAGTGTCTTTTCATTTCAGCCTGAAGAACTCACTTTAGTAATCATTGTAGGGCAGAATTATTAGTGGCAGATTTTTTTTTTCTGACAATCTCTTAATTTCTTCTTCATTTCTTGAAGGATAGTTTTGCTGTATATAGAATTCTTGATTTACAGACTTTTTATCCTAGCACTTAGGTTATTCCACTGCTTTCTGGATTCCATGGTTTCTGAGAAGAAGATAGCTTTTAATCTTATTGGGAGGTCCTTGTATGTGAAAATTTACTTTTCTTTTGTTGCTTTTAAGATTTTCTCTTCATCTTTGACTGTTCTCAATTGGACTGTCATGTCTAGGTGTGATTATTTTTATAGTTTATTTTACCTGGAGCCCATTGAGATTATTGCATGAGTAGACTAATATTTTTATCACATTTGAGAAGTTTCTGACCAAAATTTCCTGAAATATCTTTTCTGTCTTTTCTTTTTCTCTTCATGAAATTCCCATTATGTGTGTGTTAGAACACTTGTTGGTGTCTCTCTGAAGCTCTTTTAATTTTTTTCATTCTTTTTTCTTTTACTCTTCAAACTGGATAATCTCTCTTGAAATATATATCAAGTTTTATAAGTCTTTCTTTTGCCAGATAGACTTTGTTTTTGTCCCTCTAATAAATTTTCTTTTTAGTTATTATACCTTTCAACTAAAGAATTATTTGTTTCTTTAAAAAAATCCTCTTGTTGATATTTTTAATGAGACTGTTGCAATATTTCTCTTTATCTCTTTCACTAGGATTTCATTTAGTTCTTTGGACATATTTATAATAAGTGATTTAAAATCTTTATCTACTAACTTTGAAATCTGAGCCCACTCAGGGACATTATCTTTTGACTCCTTTTTGTCTTTATATGTGGCACACTTCTTATTTTTTTTTTTGTTTTCATTCGTTTGGTTTTATTGGATGTCTTATAATTTTTTAAACTAGACATTTTAGATAGTATACGGTATCAAGCCCCCTTCCTCACTGCCCTAAATTTGTTGTTGTTATTTTTGTTTTTCTTATTGCTGTGTATTTTTTTCAGAGACTTATCTGTACCAATTCTGTAGATCCTGTATTTCCTGCAGTGTGAAATCACTAAATTCTCCACTGGATTTTTGTTTAATCAATTAAAAAATAATTTAATATAAAATAATTATTAGAATTTAAATTTTAAAATCTGACTTCTTACATGTTCATTCAAGATTTAGTATAATTTAGTGGTTAGCCACTTCTTTGTTCAGTGAGAAGATGTCTTTAAATATCTTGTCTGTTTATCTTCTACTTTTTGTCTAGGGGATCTAGATAAGAAAGCATGCTTTCAAATTTCAGACCATTTATAAGACAGCCATAGTTTTAACTTCTTGCTTGCTCAGGATCTCAAGTTTTTGACCAATATGTCTTCAAATATCTTTCAGCCAGAAATGAATTGGGCATTCTTCTTAACCAGGTCTTCTGAGGACTGTGTGTATGCTCATACAATCTTTTAGATGTCTGAGCTTTTCAGATTTCCCTATAGCCATATTGTTCTCCAAGATTTCCTTCTAAATTTCTGGCCAGTCTCTTTTTTGCTACAGCTGAAATAATATTCTTGGACTGTTGCAAGTTTGCTAGAAGATTGGTATTGTCCAGTAATGACCTGGGTGTAGTACCCCTTTCTCTCCTGCCTTGGCTAAGCCAAAATCCACGTTAAATCAAAAACCTGTCATACCTTGATATTAGAGATTTTTCATGGAGCTGAATGCTTGGATATTATATTGACTGTGTTCTGTGAATGGTATTTCTTATAGAGCCCCCATAGCATTCAGTCTTGTCAATTAGCTACAAGACTTTGGGCTTTTTTGTGGCTAATGTACCACTGGAGTCTAGAAGGCAGAGAAATGGGAATAGCTCTAACTGACAATGTCCCAGACACCCACAGTCTATAAAGGTTCAACAGTTTCTTTTGCATAGATGATTTTTAGTTTGTTCTTGTTCTGTTTATTCTTATTTACTCTATTGGTGAAGACAGGCTCTATTATATTCTAAATAGTACAAGCTGGCTAAACACATGACATCTAACACTGGATAATTGGGGGGCAGTTAATTAGTAACATGTACTCATAACCTGTGGGAAGAAGACACCACATGTCATGCAAGGCCACACAGAGGTTGCACTTGGAAATAAAGTGAACCAGAAGGAACTGTGGGAGAGAGGCTATGTAATAATAGGAGGATTGGGTACCCTTGTTTCTCTCGAGAGGATATGAGTGGCTTGTTTGAATAATTTTCTGGTTAACAAGAAAGTGAAACCAGTTAGTTTGAAGGCCAAGGTACAGTACAAATGATGCAGCTTATCAGGAGCCACTTGACTTCCTGGTTCAGCTGAGTATGAGGCATATCTGCCAAGAGCATGGGAACTCATGGTTAGGGCCTTGGTGCCCTCTGAGACTCAAAGATATATCAAGGCAGCATGTGGAGTTTCAGCCTTTACCATAAATTTCTAACTCCGGTTAATTTATAGAGTCCTGGAAAAGGTTATTTTTAATGTTGTATCAGTATTTTTGAAGTGTTTGTGAGAGAGTCAGTGGTTCACTAAGATTCTCTCTCTGCTCTTCTGGAGGTCAATCACTAGGCTTTCTTGATTTGAGCATTAGAATTGGGCCATTTACTGATGGAAGGCTCACCATTAAATGAAATTGGACATTGGAACTTTAGAAAAGACCTTGGTCAAAGTGACCTTTCTCGAAAGACTATTATTCTGCTTGGAATTTCTTAAATGTATCAGCTAAAAAGTGTTATTGTAAAACATTAACAATGATTTTCCCCTCTGGGTGATTTGATTAAAATGACAATTATCGTTTGTTTATATATTATGCTATATTTTAGAAATTCCTTTGATAAACATGTATCATTTGAATACAGAAGAATTAAAAATAAATTTATCTCTTTAAAAGTATTGACAATGATAATTTCAAGTCATGATAATATGCTATAATCAGGTATTAATCATCCAGTCAGGAATAATTTATTATAGAGGAAATAAAGTTTAAGAGAAATACAATGATTTTTGGAATAATATCTCTGTCTTAATTTAGCATTTTACTTTACTTCTATATTTGAGTTTTAGTTTCCATGTCTTTAAAAATGGCAATAATAAAATACAATAAAATACATTAAAATAATACATTAAAAAGTAGGTATTCAGTAAAGTTTCAATAAATGTCATTTTTTTTCTTTCATAGCAGAAAGGGAATAATGCACAGTGGTAATATTACTGTGAGTTAATGAAGAGAAGAAAAAGTTATGTGAACTACATACAGAATAGACTCGTGGGGGACTGGGTGGTGGGCACTGTTTAGAGAGAAGAGTATGAGGAATTCATGCCCAAACATTGCTGATTTAACTTTGGTAATTTTACCTGGACCTGGCTCATTACTGCTGTATAATAGACTAAATTTTTTTCAGTGTCATTCTATCAACCATTTTTAGTCTATACTTTCTATGTTTGCCCCACCCTTACTCTTTTCTGTCTGAATACTTAAGTCTTAGACATTCTTATAATATCAAGATACTTACAATAGTTTTTTATTAGCCATTTTTGTTTTCAACTCATTTTATGTAATTTTTTAAATAAATAGTTTCAGGAATCCCATTGTAGATATCAGATACCTAATGTTTAAAGGTTGTTGTTTTTTTTTTTGCCTCTTTTATTTTTGGCTTCATTGTTTATCTGTGGACCATACTTTCTAGAAATAAATTGGTATTTATAATGAAATATTATATCTGTATATAAACTTATATCATGCTTTTATCTATGTAAATATGAATGTGGCTATATGTTATATATAAAAATATATAAATAGGTATCTATAAATTATCATAAATTATAACATAATAAAATTCTAGTTTACATTTTATGTAATCTAATTGCCAGCTGTCGCTTGACTTGATTTATAAGTCTTAACTTTTTATTTTACCAATAAAATGGTTAGTATAAAGAAATAGCAAAGAATTTAAAATTTATATCTATACTCTAACAAATTATTAAGTGTTATAACCAGTTTTAGTAATCAACTACAGTTTTTAAAATGTACTATATATTCTTACGATGACTATTTCAGACTTCAAAATTCATAATACTTAGAGAAGAATGATTATCTGATGTTTTACAAAATTCCTACAATCATTGACTAATGTGAAGTAATGCTTTTAACTTATCATGTACTTTAAGCCTATCATGTACTGAAAACCTGCAGTTGAAGGATAGAAAATCCAGTAGCTTTTATTGCAGCAATAGATTTTGGAAAAAAGCCCTATAATATGTTTCTCAAAGAAAATAAATAGACTATACTCTAAAGGGTTCCCCCTGCCCCCAGAAAAAAAAAATCCTTGGAAAAACTTGTGAATGCTTTGCCATTTTTGCAAAACCGCGAAAACACCAAAGCAGCTAGCTTACTCATCCTTGATTTAACCAGATGGCTGGGTTTCCGTTAAATCTCCAGAGAATGAGATGCAGACCCAAAGCCTTTATATGTCTTTTTTGACAAGACATAATGTCCAATCTTGTTTGTGTATGGCTTTTCCTTTTACCTCAAGCCTGCTTCACTACTGGTGGTCTGTCTGTGTGCAACACAGATGTTTCTCTCTCTCCTCTGCATGCTTTATTTTTCAAGTAGCATCGAAGAGCATATGTTCCCACATGAGCCTGTTCCTTCCTTCTCCCAACACCTTCTTGTGCTACATAAACAATCTTCATCTGCCTCCTCAGATCTGTGGCACATGAGACTTTCACAGATGTCGATTTCTTTTTCAGTCTGTTTGCCTCTGGTGAACACGATCTTCAGAGAATGTCTCCTATCCTTCCCTGTTCCAAATGACTCAGAATGCAGATTTTTCCCTTTCTTTCAACTCAGTTTCCTCTGTGACCCCAGCATGTTTTTGTTCCCTTTCTTCTAAGTCTCTCTTTGTACTCGCTCTCCAGATGGGATCAACGATGAGCCCTTCTTGCTCCTTGTTTTATTCTCCTCACAACTGTTTGGTTTGCAGGAACAGGAAGAGGTAAACATCACACATTAGGTATTTTACCTGCATACCCACCAATACTATTCTAATTTGTTTCTTTGACTTTTGATTTTTTTTTCACATTTTACTTATTTATTTATATTTGGTAGCTGCCACGTTTAATTATTTTTCCATTTATCTACTTCATTGAAAAGGACATAACAACTACATGCATGTAAACATATATTACATGTAATTACATATAAAAAAGAATAACAGCTACTTTACTTTCATTTTTTCTTCTGTAAAAAGAATCTCAGCTTCTTTTTCACATTTGTTCAACATACCTTTTTTGAGCATGTACCATGTGCCAGAAATTTCTCTGGGTGCCAACATTAGGGTAGTAAACAAAATAGAAAAGGCTTCCCTTATCAAGGAATTTATATTCTGGTGGGAGAGAGAGATAAACAAGCACATAAAAAAATTAAGATAATTATGAGAGGATGCCAATTGAGCTGAAATCTGAATGATAAATAGGAGCCTGGATGATGAAAATCAAGATAATAAAAATTATGGAGGAAAGAGACAAATGCAAAGTCCCTACTGAAGGACTGGTGTCGGCATGGTTGAGAAGTAGAAGAAAAGTCACTGACTATAGTGTCAAGAATGCTGGAGAAAAAAAGACACAATGTTGTAGTAGAGTCGGAGGCCAGATCACTTAGGGCTTTTGAAGGTAGAATAAGAATTTTAAATTTTATTTTAAATGTCCCAAGAAGCCATGGAAGCTTTATAGCAGGAAAGTAACATTGTCTGACTTATGTTTTTGAAACACTCGCTACTGTGATATTTTCTTATAGTGGAGTAAGAGGTAGGAGAAAGACCAAACATATGATATTGGGTTAAAGTTTTTTTTGTGTTTGATTAAAAAAAAATATTTTTAAAAGCGGTTTTAGGTTCACAACAAAATTGAAAGGGAGGTACAGAGATTTCCCATATACTTCCTGCCCTAACATATCCATAGCCTCCCCCATTATCAGTATCACCAGAGTGTACATTAGTTACAATTGATGAACTTACACTGACACATCATAATCACCCAAAGCCTGTAGTTTACCTTAGGTTTCACTCTTGGTATTGTGCATTCTATAGATTTGGACAAGTTTTTAACATTTGACATGTAACCATAATTAAATATTATAGAGAGTGTTTTAACTGCCCTAAAAATCCTCTGTGCTCTACTTATTCATCCCTTTCCCTCATTCCTCTAATAATCACTTATCTTTTTACTGTTTCCATAGTTTTGTTTTTCCTTAATATCATATAGTTGGTATCATATACTATGTAAACTTTCAGATTGACTTCTTTCTCTTAGTAATATGCATTTAATGTTCTTCCATATCTTTTCATGATTTGATAGCTCATTTCTCTTTAGCTCTGAATAATATTCTGTTGTCTGAATGTCTTATGATATCTTATAATTAACTACCTTAGTATAATTGTGATCAACCACAAAATGACTTCAAGAAAAACCTGCTAATTCCTGTGTTTTTTTCCCCCATCTTTTCTCTTAACCAGACCATAGTATTTTTAGTAGAAGGATGATCTCTCCGTATTTCAAATCCGAATTCCTTATATTGGCACACAAAGATTATGAGTATTTTACTCTTCAACCTCATTTCATGCTCATGGTTTTCCCTTACCATGACCGAAACATTGAATTGTAAGCCTCAGCAATATTGAACTATGTCCTGGTTTCTCACAAACTTGTACATCTTCCCCCCACTTCCCACACACACACACATGGGGAACTTTTTCTTTGAAACCTTCCCGAACACCTTGTATGTGCTCTCCCCATACTCTGCACAGTCTTCTATAAAAGCTCTCCAAATATAAATATTGATGAATGAGTAGAGAAGACTGGGAAACACTGGAGGGCTAGCAAGAGTAAACATCACAAAGGGCGTTGAGGGTTAAGGACTTGTTGCAGAGTAACAGGATCAGAACTTTAGAAAGTTCACTCTGGCAATATCTGGGAAGAAAAGTGGATAAGAGGACAAAGTGAGACTAGAAGCACGCTA
This sequence comes from Rousettus aegyptiacus, assembly GCF_014176215.1. Lineage (NCBI taxonomy): Eukaryota > Metazoa > Chordata > Mammalia > Chiroptera > Pteropodidae > Rousettus > Rousettus aegyptiacus. The sequence goes on along the minus strand of NW_023416307.1, from coordinate 96,834,450 downwards.
TTGCATTAGACTAGATAAGACATTATGGGGCTTGAAACATTCACTTATACCTATGCATACAGAGAAGAGAACAGTGGAAATGGAGAAGAAATGATAGGTTTAGAAAGACTTAAACAGTGCCTAACTGAAGTGTGGTGTTTAGGTGAAAGTAATTCAGTAAGAGAAATTGAGGGAGAAAATAGAATCTAGGATTTTTCCCATTTCTTTCTTGAGCATCAGGGTGGATGATGGCACAATTTACTAATGAAGAGATATTGAATAAACAGTCAAGAGGTATCTTTCCACATCAACCATTTTAAAAACAATTACTGATTTTTTTTAATGTTCTAACACTGTGCTTTCCATTTTATAAGTTAGCCTTTGTTCTCTGTTGTTGCCTTTATTTACTTGTTTAATATAAATTTATTTTGAATCTCTTAACTACCTGAAACAATGCTGAAGTAGAAGAATTAGTCATTTCCATACCTTATTTCTATAGATGGAATAAGAGTAGTCCCTTGTGGACAGGGTGCTATAGTGGAACTAAGTTAGATGAGTTGGGGATATACTGCTTAGGGACTCAGGAGAAATTAATGCAGGGCCAGGTACAGATTTTGTTTTACAACTCTTTCTTGCATCATCTCATCACGTCTTTCTACTGTCTTTCTACTACCCACTACCCAATTCTTTGATTTTTATTTAATAGATACCCAAGAACTAGTTCCTTAATACTCAGTATTTTCCTCACAAATAGATAAACTTTCATCAATTGATAAGAAGGTTTAGGTCCTTCTAAACATGTAAAGATTTGCTGGATTTTTCTTGTTTGTTTGTTTTTCAGTGAACTACCTTTTTTTGCCTTGGATTTTTTTTTTAAACTGAAAAAAAACCTATACAGATTTGTTTACAAAGATTGCATGCTATTTTGCTATAATTGCTGTATATCCTCTAACTTACTTTTGAGTTTGATGCCATAAATGGATTTGTCCATTTAAGACTTTTTGCAAGCATATATTTTCAGAGTATAAATGACATTAACACTAATGGGAGAAGCAGGAGATATGATAACACAAACCAAAGTATCATTGTCAAATCATTTACAATGATTTGAAGTGCATTTATTTAACAAATATTTATTGAGTATCTATTATGTACCAAAGCACAAAATGACTTCCCTGAAGGAATTTGCATTCCAAGGAGAAAAAAGAAGACAATTACCTACACAATTAAACAAAATTGTTGTTAAATTTTGATAAAGACTAAAGAGAAAAATAAATCAGGAAGGGGGACAGTCCTGGTTTATGACTCTTATGCCAACAAAATTGTAAATAGTGTCCCTTTCACAAATTGTGCCAGTTTGGAAAATAAATTATATAATTAATATAGGCATTGAAGATATTAGATGGGGAGAGGCCACAATTTTAGCTAGAGTAGCCAGGGAAGACTTTTCAGATCAAATGACATTTAAGTAAGACTTGAAGGAGATGAAGAAAAGAACAATGCAGACACATTGTTCTTCTGGCAGGAGAACAGAGGGAACAAAGGCCCTAAAGTGTCTTTGTACCTAATGTGTTCAAGGAAAATGAAAAAGGGAAGCACAAAAAAAGAGAAGACTGAGGATGACAGTTGTGGGTCCCAGGTCTGGCTATGATCCAGGCTCACGGCTAGGGATAGGATTCCGAATTTAAAATGTTACATTAATGTAATAAGGCTCCTGTGCCTAACTTATGCAAGTATGACTCAGCTTATTGCTTATTATGCATGTATGGCAGAATGCCACTATTGTTCTCTGACATATATAAAGCCCATGTGGGGAATCTTTGGAAACATGGTGGAGTGAGAGATGTCCTCAGATCTCTCCCCTTGAAACAACAATAAGCCGAACATCTAAAACTCAACAAAAAACACCAAAACTGCACACTAGCATGTCTGAGCATGGGATATGGGCATAGGAGCTACCACAGATTAGAGCCCCAGGTGTCTGGTGGTAGACTGGGAGTAATAAAAAAGATGCCTCTCACAGTCACCAGAGCCCCCTGCAGGAGGAGGAGGTGGGGAGAAGGAGCAGTAAGTTCCTACGGTGAGTTCCCTAAACATTCCTGTCTGTGATAGCTTTGAGCTCCCCATGGCTGGCTAGCTACAGGGCCCAGTCATCAGAGCAGAAAGCAGAGAAACGAGACTGGACCAAAGAGGAACGACAGCTGATTTTTGCCCACCCCGGTTGCATAACCGAGGCAGAGCCACAGCCCCCAACCCTCAATGCAGAAGGACCCCTCCCCCACCCTCTCTAAGATTGATCACTGTGGAGCCCAGGGGAAAATGAGGAAATGCTGTCAAGACTATTGCTGACACTGACAGGGACTGAAACTGAGGGTAGTGTGCATGCTTAAATATCTACAAGAAAAATTAAAAAGCATTATTAAGACTTTCTAAAAAGCAAGGATCCAAGAGATTTAGATGCCACTTATTGGAAACCAAAAGAAAAGTGCCTTCTTTGCAACAGGCTAAAGAGAGACCTTTATATAATAAATCTTCATCTGGAAAAACAGCAGAATACATTTCCATGAATGCCCAGGTGGAGAAAGAGTTCATTAAACACCATGAACAACCAAGGTGACAAGGCATCTCAGAAAGAAAGAGAAAAATCTCCAGAAAATGAGATAACAGACATAGAAATATGAGACTTAAATGACAGAGAATTCAGGATGGTACTTCTGAAAAAACTCAATGAGATCCAAAACAACTCAAATCAATAATTTCAGGAATTGAAAAAAAAAACTTGAGCAGAGCAAGGAGATTGAGACCCTCAGAAAGAACCAAATAGGACTTCTGAAGATAAAGAAAACACTGTAAGAGTTGAAAAATGAGATAGCATGCTAGGGAAATACAGTCAACCAAATGGTAAAAAGGATACCATTTGATTAGTGATATCAATGACAGAAATCTAGAAATAAATCAGAAGGAAGAAGAGAGAAACCAAAGATTAAAAAATAATGAAAGAGAAATTCAAGAACTAGCTAATACCATCAGGAGAAGAAAAAGAAGAATAATGGGCACTATCAAAGGCAAGGAAAAGGAACAGAGATTAGAAGTCATTTTCAGACAAATAGTGGACGAGAATACCCCAAATCTAAGGAATAAGCTGGAGTTTGAAATTCAAAAAGTCAACAGAACGCTGTTATCTCAACCCAAAAGGCCTTTACCAAAACACATTGTTTTAAAATTACCAAACAGCAACAACAAAGAAGGAATTGTCAAGGCAACCAGGGACAAAAAAAATGGTATCGTATAAGGTAAACCCATTAGATTATCCTTGGACTTCTCAGCACAAACCTTACAAACCAGGAAGGAGTGGAATCAAATAGTTAAACAATTAAATGAAAGGAACTATCAGCCTATAATAATATATCTAGCTAAGCTCTCCTTTAGATATGAAGGAGAAATTAAGACCTTTCCAGATATATAAAAATTGAAGGAATTCTCCACTACGAGGCCTACACTGCAGGAAATAATAAAAAGAGTCAGTTCGCCTAAAATAAAATGACAAAAAAAAACCCCATAATTAGGATTAAAGTGACTATTACACAAACAGAAACAGAGGAGTGCAACCCTTATTAAGAACAAGGCATTATAAGCTTAAATAATAATAAGAGAATTGTTATAACTCGATAGTAATGAACTTTCAGCGTACATGGGAACAAATTGAGATAACGATGACTGAAAAGGGGGGAATTCAAAGATCTAAATTCACAAAAGAGAATGGAGATAAGGCATGTGCAGAAAAAATGTATATACATAACTATCCTTAACATAGTCATAATGATAACCACATACCAAAGATTCAGAACCATTGTATATAACATAAAACAAGAAGGATCAGAGGGAAAACCCACAAAAGCCAACCAATATAAAGAAAACAGAAACACAAAGACAAGGAAAAAATGGAAACACCGAACTACCAGAAAGCAAAATATAAAATGGCTATAAGAAGACCTCATATTTCAATAATCGCCCCAAATGTAAATGGATTGAACTCATCAATAAAAAGGCACAGAGTTGCAGGATGGATTAAAAAAACAAAAAACAAAAAACAAAAAAACAAAAAAACCCAAACATATGTTACCTCCCGGAGACACATCTCAGCTCCAAAGAGAATTGTAGACTCAAAGTGAAAGGATGGAAAATGATATTTCAAGCACTTGAGATTCAGAGAAAAGTAGGAGTAGTGGTACTAATATTGGATGAAATAAACTTCAAAATAAAAAAGGAAAAGACAGATACTGAAGGATGCTTTATAATGATAAAGGGAATCATACACCAAGAAGACATAACACTTATTAATATCTATGCTCTCAATCAGGGAGCCCCAAAATATGTAAAGCAATTACTAACAGAACTAAAGGGAGAAACAGACCAAAACACTTTCATAGTACCCCACTGTTGGATATGGACAGGTCATCCAAACAGAAAATCAGTAAGGAAACAACATCCTTAAATGATACATTATATCAAATGGGCATAATTGATATTTATAGGGCCTTCAATCCCAAAACCGCTGCTTATATATTTTTCTCTAGTGCACATAGACCACATACTGGGACACAGAGTTAGCCTCAACATATTCTCTGATCATAATGCTTTGAAACTAGATATCAATTCCAGAAAGAAATCAGGAAGAAATACAAATACATGGAGATTAAACAACATACTACTGAAAAATAACTGGGTCAGAGAAGAAATAAAAAGAGAGATCAAGAAATACATAGATATGAATGATAATGATAGTACAACATATCAAAATTTTGAGACATAGCAAAAGCGATCATAAGAGTAAAGTTCATATTATTACAGGCCTATATCCAAAAACAAGAATGAGCCCAAATAAACAACCCAACACTTCATCTTAAAAAAAAAAAAAACAGAAAAGCAAGAACAAATAAGCCTAAAGCTAGCAGAAGGAAAGAAATAATCAAATTAGAGCAGAAATAATTAAAATCATAAACAAAGCACAATAAAATGATGAAAAAATAAATGCAACAAAGAGCTGGTTCTTTGAGAAGGTTAATAAAATTGACAAGCCCCTCACTAGACTCAAGAAAAAAGAGAAGGGACAAAAATAAACAAAATCAGGGGAAATTACGACTGACATCACAGAAATAAAAAGGGTCATACAAGAATTCTATGAAAAAGCATATAACACCAAATTTAATAGCCTAGAAGAAATGGACAAATACTTAGAAATATACAACCTTGCTAGATGAATCAAGAACTGGAAAATCTAAATAAACAGATCAGCAGTATGGAAATGGAAACAATCATCAAAAACCATCCAAAAAGTAAAAGTCCAGGACCAGATGGCTTCACCAGTGAATTCTACCTGTTCTCCTCAAACTCTTCCAAAAAATCAAAGAGGAGGCAATACTTTCCAACTAATTTTATGAGGCCAATATTACTCTGATATCAAAACCTGGTAAAGATAACACATACACAAACTGTATACCAATATCTTTCATGAACATGGATACAAAAATCCTAAATAAGATATTAGGAAACCGAATAGAGCAACTTATGAAAAAGATTATATACCACGATCAAGTGGGCTTCATCCCAGAGGCACAGGAATGGTTCAGACATGCAAATCGATTAATGTGATACACCACATAAATGAATTAAAAAATAAGAATCAGATGATCATATCAATAGATGCAGGAAAAGCCTTAGACAAGATACACCTGTCAGAATGGTTAGCATCAATAAATCAAAGAACAAGTCTTGGAGAGATTGTGGAGAAAAGGGAACACTGTTGGTGGGATTGTAAATTGGTAGAGCCACTATGGAAAATAGTCTAGATGTTTCTTAAAAAATTAAAAATGGATAGACCTTTTGACCCAGCAATTGCACTTCTCGGTATTTGTCCAAAGAAAACCAAAACAATAATTTGTAAAGATCTATGCACCCTTATGTTCATGGCACCACAATTTAGAATAGCCAAGGTATGGAAGCAATCTAAATGCCCATCAACAGATGATTAGATAACGAAGTTTTGTTTCATATATACAATGGAATATTACTCAGCCATTAAAAAATGAAATCCTACCATTTGCAATGACATGGATGGACCTAGAGGTTATTATGTTGAGTGAAATAAGTTGGACAGAGAAAGATAAATACCATATGATTTCACTTATATGTGGACTGTAAGGAACAAAAAGAACAAACTAATTGATATCGGACTCACAAATACAGACGACAATCCGGTGACAACGGAGGGGAGGAGAAATGGTGGGTTGGGAAAATGGGGAGAAAGGTTAAAGAAGTAAAAATTAGCAGTTAATATATAGTTATGGGGTTGGGTAGCAAGGCACAGGGAATGCAGTTAGCATTAATGTAATGGCTAGGTGGAGAGCCATAGGCGAGAAAGAGCAATTAGGGGGATCATTTCATAAACTATATAAATGTCTAACGATGTACTGTATACTCACAACTATAAAATAAAATAAAATAAAACATTGAATAAACAAAAAAAAATATCCAGAATGGAAATGTTGATGGCTCAAAATAGAGTGGTAGTAGTTGAAAGAATGAGAAATGGTTGGATTCCTGAATATATGAATATAAGAGAAAAGGAAAAGTAAATCATGCCTTTGAGGCAAAGACCTCTGGAAGAATGGGTTTCTTTATTTGCTTGAGAAGGAAAAAACGTGAGAAGAGAGTAGATTTGGTGGCAAATTCAGGATCTCAATATTAGACCTACTAAGTTTGAGATGTCTATTAGAAAGCCATGTGGATGTCAAGTAGGCAGAAGAGAATTGGAAAATCATCACTATACGGATAACAATAAGAGTTGTGAGACTAGATGAGATCACAAAGACAGAGAGTACAAAAAGAAAGGGAAAGGTGTTCACAGACTGACCCCTGGAACAGTCCTATGTTTAGAGGATCAGGAGGTATGAAAGAATAATCAAAAGAAATCAAAGATTACTACAAACAAGTTGAAAACAATCCACAAATGGTAGAATAATGAATTTTTCTTTTTGTTATTTTCTAAAAGAAATAGGTAATACAGTTTGTATTTTTTATAATTTATGATTTATACTCAGTAACATGTATTTTTTAGTTTAATTCAATAAGTTTTAATAATATATAAACTTTTGTATTATCATCCAAAACAAGATATTGAGTATTTCTATTATCCTAGAAAATTATCCTATGTCCTTTTCTAATCTGCTCCCTGCCATCCACATCCTCATACAACAATTTTCTGACATCTATCACTATAGATTAGTTTTGTCTGACTAGAGCTTCATGTAAATGATTTTGTTTTTATCTCAGCATAATGTCTGCAATATGTTTTGTTATGTTATGTTATGTTATGTTATGTTATGTTATGTTATGTTATGTTGTTATATTATGTTGCATGTATCAATACTTTGATATTTTTTATTACTGGGTAGTATTCCCTAGTATGTATAGACAGTAGTTAGGTTATTATTCTTCTGATGATGGACGTTCTGGTTTTTTTTTCCAGTTTAAAGCTATTATGAATAAAACTGCTATAGGTATTATTGTATGTGACTTTTTGTGGACATATGTTTTCATTTTGCTTGAATAGATACCTAGAAGTATAATTACTGAAGACAGAATTGATGTAATCTAAATTTATAAGAAATAGCAAAAAAGTTTTGAAAATCAATTATACTATTTTATAATTCATATGCAAAATATTTTAAACAGAAAGTAGATGAGTCATTTTCTAAAAGATTTGCCCTGAGAATTACATTTTCAAAAATGTTCCTTATGCTCTTTAATGTAAATCCATAATCTAAAATCTTGTCAAAATATTCTAAGTGGCAGTTTTTGAAGATATTACTATGGAAGTTAGTAGAAGTTGCAGGTTGATAAACACTGCTGGGACAGTTTGTGAAGAGATTATTCATTACTTAATTAAGCATTATATGAAAATTAATTTAATAAACTAATATTGGTTCAAAAAGAGATGGGAAGGAGCTTTCTCTCCTACTTGGCTTAGGTGAGAAGTTATACCCTAACAGAAGAGATCCAAGACCATGCTCTCTACCCAATTTTTAAATTCTTCCTTTTTTTTCTTTTTCTTCCAGCTTTTTCCATTTGAATCAAAAGTGTTGAGGATCTGGACCCTAAGAAAAACAAAATGATCTTTATTGAGGAACACAGAATGTTCTCTTGCTGAAAGGGCAGAGACTAAAATAGCTGAGAGAAATTAAGCAGAGTGGCTAACATGCGAGCCTGCCTTGTAGTCAAAGAGGTAGTTCCTGACAAGATAAGAATGTGCCTTCAGATGGTTTACTCAAACATTTGGCCCTGAGCACCAATGCATTTTAATTTTTTAATGTTTAAATTTGGTTATTTTAATAAGCTTATAGTTTTGATAAGTAAGTAACAAAAAAATATTGAATATGAATCACCATGTGGTCTCAAACTTTGTACTCTGTATAAAACTCAGGAAGTGTCTGTCCTACGAAGTTTAAATCTCTAATTGAAGTTGTATTTCAACAGAGTTGCCAAAGTGTTAAATCAGTGATTCTCAACCTGGAGGGAGATGCTTCTGCCCTGCACCCTTGGGTACTTGACATGTCTGGAGACAATTTTTATTGTTAAGCATCAAGTGGGTAGATGCCAGAGTTGCTGCTAAATATCATACAATGCCCAAGACAGCTCACACGACAAAAATTATCTGGCTCAAACTGCAAATAGTATTGCTGTTGAGAAACCGTATATCAAATAGCTTGAATACGTCTGAGGAGAAAACACTTAAGAACTAAAATTATAGACCTGAGGTTATTTGTATATTAAGAGATTAGGATTTCTAACCTATTAACTAAAATAGACCTGGCATAGAACCTATTTTCCAGGGTGGAGTCAGATGTAAACACTAAAATAAGTTGAAAAAACAGACTCTAAATGTATAGTGAACTTCGGTTTTAAGGAATTGAAAATAAAGTTTCCCATGGGAAACTCTGGAGTCTCAGTCAAGTTGTGAGAGAGAGACAAGTTGCTGTGTTAATACATTCTTGATAGATATGGCAGTATTTTACTAAAATGAGAGAGTGAGGAGGATGTTTTGAACCCTCTATTGAAGTAGCTCCTGTACCATTACTCTCTATCCTAACATGTTATTTTTCTTTCTTAACACTATGATAAATTTAAAATTAATTGTTATTGTTGTTGTTTGCTATTCATTTATTCCATTAGACTGTAAACTCTATGAAAGCAGGAACTATATTGTGTCATTCAAAACTGTATGCCCAGAATCTAACCCAGTGCCTGCCATTATAAAAGCATTAATATTTTTAAAGTTATATTAAAAAATTAAAATTTCCAGAGTTTGCATTCTCATCATAATCTATTTATAGTTAACATCAGAGAAATTTCATTCCTTCTACCACCTAAAGGGAACTTTTCCTGATAAAATTTATACATTATTTATTTTTTACTTCGTTTGTCTAATTTTTAAAAATATGCTAACATTCACTTTTCCTGCCTTCTTCCTTTTACTCAAAATCATTGTTCCCAGTTGTTTTTCAGCAGGAAAGAGAGAATAAGCTCTTGTAAATAAGGAAAGGTATTGCTATTGGAGAGGAGCATGGGCAATTTACTAACAGTGAGAACGAAGAAGACAAAATATATGGAAAGGTTCAGTAGGTGAGACAACAACTTGCAGGATACAACTCATTCCATCCTGCAAGTTATAACAAATAACAGATCTTGCCCTTAAGAAAGTTAGAGCTGGTGTTCCAGTTCAAGATAGTGTCATTGGAGGCTTATGAGCAACACCCCCCGTCACATGGAAACACCAAATCTACAGCTATTTATGTACTAATTCTCTCTGAAAGAAATCCAAAAAGTAGCAGAATGACTCCTACACATCAAGTGAACATGAAAAATTCAAAATGGGTTGCCATTGCCTCCATAAGGGAAGCTTGGGCATACATCCGGCACCCCTGTTTTTAATGGATGCAGCCCAGAGGACATATCCCTGGATAGCCTGGCTCTGGTGACCACTGTGGCTTGTGTTTGTGGGTTCAGTGGGACTATGGGAAACAAAGGCAATTCTTAGCTGGCTGTTCTACAGGGCTCTGTGCAGAGGGAGTGGACACATCAGATGAGAGGCACCCATCTCAGTCTTTCTTTAAAAGAGATATCTTTGCATTCTTTAAAAGCATTTTACCCCCCCAAAATTATTTTTATTATTTAATCCTCCACTGAAGTGTAAGCTCTAACAGGTGAAGCTTTGAGGAAGGTAGCTTGGCAGGGAAGAGGAGGGAAGTTGGTAGGATCAGTGATTGAGTCAGAAAATCTCAGCATCATCTAATCCCTGCCCTCTTTCTCCTAAAAGCAATCACTGAATGCCTTGTCTCTGCTCAGCCTCTCTGATGTTCCTTTTCTTGGTTCCTTTCCTTTTTCATCCTTGCCTTGCTAAGCTTTAGGTCTTCATTATCTTTCACCCAAACTATTGCTATAGTGTCTTATCAGTCTCACTATCTTATCTCTTTTTTTCTGATCCACTATCTACATTGTCACCAAGTTAATCTTTGTTTAGCTCAGCTTTTATCATTTCATTAAAAGATATTTTTTTAAACTAAGTTGTTATCAGCTTAAAATAGACTGCTACAAATATAAGATATTTTATATAAGCTTCATGGTAACCACAAAGGAAAAACCTATAATAAACACACGAAAATAAAAAAACAAGAAATATAAGCTTATCACAATAGAAAATTATCAAGTTACAAAGGAAAAAGAGAAGAAGAGAACAAAGAAACTACAGAACAGCTAGAACATAATTAACAAAATGGTAATAGTAAGGGCATACTTATCAATAAAGAGATAAAATTCTTCAATAAAAAGACACCGAGTGGGTGAATGAATGAAAAAAAAACAGGACTCATCTGCATATTGCCTAAAAGAGACTCATTTCAGCTTTAAGGATACACACAGGTTGAAAATGAAGGGAAGGATAAACCTATTCCATGTAAAAGGAAACAAAAAAAGCATGATAGTTATATTTATATAAGCTACAATAGATTTTAAGTTAAGACTTCAGTAAGAGACAAAGAAGGTCATTATATAATGATAAAGGGGCCAAATCAAGAAGAAACTATAACAATTGTAAATATGCACCTAACATTGGAGCACCTAATATATAAAGCAATAGATCTGTAGGGAGAAATAGAAAGCAATATAACAAATAATAGTGAGGGGATTCAATACCCTGCTTTCAACAATAGATTAATCAGAAAATTAATAAGGAAATACTGGACTTACTACACAACATACCATTAACTTAACATATATTTGTACTTAACATATATTTACAGAATATTCCACCCAAAGCAGGAGAATATATATTCTTACAAATGTATGTAACACATTTTCTAGGATATATCATATGTTAGGTCACAAAACAAGTTTTAATATGTTTAAGGTTGAAATTATATAAAGCATCTTTTTTTAACCACAGTGGTATGAAACTAGAAATGACTTACAAGAAGATAACTGGAAAATTTACAGAGATTAAACAACAAGCTATAGAACAAATAATGGGTCAAAGAAAAAATCAAAAGAGAAATTTAAAAAATGCCTTGAGAGAATTTAAAATAGAAATGCAACATACAAATATTTATGAGATACAGCAAAAGAATTCATAGCAATAAAAGTGTACATTAGAAATAAAAAAGATCTCATTGAGATATAGACAACAATACAATAATTGTAGAGTCTTTAGTACTCCACCTCTAGTAATGGATAGAGTGTCCAGACAAAATAATCAACAAGGAAACATTAGAATTAAACCACACTTTTGCACGGCTCATCTTAATAGATATGATAGAATGATTAATTGAACTGCAGGAAGATATAGAATTTTTCAAGTTCACAGGTAACATTCTCCAGGATAGATTATATGATAGGCCACAAAACAAATCTTAGTAAATTTAAGATTAAAATCATACCGACTTTCTTCTCTAACCACAATGGCATAAAACTAGAAATCAACAAGAAGAAATCTGAAAATAAACAACACCCTTCTAAATAACCATTGGATCAAAAAGAAATCAATGGGAAAATTTAAAAAATCTAGAAACAAATGAAAATGCAAACATAAATCAAAAATTGTGGAATGCAACAAAAACAGGTCTGAGAGAAAAGTTTATAGTAAGAAATGCACTTACTAAAAGGTAAATCTCAAATTAATAGCACCTCAAGGAACTAGAAGAAGAACAAATTAAGTTCACAGTTACCAGAAGAAATAATAAAGATCAGAGTGGAAATAGATGAAATAGAGATAAAAAAAATGGAAAGGATCAATAAAACTTAGAGCTGTTTCATTGAAAATATAAACAAAATTGAAAAACATTTAGCTAGACCAAGTAAAAAGGAAAACTCAAATAAATAAAACTAGAAAAAAAGAGGAGATATTGCAACTGATACTACAGAAGTACATAGAATTATAAGAGACTGCTATGGATAATCACATGCCAGCAAATTACATAAATTAGAATAAATGGATACATTTATAGAAACAACAAATTACCAAGCTTGAATCAAGAGATAGAAAATATAAACAGATGAATGAATGATGAGTAAAGATATTGATTGAATCAATATCAAAAACACCCAGTACAGAAAACGCCAGAACCAGATAGCTTTACTGAAAAATTCTACCAAACATTTAAAGAATTAACACCAATCCTTCCCAAAATCTTCTAAAATATTAAGGATGAAGGAACACTTCTATACTCATTCTACAAGACCAGAATTACTGAAACCACATAAGGATAATATAAAAAAGAAAAATATTGGCCAATACCCTTGATTAATATAGATGCAACGTTTTTCACCAAAATATTAGCAAATCAAAATCAAGAACACATTTAAAGGATTATGCAACATAAGCAAATGGAATTTATCCCTGGCATGCTAGGTTGATTCAACATATGCAATCAATAAATGTAATATATCATATCAATAAAATTAAAGATAAAATCACATGATCATTTCAACAGATGCAGAAGCATTTGATGTAAGCATTTGAGAAGTAAAGTCTTTTTTACTGAAAATAAACAAACAAAACCCTTAAAAGACCAGGATGAATGTGATAATGGTTATATATGACAAACTCATAGCTAACATTATATTCAGTGGAAAGAAATTGAAAGCGTTTCCTCTAACATCAGAGACAAAGCAATAATGCCTCTCACCACTTCTATTCAATATATTACCAGATGTCCTAGCTAGCGCAATTAAAACAAAGAAATAAAAGGCATCTGAATTGGAAAGGAAGAAGGAAAATTGTCATTAGTCACTGATGATATAGTTCTATAGATAGAAAATTCCAAAGAATCAGTCAAAAACTTTGTCAACAATTTTGGTAGAGTGGCAGAATACAAAATCAACATATAAAGTCAATTGAATTATTTTATAGTAATGATAAAACATCTGAAAAAGAAATAATCGAAACTATTCCATTTACGAGGCCATCAAAACCAATTAAGATACTTAGTAATAAATTTAATAAAAGAGTAAAAGATCTGTAGAACGAACACTACACAACTTTGCTGTAAGAAAATAAAGAAGACACACAAATAGAGATGCCTTTTGTTCATGGATCTGAAGAATTAATATATTTAAAATGGCCATACTACCCAAAGCCATCTACAGATTCAATGCAATTCCCAACAAAAGTACTCTTCACAGAAATAGAAGAAACAATGATAAAATTTGTGTGGAACAACAAGAAACCTTGAATAATCTAAGATATACTGGGTTAAAAAACAAAGCTGCAATTATCATGCTTCAGGATTTCAAACTACACTACAAAGTCATAGTAATATATACAGTATGGTGCAAGCACAAACATAGTCACATCAACCAATGTAACAGAATAGAAAACCCAGAGAAAGCCAAGAATACTCAATGGGAAGTGTCTCAACCAATGGTTCTGGGAAAACTGGAGCAAAAAATGCAGAACAATGAAATTGGTTGCCTACGTCACACTATTCACAAAAATTAACTTGAAATGGATCAAAGACTTAAACACAAAATCCAACATCATAGAACTCCTAGAAGAACATAAAGAAGAAGCTCATCAATATTTTTCATTGCAATAATATTTTGGACATGATGCTAAAAGTATAAACAACAAATGAAAAAAATTAACAAGTGGAACTACATCAAACTCAAAATCTTTTGCACTGTGAAAGAAACAATTAAAATGAAATGACAATCTACAAAATGAGAGAAAATTTTGTAAACCATATATTGGATAAAGAATCAATATATATAAAATGTATAAAAAACTCAGTCAACTCAAAACAACAAAGATATGATTTAGAAATGAGCAGAAGAACTAGAGGTTTTTTTCAAAGAGGATATCAGAATGCCTGACAGACACATGGAAAGGTATTCATCACTAATTATCAGGGAAATGTAAACCAAAACCACGATGAGATACCTCACACCTTTAGCATGGCTATCAGCAAGAAGACAAGACACCACAGGTGCTGGCAAGGACATGGTGAAAAGAAATCCTTATACCTTGTTGGTGGGCATGTCAATTAGTCCAACTACTATGGAAAACAATATGGAATTTCCTCAAAAAATTAGAAATAGATCTACTATACTATCCAGCAATTCTACTTCTGGGTATATATTCAAAGGAATTGAAAAAAGGATTTTGAGAAGATATATGCACTCCCATGTTGATCACAGCATTATTTACAATAGCCAAAATATGGAAACAATTCAAATGATCATCAATGAATGAATGGATAAAAAAGTATACATACACAATGAAATACTATCCAGCCATGAGAAAATAAGATATCCTCCCATTTGTGACAATGTAAGTTGAAACTGAGCATAATATTCTAAACAAGGGAAGCAGATAGAGACAAGGATAGTGTGCTATCATTTATATGTGAAATCTAAAAAATTTAAATCAGTAAAGACAGAGTAAAATGGTTTTTATCAGGGAATGAGGAATGAAATGAAATAGAAGCAATGATGTTTAACTATACAAACATGTAATGAGTTGTAAAAAAAACCACAGAAATTTAATGCACAGTATAATCAATATTGACAATAATATTGTACAATATTTATGTAATGTGATAAATATTCCTACAATGGCAATCATTTTACAATATGTGAATTTATCAAAGGAACACACTGTACACCTTAAACTTACCCAATGTTACCCATCAAATTTATTCAATATAAAAAAGAAACAAGAAAGATCTTAAATCAACACCCTAACTTTATACATCAAAGAACTACAAAAAGAACAAACTAACTCCCAAGTTAGTATAAGGAAATAACAAAGTAAGTAAAATATAGACTAAATAAGACAATACAAAAGATCAATGAAGCAAGGAGCTGGTCATTTTAAAGATAAACAAAATAGACACACCTTTAGCTATAACTACCAAGAAAAAAAGGAAAGAGGATTCAAAAAAATAATTAAGAAAAGGAGATGTTGTGATATGACACAAATACAAAGAATTATAAGAGACTACTATAAACAACTATACACTAATAAGTTGGACAAACTATTAGAAATAGATGTATTCTTATAAACATACAACCAACTAAAACATATAACTGACTATTTCATTAAGAAATAGAAAGTCTGAACATACCAATTAATTATTAAGGAGACGAAATCAGTGATCAAAAACCTCCCAACAGTGAAAGTCTAGAACTAGATGACTTCACTGGTGAGTTCTATCGAATGTTTAAAAAACTATTACCAATCTTTTTTAAATTCTTCCAAAAAATAAACAGAAGGGGACACTTCCAAACTCATTTTATGAAACCAGCGTTATCCTGATACCTAAATCATATAAAAGGTACTACAAGAAAGGAAAATTAATAGGTCAATATCTCTGATAAATATGCATGCAAAAATCCCCAACGAAATACTAGCAAACCAAATTTGACAGTACATTTAAATAAATTTACACCATAATCAAATGGAATTTATTTCAGGGACTCAAAGATAGTTCAACATCCATAATCAACCAATGTGATACATCACATTAACAAAATGAAAAATGAAAATCTCATTACCATTTTGATAAATGCAGAAAAAGCATTTGACATAATTCAATATCCATTCATGATAAAAATTCTCAACACAATGCATATAGAGAGAACATACTTCAACATAGTAATGACCATATAGACAAGCCCACAACTAACATCATATTTAATGGGGACAAACTAAAATCTTTTCCTCTAAGATCAAAAACAAGACAAGAATCTCCAATGTCACTACTTTTATCAACACATTACTGGAAGTTGCAGCCAGAGTAGTTAGGCAAGAGAGATAAAAGGCAGATAGAATGGAAAGAAAGAAATAAAACTCTGTCTCTTTGTAGTTGGCATGATATTATATATGGAGAATGTCGAAGGGTCCATCAAGAAACTATTAGAACTAAAAAAAAATTAGTAAAGTTGCAGGATACAAAACCAATATACAAAATTCTATTGCATTTCTATATACTAAACACAAACTATTGATAAGATAAACTAAGAAATAATCTCATTTACAATTATACCAAAACAATAAAATACTTAGAAATAAACTTAACCAGGGGGGTGAAAGACCAATACGCTGAAAGCTCTAAGGTATTGATGAAAGAAATTAAGACACAAATAAATGGAATTATATTCCATGCTCATCAATTTAAAGAATCAATATTGTTAAAATGCCATACGACCTAAAGCAATCTATTTAATACAATTCCTATCAAAATTCAAATGACATTTTTGCCAGAAAGAGGAAAAACAATCCTACAATTTGTGTGAAATCACAAAAGACCATAAATATCTAAAGCAATCTTGAGACAGAAGAACAAAGCTGGAAATCATCATCATATCTTATTTTAAACTATATTATAAAGCTATAGCAAACACAACAGTACAATATTGACATAAAAACAGATATATTGATCAACAGAACAGAATAGAGAACACAGAAACAAGCCCACACAAATGTTGATTAACTTATGACAAAGAAGCCAGGAACATACAAAGGGAAAAGGATAGTTTCTTCAATAAATTTATATTGGGAAAACTGGATAGCCACATGTAAAAGAATCAAACTTAACCTCTATCTTACACCGTACACAAAAATCAACTAAAAATAGATTAAAGACTTGAACATAAGACCTGAAACCATTAAAGTCCTAGAAAAAACATAGGCAATAACCTCTTAAAATCAGCCATGATAACAAAAAGCAAAGGCAACAAAAGGAAAAGCAAAGGATACAAGTGAGATTACATCAAGCTAAAAATCTTATGGACAGGGTCAAAACCATCAACAAAATAAAAGACGACCCTACAGAATGGGAGAAAATGCATGCAAACCTTACATCTGAAAGGATTAATATGCAAAATATATAAAGAATATATACAACTCAAAAACAAAAACAAATAAACAATATATTAAAAATGGGCAAAGAACTGGGACAGACTTTTTTTTTTCAAAGAAAACATACAAATGGCTAACAGGTACACGAAAAGGTGCTCAACATCACTAATCATCAGAGAAATGCAAATAAAAACCATAATGAAATATCACCTCATACCTTGTTAGGACGATTATCTTCAGAAAAACAAGAAACAAATGTTGGCCAGGTTGTGGAGAGAAAAGGAAACTTTTTGGCACAATTGTTGAGAATTTAAATTGGTGTAGCCACTATGGAAAACAGTATGGAAATTTCTCAAAAAATTAAAAACATAACTATCATTTCATCTGGTAATTTCTTTCCTGGGTTTATATCCAAAGAAAATCAAATCACTATCTTGAAATAATTATGCAGTCTCCTGTTCATTGTAGCATTATTTAGGATAGTCAAGACATAAAAACAACCTAAAATATCAGTGGATAAATGGATAAAGAAAATGCGAGATTACACACACACACACACACACACACAAATATACACACATAAATAAAGAATGAAATCCTGACATATGCAACAACTTGAATGGACCTGAGGGCATCATGCTAAGTAAAATAACTCAGAAAGAGAAAGACAAATACTTTAAGATCTAACATGTGAATCTAAAAAAAACTAAACTCATAGAGACATAAAACAGATGCACAGGTTAAAAGACATGGGTAAAGGAGGTCAAAAGGTACAAATTTCCAGTTATAAAACAGTCTAAAAAAGGCATTATACAATATGGTAACTCAGTTAACAATCCTATATTGAATATTTGAAAGTTAAGAGAGTAGATCTTACTATTGTAACTGTGAGGTGAGGTATGTTAATTAAACTCATTATGATAACCATTTTGCAATATTTAAATATATAAATGTGTCAAACACCATGTATATCTAAAACTCATACAATATTAAATGTCAATTATATCACAATGAAATTGAAAAAAAAAAGTAAAATATCAGGAGTTGACAATGTAGGACAACTTTACCTGATATAGTTCTATTGATAATCATCTGTTAATTACATGTTTCTATCATTCATTATCGAATGCTACATATTTTCCTCTTCTTGAGATCTTTAGAGAAAGGAGAATATGAGTTTAGATTTATGAGTTCTGAGGATCACATGAGGAGCATGTCTCAAACTGACCACAGGAAGGTAAATAACGTAGGAAACAGGAATCCTGAGCTGAAGCTTAGAGGTGAGGGTTTCGGGGAACTAGGAATAATGAAAGTAATGAATGAGCTAAGGAGAGAGAAGACGTTCTGAATAAATAATGCAAAAGAGTAGTTATAAGCATGGCTGAGATTAACCATGGCTAGTTTAAGAATATTATTTGGAGAAGACAAACATACTTATATAGCCATGGAGAAACAGAAAAGAAAACCAAAACAAAAACTCAGACAATTTTTTCATCATACAGGGTGTTCATGCTTTTTCAACTGTAACATTATTTATAGTTTACTACCAGTTTTAATGAAAAACATAGTTACCGAATCAGCATCTTTTAAAATGGAGATTATATGTAGAAGAATACACACACACACACACACACACACACACACACACACATATATGTATATATGGATTTAAGGTACCTGAACAGTATGTGTGTTTCATCTCCATAGCCCTAAGATCTCTGACTTTTAAAAGATCTTTTAAAGACACTATGCACATTCAGCTGGTCAGAGAAAACACCAATATCTGCCAAAATGAAGAAAGAGAAAGTCATAAAAGTATCATCAGAGCTTTTGGATGTTTCTTATCATTTGAGGATTAAACGAAGTCAAGTATGTTTGATAACCTTAGTGACATGTATAGCTACTAATTTATATATTTTATAATTTAAATTATTTTATGATTTGGGACCTTATTTATTTATAAAGCCTAATAAAATTACGGATACAAATCACATTTAATTATACATTGAATAAACCATTTTAATCAAAATCACCATGTTTTTTTCTCTTATCACACTTACCAAGCTCTGTTACAACAAAAATTTTATTTGTTTAATATTTTTGTTTCTTACTAGAATGTAGGTTCCATGAGGACAGAGACCATGTTTTTTGTTGACCACTGTAAACCTAGGAAAGTTCTCAGTACTCAATAAATATATAATAGAATAAATAAATATATAAATTTGAAAGATATTTAAAAAAATTGGCAGTGACTTTGAAAATCTAAGCTATATAGTTATTATACTTATATACCAAAGTGAAATTCATTTAATACTTCTGGAAATTTCTATTTTGGAACACTGATATTGTTTTCTAAGGTGTCAATGACCATATAGATGATGTTATTGCTTGATAACTATGGCCTAAAACTTTTTATACTCAAAAAGCAGTGAACTCCTTTGTTAACCTTTCACAAAATGTAGTTAACAATGTATGAGATACTGACCCTCAACATTTTTGCATTTAAATGCTGGGTAAATTTTTAAAAAACTCTTTTGCTGAAAAGTTTACCCTAATTTTGCCCTAATTAGACATTCAAACATAATATTTCTATTGAGTTCTTTTTTTTTTTTTTCCTCCATAGCTAGTATCCTCTGCTTGATTGGCTAGTGGATAAAAATAATAGGCACATGTGGGACATTCCCCTCCCCAATTCCCAGCAGCTCTTAGTAAAGGTAAAATACATAAAGCACAACATTTAAACTTAAGAGCCCTTAAATACCCATTTCATCTGAAATACTCCCAGTCCTATCATCCCAGGTGCCCCTGGTGGCTGAGGATTCTGGAAAGTGGGACCATTGACAGATCTAGTACAGGATTTCTAGCTTAGAGTTGATTTCTCTCTCCACAAATCTTCTTGTAGTTAAAATTGTATTTGTGGCCTTTTTAAGAGATATTTGTCAGTTTCTTGTTGACGTTATCTTAGAAAATTATTCTAAAACTTGGAAATAAAAAAATGATTGCAAGTCCTTTCAATATGATGTTAGACAAATGCTCCTCACATTTTAATGTGCACTTGAATTACCTGGTTATGTTTTTTAAATACAGATCTAGACTCAGCACATCTGGGATAGGCACCCAGATTTTGAACTTCAAACAGTTTTCAAGTGATGATGCTGCTGCTGGCCAATGCTACACATTTTGAATAGCAAGGTGCAAAAGCAAATTGTTGAAAGCTTTTGCCTAAGACCATGTCATTTTCTAGGGCGGTGGTTCTCAAACTTGGTTGCACATTAGAATCACCTGAGGAGGTTTTAAAAATCCTACTGCTCAGGCCTCACCCAGTTTCCAATTAAATCAGAATATTGGGGGCAACACCTAATTGTCAGTATTTTTGAAAACTCCCCAGCTGTTGCTAATATGCTCTAAGGGAATATAGCTTTGTTTGCACAACTGATTAGGGATGTTTTACAGTTGTGTAAAACTGGTAAGGTGTGATGGTTTTATTGCCCTGTAGAACTTTAACCAATTTTGTGCCTAATTTAGTACTTTATTTCAGCTTTTTCCCCTACAGACAAAAAAATCAGTTTCTTAAATTTTATTTGGAATTCCCTTTGCCATCTTTCTACTTCCCTCATTACTGAGTTAAATAAAACTTTGACACAATGCTTTAATATTTTTTTTTGTGTTTAATCTATTACCATAATTTCTCAACTAGTCGCTTTATTTCCTCTTTAGTTTGAGAAGCAGCCAATATTTTGTGGAAATTTGTAACAAATACATTATAAATAAATGTATACATTATTTTGGGATTTTCATACATTTCCTACCATGGTTGGTACAACTTTCATCAAACAGACAATTGATTACTAGTTCAGTAATTGTTGACATACTTGATCTTAAAGTACATTTCTGGAGATTAGATTTACACTCTGACCTATGCCAATTCACTCTCATTTGGAAGATAGTTCCCTCCTTTATTTACAAGAGAAATGCCATGGCATAACCACTAGCTGGTTTGGACTTAGAGTTGTTTTCCTACAGTGAAGATGAGTTGGCTCTACTCCACCGACACTTTTTTCCTGCTTCTTTTTATGATTGATGGCTCCCATTTGCAGGATGTCAGGCCAGGGTCTGAGGAACTGCCTGTAGCAAAGTAAATTGGCCCACTTAGGGATCAAACCTGTGAACTTGGCTTTATCAGCACAGTAATCTTAGGAGAGGCATGAACCTGCCACTTTATCAACTGATTGATTTCACTGAAAGTTATGATTCTGAAATTGTCCTGCTTCTCAGCTAAAGAAAAAAAAATTGTGTTAGAGATGGATAAAGGTAAATATATCTTTGACTAAAAAATATATTATAAAATTTAGTATTTAATAAAAATAGCTAAAAGGATATTTAAATATTTAAAAAATCTCATACAAATAAGGGCAGTTAGCCTAAGGTTGAGTTCATATTATCCCTTCTTTTTAGACCTCACCTTTAATATGATCTTTCGACTTTAAAAATAAAGTATTTTTTACCTAAATAGCTATGTTTATTGCCAATGTTCATAATATACAATAAATACATAAATATTAAGGGTGACTACAAAGTAATGAATTATTCCAGATGGAAGTCTTTCCCTTCAATTTCAATTTTGTCCCTCAGAAATCGCTTCATACTGGAAAATTACCCACTTATTCTGAATATGTAATTATTTAAAATATTTTTTGGATAATTTTGGATTTAAAAATATTTTTTATTTGGAACAGATATTATATACTCCATTCTTTGGATGTCTTCCAGTGTAACAAGTCTTTATCTTTTGGTATCTATATGATTACAGAAAATAATTGAGAGACACTTCAAATCAAATCTATTGAGGAAGGTATGGTTTTATGCAGTTTTAATTAATTGTAGATAAGATATGTAATGTGATAATAAATAACAAAGCTATTTTACTCAAGTGATCTATAAACTGGTCTTGAAGGTTCTTCCCAAAAGGGAGTTTCAAAATGTTTTACTATAATGGAAAATTAATAGCATAAGTAAAATCTGTCATGGTGTTGAGTACTATGAGGGGTATTATGTTGATATTAAATTTCTGTGAATATTTATATTTTGTTCTGTTTCATTTTTGACTCAACATTCATAGGCATAATATTTTAGCATCTTTGAAAAGACAGTATTACATGACTGGTTCCAATTAAATAAATAATTTATTTTTACTTTAATTGATTATTTTAAAAGAAACAAAGTTCATATGCTAAGTCTTAGCAAGAAAGAAAAAAAGCCACAGAAAGATGGTATGTTACAGTTTAATACTTGAATAACTGGTTTTTATTTATTACAGAAAATATACATTACATTCTTGTATATTATTTACTTTATTCTCATGACTATAAAACACAATGCCTATTTATACATCTTCCATGTACCATAAGCAAATGTTTACAATTAGTGAATTATACATTTACTTTATATTGAAACATTAGCTATTCATCAAATCGTTAGCTTCGATGTCTTTTAGATTAAATATATTAACTTTGAAAATATAACCACATGATATAAAGACTATGTCAAATTATATTTTCCCACTAGCAGTAAAAATAATTGCCTTTTCAAAGCATTAACTGCCACCAATGAAAACTATAATCATCAACTAAATAAAAAATTTATTCCATAGAGAACACAGGTCATAACTGGCACAGTATAAGAAGCTAATCTGAGATCTCAAAAACCACTTCTAACTTTCATTTACTCATTTTCCCACTATTTTGGTAACAGTATCCCTTCTTTCATCTGACAAAAGATCTGTCATTCATTGATCACTTTAAGGGAATAGGACTTGGGGCAAATCTGGGCATAAGCATCTAGCCAATTAGAATATTCGATCAATACTAACTATAATAATTGGCTCAGGGATGGATCTATGAAGCTTAGCCAATTGAGTCAACTCCAGAATTTCTGCCAGGCATTTGGGTCATGCGGTCTTTTGCATTTAGGTTAGCTAAGTGTTTGAAATAAGGGATTGGCTGGCCATTTTTTGTAACTAAATCAGGAAAGCCAGTCTGAGGAAAAAAAAAAGCAGGGTTGGAAGCAAAAGACAAAGATTGTCAATGCATTTTTTTGAACACTTGGATGCAACTCCGCTAATGGCTCCTTTAGCCTGTCTTTTTCATTTAAAAAGCAATGCAGCTGTTTTTTTATTAAAGTAGTTTAAGTGGGATTGCAATCACTAACAACCAAGAGCCTTGGCCATTAAAATGACTGCTCATCTTATTATTCGTTTTAAATTAAACACTTAAAATGTAAGTATATTAATTTTTATAATGGGGAAATGAGGATCAAAACAGTAAAGGTAATGAAAGACTAATTAATTTGCTTGTCAGTCAATATTCATTCATTGCATCTGGTAGAAAGAGATAGGAGTGGTGCTTATAATGCTCAAAGAGATAGAAATAAGAAAAACTTATAGTACAATGAAATAAATAAAACTAAGAGTAATAAGTATTTCAGAGAATATTCTAGCATTGGCTGGGAAGTTATAGTCAGTTATTACTAAGATCCCTTCTAATGATGAGGTTCTGTGATTTTTTAAAATTTTGAAATGACAAACAAATGCAATTATGTTAAAGAAATATATAAGTAAATTTAAATAATGTAAGTAATCAGAGTTTTGTAGACGAGGGAATATAAAGAAATAGCATTCAATTGGATTTGAAGAAGGGAGGGCTTTGAGTTGTTAGAGAAATTATTTTTCTTCTAAGTTACTTTGTATTTAATTTTATTATAGCTTTAACTTTAATGGATTGATATACTCTCTGTTAGAGTATCTAATATTACATCACAAATATTCTTGTTAAATATACCTGCATATGATTTAATTTAAAACTTTCTAGAATATTGCTATTTTAATTTGGCTTTTAAGGAAGGGCAGTTAAGCTACGAAATATAGACAGCATGATTAAATGGATATAGAGATAAAAATTGGAGAGAAAAGTAACACAATATTTACATCAGTGTTTCTTAAACAGAGATTCACTTTAGAATCATCCATAAGTTTGTGAAAATCATACAGTTAAATACTCTAATCCCATTGTGCCTCTCATTAAATCTGAGGAGTGTTCCAGGCATTTTTATGTAAGCCTTCTGATGGATAACATTACGTTGTTTGAGAATAACTGGGCTAGAAGTAATTAAACAACTTAACTTGGATTAACCTTCATAGTCAGCAATACTACTAGATATAATATCCTAAAGTATACTTTTGAGGGATCTGGAGAAAGCATCACATGATCACACACACACACACACACACACACACGCACACACACGTGCACAGTAAAAACTACTAAACACAAAAAACATTTTAAATGTTTAATCCTCTGTTTTTAAAACTTGATTATGAAATCTTTTAGTAATATTATACCAATTATCATCCTACTGAATTAGTTTTCACAGAAACAAATGTGTATAGAAACTCATATTAGAGGTTCTCAGCTATAACTGTGTTGACTTGAAAATTAAGATATTTCACACTTCACCCCTTTTAACCTAGCATCTCGATCATTAATTACAGAGTCAAGGTAGTTTTGAAAGATGTTTATTTTCAAAACTTTTTCTCTTCCATAAGTATATACTTTTGAACTAGCCACTAGAATGCAATCTTCAGTGACAGAATGACTAAAAGACATTCGAGAAAAGCAAAATTACAGTTGCCTCTTCCAACATTTAGCTAACAGAATAATTCAGAGTATTAAAAACAACATATTCCCCACATAACAGATAGGTAGAACACAAAGGACTTAATGAAAAAAATCAAGTTTTTTTGTTGTTGTTAATAAGTTTTATTTAAAATAGCAATTTTTACAAACTTACTAAATTAGAAATATATGACTTTTTAATAGTTACATGTATTGTAAAGGATCAAAACTAATAGGCAAGAAGCAGGATATTTCTGAAGTGTCAGGAAAATGATATGGAAATGGGTTCGATACTGACCCACACTCCCCAAATAGCAAAGATCTTACTACTTTCTACCAGCAATACTTTCTTGCTGTCTCATTCTTGATACAATATTATGTAGTGTTTTAAAGCAACAGGTTTTGAAGTTTCTGCCATGGTCAGAAGGTTTCATGTGAGTTGCTTTTGTACATACATCTCTGAGTCTTCTTTGGCTGTACTTGTTATTTTGGATATGTGGCTTCCAGTTTGGCACAGATATTTGAAGGTTACAGGTTTCTAGGTGCCTGCTGTCCTACAACTTCCATGAAAGAGATGTAACTTCAAAGCACTATCTCCAGAGTATATAGTTCTTCCTTTTTGAGGAAATAAAATTTTTGCCATCTAGTGTTTCTTTTTTTAATTTTGTATTTTTGGAACCCAGACATTATTAATTAGGCTTTACCTTATTCACAAAACTTCCAAGATAGTCGGAGATCTTCAAATATTCAGTTTGATGGTAATATAGTAAAATGATGAAATTACGGTTACATATGGTAAAAATACTATTTACTAATGCTGTATGTACGCTACTGTGATAGCGTATTTCCCAAATACTCATTTTAATTCTATTACTTTTTATTAATGCCTGGCTATTTATTAATGAGATAGACTAAGTTAGTGTTTCATCATCCTTATTTCTGCTTTTCCCAAGTCAAACCTAGACTGTTTATTACAATGTACTATTTACATTTAAATAGTTATGCTTTTAAATGTCTTGATATTCTTTCTTGCCACACACACACACACACTCTCTCTCTCTCTCTGTTTAAAATCCTTGCTATAACAAAGACAAATAATAAGACAAAACAATAATAATAATAAAAGAGCTCCACCAGGCTATTATCAGTTCTCTTAGAGCACTCTGAAGGTTTCTTTCAGCTTCTTGTTGCTTTCATTTTACAATTTTCCTGAATAATTTTCCATAACCGAATGTCTCCAAAGTATAGGAACTGTGAACCATAATCTCTAATTTAGCATCATTTTCTTATCTATACATTATTGTTTGTATTAAATGTAATATCTTTGGCAATCAATTTTAATGGGCAGATATTAACTTTCAATAATGGACTGCATATAATGACAGTGATGAAGAGCATTGCAACAGAATGCTCCTAAATTAATCTGCCAGTTTGACCCAGTAATCGACATGCATACTAAAACACTGATGTGAATTGAAAATAAAATAACTATACTTGACAGATATAATAGTTTAAGTGATTTCAAATTAACCACATCCCACTGACCACAAGTGAAGAATGTGTACTTTCCCCTGCAATGAAATGTGCCCTGGGGGCTCATTATACAGAGTGGAGTAAGTAAAACTAGAGTAGAGTAATTGATGCTGGGGAAGAGAGAATGACAGCTACTTAATGATTCTCAAAGTTATATACATAAGAATATCATAAATGCTTCATATCTATTTTTCTCTTTTTAGTTTTGAAACATTCCAAGCTTAAAACTGGTTCATCTAGTAATTTCAAAGCATGATATAACTCTTAAGAAAAACGAATCACAACAAGGATGCATTTATTCTTTAAGAAAAGAGTAAATAACAAATGTCTTTTTACATTAAAAGCAATCTAGATGTAATAATCACAATCTTGGTTCTCTTCTATTTCTTTAAGAATTTATGTAATAATTATTATCTGAAATATTAAACTGCCTTAGTTTTTATATTAAAAATGCTTATTAAAAAATAAACCAAAATAAGATAGTTTTTTTTTTCTAGGAAAATAAAGGCTTACATCAAGTTCATGTTGAGGAACAAGTCTAATAAACAAAGCCCTCATTTCATTTCATGTGAATATAGTTGGCAGCAGAATTTCTATTCAGTAAATGAAGTTAGCAAGGCTACTTGGCTTATTCAAATCAGGTAAGATTTCTCAGGTGTTATGATTTACCAATCATTTCTGAAATATAAATCATTATTTTTATTAACTATGAAGAAATGGTTCAACAAAATTCTCCCTAATGAACTTGGAATGTGAAAGACACTAATATGTAATTTTTATTTTATTTAACGCTCCATTAGAATTGACTTACAGGCATTTTAGTTTCATGACTTAATTTATCTGTTCTCATCAGGCCACTGGAACAACATACAAGTGACTGTGATCGTTCTTTCCCTTTTTAATTCAGCAAGTAGTAATTGGTTCTTAGTATTTGCTAGCTAATCTTCTAGATGTTTAATAAAAAGATATACCAAACTATTTCCTAGGTTTAAAGAGAATCCTGTTGGTACAACACTGAAAAGTGGTATCATAGAGAAATGCTGCAATAGGCGTTAGAAGTCCAGAGGATGACGTGTTAGTAAAATTTTGGAAAAAGCAGTTTCTATAGAATTGAAGGCTCAAATGAGTAATCTATGGGAAGTGGGTATGTTGGGGCTTTGGATATGTAAAAGCATAGAGGTAGCAGGGACTATAATCCATTTGGAAAACTGAAAGTGCATGTGTAACATACCATATTGGGCTGTGTGGAGGTGTTAAGGCCAGAAAGAGAGGCAAGGTGAAGAATATAAAGGTGTTTTTTTCCTAATGTCTTCCAAAGAAATTTTTAATGCATGTATTCATTCATTCATATTTCAACACATATTTATATGTCATGCATTGTTTCTGGCACTTGGGACAGAATGACAAGTAAAGTTATGGGTACTATATTTATACTGTTTATTTTTATAGGAGAGCCAGGTAACATGTACTCATACAGAGAAATTGTAGGATGTGACAGAAGTATATCGGATAGGACCTCCAGATCACTCAGAGGATTAAAAAACATTTCCATAGAAAATTAATATGTGAGGAGAGTTCTAAAATCTATATGAGGATTATCCTGATGAATGGGGGCGAAGTGGAGAAAGTGTTCTAGACAGAGGGAATAGCACGTGAGAAGGCTTGGAGGCAAGCAGGCAGAACACATGCTCTGGGAACTGAAAGAAGTTATGTATGGTTTATGCTTAGAAGAGTAGTGGAAAAACAAATGTGAGAAATAAACTTGAAATAGCAGGCAGAGATTAGGCCGCTTTGTTAGCTTATGAAAACTCTTAAAGACAACATTGTGTTGAAAGGGCCAAACGAGGCAGAAAGAGCAATTGTTACTTACACTAGTTAGGAGGTGACAAAAACTTTGATTAAAGGAACAATGATGGAGATGAAGAAAAATGAATAGAATTGTAAGATATAATGGATGAAGAGCTGACTGATTTTAATTATTGATTAGACATGGAGAAGAATAAGAATGAGTCATGGATTATGCCTAAGATTTGGATTTAAGTAACTGGGAGTATGATTGTGACATTCATTTAGATGGGGGACAAAAGAGAAATTGCAGCCATGGACAAATGGTAAGTTTACAGCCACCTCAAACTCATCAAATTCTAAATTAAACTTAGTGTAAATGTCCAGTAGACATTTGCATACATGAGTTTGCAACTCTCGAGACACTAATCAAATAGAGAAAGGCGTTTAAAAGCACTATGAAGATGGCAATTGAAGCTAAGAGAGAAAATATTGTTTATAGAACTGGATTAGGGTCAAATCTGAGGGAACACAAATATTTAATTAGAGAGAAGTAGAGAGGTCTGTGAAAGGAACTATTATAGCCAGAAGTAGGTTGAGAATTACAGCAACATAGACTCAAACCTCAAAGAAGGAGGGTATTTCAACAGTATCAAATGCTAACAAACAAACAAACAAACAAACAAAAAGCAGGAGAAAGGAACACTGGATTTATTGGCAATGATCTTGATAAAAATAGTTTCTATTATATAATGGATAGGAATGAATATTGTGGAAAATGCTAAAGAAAGAGGAAATATGGGAAGCACATGAGAAGGCTTGGAGCAAAAGGGGTATAGTCCATGCTCATGGAACTGAAAAAAGTACTGAATGGCTAATGCTTAGATTAGTGTAAGAGACAAATGAGAGAAATAAACCTGGGGCAATGACCAAGAGAACAATAAATAGGTGAATGTATGTGGAGTGACTGAAGACTACAAAGGAAATTCTTTCAAAAACCTGTGCTACAGAAGGGGAAGGAAGCAACAAGTAATAGGCATTCCATGTGGGTCAATAACATTTTAGTGGATATTTTTTCAGATGAGAGAAACTTAAACATGTATACATATCGATGGGAAGGAGCCAGTAGAGAGAGAAAGGTTGAAGATAAAGGATCGACTTATAAGTTTGGCTGCTTTTGGAGAGAAGAGAACTGAAGCTAGATAAAGAGAAACATATGTAACTGCTATTAGTGGGAAAATGAGAGGCTCCTCACAGGAAACAATGTGAGCATAGTTCCTCCCATCTGGAAGGTTCAAGCAGAGGTACTCCCAGTTTATTTAGGTGGAAGCTTGGCTAGAAGATGTGTACTTTTCAGCATTATGTAACTATTATTTTAAAAATACTAGTGTAAAGGTCATGTTAAAGGATAGAAAATTGTTTTTTTTCCCATCAGCCTCATGTAGACTAAATTGGATGATTTTTTAGGGAAAAAATTGCATTTTTTGTGTGAATTTGTGATAGTCATCTGATAATTCAAGAAGTAACCTGGCCAGAGCAGTGGTATATCACAAAGATAATTTTTTCCCTGTCTCTAAGAAAATCAGAAGTCACTCTTTCTTGTTAATAAATGTGAGTAGGCAAGAATTTCATATGGAACCACTTGAAACTAATGCAGAAGTTTGTGATACCCAAAGAAAGATGGAAACTTATATTCTAATTTCCTCTGGTGAGATGTATTGTCCTTGTGGGGGAGGAGAACTCAGATAGACAAGAGTAGAAATGATAAAAAAAAATAAACTGCATTGTATGAAAAGTTAAATGTTGAGGAAGCTTTCATATAAGATTGCTTTCTAAAAGCTTAACCACCATGGCAATTTGTGACATAAAGTAATGGATTAGATAAATAAATGCACAATTTTAAAATAAAAGCACAAATTCTATTATTTTAGAACTAAGTATTCATTTAATTCTAGCATTTATTTGTCCTTTACAAGTTGATTGAGGTAGCATTTATTAGAATTGTTGGTATTTCCTCTTCCCTACCTTGACTACGTTTATCTAGAGTATATTTGCTTAGCACATTGTAGAAGACCAAAAGGAGAGAAATACCAACTAATAAATTATTGCTTAGCCAAGATACATTATTTAATTTAATTAAATAAATTATTTAATTTTCCTCCTTATTAGGAAATTTTCCCTTGGGAAAAGAATACAGGGTCATGGTCACATATGTGACAGTCATGGTAATAAAAACTTGCCTGGGTATGTTATTTTTATTTGATCACAGAAGCCTGGGGTAAGTATGAATAATAATAACATTTGAGTTCTTTCATCTTATATTAATTTATTTAACTTTTACTAGAACTTTCAGATTTAGAGATATCATGAACTGCATTTTATAAAATGGAAAACTCAGGCACAGAAAGACTAGGTAACTTGCCCAAGTATTACAATTCAGAAGTGACCACAGCAGGATTTGAGCCTAAAAATGCTATTTTGAAAATCCATGTGTTTAATCAATATAGACAAATTATTTTTCGCCATCTGTTTCTTAATGAGAATAGATTGGAAATAACATTAATACTATAGCAAAAAATAGTTTTGGTCACGAAAAAGTGATAGGTATTGGACTTGCCTCCCTGTCTAAAACAATTATAAAATTAGGAGATTACACACACATACACATACATATTCTGGCCAATATATATGAAGTAAATATTTTAGCCATTGGACAGACACCCCTTGGGGGAAAAAAGTACATGAGGTA
Source organism: Rousettus aegyptiacus (assembly GCF_014176215.1). Taxonomy (NCBI): domain Eukaryota; kingdom Metazoa; phylum Chordata; class Mammalia; order Chiroptera; family Pteropodidae; genus Rousettus; species Rousettus aegyptiacus. The sequence continues at coordinate 96,803,321 of NW_023416307.1, read as the reverse complement.
AGTTCCATATTTATACTGCACTTCTGCCTAGGGGCTTTTAAAATATATCATGGCACAGGCAAGTAGACCCAAATACAAATCTTCAGTTTTACAGAGGTTTCAGGAATTTGTAGGTTAACCATACAGATTGCAGGTTGAGGAAGAAGCTATGCCAAGAAGGAACCCCACAATCTTTATGAAAGTGTCATTGAATGTATGGCTAAAAAGTGAAGCCTGGTAGAAAATAGCCACCGGTGGATTTTGAGCTGCATAGAGATCCCACAGGTCATTCTGTGCTGGAGAATGTTAAAGACTTTGCCAAATATCCTGAATGGACAACCTATTTCCTAGAAAGGCAATACATTAAAATTAAGGCTACTCTAACCCAAGTATAATAACTATTCTAGACTTCCCTAAGTTTACATAAAACTTAAAAGAAAATTAGGCTGAGTAAATCTAATATGCCAGTAAACCGACTCTCTTTCAGGACAACTCTTAACAACAACAACAACAACAACAACAACAACAAAAACAACAACAAAACCCTCATGGTGACCAGGCAATCCAAAGTGGTGCTGTAGGAAGGTCCTGAATTCACCTCCTCCTGTGGACACACTGAATCTATAACTACATACAGAATAACTTTCTCTGAAAAAAACTTAAAACTTAGCTGAGCTGCTCCCTCACATTGATAAACAAGAAAAGGGCTGCATCAAGGCAGGTAGGAGAGGCCAACTCTCAGTCTTGCCATAAAACCCATTCTCAGCCCAGTAACCCACAACTGGGAGGAAACTCACAAACCTAGAACTTCCCTTCTCAGTGAAGAGTGAAGGATTTTTACTCCACATCAAGCATTTCGTCTTTTAAGACCTGCACCTGAAAGACAACCCCCTAAAGTATCTTGCTTTGAAAACCAATGGGTCTCATGCCCAAGAGACACAAAGGCTGTAGCAAACTGAGAAACTGCTCTTATAGCCTCATGCACATGCTCCCTCACTCCAGGGCCCACTGTAGAAGCAGACATTTGAAAAGCACCCAGACTTTATGTCAAAGTGTTTCATTTGCTAATCTTAAATCATCAGCCTGAGGGTCAGGGATATGTTGGGATACTCTTCAGGAATGGAGGTGCTGATGGGTACCATTTTTGCACTGTCTCTCTACCTCACTAAAGCTGGCAAGAGCCTTTATTATCATTTTTATTTTTCTTCATCAGATTCCATCTTCATGCTCTCCCTCTACCATGCTCCACAGTGCCGCTATCTCCCAGCAAAGAGTTTTACATATGCCTGGTACACCAATTTTCACATCTGGTGGCTCAGATTTTGTGACTGGTGACTGCAGGATGCCCCTTGATTATCACTTGGCTCTGGAGGGCAAAAAGGCTTGTGTCCTTCGGTCTTATAGTACTGTAATAATGGGAGGGACAGTTCTTGGCTGACTACCACCTTCAGAGCACCGCACAGATAGCCAACTAAAATATGCCCCACATCTTTCCGAGAAAGAGGCCTATTTACTTGTTAAGGCCCTTTGGCCTGAGAAGCAGGCTTCTTGCTCCAGCTCACTAGTGTCTCCCTGGAAGGAATTTATATCCTTGACTGACATCCAGATTTTCTAGCTACTTCCAGGGGCAGCCTCCACATCACCTGGCTCTGGTGGCCAGCAGAGCTTATGTTCATGAACTCCACATATAACCAATGGAGAAAGAGTTCTTAAAGAGCAAACACACTCAGGTTATGGTAAGAGGCAATAGATCCAAGAGGTCAGTATTTCTGTAAAACAGACCTATAAACTTACCATCATAGCTGCAGACCGAGGGGCAGGCTTCTAATTAAACACATATCTAAGAGCTGAATAAGAACCTTTCCAGAAACCTTAGAATGTACATGCTATCTTTGTGCTCTTTATCTGCAACACACTAGAGTACAAGTATCACCTTGGAGCTCTTACACATATCTGGCGACCTAATTTTTTATGTATGATGCCCTGGCTTTTGCTCTGCAACCTAGGGGAAACCCCATGAATGCCTGTCTCTGATAGCCAGAGTTCCTGGGTCCTGTTGGACTGTAACAATCAGAACGATAGTTCATGGCAGGCCAACACCTCCAGGGCACTGAACAGACAGGATAATAAAATACATCTTTTTCTTTCTATGAAAAAGGCTTATTGCTTATTCTGAACCTTCAGTCTAAGGGGCAGGTTTCAGGCTTGGTACATATCTTGAGGCCTACAAAAGTGCTCTCAGAAACCATAGGCTGGGGAACAACATTTTTTCACTTTTCCTCTAGCTCATTACAGTTTGCCAATATATTCCAGAAGGAAACTTAAACACTCACCTACCACCATGATTTTTGCCAGAGGTTCTCTCTAGATCAGCAGGGTTTATGCACATGATCCCACATATTTTTATACTGTAAAAGCTGCTGCTGAAGGTCTGGCTTCCAATTTGCCTGAAGCCAGGACTTACCTGAGATTTTTACCTTTGGGACACTGATTGGTCTTGGCACACCTTCAACAACTGGGAGGTAGTAAAAATAAAATAGATTGCTTGGACAATAATAAAGTTTTAAGAGATAGCAAAGAAGTAGGGCAAGGTCAAAAGATAAGGTTCATCTCTTATATGAGGCCATTGCCTCAAGACTGAGAGATGTAGCTGTTTCATCTAATATGTAAAAATAGACATAGAATCAAGAAAAATGAAGAAATAAAGAAATATATCTAAATAATATATATATTTTTAAAAAGGATAAATATCAGGGGGATAAAATGATAAAATAGAGATAAGTAATTTACCTGACAAAGAGTTTAAAGAAATGGATATATAGATACTCACTGAAATTGGGAGAAGAGGTAAACGCAGTGAGAACATCAACAAAAAGATATAAATACCAAATAGAAATCACAGAGCCGAAGACTACAATAACTAAATTGAAAAAATATGTACTAGATGGATTCAACATCAGACTAGATGAAGAAAAAGAAAAGATCGATAAACCTGAAGACAGGGCAGAGGAACTCACCCAAACAGAGAAGCAAAAAGAAAAAAATAAATAAATCTAGATTAAGGGATTTATGGGACAACAAGGGGACCGAAATTCACATTATAGGAGTTACAAAAGAAGAAGACAGGAACAAAGGAGAAGATAACTTATTTGAAGAAATAATAACTGACAACTTCTCTAACTTGGAGGAAAAAAGCAGACATTAAGGTCCAGGAATCCCAGAGAGTTCCAAATAAGATGAGCCCAAAGATGCCCACACCAGGCCACACTATAATCAAAATGTCAAAAGTTAAATAAAAAGAGAAAATCTTAAAAGCAGCAAGATAAAAATATCCTGTCATATATAAGGAAAATCCCACAAGTCTATCAGCAGAAATTTTAGCAGAAACTTTGCAGGCCAGAAGGGAGTGGCACAATATATTTAAAGTGCAGAAAGAAAATAAATTATATCTGCAAATACTCTACCTTGCAAAGTTATTCATAATTGAAGAAGAGATAAAAATTTTCCAGAGGTACAAAAACTGAAGGAATTAATTCACCACTAAACTAAATTTACATAAAATGTTAAAGGAACTTTATTAAGCTCAAAAGAGAGGATGCTAATTAGCAAAAAGAGAAGATACAGAAGTATAAATCTCACTGTTAAATGTAAATATATAGTAAAGGTAGTGGATTAATCACTTAGAACGCAAGTATAAAGGTTGAAAGACAAAAATGGTAAAAATAACTATAACTATAATAATTAATAGAGACACAAAATTAACAGATGTAAAATGTGATGTTAAAAAACAAAATGAGGGAAGTGTAAAAATATAGAGCTTTAGAATGTGTTCAAATTTAACTTGTTAGCAACTTAAAATAGAATGTTATAAATATATGTTGTTATATGTAACAACAAAGATCAGAGTGGAAATAAGCCTCATGGTAATCACAAAGCAAAAATCTATAGTACATACACACATAAACAAAAATGAGGAAGGAATCTAAGCATATCACTAAAGAAAGTCATCAAACCACAAAGGAAGTGACCAAAAGAGGAATGCAGGAACTATAAAACAGCCAAACAAACAAACAGACAAACAAAAAACAACTGACAAAATGACAGTGAATATATACCTATTAATAATTACTTAAAATATAAGTGGAATAAATTCCCCAATTAAAAAACATAAGGTGGGTGAATGGATAAAAAACAAGAACCATCTATATACTGTCTATAAGAAATTCACTTCAGCCATAAGAACACACAAAAACTGAAAGTGAAGAGATGGAAAAATATGATTCATGCCATGGAAACCTAAAAAAAGCTAGAGTACCTATACTTATATCAAACAAATAGACTTTAAAACTAAGACTATAATAAGAGATAAAGAAATGCATTACGTAGTGTTAAAGGGGTCAATCCAACAAGAGAATATAACATTTGTAAATATTTACGTACCCAACATAAGAGCACCTAAATATATAAAACAAATATAAACAGACTTAAAGAGAGACATAGGCTATATACAATAATAGCAGAGGGCTTTACCACCTCACTTACATATATGAGTAGATCATCCTTACATAAAATCAATACAGAAACATTGGGCTTAAATGCTATGTTAGACCAGATAAACTTAACATATATATATATATATATATATATATATATATATATTCACAAAATAAGTCTTAATAAATTTAAGAAGACTGTGTTCATATCAGCATCATTTGCAAACATAGTTATATGAAACCAGAAATCAATTACAAGATAAAACCTGAAAAAATTTACTAATATGTGGAGATTAAAGGGCATGCTACTAAACATCCAATGAATCAATAAAGAAATCAAAATAGATATCAGAAAATACCTTAAGACACATAAAAATAGAAATACAACATACTAAAATTTATGGAATGCAGCAAAAGTAGTTTAAGAGGAAAGTTAATAGTGATGAATATTTGCCTCAGAAACAAGAAAAACCTCCAGTAACAATCTGATTTTACACCTCAAGGAACTTGAAAAAGATGAAGAGATGAAGCCCAAAGTTAATAGAAAGAAGAATATAACAAAGATCGAAGTAGAAATAAGTGAAATAGAAACAAAACAAAACAAAACAAAACAAAACAAAATAAAAAAAGATTTAAACTAAGAGCTCATTTTTTAAAAAAGAAAAACAAAATCGACAATAGTTTAGCTAGACTTGCCAAGAATAAAAGAGAAAGGACTTAAATAAAATAAAAAATGAGAGAGGAGACTTTACAACTGATACTTCAGAAATAAAAGTAAGGAACAGCTATGAACAAGTATGTACAAACAAATTGGACAACCTAGAGGAAGTGGATAAATTCCAAGAAGCACACAACCTCCCAAGACTGATCATGATGAAATTAAAAATCTGAATAATTACTAGTAACATGATTGAATCAATATTCAATTACCCACCCCCGACCTCTGCCACCCTCCACTCCCAACAAACAAAATCTAACACCAGGCAGCTTCCCTGTTAATTTTACCAAACAGCCTAGAAGAATTAGTACCAATGCTTATAAAATTCTTCCATAAAGTAGAAGAGGGGACAATTCTAAACTCATTTTATAAGGCTAGTGTTAGTCTGATACTGAAAACAGACAAGGACACAAGATGAAGAAAAAGTCATAGGCTACTATTTCTGATGAACATAGATGCAAAAATCCTCAACAATATATCAGCAAACTAAATTTAACGATATATTCAAAGGATCACAAAACATGATCAAATGGAATTTATTCCTGGGATGCAATCCTGGCCCAACATCTGCAAATTGATAAACATGATAAACTACATTAAAAAATGAAGGATTAAAACCATATAATTGTCTCAATATATTCAAAGAAAGCATTTGAAAAAAATTCATCATCTGTTTATGATAAAAACTTTCAACATACTTCTGGTTACCAGAGGTGGTGGGCTAGGGGGTTGGCTAAATGAGTGATGCCAGCCAAATGGTACATAAAATAGATTAGTTATGAGGGTGTGATGTACATCATAGTAATGGCAGTCAATAGTACTACATTGCATTATATATTTTAAGTTGCTAAGAGGGCAGACGTTAGAAGTTCTTATAAGGAAAAAAAAACTGTAACTGTGTGTGGTGAAGGATATTAAGTAAAAATATTTTGGTGATCATTTCATAATATAGATGTATGTAGAGTGTACTTTATTTAGGATTTTTGCAAATGAGTTGGCAAGTTTTGCCTTTTCTTCAATTTTTTTAGAAAACTTTGAGAAGAATAGGTATTAAATCATCTTTGAATGGTAGAATTCACTAGTGAAGCCAACCAGCTCTGGACTTTTACTTTATGGGAGGTTTTCCGATGGTTGTTTCAGTTTCCATATTGTTGATCATTCTATTTAGATTTTCCTGTTCCTCATGATTCTGTCTAGGAAGATTGTATATTTCTAAGAACTTCTTCCTTCCTTCTAGGTTATTCAATTTGGTATCATATAAGTTTTTCATAGTATTCTTGTATGATCCTCTGTACTTTGATGGTATCTGTCTAACTTTCCTTTTACATTCCTGATTTTGTTTGTATTCTGTCTCTTTTTTCTTTAGTGAGTCTAAGGAGTTTGCCAATTCTATTAATTTTCTCAAAGAACCAGCTCTTTGCTGCATTAGCTTTTTCTATTGTCCTTTTGTTCTCAATTGCATTTAATTCTGCTCTAATATTTATTGTTTCCTTCTTTTTGCTGCCTTCAAGTTTAATTTATTCCTTTTTTTTCTAGTTTTTAACATGCAATGTTAGGTTGTTTATTGGGGACTATTTCTGTTTTTTGGAATAGGCTTGTAATGATATGAACTTTCCTCTTATTACTGCTTTTGCCATGTCATAAAAGTTTTGATAAGTGTACTTTCATTCTCATTTGTTTCTATGTATGTCTTGATCACTTCTTTTATTTCTTCTATGACTCAGTCATTCTTTAGTATTATGTTGTTTAATACCTGTGTATTTGAGGTTCTTCCCCTTTTCTTTTTACAGTTGATCTCTAGTTTCACAGCATTGTGGTCAGAGAATATACTTGGAATGATTTCAACCTTTTTATATTTGTTGAGTCTCATTTTATATTCCAACTTTGGTCTATCCTTGAGAATATTCCACGTGCACTAGAGAAGAATGTCTAATTTAGTGTTCTGGTAATAAAGTCTCTGTAAATGTCAATTATATCTAATTGGTCCAATGTGTCATTTAAGGATGATATTTTCTATTTGATTTTCTGTTTGGATAATCTATCCATAGCTGACAGTGACATATTTAGATCCCCTATTATAATTGTGTTTTTGTCTGTTTCTCTCTTTAGTAATGTTAGTGGCTGCTTTATGTATTTTGGTGCTCCCCAACTGGGAGCATAAATATTAATAAGTGTTAGCTTTTTGAAGAAGTGTCCATCATTGCCTCTCATTTTTATCTTAAAGTCTATTTCATCCTTTATAAGTACAGCTACACTTGCTTTTCTCTGGATGACATTTGGTTGAAGTATCATTTTCTAGCCTTTCACGTTGAGTCTGTATTTGCCCTTGCAGCTGAGATGTGTCTCTTGAAGGTGGCATATGGTTGGGTTTTGTTTTTTGATTCATTCTGCTATTCTGTGTCTTTTTATTGGTGAAATCAGTCTATTTACACGTAGGGTGATTATTGAAATATGAGGCTTTCCTATAGCTATTTTATCTTTTGTTTTCTGGTAGCTCAGAATCTCCATTGTTTTTTTTTGTCCTTGCGATTCTATCTGTTACTTTAATTTGGTCATGTTTTATGGTTTCTTTTCCTCTATTCCCTCATGTTTCATGTTATGTGTCTTAGTTATGGGTTTTTGGTGACCGGTTACCATTAAGTTTATGTAATGGATAGTTATATATACATATACAGTTGTCCAGAGGTCCCCAACCTTTTTGGCATCAGAGACTGTGCTCCTGTGAGAATCTAATGCCTGATGATCTGAGGTGGACCTGAGGTGGTGACGCTAGTGCTGGAGAGTGACTGCAAATACAGATGAAGCTTTGCTTGCCCACTGCTCACCTCCTGCTATGTGGCCTTGTACCCAATAGGCCCAGGACTGGTACCGGTCCTTTCCCAGAGGTTGGGGACCCCTGTGGTAGTCCATTTTCTCCTGCATGTGCCTTATCTTCATTACCCTTTGCAGATTTGTATCTTTACTCCCTCTTGTTTTCTGTTTTGTTTGCTCAAATTATCTCCATATGTGACGAACATTCATTTCTAAGTTGCAGTAGATGTTGTCGTCTCTTTACAGTATCTTTTTCACAGGGGGGCTTCAAGCATTTTGTAAAATTTAATCTTATAATACCCTGTTTTTAATAAGGGGTGCACTTTCCTGCTTCTCTCTGCCTGCTAGTCATCTTACTCATAGTTATGTATTTTTTTTTTGTTCTTTGTTTCAGATCCCCTCCAGTATTTTCTATAATGTAGGCCTTGTGGTGGAAAATTCCTTCAGCTTTTGTATATCTGGAAAGGTCTTTATTTCTCCTTCATATCCAAAGGAGAGCTTTGCTGGATATAGTATTTTTGGCTGGTATTTTCTTTCTTTCTATAGTTTGACTATTTAGTTCCACTTTCTTCTTGCTTGTAAGGTTTGTTCTGAATAGTCAGATGATAAGCTAATGGGTTTCCCTTTATAAATTATTGTCTTCTTTTTCCTGGTTGTCTTGAGAATTTTTTATTCATCATTAATTTTTGACAATTTAAATATGACGTGTCTTGGATAAGACCCTTTTTGGTTGAGATAATTGTGTGTTCTCTTTGCTTCTTTGATTTGCAAATCCAGTTCTTTCCATAGGTTTGGGATATTCTTGCTGATTATTTGTTTATGCTCTGTGTTTGCTTCTCCTTCTCTTCTATTTCTGGTATACCCATTATTCTTACATTGCTTTTTCTGATGCTGTCAGATAGTTCTTGTAGAGTTCTTTATTTTTATTTTCATTCTCAAGTCTCTTCTTCCTTCTGGATCATTTCCAGATTTCTGTCTTTGATATCACTAATTATTTCCTCCATTTGCTCAGCTCTGTTTTCTAATCTCACTATTTTATTCTTTATTCTTTTAATGTATTCTTCATCTCCAGAAGATTTATTTACTCTTTTTTAGGGTTTTGATCGCCTTTGAAAAGTATTTCCATTGTTCGTTGATTTTGTTTCTAATTTCTTTGAATTGTTTGTCAGAATCTTTTGGCATTTAGTTTTTTTTTTTTTTTCCCAGAAGTACAATCTTGAATTCTTTGTCTCTTAAATAGCATATTTTTATAACTTTAAGTTTATTTTCTGGATGTTTTTCTTTCTTTCTGAGCTGTCTTGTTACCTTAGTTTTTTCATGGTGTTTGATGGACTATTTCTCCACTTGGGTAATAATGAGAGTGTATCTTTTTTTTTTTTTTTTTTTTTGAAGAAAATATATAATGAACTTTTTTAGCAGGTTGATAAGAAGTGGTTTTTCCTTTGATTTCCAGTAGGTGGAGTCCAAGCCTCTTGGATCTCTGCTTTGAGGTAAAAAATGCCTTTCCTCTCTGGTGGGCTGTGTGCCTCCTAGGCACTCAGGATGCCAGGATCCCAGGGCTCCACCCCATTGGAGGATGTCATAAGCAATGGGAATCTGAGCCTTCGAAGAGGTCTTGGGAGTCAGGTTACATCCCCACCATTCAGATGCAATTTCTGCTGTTTCCTTCTGAATCGGCCTGAATGGGTGGAGTGAGGATGATTGGAAGAGGTCTGCAGTGAGTGTGGTTGTTTCTCTTCTGTAGTGTTCTCCTTCAGGTTTCAGCTGTTTTGCTTTGCTATCACTGAGCCTATCTCTGGTATTGGCTATAGTGTATATTTCAATACTGGCTGAGTGAATTCTCCTGAGGCTTGGTGGAGCTAGCTCTGAGAGAATATGGGGAGGTTGGAAGGCAACCTCTGGGTTGGTGGGGGGGGGGTGGGGAGGTTGGAAGGCAACCTCTGGGTTGGTGGGGGGGGGGGGAAGGGGGCACTGCCAGGCTCTATGACTCAGCCTTCCCCTTGGCAATGGCTCTTGCTAAGGCACTGTCCCCCTTCCATACTCGGTTTCTGCCCTTCTCTCTGCCCTGATTCCAGGGCTCTGCTACATAGAATATGCTGATCACCCAGACAGCACTGCTCAGAGCTTCGAAGAGCCAAGACCCAGCTGCAGAGTCTGCTGACCCCCTCTTCCTGCAGGGAATCTGGTTGTGTATAGCAGTTCCTTTGTTTCTCTTGTCTAATCTGCCTCCAAGACTCAGCAAAATTTACCCACTTTCTGATGTTCTAATGTGCAGGTCTCTCAGTTGTGCTCATGTGCAGGTTGGGTGTTATTCATTCAATTGTATATGTTCGGCTCATGGTTATTTCAAGGGGAAACATCCAGAGAGGTTCCTTACACCACCATGTTTCTGATGTACTCCTCACAAATGATCTTAATGGTATCTAGAATAGTGACTCTTTACAGGTTTTCAATTGACTGTGCCCAGATCCATCAGAGTAATCACTATCTATGGAAGCAATAGCTTAACAAAGTGTATTTCTTAAATAATCAGAGTTGAAAGTCAAAATTATTCCTTCATTTATGGTCCACAGAATGGATGTTATGTTAGCAGGCAAAAAAAGCAACATTAATCTCATTGTCTATCACTATCACAGTTCTTGAATGCCCAGGTGCATTATCAATGAACACTAATATTTTGAAAGGTGTCTTTTCCTGATGATAGTGGGCTTAAAATATTTAATAATCATTCAGGCTTTATTGTGTCATTTATAGAACACAAACAGAGTAGGTTTAGCATAATTTTTAAGACACCTAAGATTTTCAGAATGGTAAATGCATATTAGCTTTCACTTAGTCACCAACTGCATTAGCTCCTAACGAGAGAGTCGACCTGTACTTTGAAGGTTTGAAGCAAGGCATTGGCTTCTCCCCTCTAACTATGAAAACCCTAGACAACATCTTCTTCAAATATAAAGCTGCTTTATCTGCACTGAAAATCTGCAGTCTACTGTAGCTACCTTCATTAATTATCTAAGCTAGATCCTCTGGATAACTTCTTGCAGCTTCAACATCAACACTGTTGCTTCACCTTGCACTTTTATGTTATGGAGATAGCTTCTTTCCTTAACCTTCAGGAACCAGCCCCTTCTAGCCTTAAACTTTTCTTCTGAAGCTTCCTCACCAACCTCAGCGTTCATATAATTGAAGAGAGTTAGGGCCTTACTCCGGATTAGGATTTAGCTCAAGGATATGTTGTGGCTAGCTTGATTTTCTATCCGGATCACTAAATTTTTCTTCATGTCAGCAATAAAGCTGTTTGTCTTTCTTATCATTTCTGTGTTCACTGAAGTAAAATATTTAATTTCCTTTAAGAACTTGTCCTCTGCATTCACAACTTGGCTAACTGCACAAGAGGCCTAGCTTTCAGACTATCTAGGTTTTTAATATACCTTTCTCACTAAGCTTAATAATTTTTAGCTTTTGACTTAAAGTGAAACTTATATGACTTTTTCACTCGAACACTTAAAGGTCTTTGTAGTGTTATTAATTGGCCTAATTTTAATATTGTTTTGTCTTAAGGAATTGGGAGGCCCCAGGAGAGAGATGAAGAAATGGCCATTTGGTGAAGCGGTCAGAACACACACACAATTTATTAATTATGTTCACCATCTTATATTATATGCGTGCAGTTTGCAATGCTCCAAAATAATTATACTAGTAACATCAATGTTGGGAGCCATTTCAAGGCAGTAGGAAACTGTCAGTAAAGCTGGGAGTTTTGCAGAGTTGGCAAGCTGTGCAGTCTGCTAGCTCCGGAGGAGGTGCACCCGGCTTGGGGGAGAGAAACTGAATGTCCTTTGACCATGGTAAAGCGTATGTTAAGATAGCTACAAGGTTTCCTGAGTAAATGGCAGCAATCGTTTGTATACTTAGAGGTTTTTGCTTCTTATGCACTCTGTAGGGTATAAATATGCTGTGCTAAATAAACTTGGGGCCGCTCGGTATTGACTGGAGGCCCTCCGGACTCTGCCTCTTCTCTCTGTTTTTTTCTCAATCCTCGCTTGCCCTCTCAGGTGCTGTTCGACTTTAGCTGGCTGACTCCGGCAAGTGGCGCCCAAACAGGGACCTGAGCATGGGGGATACAGTGAAGGACACCGCGTGAAGCGAGTGCTCGAAAAATAAGGGTTGCGGTGAGTAATTATTGGGAGTTTGTAAATACAAAGAAACAAGTGAAAAGTCGACTTAATAAAAGAAAAATGGGAAATGGAAATGGCCGCATGCTTTTTGTACATATGCTTAAGAATATGCTCCACGCGAGAGGAGCTAAGGTAGGGCATCAACAACTGTGTAATTTTTTAGAATTTATAGAGAAAGTTTGTCCCTGGTTCCCTCAGGAGGGAACAGTGAATTTAGAAACATGGAAAAAGGTAGGACAGAAGCTTCAAGATTATTATGATGTTCACAGACCTTGCAAAGTGCCTGTAGATATCTTTGGTTTATGGACTTTAATTAGAGATAGTTTAGATCCCAGGCATGAGAGGGACAAGATAAGGGGACAGCCCTTAGATTCCCCCACAGTAAAGGGGAAGGGGCCAGGCTGTATGGGGGACGCCCCAGCGGCTTGGGAAGAAAGTGAAGCTAAACCCTCTGCTCTGCCAGCTAAGCTAGTTTGTGCAGATCCCTGGGGAGAGTTACACTGATTTTTTATCTCGGCTATGTACGGCCATTGTCAGGGTGGTGGCTCTTCCTGAAGTCCAAGAATTACTCTTAGAATCTCTAGCTTATAAAAATGCAAAGGCAGAGTGTCAAAGGGCTTTAAGGCCCCTGAAAGCCCAAAGGGCACCTTTAGAAGAATATATTAAAGCTTGTCATGATGTTGGCTCTTTAACACATCAAGCTACTTTGTTAGCGGGAGCTTTACAGAAAGGGTTTCAAAGTTCTCGAATGAAGTGTTATCAATGTGGAAAACTAGGGCATTTTCGAAAAGACTGCAGGAGAGAGAATAAGGAGGAAGGAAAAGTTGTGTATACAAAACCCCCTGGTAGGGAACAGGCCTCTAACAAAAGAGAAATTAGAAGTGTTACAGCAACTAGTACACATACAATTGGCCAGTAATCATATTGAACCCTCCTCTTCTTCATGGAATTCATCAGTATTTGTTATAAACAAGAAGTCAGGAAAATGGAGAATGTTAACAGATTTAAGAAGAAACAATACTGTCATTCAGCCTATGGGAACTTTGCAAACTGGGCTCCCTAACCCCACATTAATCTTCCTGAAATTGGGTTTTAAAGATTATAGATTTATAAGATTGTTTTTATACTATTCCTTTACAGCCTCAGGATAGAGGAAAGTTTGCATTTACTATTCCTACTTTAAATAATGCTCAGCCTACTTAGCAATATCTATGAAAAGTATTACCCCAAGGCATGCTTAATAGTCCTACCATGTGCCAAGCATTTGGTAATATGCCTTTTCAAGAAGTGAGGGAAAAATTCCCTCGGGGACTTGTGTATCACTACACGGATGATATTCTTCTGGGGCATAAAAAGAAAGAAATATTAGAAAATATGGTTTCACTTGGAAAAACTACTCTGGAAAAGTATGGGCTCGAGATGGCGCCAAAGGAAACACAAGAATCTGTTCCTTATCAACATTTAGGATATAAAACTTAGCAACAAAAAATTACCCCTCAGAAAATAGGAATTAGACGGGATGCTCTCAATACTTTTAATGATTTTCAAAAATTAGTAGGCAATATTAATTGGCTCCGTCCTTCCCTCGGTTCCTCACATATGCTTTAACTAACTTGTTCTCTATTTTAGAAGGGTCCACAGTATTGAAGAGTCCTCGGAAACTAACGCTGCTGGTGGAAAAGGAATTTGAAATACTGTATTATTAAAAGACACTCTGGTAGTCACAAACTTACATTGCTCAGGTTTCATTATTGTGTAGTAAAGGTTTTCTCTAACTTAAAATTTAAAAACTATTAATGATTTCCTTTTTCTTTTATTGGTTAATTAGTCTAAAACTTAGGACATTTTAACATGGAGTCAACAATGAAAATAACATGATTTTGTATTAGAGATACAAAAAAGTAATGACTAAATTACAAAATTCAATGCTTTTAAAGGTACCTTTCTGTTCCTGTTTCTGTTGACCAGTCACCAGGGGTCCGTGGAGAGACTGGACGCAGTCATATCTCCCGGACCATGGCCAGGCTGCGGGACACCGCCTCCTGTGCCCTGTTGTTAAAGTCTGTTTATTGTCTTTGGTCTTGTCTAGGATGTAGATGACAAACTTTTCTGGGTCCACCTACACCCCAGTAATTGTCCTTGTCTGAATGTCTGTTTTGTGTTCTCTGTTTTGTGTTCTCTGTGCAAGTGATGGTAGGGAATATGAAATACCTCGAGACAAAGGCTTAATGGAGCATTATATACTTTAAATTTTTTAAAGCAAGATGAACAAGGCAGCACAGCAGCTCATCGGCATTAGGTGCAACAGGGGTTGTCAGTGAGTCAGGTCAGGAGATAACTCCAACTTCGCTATTCCTTGCAATGACAGCCCTGATTACAGCACAGGTAAGTGGGGTACAAGCTGAGACAGGAAATTATTCATTTTGGGCATATGTGCCTAATCCTCCTTTAAATAAGGCAGTGGAATGGGGAGATGCTTCAGTGGTAGTTTATGTTCATGATTCTAATTAGATGCTTAGGTCTTATGATACTAGAGGGCCTCTCAGGCCTGAAGAAGATGGGAAAGTGATTGAGAACTATACGGTGGGAATGGAAGGGATGCCAATTTGTGTGGGAACTGGAGAGTGCTGTTTACAGCAGGGTGCTCAAGCATGGTTGACAATTTTGCAGACTTCTGAACAAAATGCTGGGGTGGGTCACTTGTTTTTGTTAAGTATAGAAGGATTTAAAAATGTTACTCACTGTGTTCGAGCCTGTGTTCGGCTCCCCTATATCATTATGAAGGGCAAGGTGAAGTGGAATAAAACTTTAGGTTATGTTTCATGTAAATACTGTTCTTTTTATACTTGTATTAACTCTTCTATTCCTTTTAACTAGTCATATGAAAGCTTATATATTCTCAGAGCTAGAACTGGAGTATGGATACCAGTTAGATTGTCTCAACCCTGGCGGGACTCTCCTGCCACTATGATATTGCAGCAGCTGATGGACCCTGTTAAAAGAAGAGCTAAAAGATTTCTTGGCATGCTGATCACTGTTGTTATGGGTATCATCGCTGCTACTGCTGCTGCCGCCACGGCTGGAGTAGCTCTGCATCAATCTATACAGACTGCTGATCATGTTAGAACCTGGCATCGGGATGCTAAACGGTTATGGACTTCTCAAAGACAAATTAAATCTGTATTGCAAAGTCAAGTAGCAGATTTACAGCAAGCAGTTATATTGTTAGGAGATCAAATTGTTAGTTTGCAGATACGTGTACAACTTAAATGTGATTGGAACACTACTTATTTTTGTATAACTCCTGTATTGTATAATGAAAGTATGTTTGAATGGGATAAAGTAAGACAGCATATTTTGGGGGTATGGTAATGCTTCAGGTTTAATTGCAGATTTGCAAACCCATATTGCTGACATTTTTCAAAGACAGCTTCCTGAATTACAGGGGATTGCAGTGCTACAAAGCATAGTCAATGGTATTGAAGACTTACATCCTATTCCACTCCACAAATTCATGGGTTATTTGGCTCATATATTGCTTCTTGGATTGTGATTTGTTTGTTGCTTTTTTTTTCTTTGTTTGGTCTGAGACTCTCAAGAAACCAAAGACTAGGAGAGACTCGGGCCACTGTGTTCTCAGTGATGCTGAATAAAATTCAGCAAAAAGAAAAGGGGGAGCTGTACCCTACCTCCCCACAGAACAGTTTAAATCATGCTCTTTTTATTTTAAATTTTTTAACTGTGGATGCTCAAGGACTCTCCACTGCAGAGTGTTTCTGACATCCAAAAACTCAGACTACATACATGCGGGATGCTGAAAATGCCATGTGGCTGCCAGAAAGATTGGTCCGATTCGTGGGGACCTCTCCCCCTCCAGAGATTACTCCTGATGATGGTGATGATGCTGGGCCCTCTGATTGAAGGAGAACTGCATTGGGCCTATGTACCTGATTCACCAATTTTGCACCCATCCATTTGGGAAGGCCCAGAAATCATGGTGAGAGTAAATGACATGTGCCTGTTGGATCAACCATTGATGGGAAGGATGTAAATACAGACTGAACAAAGATTTAATTATACAGGCTTTGGGATTGGATTACCAAGTTGTTTTATCAAAATGGGACTATGCCTGGCTGCCTCAATGTTTCTAGGCTGGAATCCTTGCTGTTGTATCTCTTATAGCTACCGCTGCTACTGCTGTTGTTGCTTTGTCTCAATCTGTTCGAACTGCTCATTTTGTTAATAATTTGTCTAAGAATGTTACCATGGCTTTAGAGACTCAGGAAAATATTGATAAAAAACTAGAACAGAAGTTCGATGCACTATATGGCATGGTTCTATATATGGGGTATGAAATTCTAAATTTAAAGGTAAGATCTCAGTTAAAGTGTCATGCAGATTACAAATGGATTTGTGTCACTCCAAAAATCTGTAATGAGAGGCAACGTGCATGGGACAGAGTTCGTTCACATCTCAAGGGTGTTTGGCATAAAGATTCATGCAGAAATGCATAGCATAAGGCACCAGGCTCAGGTTTGAGCCAGTTATATGTTGCATCTTCCATTTGCAGAGGTTGGTAGTCAAAGATAGGTAAGAATCCTCCAGGGCTGAGACCAACCTAAGACAGGGCATGATCGCAAGACTTTCGTGTGCCGATGATGGGTAAGGCTCAGGCCTGTGGAGGGTCGCCTAAGACAGGCACAGTCTATCTGCACCATAGCTGGAAAAGCTTTGGCATTTATAAAATAGAAAAGGGGGAGCTGTTGGGAGCCATTTCCAGGCAGTATGAAACTGCCAGTAGAGCTGGGAGTTTTGCAGAGTTGGCAAGCTGTGCAGTCTGCTAGCTTGGGAGGAGGTGCACCTGGCTTGGGGGAGAGAAACTGAATGTCCTTTGACCATGGGAAAGAGTATGTTAAGATAGCTACAAGGTTTCCTGAGGTAATGGCAGCAATCGTTTGTATACTTAGAGGTTTTTGCTTCTTATGCACTCTGTAGGATATAAATATGCTGTGCTAAATAAACTTGGGGCCACTCAGTATTGACTGGAGGCCCTCCCGACTCTGTCTCTTCTCTGTTTTTTTTCTCAATCCTCGCTTGCCCTCTCAGGTGCTGTTCGACTTTAGCCGGCTGGCTCTGGCACATCAAAAAATTATAATAGTAATATTAAAGATCACTGATCACAGATCATCATAAATTAATAATAATAAACAAGCTTGAAATATTGTAAGATTACAAATTATTACACAGAAACACAAAGTGAGCAAATGTTAATAGAAAAATAGTGCTCATAGACTTGGTATCAAATGGCTTGCATCATGTGTGGTGCATTTATAAAAAATATCTGCAATGGGCAATAAAGCAAAGTGCAATAAAACTAGGTATGATTTCATTCTTTTGTTTAAACTTTAAAAATTTGCCTGAATGTTAATAGCCATGGTCTTAATTTAAGCTTGGTTCTTCTCTAACCACTAAAGAATGCATTACTAAGATACAACACTTTAGTTTATTGGCAGGAAACTCAAATTTTAGCAACGCTACTCTCCAAGAAAAAGTTTAGTACTGAGATAAGATTGTAGGTAATTCATTTTTAGTGGGGGTACTTTCATCTGTACCTGGGATGTGTTGTACAATCATGTACTGAAAAAAAACATACCTCAAATTCTAGCTATTGCTCTGATGGGGAAGTTGGCATTGTTTTATCATAAACACAAGGAATGTAATTTAAGGATTTTTCATATCAACAGTATGCTTGATATCAATTGTCGAATGTCTATAAAAATATATACGATTAAGTATGAATCAGAGAAATAGTCTTTTCTATTTATTTGTATTTAATTCAGGGAAATCAAGGTATGCCTTTCACTGGCTGTTATTCCCAAGAATTCAATGTAACAGCTTACTTGAAGGGCAAATGGCTGAATACATTTGGGTTTCTAGAGTAAAAAAAAATCTATTACATTAAGACTCATGATTGAGTTCACACTATCGCTCTAATGCAAGCACACATTTCAGTGTCACTGTCTGCCACCTTACAATAACAGAAAACATCTGTATAATGGCCTATAACATTACACGGTGCATTACAATTAGAAATGTGCTGAAGTGGTGGATTGGGGTTTATTTATGATCCATGAAACAAAAGATTCCATAAGTTTTTCATGAAAACTTAATAGTTCAAGGAAATAAAATAAGTATTTGAGTGCAATTACATTTTAAATAATATTATCACTAGAGAAACTTAGAATAGTCAAAAAGTTGGGATAAGAGTTAAAAGGAATCCATTAGTAGTTGGGTGGAAGTCACTATTATTGAAGAGGCAAAGAATGACAGAGAATTATTAAAAACACATAATGCCTTCTAGGTTAATATAATTTTTATAATTGAGTAAAGTTTCTCTTAATTGCTCATAAAATCAAGTCTCTGGTGAGAGCAATCAGATTTCAAGCCTTGAATTTTTAAAGAAGAGAAAAAAAATCTTTTGCCATGTTGGCATAAAAACTGGCAAGTCTGAGTAGGAGCAATTCATGAACTGTTTCTAATAGGAGTTATCAAAGTTACCACACGAAAATCTCCATGTATGAGAGCAAATAATTACAGTTCATGAACAACATGTACTCCATTTCTAGATTACAGGTAATTGTATACACATTTAAATTTGTTTATTTTGCATGCATAATCTTATATTCATGAAGATAATTTAATCATTTGTATCTACGTGTGGAAAAATTATAGTGTCTAATCATGTACCTAGGTTTTTCAAAGTTTTACCCTGCTGTGGAAATAATCTGTGTCATATCAAACAAAATGCTTTAATTTAGCTTTCAGAAATATTGAAAATCAAAATAACTGCAATGGTCAATGACCTTTTTAGTTCATATAGTATCCACATTTATTATAGAGAAATCCAATAGATTTTATCACATCTGAAAACTTTGTCATGAACTTCTATGTTATTGTAGCCACAAAAATCTATTCTATTTAATTTCCTAAAGGCTAATTTGTAAAACTGATCTTCTATTTTTCATTCCTTTAAAAATTCGAATTTTAATGGTCTACTTTTTGATATAAAAAAACTGTTTTTATTCATGTATAATTTAAAATAGACTTTTATAAACAATGATTGTGTAGAAATTCAAAGCTTTTAGACTGCTTTGTATTTGTGGTAGTTATTCAAAACATTTCCATGGGAGACTTATATGCTATTTTAGTACTGACTGCTGGTTGGGTTTCAGAATAAGTTTAGATTTCCTTTAAACCAACCTGAAAGACACCAGAATTCTGGCACTCCCTCGATTAAACATGCATAATTTATAATGATTTTCCACATGATTATGCCAAATAACCACAGAAGAGCACAAAGCTGTCAATCAACAGACAATGGAACAGAGTCGATGCCACAGTACTACCTGTTGGCAAGAAGAACTACAAAGTTCAGTTTCTTGTAAGGTAGTATTTCAATAACTTGTGTAATCATTATGTTATAGGAGACTTGATTTCAGAGAGAACAGTGAGGCTACAGAAAGGTTTCTGGATTTAGATATGTAGCTGAAGAAAAAAGGACTTTTTAAATTACTTTAAAACATTTTAAAGGAGTATTACTGGACAGGTAGTGAATTTGAATGACCATACAATAATGTGGATTTTTAAACTTCTTTTTATTCTTTTGAATTGGATATCATATAAGCAGACTATTATTTTACATCACTGAGACTTCTGGATTGATTAAATGAGGAAGAATCATCTTTATGACTTAGAGAATAAAGAAAAAAGAGATAGGAAAAAGGATTTAAAAGATAGATGGGGGAAATAAAAATGCAGGGGAAAAATATTATAATTTAATTATGTCACAATCACTTAAATGAGCATATAAGAAATATGTCACAAAAATCTAACATTTATCAAAGCCTGAAGAAAATAATGTGTTGATGAATTGGAAACCAGCCAATCACTGTCCCACGTCATGTGTGAGGCGGTGGTGTTAGGCAAGGTCTTCTAGAAGTTGCATGCCTGTAGTTAGAGGCATTGGAGATAAGAAGTAGATACTGCTTTATGGTAATAAATCAAACATTCAGTGTTTCAAGGATTAGTGACTGCAAGGACTTAAGATATCTAGCATATTTTCTTAGGAAAATGCTGAGATAGCTCCCCAGACTCACCAAATTGCTTCATGATTTGTAAAGTACATAAAAAAGAATAAATACACATAATTTAGAAGATAAAAATGATAACTAAGAATTTGAGTTGACATATAACCTTAAAACATTAGTTAAATTATATCACCGTATTTAAGATTCTACCCTATTTCCTATATTCATATTCTTGATTCCTGTTATCCTGCTTATTTATATAAAAATATGTTTTTATATAAATAAAAAAGTTTTCAGCTAGAATGGACATCCCTGAGGTTTTTATGTGTGCACTAATGTGTTATGTGTGACTAGTGTGACTCAATGCTGCATGACTACAAGAATCAGATTATGGTAAACAGAGTGGTAACAATTGGGTATGCTGTGCCATTTTAGTATTGTTTCTTAATTAGATTTCTTTCTCCTCAAAAACACTGTATATCACATTTTATTTTTCAACAATGTGAACCCTATGTTCATCACCAATCAGTCCCAACACAGTGTCTAATATATAGTAGTTCCTCAATAAATACTTATTAAATGAGTAAAATAAAAGACTATCAAAAGTCATCATAAAAATATGATTGATTAAATAAATGAGAACTATAGTCAATGAGTTTAATAATTCATAGAAAAGAAAGACAATTTCTTATAAGAGTGGAAGAAGTAAAGTTTTTCCAGAATAAATTTTTCTATAAAACTTTACATGCCTTCTGGGATTATTTTTTGCCTTATTCCTGAATCACT
The DNA here is from genome assembly GCF_014176215.1 of Rousettus aegyptiacus. Lineage (NCBI taxonomy): Eukaryota > Metazoa > Chordata > Mammalia > Chiroptera > Pteropodidae > Rousettus > Rousettus aegyptiacus. The sequence continues at coordinate 96,782,269 of NW_023416307.1, read as the reverse complement.
CATACTGTTATTTGCACAGAAATTTTCTTTAGTTGATGCAAATTTGTACTTAAGTAAACTTAATAAAAATCAGTTTTGTAACTGGGAGATTAGTATCACTTGCTTTAATATGAGGTAAGAGTATAATAGACATACATGGTAAACAAAATGAATCTACTATGTTCTAGCTAGATACTGTTTCTTTCAAAGATCCTGTGAGGCAAATTAGCAAGTATTAGACGTGTTAAAAATAAGCTAAGATTAAATTTGACATTAGTCAGAAAGGCTGAAAAGAGATTTATATTGCGAGTGAATACTGTATAATTTTTTTTTTGTACCACATACAAGCAGCTCCTGTACAACCTTAAATAATCTAATCTTGCATTCCACCCAACATGCATACCCAAACTTCAGGAAAGTCTATAAAGCAGCTATTGATAAGATTGTGAAGTACCACACAAAAATGAAGAAGAGAAGAAAACATTTATTGACATCCTGCTCTGTGTCAAACATTCTTTAAATTAATTTTTTCTATAATCCTTCTCTGATCTCATGATATCTCTTGGTATGTGTAACACATCTATAGAGTTTCTGGAATTAAATATGATAGAAACGATGGGGCAAGATCATTTATTGTTACATTTTTATTATTTCGTAATTTAAACTCTAATTTTTACAGATTGCATATTCACATGATATAAAATTAAAAATCCAAGTGTTTTTCATGGATGCCATTTCAGAATGGTATATAATGATTTTTTTTCTTCTGTCCTTGTCTGCCAGTCATTCAATTCCCCCTGCCCCTCAAATATTAGCAATAGTTTTTAAAAATATGGCAGCATATATAGTACACGTTGTTCTATAAATTGTTTTATTCACTTTATCTTGAGAATATTCTCAAGGGAAATAAATTTTAGAAGGTGTTTTAATTAGGGTAGGATAGACTACTTAATGACAAAGAAATCTCCAAATAAGTTATTTCTCATTTAAGAACATTTCAAAGCAAGCACTCCTTGCAAATTAGTCACTCTATTCCTCAGAGAACTTCTATAACCATACCTTCTTATGTAGGAGACTTCTAAGCTATTTTACTGTGTGTATAATGATGGCTGTTTAATTTGTATTTCCTTAATACTGAAGATGTTAAGCGTATTTTAATGTGCTCATTTGTTATTAATGTATCTTATTTGATAAAGTAACTATTCAAATCCTATACCTTCTTTTAATTTTTAACATTTAAATTTTTAAGTGTAAAAATATATAAGGAATACCAAGAATTAATAGGATTTTAAAATCCTCTTGAAATTCAGTATTAAGATCAGATCCATAGTGATGTATAAATAAATTCTGGCTAAATTTTGGACTGTCTTATGGTAAGTCATAAGTAAATTTTTATTTTGTAATGACTAAGCAGAAAATATTTGGAAATACAACATACCAAAACTTATGGAGTGCTGCAAAAGCAGTTCTAAAAGGGAAGTTCATAATGATGAATGCCTACATTAAAAAAAGGGGGGAGGGGTCTCAAATACGCAGCCTAAATTTATACCTCAAGGAATTAGAAAAAGAAAAACAAACAACGCCTCAAATTAACAGAAGGAAAGAAATACCTAAGATCCGAGAGGAAATAAATAAAATAGAGAATAAAAAGTTAATAAAGGTTAGTAAACCTAAGAGCTGTTTTTTTTAAAGAAAAACAAAATACACAAAGCTTTAGCTAGACTTGCCAAGGCAAAGAGAGAAGACTTGAATAAACAAAATTAAAAATGAAAGAGGAGACATATAGTTGATACTACATAAATACAAATAATCTTAAGAGACTACCAAAAATAATCAAATGCCAACATATGATAACCTAAAAGTAGAAACATTCCTAGAAACATACAACCTACCAATACTGAATTATGAAAAAATAAAAATCTGAACAGACTGATTACAAGTAAGGAGGTTAAAACAGTAATCGATTCAGTAAAAGGATACAAAATCAACATACAAAAATCAATTTTGTTTCTATACACTAACAAGAAACTAATAGAAACATTAAGGAAACAATCTCATTTATAATTGCATCAAAAAGAATAAAATATCTGGGAATAAATTTAACCAAGGAGGTGAAAGAACTGTATACTGAAAACTATAAGCCGCTGATGAAATTGAATAAGACAAAATAAATTAAAAGATATTTTGTGCTCATGGATTGGAAAATTAATATTGTCCAAAGCAATCTACAAATTCACTACAATTTCTATCACAATCCCAGTAACATTTTTTTCACAGAAATAGAACAAACAACCCTAAAACTTGTACAAAAGCACAGAAGTCCTTAACTATCCAAGGCAATCTTGAGAAAGAACAAAGCTAGAGTCATCACACTCCCTGATTTCAAATTATATTACAAGGCTATAGCAATCGAAAGAGTTGGTTTTAGTGTAAAAATAGATACATAGATCAATGGAACAGAATATAGAGCTCAGAAATAAACCCAGCCATACAGAGTCAGTTATAATAAAGGAGCCAAGAATACACAATGGGGTAAGGTTAGTCTTTTAATAAATGGTGTTGGAAATCTTAACAGTAGCATGCAGAAGAGTGAAATTGCATCTTTACATTACATTATAAATAAATATAAATGGATTAAAAACTTGAACATAAGCCTAATACAATAAAATTCTTAGATAAAAACTTAGAGGCTTAACTCTTTGATATTGGTCTTGGTAATGATTTTTTTGGATTTGATACTAAACGCTATGATAACAAAAACAAAAGCAAGTGGGAACACAACAAATCGAAAAATTTTGCCCAACAAATAAGTAAGTAAGTAAGTAAGTAAGTAAGTAAGTAAGTAAGTAAGTAAGTAAATGAATCTGTTAACACAATGAAAAGGCCTATGGAAGAGGAAAAAAATATTTACAAATCTTATATATGATAAAAGGTTAATATCTAATATATGTAAATAACTCATACAACTCAATAAAAAAAATACAATGGTCCTTTTTAAAAATGGGCAGAGGCAATGAACAGTCATTTCTTTCCAAAGAATACTTGCAAATGGCCAACAGGTTTTTAAGATGCTCCACATCCCTAAATATCAGGGAAATGCAAATCAAAACCACAATGAACTATCATCTTGTATCTGTTAGAATAGCTATCATAAAAAAGACAGGAGATAAGAAATGTTGGCAAGAATGTGGAGAAAAGGGAATCCTACCATAATATTAATGAGAATATAAATTGATGCAGTCACTATGAAAAACAATACGGAAATTCCTCTAAAAATAAAAAAAATAGAACTACCATTTAACTAGCCATTTCTGGGTATATATATCCAAGTGAAATTAAATCAGTATCACAAAGAGATATTCATACTCACATGTTCATTACAGTATTATTTACAATAGTCAAGATATGGAAACAACCAAAGTGTCCATCGACAGATGAAGAGATAAGAAAGATGTGGTATACATACACAATGAAATATTATTCAGCCATGAGAAAGAAATTCTGCCATTTACTACAATGTGGATTGACCTTGAGGGCATTATGCTGAGTGAAATAGGCCAGACAGAGAAAGACAAATATTACATAGTATGACTTTTACGTGGAATCTAAAAAAAGTCAAACTCTTAGAAACAGTAGAAAAATGTGTTCCAGGGGCTGAGAGTGGGAGGGAAATTGAGAGAGGTTGGTATAAGTGTATAAACTTTTAGCTATAAGATGAATAAATTCTGAGAATCTAATGTAAAATATGGTCAGTATAGTTGATATCCCTATATCATATCATTGAAATTTCTAAGGAAGTAGAACTTTCTTAAAAAAAAAATAAATGTGATGAATGTGTTAATTAACTAGATGATGGGAATTCTTTCACAAGGTATACATATCATCAGAGTGTACACTAAATCCGAGTGTACACTAAATATCCTATAATTTAGCCAGTATACCTCAGAAAAGCTAAAAAAAAAAAAAAAGAAGAAAATATGTATGTTAAACACATTTGTAACACTAGTAAGTGCTAAGTTTTTATAAAGCTATTTTCACCATGAGGCTAAGAATTATATTTAACCTTCCGCAGTTTCACACTAGAAAAGTCTCTCTGCTTAAGAACATGACCATCTGTCTTCAAATGCTTACTGCTGTCACTTATTGTAGTACTTTCTTAAATGAAATATCTACTATTCAGAAGTTCTTATTAAGAATGATAAATTTGGGTATGGTTTACCACTGTAATCCCCCTCTTTTAATTTAAATGTTCATATACTTTTTGTAATATGAGAACCTGTCTTAGATATAATGACTAGGAACTAAAAAACTAGTATACTTTGCCACATGATTATGGGAAATACCTCAATATCTGAACAATGTTTAAAAAGCTTACAATTATTCTAAATAGGTAATTCAATTAGCTAATCAAAAACACATATTAGATTCTTTTCTATCTTACAATTTAATATTACATTTGATCTTAACCAAAAGGCCGAGAAGTGATCTATCTTATAAACTAATGAAACATTTTTAGAACATACTTTTAAAGTAGGAGCAATTCTGTAAAAATTTTACAATATTGAGAACATAGTCATGCCTTGGTTCTATCTATCCCATGGTTTTTAACACATTTAAATCTTTCCTTCTTTATTGGAGAGCCAATAATGTGAAATATTTATTTTAATTTTTAAACACTCAGAAGAAAGGCAGATCAAAGATTCCAAATAAAGTAATTGAAACTACATGATCCAAATCCCAGGTCATCATCTAATTAGCCAAATTATCTCTAGCTGAATTCAATTTCTTTAATTGCAAATGAAGTTTTTGGATTGTTAGAGAATCTCCAGAGACCCATTTAATTCTAACATCTCACAATTTGAAGTATGTCTTTTAGCAAGAGTAGATTTCAGACGTGTATGTGTTTTCTGTGTTTACCATTGATTTTCTTTTCCTTGCATTATCGCATTCTAGTATAAAGTTTTGAGATTAATACATATTCCCCTTTAGACATTTTGGAGAACATGGCTACTGCTCTCTCAAATAACACTGCAATATGCAACCTTGATCTTCTTGATCTTGGCTATACCAGAGAAATTTGGACAAGAGTTTCCTGCTCATAAGAGCAGGATTTTGATTTTCATTTTTGTTCCATTATTTTACATTTCACTTCTGATACCTGAACGTGTTTCAGTGATTGAGTGTAAGAAGTTTATGTGTGCAATTAAGAAAATATAATGCTATTTAAAATGTTCCTTAATATGGGTTTGTCTGACATTTCACTACAATTAGATTCAAGATATATATTTTTGGCAGAAGTATCATGGAAGCGATGCTGTGTTCTTTCTAGTGTATTATGGTAGGAGGCTCCTAGTGTTGGTTTATCAGTGATGTTAACTTTGATTACCTGACATTTTTGTGTGTGATATTTATCCAGTGTAAAGTTATTATATTCTTTTTGAGTAGTAACTAATTTGTGGAAAAATACTTCGCAGTATGTAAATATTTTCACTAAAGTTTTCTCACTAGTTTTAGCCATCACTGATTCATGGCTAAATCAATAATTTCTATGATGGTTGTGAAACGACGATTTTCTGACTTCATTATCTCCCCATTTATTTATATATTTGTTTACTTATTTATAGTAGTATGGACTCATTTAATTCTTATTTTATCTTGCAAGTCTTCTGTTATGTCCATTATCCATTTTCATGAAGTTATCTCAAATTTTCCCTGTAAGAGCCACTTCAAGCTGGCTTCACTGTCCTTTAGACATATTTTTATTATTTTATTTAGCATTTTTTCTCCTTATATCACAAGGTTCATCTTATACTTTCTCTACCGTCTGTCCAGACTTGACCGTCTCTCTAAAGAGCCCCAGCTTCTTGTAGGAAGCTATAGTGTACAGCAACTAATATTTAAGAGCTAGGTTTGCTCATTGCTATAAGGGCAGCTTATTTCTAGGTCTTTTCAGTAGGAAGAGCTACTAAATTTTATATATATATACATATATATATATTCTTATCTCTAGCTATAATTACTTTCTATATCTCTATATTAAAAATTATGCACTCATACTGCTACCCTCAATTTTAACTCATTATAACAGAATTCATTCTTGTCTTCTCCCTTTCATATTTCTAACTCCTTTCTCCAACAGGCAGAAATACAGCTTTCATTATTCCCAATATCTTTACTCATATGCTTAATCCCAAAAGCCACGGGTAGTAATTTTAGAATTGGTAAACATACTGCTGTGAACTTCAACCCCACGGTGACCTTCATTTAGGTGATCTTTAATTTTTATGATTCAAAGAAATAAAAAATTAGACATGCAGCACAAATCTTCCCTCACTCACTGTACTAAATGTGTAGAAAATCTGTTCACGCTTCCTTTCTATTGCTAAGAATTTTCCGTGAAAAGGTGCCATTTGATTTAGGAAAAGGATATATGCCTTTGTTATCTGTGTGCAAGTTTGTTTCCTTTTGTTAGAAAATGACAGTTGCTACACGAGTATCATTAAAAACATTAGTGACACTATTTTTGTCATATGTAGAAAATAACCAAATAGTATTCAAAGCTTACAATTCATCAGCTACAAACATAGTACATACTACTGGGCAATTTATATCCTAAATGTCAGCATAACTTATGTGTATTTCTCCATTATTGTATATATTTTTTGAGAACCTAACTTATATTAAAGCTTTATCATGTTGGAAGGCAGAGGGAGAAGGGCCCCTTAGTATTATTCCAACCTGATAGCTATGGATTTAAATATCTATTAACCTCTAAGCAGGTGTTTTTCTCTTACATACAAATAAAAGCTAATAATTTACTAATGTATGAAACTTGATAATGGTCACAGCCTAAGACTCCCTCTATTAAGATACAATATGGTCCTGGCATACCCTCTACACATAACTCAACATAACCTGTGATACTTTATTTAGAAACTGCTTTTCTACTCTGTCACATCTTAGCTGTCCTTTACTACAACTGTATTAAACAATTCACAAATAAGTGCTTATTCCTCCCAAAGCGTTCTTCCCTGAAATCAGCCTCCAACTTGCTTTAATCTCATTCAATAAGTTTTTCATTTCTGTTTGCTATGGAAGTGAAATCAAAATGACCAACAGAATTGCCTATGCAAAGAGCCAAATTCTATCGCTCATTGGACTATACAATAAGGCAGGAGGAGCTTTATTGAGAGGATAAGACTCACACATATGGACAAATGACAGTTAAATTATTTTGAGGCAACTGTTTTAGCTTTCAGGTAGACATATGTGTGTGTGTGTGTGTGAGAGAGAGAGAGAGAGAGAGAGAGAGAGAGAGAGAGAGAGAGAGAGAGAGAGTGAGAGTGATTATAGCAGTTTCAAGATTTCAAGATATGTCCCGCCCGCGGGACCGGTTATTTGGTGGGAGAACCGAGGAGAACCCAACCTAAAGAAAAGAGGGGTAACACGGACGAGAGAAAAGAGTGGAGGCAAGACAGTGTTCTGATCAAGCCTCAAATTTTATTCTGAGCAGCAGTTGCTTTTATACAGGAAATAAGAGAAAGGGGTAGGGCTGATTAGGGAAAGAGGAGTATATGGCATGATCTGATTGGCCAGCTGGTATCAGCGTCGTTCTGTCCTGCGGTTATTGCGGCTTCCTGTTGCTTAGTTAGAAGGTGCTGAGTGACTTATGCAAAAAGAAGAACAAGTTCTTTCTGGCTACGTGACCTTCCTGGTAATTTATAATGGCGGACCTCTAGTCTTAAGATGGCTCCTGACATCTCCCCCTTTTTTACTTCTTAAAATGCCAAAGCCTTTTTTGCTGAGGCGCAGATAGACTGTGCCTGTCTTAGGCGACCCCTCACCAGTCTGGGCCTTACCCGTCATCGGCACATGAAAGTCATGCAATCATGCCCTGTCTTAGGTTGGTCCCAGCCCTGAGGGATTCTTACCTGTCTTTGACTACCAGCCTCTGCGTCTTGGGGGTGAGCTTTAACCAAGTGAGGGAGCAGTGGCCTGACTCCTCCCGAAGGCTGGGAGTGGCAGAGTGATGTCAGCTAACCTCTAGGTAGCCAGGCATGCTCTCAGGGAATTCTGGAGCAGGTCAGGTAAGGACCTTCCCTTGCACTATTAGACGTTGCACTCAGCTCGGTGCCCAGGCCTCTTGTTTTATATCGGAAGAGGCGGGCCTGTCTCCAGTTACCAGGCCGTCCCCGAAGGGCGGGAGCTAGGTCCTACGGATAAAGCGCCATATTCTGCTATACCAGGGAAGGTTCATTTCTTCATCGAGGAAGGAGAACTGCAGACCAGCAGGCGCGGTGGGCGGTTCTTGATTGTAGCTGTCAACCGGCTCCTGGGAGGCAAGGCGATGGTAGTGGACTTCTAACGGTCTTTTGATTGCATTGTCAACCTGGTCTTTGATAAAGGTTGTAAGACGATTAAATGCCCAAGGCCCAAATGAGATTAGTAAGAAAATGCCTACAAAAGGTCCTAAAAGGCTAGGTAGCAAGGTGGTAAGCCAAGGGGAGGCAGAGAACCAGTTTTGGTACCAAGACTCTTGTTGTTCTCTAGCTCTTTTTCTATTTTCTAGACTCTTTTTTACCTTGTCAAGGCTATTTTGCACAAGGCCTGTCTTATCAGAATAAAAACAGCATTCTTCTCTGAGGGCCACGCAAAGGCCCCCTTCTTTGAGGAAGAGGAGATCAAGCCCTCTTCTGTTTTGCAAAACTACCTCTGAGAGGGACGCTACAGAGTCTTTTCTCAATTCAACCTTTTGTGAAAGGACCTTAGAGGGGTGTAACTCGAAACCTAAGAAGAGGAAAGGGGGCTGTAATTGGACCTTTTCTGGGGAAATCTGTAGTCCTAGATCTTGAAGAGCATCAACTAATTTATGGCTGGTATCAAGCAAGATGGCAATATCAGAGCCTGCCAGGAGAATATCATCCATATAATGGACAATGTATAGGTCGGGATGTGTAAGGCGAAATGGATCAATGGCCTGGGCAACAAATTTTTGACAAAGGGTAGGACTGTTTGCCATACCCTGAGGCAAAACCTTCCATTGAAATCTTGGGGAGGGTCCTATGCAGTTAACAACTGGGAGGCTAAAGGCGAAACGTTTTCTGTCCTCCGGATGTAAAGGGATACAGAAAAAACAGTCTTTTAGATCTATGACTATCTTATGATATCCTGCAGGTATTGCAACGGGGGACGGCAGCCCTGGTTGGAGCGCCCCCATGGGAACCATGGTCTTATTGATTTCTCTGAGATCTTGAAGAAGTCTCCATTTACCCCCTTTCTTTTGTATAACAAAGATGGGAGTGTTCCAAGGGGAGGTAGATGGTTCAATGTGGCCAGCATCTAACTGTTCCTGCACTAACTGTGTGGCCGCTGAAAGTTTATGACGAGGCAAGGGCCATTGATCGATCCAGACAGGGTGGTTGCTCTTCCACGTGATTTTATCTGCCTGGAGTGCAGGGGGAGCAACGGCCCTCACGAAAAATTTTTGATGTCGTACCCTAAGCCTGTCCGTGGGGCCCTGTGTTCGGCCTCTATGGGAACGGTAATACCCTGATTATTTTTTCCAAGGCCCTTGCCCGGGATGAACCCTTGGTTTAGCATTTGGTGAGTAACGGTAGCTGAGGGACTGAACATTAAAACTCCCATCTGGCTCAATATGTCGCGACCCCACAGATTCACGGGAAGCCTGGGGACAATAAAGGGGCGGACCTGACCAGTGTTTCCATCAGGGTCTTCCCAGGTGAGGAGTTGAGAGCTTTGTAAGGTGTTTTGAGAGTGTCCTATGCCTTGAAGATGAGTAAGAGAGGGCTGGCAAGGCCAGGAAGAAGGCCAGGAGGCCTTTGCAAGCACTGTAGAGTCAGCGCCCGTGTCAAGGATGCCTTTGAATTTTTTGCCATTGATTTTGAGTGTGAGGTATGGGCGTTCTCGAGAAAGTTGTTGGATCCAAAAAATATCAGAGGAACCAGGCGTAGACGCCCCTCGGGAAGGCCCTAGGGAAGGATTAGATGTGTCGAGGGGTAGGGGTAGAGCCTGAGCAAGGCGTTGACCTTGGTGTATATAAAGTGGGCCTCTGGAGCTACTGGCTAATATCTTTATCTCCCCGGAATAATCACTGTCAACAATAGAGGGAAAAATGGTGATGCCCTGCAAGGTAGAGGAGGCCCTTCCAAGGATAAGAAAAAATGTTTTAGGGGGAGGGGGCCCAAAAACGCCTGTGGGGATCACCTGAGTCCCGCTATCGGGCTCTAATATGATGTCGGAGGAGGCACAGAGGTCCAGTCCTGCGCTTCCTGGGGTGGCCCTGTAAAGGGAATGGACTGATTTTGGGGAAAGGTAGGTAGGGGCTGAGTTTGTTCTATCTGGCTGTTCCCCGAGGCCCTGAGAAAAGGGATTGGCTGAGGGGCCCGGGGCTGGCCCCTCTGCCCGTTTCCCTGCTGGCGAGTGATGGGGTTACCGAGTATGTCGGTGGTGGAGCGGCAGTCTCTAGCCCAGTGTCGGCCCTTTTTGCAAACAGGGCAAGGTGTCGAGGGAGGAGAAGGTCCTTTATTATAAGGGCCCTGAACCCTGGGTTTGTCATGGGAACCGTGGCATTGACGGGCAAAGTGCCCTGGCTGACCGCATTTGAAACAATTTTTTTGTTGGCCAGGGTTGGCCTGGATTGCAGCACCAACCGCTAGATGAATGGCCTGAGATACCTTGGAAGTAAATGGATCAACGTCTCGGCACAAGCGAAGCATTTCATCGAGCGTCTTGTCCCGGGTCTTACCCCTGAGGACGGCTCGGCAGGAGGCGTTAGCATTTTCAAAAGCCAATTGTTTGACTAACCTGTCATTAGCGGCGTCGCTTCCTAGAGCGCGCTCAGCAGCCTCTAGAAGGCGACTGACAAATTCACTGTAATCTTCCTGGGGACCTTGGATAACCTTGGTGAGTGGTGTGGTGGGGGTGCCAGAACTAGGAAGAGTTCTCCAGGCCCCAAGAGCGGCATTATGTGTCTGAGAAAGGAGTCCAATAGGGAGATTTCGTTGTCGCTCTTCAGTGGCATATGTCCCCTGACCAGTAAGTTTTTCAAAGGTCCAAGAATGAGAGCGGGGATTTTTAAGATTATTAGCGGCTATAGTCTGGCAGCGGTCACAGAAATCAGCCCGCCAAGTTAGATATTGGCCACGGGTGAGGACAGCCTGGACTATGCGGAGCCATTCACAAGGGAGAAGGTGTCCCCCTCGAGACAGTGTTTCGAGGACAGATAAGGTGTAAGGAGCATTAGGTCCATAAGTCCTGACAGCTGTATTTAGTTCTTTTAAGTTTTTGAACTGTAATTTATGGAACTCTCTACGCTTCGGGGCGGGGGGAGGGAGTTCGTCGTCACTGCTTTCTTCTTCATCATTATTGTCAGCAGTGTCCTCTCCACCTTCAGGGGCATCAGGGGGATCAGCGGTGTTAGAGGTGGGAGATTCAGGTCGTTGGGATCGGGTGACGACAGGGAAGGTGAGGGTTTTTGGTTTGGGGTTTTTGGAGGGTTTTATGGGCAAGCGTTGGGCGGTAAGGACAGTCTCTTGTAAAGCAGCCTGAAGGGAGGCTAGTTTGCTCTCTATCTCGGCCATCTGTGCAGCAAGCTTATCTTTGGTTTGTGAAAGGTTGTTGCCGTTGGAGGCGGGGAATGGCAGAACAGGCGCACAGAACTGTGGATTGTAGGGTGGGAGCCAAGTAGAAGGCCAATCTGGGTTACGATATCGTACGGCCTCATCTCCTAAGGTGGCGGCATCACCAGGATCTAAGGGGTCATTGAGTGGTCTTTTAGTCAGTAAGGGATTGGTAAGAGGACTTTTAGGAGAAGGGGGATGTTCTGTGGGCAAAGAAGGGTATATGCCTTTAGTTGGAGAGGGATCGCTCATGTCTATAACGACTGAGGGACATCTAGAGGGGGGCTTCTCAGTGGGAAGAGAAGCAACGGATGCTGAGCGAGACAGCGGTTTAAGGCAGTACTCCGCTACTGACAAGAGTTGTCGTTTTTCGGGGTCATCGGAGGCGGTTTCTACAATATCTCGAATTAGTCCCCAATAAGAGAAAGCAGCGACGGGGACGGCATCAGGGCCTTCCTTTTGTAACTTATCGTTTAAGTCTCTGCCTACCTTTTGCCATTTTTTTGGATGGATTTCGGGGCCATTTACTATGAACCAGGGACAGACTTCATCAATGAAGAGAAAAAATTTGACTAAATCCTTCTTTTTTACTCGGACTCCTCGTTCCTTGAATGAGCGTTTTAAGTCTTTTATGAATAGTGCTTCTCTGGACAAGGTTTGTCCCATCTTTTTGTTTTATTTATCTAAAAAGAAAGAGGGATAGGAACTGAGGAAGTGAACATAGGTATCAAGGCAAAAAGGAGGAGAAGGGAACTTAACTTCTCTCCCGCGTGGGCAGCCGGTTAGTACAATCCGCTAACACGGACCCCCTGGGGTGCGATGCCTACGGACGTCCCGCCGGCTGTGCCTTTGGGCATAGACAAGGCTCTTTTACAGAGGCGGCAGAGGAGGGATTATACCAGAGGTCTCGACGTGGGCAGTCGGTTGGTACAATCCGCCAACACGGCTTCTCAAGAGGCGAATCGCAGACCTACAGCTCTCTCCAGGGCGGAGGGAGAGGTCTACGACCGGGATGCCCTCTGAGTGGACGACTTCTGCCTTAAAGTCGACTGACACACTGTATTTTCCCAACTCAGAAAAAGCAGCCTCTAACCTCGGGGGTGGACGGCTTGTGCCGAGAAGCGGGCTAGAGAGAAAAGTCCCAAATCCTTTGAGAAAAAAAAAAAAAAAGGAAAAGACAAGAGGACCTAGAGAAGACAGAGGGAGTTATTCTCAACTCTTTTCCCCGTTTAAAATTTGTTACTTATGATCCTAGCAGTCCGTGTTGAAACTAAACTAAGGCGGATGAACACTCACCGAAGACGGCGATCTCCGGTGAGCCGAAGACGAGGACCTTCCATGAGCGGTGAAAGGCAGTCTTCTCTGAAAAACTTCTCCTTAACGAGCTGCAGCCTCTGTTATTTCGTAGTCCGCCTGGGTAAGGGTTCTGCACTCGAGCCCCACGTTGGGCGCCACTTGTCCCGCCCGCGGGACCGGTTATTTGGTGGGAGAACCGAGGAGAACCCAACCTAAAGAAAAGAGGGGTAACACGGACGAGAGAAAAGAGTGGAGGCAAGACAGTGTTCTGATCAAGCCTCAAATTTTATTCTGAGCAGCAGTTGCTTTTATACAGGAAATAAGAGAAAGGGGTAGGGCTGATTAGGGAAAGAGGAGTATATGGCATGATCTGATTGGCCAGCTGGTATCAGCGTCGTTCTGTCCTGCGGTTATTGCGGCTTCCTGTTGCTTAGTTAGAAGGTGCTGAGTGACTTATGCAAAAAGAAGAACAAGTTCTTTCTGGCTACGTGACCTTCCTGGTAATTTATAATGGCGGACCTCTAGTCTTAAGATGGCTCCTGACAAAGATATAGTTACATTCTGAAGTACTGAGAGTTAGAAATTCAACATGCAGTTGTGAGGGATGGGGAACACATTTCAGCCTATAATGCTGACTAATGCCTATGTAGTCTTCTGATTTTTTCTTAATGTTAACTTTTTTTTGGAAAAGTGTTCATTGATTTTTCACATCTGACATATGTTTGCTTCTGGGCACTTGCATAACACTTTGGAGTTCCCCTTTAAAGAACATGCTGTATTGTCTGACTCTCTCACCATGTTTTAAACAATATGTTCATAAAACAATTACATTTTTGCTCACTGCAGTGTTCCTCAGAATATAATACAGTGTATGGCATATAAAATTCATTGAATTAATGCAAGAATAAATACATTTATGTGTGCGACTGGCTTGTTTTCTTTCCTTGCCTCTTTTTCTGGTCTTATCATTTGTCAGACTGCATTGTCAATTGCAAGAGAAACCTAACTTGCAGTTCTCCTAATAGATTACATCTTCTACTAATTCTATGTCTTTGCTTATTCCTACTGTCTGAGATTCCCTCTCTTAATTCATTCTTAGCCTTTATAACATTTGCTAATTCGTCAAGGCTGAACTCTTCTAAGAAGATTTAGTATCTACAATATGTATTGATTCATCCTCTTCCAGGCTCATAGCCCTCTGTACTTATCATTTATCACCTTCACTAGACTGATCCTTTGGGAAAATGATTTTTTTTCATATTTGTATTTCATAAGTATAGCAAAGTAGTTGGCAAGTAGTAGGAGCTCAATACATGTTTGAACAAATGTGAGACAAAGCTGACTTTAGTGATACTTGTGAGGTTCTGTTGAACCTGATGAGAAAAAAAATTTTTTGGTTACTCCTTTAGATGCAGAAGTATTGAGTGGGGAGCAGGTTTGGTGTACTATGGGAAAACCCAGTTCAGTGTGGCTGAAGTAGGAGTAAAGAGAAGACTGGTAAGAAATAAGGTCTGAGAGGCAATGAGTATCAGATTATTCACAACTATTTGAGCAATTGTTAAGACTTTGACACTAAGTGAAATATGGAGAATGAAGAAAATTTTGATTTATATTTAGATAGTAGGATGATAATATACTATAGGGGGTGGGGGGGGGTGGTGGTGGTGGGCAAGGAAAGAAGCAAGAGACCAGTTAGAAGATCCCGCTAATGACGCGGGTGAGAGATGATGTGCTGGTGGGAGTGGTAAATGTGGTAGAGATGGTGAGAAATGTTTGGAGTCTGGATATATTTTGACAGTTGAGCTAATGGAATTACTGATCAGTAGAATATAAAGATATGAGCAAATGAAATTAATGACTTTGGAGTGTGTGAGTCTATTTATATATGACATGTCTTTCAGGATCTATTAACTTTTGTGTACTGAAGTATATATACAAACAGGTCTAATTACAGTTGAGGGGAAAAGTGAAGGAAAAGAGGATAAGAATTATTTAAGAAAAATTTTTTAAAAAGATCCTTTATAATGCCATATCTTTCACAACATAAAGGAATAGTAATTTGAAAGAAGAAATAAAACTTGTCAGATAAAAAAACTGAAATAAAACTTACTTAGGAACTAAAGAAATTGCATGTTATTATTTGTGTGAAGTGCAAAAAAGTAATATCTGAAACTATTAAAAGAATACTTAAAAATTTTTTTCTATTTTTCAATTATAGTTGACATACATTTTATTATTTTCAGGTATATAACATAGTGCTTACACATTTATATGACTCATAAAGTGATTATCTTGATAAATTTAATATTTACCTGACATCAGTTATTACAATATTACTGACTATATTCTTTATGCTATAATTTATATCCCCATATAAATGATAAATTTTGTAAATTTATAAAATTATAAATTTTATAACTAACAACTTGTACTTTTTAATTCCTTCTTCTTTTCCACCCCTGAAGCTGTCCTGCCATCTGGCAACCATCAAAGTGTTCTCTGTATCTATTAGTTTCCTTCTGTTTTGTTTGTTCATTTGTTTTCTTCTTCAGATTCCACATATAAGTGACACTATTCACCTTATAAATGAAATCACATGACATTTGTCTTTGTCTGACTTACTCTTACTCTACTCTGCTTACTTACTCTTATAGTACCCTCTAGGTCCACCTACGTTGTTGTAGATGGCAAGATTTTATTCTTTTCTATGGCTGAGTGATATTCTATTGTGTGTGTGTACCACCTCTTCTTTATCCATTCATTCTTGAAAAACACCCAGTTTTTTTTTCATTTCTTAGCAATTGAAAGTAATGTTGCAAGGAACATATGGATTCATATGTTGCTTCAAAGTAGTATTTTGTGTTTCTTAGAATAAATACCCAGAAGTAAGATTACTGAGTCCTTCTTTGTATCTGGTTATTTTCTTTATTTTGAAGTCTATTTTGTCTGATATAAGTATTGCTACTCCAGCTCTTTTTGTGTTCTTTTTTTTCCTTTTCATAAACATTTTTCAATCTCTTTACTTTCAGTCTTTCCACCTGAAGTCATTCTCTGTTGGCAGCATATGTCAGACTCTTGTTTTCTTATCCAATCAGCCACCATATCTTTTGATTGCAATATTTAATTGATGTATAGTTAAAGAACTTGTTGAATTTTTATAGAGCTTTGGATATTAAGGTCATTTTAATTATGTTGATTTTTCCAATTCAAGCACACAAAATGTCTTTCCATTTCTTTATGTCTTCTTCAATTTCTTTAAATCATGATTTATAGTTTTCAGTGTATAGAGTTTTCACATGTTTTGTCAGATTTATTCCTAGTTATTTTATTCTTTTTGTTACAAATTGCAAAAGGATTTTTTATTTCTTTTTCTGAAAATGTATTGTTAGTGTATAGGAACACTACGGATTTTTGAACAATTGATTTTGTATTCTGAAACTTTACTGTATTTGTTTATCATATCTAATACTTTTTAGTGGAGTCTTTAGAATACTCTATATAGAGAATCATGTCATCTGCAAACAGTGACAACTAGACTTCTTCATTCTGTATTTGGATGCCTTTTATTTCTTTATCTTGTGTGATTACTCTAGCTAGGACTTTCAATACTATATGGGATTATAGTGGTGATAGAATACAGCCTTCCCTTATCTGTCATCTTAGAGAGAAGTTTTTTAGTTTTTTCATCATTAAGTATGATGTTAACTGAGGGTTTGTCATATGTGGTCTTTATTATGTTGAGGTACTTTCCTTCTGTACTCATTTTTTAAGTGTTTTCATGATAAATGGATGTTGTGTTTCGTCAAATGCTTTTTCTGCATCTACTGATGTGATCATGCGTTTTTTATCTTTTATTTTGTTTATGCGATATATGACATTAATTGATTTGCATGTGGTAAACCATCCCAGTGCCCCAGGAATGAAGCTTATTTGATCATGATGTACAATTTTTTATGTATTGTTATGTTCGATTTGCAAGTATTTTGTTTAGAATTTTTGCATCTGTATTCATCAGAGACATTGGTCTGTAGCTGTGTGTGTGTGTGTGTGTGTGTGTGTGTGTGTGTGTGTGTGTGTGTGTTATATTTCCCAGGTTTTGCTATAAGGGTAATGTTGGCCTCAAAATGAGTTAGAAAGTATTGTCCTTTTTCAACTTTTTGGAAAAGTTTAAAAAGAATAGATATTAAATTATCTTTGAATGTTTGGTAGAATTCATTTAGTAAAGCCATCTGGTCCTGGACTTTTTACTTTTTGGGAGTTTTTTGATGATTTTTTCAATTTCCTTACTGTTGATCAGTCTGCTTAGATTTTCCAGTTCTTCATGAGTACATCCAGGAAAGTTGTTTATTTCTAAGAACTTATCCATTTTTTCTAGGTTATTTAATTTGGTATTGTATAATTTTTCATAGTATTCTTGTATAATCCTTTGTATTTTGGTGATATCTATTGTAACTTCTCCTCTTCCTTTACTGATTTTGTTTATTTGTGTCCTTTGTCTTTTTTCTTTAGTGCATCTAGCCAGGGGTTTGTTAGTTCTATTAATCTTCTTAAAGAACCAGCTCTTTGCTGCATTATTTTTTTCTATTGTCCTTTTGCTCTCACTTGTATTTAATTCTGCTCTAATTTTGATTGTTTCCTTGTTTATGCTATCTCTGGATTTCATTTGTTCTTTTTTTTTCTAGTTTTTTGAAGATGTAATGTTAGGTTATTTGGGATCATTCTTGTTTCTTGAGATAGGACTGTAATGATATGAACATTCCCCTTATTACTGCTTTTGCTGTATCCCAAAAGTTTCGATATATTGTATTTTCATTCTCATTTCTTTCTATGTATGTCTTGATCTCTTCTTTTATTTCTTCTATGACCCGGTCATTCTCTGGTAGCATGTTGTTTAACCTCCACATATTTGTAGTTTTTCTTGCTTTCTTTTTATGGTTGATCTCCATTTCAAACCCTTATGGTTGGAGAGTATGATTGATATAATTTATATATTTTTTTAATTTTCTGAGGCTAGTTTTGTGCCCCAACATACAATTTGTCCTTGAGAATGCTTCATATGCACCAGAGAAGAATGTCTAATCTGGTGTTCTGGTAATAAACCCCTGTAAATGTTGATTATGTCCAATTGGTCTAATGTGTCTTTTAAGACCAGTACTTCTCTATTGATTTTCTGTTAGAATGATCTATCCATAGCTGTCAATGGGGTATTTAGGTCTCCTACTATGATTGTATGTTTGTTAGTTTCTCACATGAGTTCTACTAGTAGTTACTGTATTCATTTTGGTGTTTCTTGATTAGGTACATGTATGTTGTGTCTTCTTATGTATGTCTTGTGTATGTCTTCTTGTTATGTCTTTTTGATATATTGGCTCCTTCTTATTATAAAATATCTATCTTTGTCTCATTACCTTTTTTATCTTAAAACCTATTTTGTCATATATAAGTACAACCATACCTGCTTTTCTCTGTCTGCCATTTGTTTAGAGTATCTTTTCCCACTCTTTCACTTTAAGTCTATATTTGTCCTTATAGTTTGGGTGTGTCTCCTAAAGGCAATGTATGGTTGGGTGGTTGGGTTTTATTTTTTAATTCAATCTGCTACTCTGTACCTTTTTATTGGTGAGTTCAGTTCATTTACATTTAGATTGATTATTGACATGAGAATTTCCTACAGCTATTCTATCTTTTGTTTTCTGGTAGCTCTGCGTCATAATTGTTTATTTTTCCTTGTGTTTTTGTCTGTTATTTTAGTTTAGTAATATTCTATGATTTTTTCTGTTTCCTATTTTATTTTCTGTTATGTGTCTCAGTTCTAGGGGTTTTTTTTCCCCCATGTGCGTGGTTACCATTAGGTTTATGCAAAGAAAGCTTTATTATACAATAGTCCTTTTCTTTTGACTGCATCTTATCTTCATTCCATTGTGAAAATTTAAACTTTTACCTCACTCTTTTTATATTTTTTTCCTCACAAATTGCATTAGCTATTATCTTCCCTTTTTAATTATTTTTTACCTCCTTTAACCTCTATGTTATATTCAGTAGCTATGTCTTCTCTTAAAGTTTTTTTCCTCCCTCTGTAAACTCTATGTTATATTTAAGTATATAAAATCCTGTTCTGAATAATGATTGCACTTTCTTGCTTTTGTTTGTCTCTTATTATCTTAGTCATACTTTTGTATCCTTTTTTTCTTTTTGTTTTAGGTAGCATAATCTCCTTCAGGATTTTCTGTATTGCAGGACACATGATGGCAAATTCTCTTAGCTCCTGGATATCTAGAATAGTCTTCATGTCTCTTTCATACCATAACTTTGATGGATATATTATGCTTGGTTGGTAATTCCTCTCAATGCTTTGAATATTTGATTCCACTCCCTCCTAGCCTGTAGGTTTTCTGTTGAAAATCTAGTAACAATCTAATAAGATTTCCTTTATAGGTTACCATCTTCTTTTCTCTGGTTCCCTTGAGAATTCTTTCTCTCTCATTAATTTTTGATAGTTTAACATAGTATGCCTTGGAGAAAGCCTTTTGTTCTGAGATAGTCTTTCTATTTGCTTCTTGGGTTTGAGGATCCATTTTATTCCATAGATTTGGGACATTCTCATCTACTAATTGTTTGAATAGGCTCTTTGTTTCCTTCTCTCTCCTTTCTCTTTCTGGTATACCCATTATTCTTATACTGTTCTTAATAATGGAGTCAGATAGTTTTCATAACATTCTTATATATATTTTATTTTCAAATCTCTCTCTTCTTCCATAGATGTCATTTCTAGATTTCTATCTTCGATATCACTAATTCTTTCCTCCATCTGGTCAGCTCTACTTTATAAGCTTGCTATTTCATTCTCCATCTCTTTTATTGAGGTATTTCTTCAGCTCCAGAATTCTATTCGGTTCTTCTTTAAAGTTTTAATTATTTTGGTAAAGTATGCCTTTTGTTCATTGATTTTATTTCCGAGTTCATTAAACTGCCTATCTGAGTTTTCTTACATCTCATTGAGTTTTTTCAGAACTGAATTTTTAATTCTCTATCATATCACATATTTCTACATCTTCAAGTTTATTTTCTGGAGACTTTTAATTTTTCTTTTTCTGAGCTATCTTGTGACTTTGGTTATTCATGGTATTTAATAAATTATTTCTCTGCCTAGGCATTTATGGGAACGAAATATACTTTTCTAAAGAGTGCTTAGAGCTTCCCTATTTAGTAGGTATGTAAGAAGAGGTCTTTTGTTTTCCAGTAGGTGGTGATGAAGCGCAAGTTTTTAATTTCTCTTTCACTGCTCTGTCTTTGCAGATCTCTGTGGGATGAAAAAAAAATACCCTCTATTTTATGGGGAGGTGGGTGTCTGCTCTGTAATCAGGCCACTTCTGACTCAGTGCACCACCCCTGTGGGAAAATGTGGTGGGTGATGGAAATCCGTGCCCGCGAAATCCTAGTACTACCCCTTACAACCAGACACTACCAGTACTGCTCTGCTGCCAGAGGTGTCCCAGATGCTAGCACTGGACTCATCTGCAATGGGTGGAAATGTGGAAAGGCCAGCTCATACATTTGTGACTTCGTTTTTCTGCCAGTAATGACAGCTGCCAGACCTCATCTGCCACATCTGTATCTCCACCCCTGTCATTGCGATTACCTGCAACAAGTGCCTGCTGCTCAGGGAGAAATGCTTGTACCTCTCCAGTTCTCAGGGCTGCAGGTAGTATGCTGGGTAACCTGTCACTAACTGCTACAGCTTCTTCTGGAGCTTGATGCTTGCTCGGCATGGAGCAGGGAGGAGGTGGCAAGGGTGAGTGAAGGTGGCAGGCAAGCCTTCATGGATTTGTTTTCTGCTTGGCAATGGTGACTGCTAGACTACAGCTGACTATATCTCTGTGTTCCATCTCTGCCTCAGTCACTGGGTACAACCACAGTATGTGCTGACCATTCAGGCAGGAATGCTTATTCTACTTCTTTGCTCCTCAGGGTTGCAGAGTGTGCATTTTACAGGGTGATTCCTCCCCTGCTCTCACCACACGCAGTGAGCTCCTGGCCTGCAACTGTGACACTAATTTGGATTTTCCCATTTCCTTCCTTCCCTATTTGCCCCAATTCATTTGCTTTAGATGTTTCAATATGCAGATCTCTCAGACATGTTTTTGTATTGAGCAGGGAATCCTTTGTTAAATTATAACTGTTCTACTTGTTGAAACTTCAAGGGGAGACCAAGAGGACCTCTCATGCCACCATGCTTTTGATCTTAATTTGCTATTAACATATTGCACAAGATCCATCTCTCTATATACACATGCACACACTTTCCTTTTGTCAAACCATCCAAAGAAGGCTGAATGTATTTTAATACTTTATCTTTAAGTATTTTAGTATAAATATATCTTCCAAGAATAAAACATTTCCTTGTATAACCATGACACCATCACCCTTCAGAATATTAACATAATTCAATAACATTTTTCAATGTACACACCATCCTCATATTTCTTTACATCTCTGAAAAAAATGTCATTTATGACTAGGAAATAATTTGTCATAGTTTGCCTGGGACGATCTCATTTTTCCTCTGGTTTTTTTTTTTTTTTTTTTTTGGTGTCATTATTAATGGTATCCTTATTATCTTAAAGATGTATTATATGAGACGATATATTAGAAATTATATATTATGTTTTCTTATATAGTATCCAATCAATTTTACTTTAAAATGGAGCTTTACATTTTTACTTTTTCGCAGTCAAGAAAATTCTTTCTTCTTCACTGTTCTTTATTACATAGAATCTTCTGAGTAATATTGTCCAGTTGTCTTGAGTAAGTTTGACTCCCAATGTGTCACATAATAGCAACATGTTAACAGTGCTGATGATCATCGCTCCATGATTTGATTCTAAGCCTCTTCTGTCACCTTTGTAATCATTTTGCTGAATTAAATTTTCTCCATTTATGACTATGAATGGCTTTGTTTTTCTGATGATATATGTAACCCTGGTTGACAAATTTTTTGTTTTTAAGAGTAATCCCAAGAGTTTTGCTTTCAAAATGGGTTAGCAGGATTTAGTTCATTTTCTATTTGAGCACGAATATAATCATAACCTCCTACAGGTATAAAATGAGATAACATTAATACTTGGCATGCAGTGACTTAATTTATTTAAATGAGCTCGTGATTTCTTGGAATGAAGTGCAAGTCAATGGCAAGGCTTTTGGAAAACAGTAAGAACTAACTGCTCCTTACCAGTGTAGTAGTAATGATAATTTCAAGCACTGTCCTTAGAATGACTGCTTCTGACAGCTTTGAAGAACTTGCAGGAAGAAAATTATAGACTCAGAATTTTGAATTCTTGGCTCATGTTATGATTAGAGAACCAAGAGATGTGATAGGCACCTTAAAATGTATCTAATCTATGGTAGCAGAGAAGACATGGCAGAGGATTAGGTCCAAAATTCAATAGTTCAGATTATAGAATTATGATTTAACTTGAATATGAAAACTTGAAAATTGTCTTATGTTAAGTTTGAACATGTGTAGCAGCAGTACATTACAAAATGGAATTGGTATAGAAGGTTGGTTTTGAGCAAATTCTAAAGACACAGTCGCATGAGAAGTTGACTCATACTTGCATGACACCTGCTTCTGTTTTGTTGCTGCTCTTCTGATAAGCAATGACTAGAGCCTCAAGTGAGTTTTCTATAACCAGTTGATGGAGGAAGAAATAGTTGGTTTCAGTTAACATAACATTTGCAAAATATCTTGGAACAGCCTGCACAGTCCCACTCAACAGTGATTCTGGAGGATATTGGTGAAGATCAAACTTCCCATGGTTAAGACATTGGACAGTACACTTGATTGTCCATTTTTTGTGTGAAATGAGAGAGCTTAGTTGAGGTGAAGATCTACTGTGATTCATGACAGTAATTAATATATGCCTTCATCACTCAAAAACTTGAGAAGAACAAGATTAGAAGATTGATGGGAAGCAGGTTGAAAGGAGTTGTATAAACAGGCTTTGCCATATGGACATGTGTGTCCACCTAAGGGAACCTATCGCAGAGGAAGTCTTTGTAATTATGTGGGCAAGATAGCTTGCCACAGAACTGGCAGCTTATTCTCTTATTTATTCTGTCTTTGTTGGTTTGCTTATTTTTTAATGGGCTCATGACAAAAATGGCCATGTCAGAATGGACTATATGATCTCAAAAACATACTTTTCCTCATCAAAGTTAACCTCCTTATTGTCTTTGATAAGTGTCCAATTTCTGAATCACAGATGCCAATACTAAATGTTTAATATAGCACCTTTTGCTAGAGATATTAGTTAATCTACCTGTTTCAGGTGGATGCAGTGGACCTCTTCTATTGTGAATGTAAATTTTCCTAATTGGTGTAAACATTTATTATTTTTTTCATAATGTCCCTGAGGTTCATTCATGTGGTAATATGCAATAGAATAATCTTCATTTTTAAGACTGTATAATACTCCATTGCATATATATACCACTTTTTCTTTATCTATTCGTTCATTGATTTACATTTAGGTTGTTTCCACATATTGGCAATGGTGAATATTGCTGCAATGAATGTGGAACTATAGATATCTTTTTGAGATTCTGATTTCAATTACTTTAAATATATTCCCAAAAGCAGGATCGTTAGATTAAATATCTATTCTTGATATGAATTTTTCTTCCATATCCACATACTTCTGTCAGAACAGCCTCCTGTAAACTTAAAGAATTCTCTATGCATTGTGATGTTATTCCACATAACATTAATTCTGACCAAGGAAAGTATTTTGTTGCAAGAGAAATGCAACAATGGACTCACACTCAGGGATTTTTTTTTATCTAATTCTAAACCACATCACCCAGAAGCAATAGGCCTGAAAAAAGGTAGAATAGCCTACTGAAGAAAGTAATGGTATTCGATGGAAGACCAGGCAATATTGAGATGTTCTGTTGCAGTAGGTAATAAATGCTTCAAATCAGCCACAGCTATGTGATGCTATTTCTCTCATAGCCAGCATTCACAGGTCTAGAATCCAAGAAGCTGAAGTGAAAGGGTCCATCTTACTATTACACATAATAACATATTTCAGACATTTTTTTTTTCAGTTCTTGCAACCTTGTTCCTGTGTCTACAACAATGGACCCATTAAACTAAACATTAAAACTACCACTTGACTTTTTTGAGGTATGACTTTTCATGCCTCTGAAATAAAAGGCAGTGAAGAAGTTATAGCATCAGTATAGGGGACTGTTTCAAATTATCAAGGGAAAATTAGGCGGCTGCTATAAAACAAGAACAAGAAATAATTTATTTGAAACTCATGGGATTCCCATAAACTCATTACTTTTTTGGCTGATAAAAACTGTCCAATAAAGGCAAAATGATTAAGGGTGCAGAACCTTCTGGAATTAATATTTGGGACACCTCTCAATGTAAAAATTCCTGAGCAACTGATCTGAGAGCAAAGGTAACATAAAATGAGTTGTGGGAAGAGAAATTAATAAATGTCAATGAAACCTTCATAATCACTTCCAGAACTGAAGACCGTAGTAGCTGTGCATGCTCGTGCATGTCTGAGCAGCATGTCTGGGTATGTGTACACATGCATGCACTTCAATGACTTCCTTCTCTTCACTTATTATTTTGTATGAGGAGTGTTAATGGTGCCTAACTTTACAGTTTCATTTCCTGTGTCACCAGGCCACATGAGGTATGACATCTGGACCCGATAGGGGCAGGACTAGAAATTTCATGTAGATCCTGGGCGTGAGAGGAATATATTGTTGGACACAAGGCAAGATCATCTGTGTGTATGATGAATGGTTGCCTTATAGTAGACAGAAACATGACATCATTATATGTGATTTATATCTGGGACAGCAATGAGAACTACTGCTGAGTCATAAAAGAAGAGACTAACTGGTTCTAAGTCTGTTTTCCTTCAGATCCAGCACTTTTTTGTCTTTCAGGTGGAGTAATTCCTGAATGTTCCACTTCTCAAGTTCCACTGTAAACTGCTTTCTGGCTGAATTCAGTCAGTGAAAGGCACAGTTAGTAGACAAAAGGACTGAAGATAGAAATTGAGATCAGAATATTTCTCCTTCTCTAACTCAGACATCTCTAGCAGCACTGACCCCAGTTCCCATATGATAATTTCTGCTTCTACTTGGTAATTCTTGCTGCTGAGCTGTGGTGACACGTTGTTTCTTTTTCTTTCTCTAGCCCAGGAGGCTGTGGCTTCCAGCTGTTGCTAATCTCCAAGGTATTTCACTGTCACTTGTTTGGTTTCTCAGCTTCTTTCCTCATGTGTAAAACCAATTCTTGGCATTAATTTATGTCTATTTTAAATTTCTGTTTTTTCCAGTTGGAAACTGAGACACAGTCTTGTGTGTAATACCGGGACACTGAACATTTTCTTGTTACCTTGGTAAAAGTTATGTATTCTCACACTGAGGACAATATTCTGCTGTATATAAGTCCTGTTCTGATAGCTTCCTTACCATCAATGCTTTCTGTTTGTGTTGTTTTAAAAATATATTTGTATTAGTTATACTTATTTTTTAATAGCTAATGCATGTATTTAATACATAACTCAAGTAATACAAACAGATATGTGGTCAAAAAAATATTCCCTGTCTTAGCTTCCTATTCATCCATTTCCCCCAATAGTAGTATACATTGTCATCAAATTTTTATGTTTTATTCCAGAGAATGAATGCATGCACACTCATACTGATATGCAGATTAATGAATGATGCACATTCTTCTGCACCTTCTTTTTTTTACTCTACAATGTATTAGAAATTTTTCTATATCACTGCAAAAAAAAATCTGCATCATTCTTTCCAATAGAATAGTATAATATTCTGTTATATTTAACTTTTCCAATATGTAGTGGATATTTAGGTTATTTTCAGATTTTCTTCATTGCTAACAATGCTGCAGGTAATATCTTTGCTTATTAGACACGTTGTATCACTGATGAAAAGAGACAATATGTCTGAATTATCATGTGGAGAGGTACGTGCCCCATATACCTTCCCAAACTCTTTCTAAAATTAAGGGTTCAGTTATGACATGAGTCAAAAGTAAAGTTTTATCGATGTTTTCTGGGTTATTTGTTAGGCAGCTAGAGGTAATTAGCCCAACTAATACAAGTGAGAACAGTGAGTATATCCTAATACAAGTTTTGTAAGGAATTGTGGTCCTCTGAGGAAAATTAGTTTTAGTTGAAGAAAGTAATAGAAAGAGCACTTGAGAGAAGAGTTAAACCGAACAGGATATAATATAGTGATTATGACCACAGTCATGGAATATGCAGACCAAGCTTGACTATCATTTACTATGTGACCATGGGCAAGTTACTTTAACTCTATAGAGCTCAAATTCCTTATCTCCAATCTAAGATAATAATAATATCTACCTAATGAGATTTATTTATTTACTTATTTATTATTTATTTATTTATTTTATTGTTATACCAAATGTTTTAAATAGGAGTCTTTCCTAACACAGTATGCAGGAACGCATCTTAATTTTTTTAATCTCCTGATTATGAGTTTTTTTTTTTTAAAAAAGTAGCAAATGAGCAAAACAGAATTGGAAAAATATGTGTTGAAAATTGACTGGTTAGCAACCTGCCACCTGAAGCATTTTCTTTTATTATCCACTTATGCAATTAAAAAAATCTTTACTGTGGTTTGACAAGAGTACAAAATATTCCTCTTTTTATTTAGTCCAAGTAGAGTTGGTATAATCTTTTTTTGGTGAGTTTTGTTTTGTTTAGTGTTGCTTTTTTCTTTAAGTTTATTGAGGTAACATTGGTTAATACAATTATATAATTTTCAGGTGTACATTATTATCACTTGACATCTGTATATTCTATGGTGTGTTCCAAAGTCCAATTTCCTTCAGCTACCATATATTTGATCCCCTTTACTCACTTAACCTCACCCTAAACCCTATATTTGACCTCTTTTATCCCATCTACCTCCTTCCTTATCCCCCAATCCACTAGTAACCACTAGTCTATAGTCCTCTGGTCTATGTTCCATGTCAATGAGTCTCTGTTTGTTTGTCTTGCTCATTTGTTGCTTTTAGGTTTATATCCCACATATAAGTGATATCATGTAATTTTCAACTTTTTCTGTCTGGCTTATTGTCCTTAGCATGATAATCTCAGGGTCCATCCATGTTGTCGCAAATGACAGAATTTCATCTCTTCTTATGGCTGAGTAATATTCCATTGTATATATGAACCACAGCTTCTTTAGCCTATAGTAGAATGCTTTGGTTGCTTCCATGTCCTGGCCACTGTGAATAAAGTTTCTATGAACATCGATGTGCAAATATCTTTTCGAATATGGGTTTTCAAGGCTTTGGGGTAAATATCCAGTAGAAGGATTGCTGGATCATATGGTAGATAAATTCACAGTTTTTTGAAGAACCTCTATATTGTTTTCCATGGTAGCTGTACCAATTGCAGTCCCACCAGCAGTGTATGAGGGTTCCTTTTTCTCCAAATCCTCTCCAACATTTGTTATTACATGTCCTGTTGATTATAGCTAATCTAATAGGTATGAGATTGTATCTCATTGTGGTTTTGATTTGCACTTTCTAAATAGCTAGCAATATTGAGCATCTTTTCATATATTTATTGGCCATTTGTATGTCCTCTAGAGAGAAGTGTCTGTTCAGATCCTTCAGATCCTCTGCCAATTTTTTGATTGGATCATTTGTTGTTGTTGTTGTTGTTGTTGTTATTGAGTTATATGATTTGTTTGTATATTTTGGATATTAGACCCTAATCAGAGGTGTTGCTTGCAAATATATTTTCCCATTTGGATGGTTCTTTCTTTACCTTGTTGATTATTTCTTTTGCTAAGCAGAAGCTTTTTAGTTTGATGTAGTCCCATTCATTTATTTTAGCTTTTACCTCCCTTGCTTTTAAGGTCAAATTTATAAAATTCTCTTTACGTCCAAGGTCCTTGAGTTTAGTTCTTATGTTTTCTTCTATGCATTTTATTGTTTCAAGTCTTATATTCAGGTCCTTAATGAATTTTGAGTTAATTTTGGTGTGTGGTGATAGAAAAGAGTCTAGTTTTATCCTTTTGCAGGTAGCTTTCCAGTTTTCCCATTTACTGAAGAGGATTTTCTTTCTCCACTGTATGTTTTTGGCTTCTTTGTTGAAAATTATTTGCCCATATAAATATGGGTTTACTTCTGGACTCTTGATTCTGTTCCACTGCTTCGTGTGTCTGTTTTGGTGCCAACACCATGCTGTTTTGATTACTGTCGCTTTGTAGTATGATTTGAAGTCGGGCAGCCTGATGCCTCCAACCTCATTCTTTTTTTCTCTGGATGGCTTTGGCAATTTGGGATATTTTGCGCTTCCATAAAATCTGATAATTTTTTGTTCTATTTCTTTGAAAAATACTGAAGAGATTTTGATGGAGATTGCATTAAATCTATATAATGTTTTAGGTAATATAGTCATTTTAACTACGTGAATTCTTCTAATCCAAGAACATGGAATATCTTTCCATTTCTTTGTATCTTCTTTGATTTCTTTTAATAGGGTCTTATAGTTTTCATTATATAGGTCCTTCACATGTTTTGTTAAATTTATTCTTAGGTATTTATTCTTTTTACTGCAATTGCAAAAGCAATTATTTTTCTACTTCTTTCACTGACATTTCATTATTAGCGTATAGGAAAACTAGATTTTTGAATGTCAGTTTTGTACCCAGAGACCTTACTATATTTGCTTACTCTTTCTAGTAGTGTTCTTATAGAGTTTGTAGGGTTTTCTGTATAGAAAATCATGTCATCTACAAATAGTGACAGTTTGAATTCTTTGTTTCCTATTGGATGCCTTTTATTTCTTTCTCCTATCTGATTGCACTCACTATGACCTCCAATGTCATATTGAATTACAGTGGACAGCCTTGCCTTGTTCCTAATCTTAGAGGGAAGGTTTTTAGTTTTTTACCATTAACTGTAATGTTGGCTGAGGGTTTGTTATAGATAGCCTTTATTATGTTAATGTACTTTCTTTCCATACCAATTTTGTTAAGTGTTTTGATTATAAATGGATGCTGTATCTTGCTGAAGGTTTTTTTCTACATCTATTGAAATGATCACACGATTCTTATGTTTTTATTTGTTTATGTGTGTATCATTAACTGATTTGCATATGATGAACCATCCCTGTGCCTCTGAGAAGAATCTCACTTAGTCATGACTAAGTGAGATTCTTTTTAATATGTTGCTGTATTTGGTTTGCTACTATCTCATTTAGGATTGTTGCATCTATGTTAATGAGAGATATTGATCTATAGTTTTGTTTTTTTTGTGTGTGTTATCCTTACCAGGTTTTGGTATCCAAGTAATACTGGCCTCATAAAATGTGTTGGGAAGTATTGCCTCTACTTTGATTTTTGGGAAGTGCTTGAGGAGAATAGGTATTAAATCTTCTTTGAATGTTTGGTAGAATTCACGTGAAGCCACCTGGTTCTGGACTTTTACTTTTTGGATGGTTTTTGATGATTGTTTCAATTTCCACACTGCTGATCTGTTTATTTAGATTTTCCAGTTTTTCTTCATTCAGTCTAGGAAGGTTGTATTTTTCTAAGTACTGGTCCATTTTTTCTAAGTTATTAAATTTGGTATTACATACTTTTTCATAGTGTTCTTGTATGATCCCTGGTATTTCTGCAATGTCAGTTGTAATTTCCCCTCTTTCATCCTTGATTTTATTTATCTGTGTCTTTTCTCTCTTTTCTTTAGTGAGTCTAGCCAGAGGTTTGTCAATTTTATTAACCTTCTCAAAAAACCAACTTTTTGTTGCATTTATTTTACTGTCGTTTTTTGTTTTGTTTTGTTTTCAATTTCATTTATTTCTTTTCTACTTTTGAATATTTCTTTCCTCCTGCGTCAGGCTTCATTTGTTCTTCCTTTTTTAGTTTTTAAAAATGAAATGTTTGTTTATTTGGGCTTGTTCCAATTTTTGGAGATAGGCCTGTAATGATATGAACTTTCTTCTTATGATCACTTTTGCCGTGTCCCAAGAGTTTCGATATGCTGTACCATCACTATCATTCATTTCTATGTATCTCTTGATCTCTCTTTTTATTTCTTCTCTGACCCAGTTATTCTTTAGTAGCATGTCGTTTAATCCCCATGTATTTGTGTTTCTTCCTGATTTCTTTCTGCAGTTGATCTCTAGTTTCAAAGCATTGTGATCAGAGAAAATGGTTGGTATGATTTCAATCCTCTTATATTTGTTGGGGCTCTGTGTCCCAGTATGTGGTCGATTCTTGAGAATGTTCCATGTGCACTAGAGAAGAATGTAGAAGCAGCTGTTTTAGGATGGAAGGCTATGCATACGTCAATTCTGTTCACTTGGTCTATTGTGTCATTTAAAGATGTTATTTCTTTATTGATTTTCTGTTTGGATGGTCTGTCAATATTCGATAGGGGAGTATTTAGGTCCCCTACTATGATAGCGTTTTGGTCTGTTTCTCCCTTTAGTTCTATTAGTAATTGCTTTACATATTTCAGAGCTCCCTGATTGGGAGAATAGATATTAATAAGTTTTATGTCTTCTAGGTGCATGATTCCTTTTATAATTATGAAATGTTCCTCAGTATCTTTCTTTATACTTTTTATTTTGAAGCCTACTTTGTCTAATATTAGTGCTGCTACTCCTGCTTTTAGTACTGATTTTCTCTGAATACCATTTACTTGAAATATCATTTTCCACCCTTTCATTTTGAGTCTATATTTGATTTGGAGTGGAGATGTGTCTCCTGGAGATGAGATCTTCTTATAGCCATTTTATCTTTTGCTTTCTGGTAGCTCGGTGTTTCCATTGCTTCCTTGTCCTTGTGCTTCTGTTTTCTTTATTTTGGTTGGTTTTTGTGGGGTTTCTCTCTGTTCCTTCTTGTTTTATGTTATATGCAATGGTTCTGAATCTTTGGTGTGGGTTACCATTATAAATATGTAAAGGATATTTATATAAATACAGTAGTTCATTTTCTTCTACATGTGCCTTATCTCCATTCCCCTTTGCAAATTTGGATCTTTGAATCCCCTCCTTTTTAGTCATTGTTATCTCAATTTTTTCCTATGTATGATGAATGTTCATTACTATCTTGTTATAACAATTCTTTCCTTATTATTTAAGCTTATAATATCCTGTTCTTAGTAAGGGTTGCACTCTTCTGCTTCTATTTAACTGATTGTCACTTTACTCTTATTTATTTATTTATTTATTTTTTGTCATTTCGTTTCAGGTGAACTGACCCCTTTCAGTATTTCCTGTAGTGAAGGCCTCATAGTGGAGAGTTCCCTTAGTTTTGTATGTCTGGAAAAGTCTTAATTTCTCCTTCATATCTAAGAAGAGCTTAGCTGGATACGTTATTGTAGGCTGGTAGTTCCTTTCATTTAATAGTTTAAATATTTGATTCCATTCCTTTCCAGCTTGTAAGATTTGCACTGAGAAGTCTGAGGATAATCTAATGGGTTTACCTTTATATGTTGTCATTTTTTTCTCCCTGGCTGCCTTGAGAATTCTCTTTGTCATTGATTTTTGATAATTTTAATACAATATGTCTCGGTGAAGGCCTTTTTGGGTTGAGATAACTGGGTGTTCTGTTGACTTCTTGAATTTCAAGCTCCAGCTCATTCCTTAGATTTGGTAAATTCTCACCCATTATTTGTCTGAAAATGCTTTCTAATACCTGTTCCTTTTTCTTGCCTTTGATAATGCCCATTCTTCTTCTGTTTCCTCTCCTGATGATATCAGCTAATTCTTGAATTTCTCTTTCATTATTTTTTATTCTTTGGTTTCACTCTTCTTCTTTCCGATTTATTTCTAGATTTCTGTCTTCAATATTATTGATCTTTCCCTCCATTTCATGGACTGTATTTCCCAAGCTTACTATTTCATTTTTCAACTCTTTATCTCCAGAAGTTCTATTTGGTTCTTTTTGAGGGTTTCAATTTCCTTGCTCTGCTCATCAACTTGTTTTTTTTTTTTTAATGCCTGAAGTTGTTGATTTGTGTTATTTTGAATTTCATTGAGTTTTTTTTCAAAAGTACCATCCTGAATTCTCTGTCATTTAAGTTGCACGTTTCTATGTCTGTAAGTTTATTTTCAGGAGATTTTTATCTTTATTTCTGAGATGGTTTGTCTCCTTGGTTGTTTATGGTGTTTAATGGACTCTTTCTCCACCTGGGCATTCATGGAAGTGTATTCTGCTGTTTTTCCATAAAGAGTATTTATTACATAAAAGCCTCTCTTTAGCCTGTTGCAAAGAAGTCATTTTTCTTTTGGTTTCCAGTAGGTGGCATCTAAGCCTCTTGGATCTCTGCTTTATATAAAGTCTTAATAATACTTTTTAAATTTTCTTGTAGATATTTAATTATGCTCACTAATCTCAGTTTCTGTCTTTGTCAGTGTCAGCGACAGTCTCTGCACCATTTGCTCAGATGCCCCTGGGGCTCTGTGGTGTTCAGTCTTGGAGCGTATGGTGAGAGGGGCCCTCCATGTTGGGGGTTGTGGACTGCAGGTCAACCTCGGTTTTGCAGTTGCAACCGGCAAAAATGAGCTGTTGTTCCTCTGTGGTCCCATCCTGCTTCTCTGCTTTCTTTCCTGATAACTAGGCCCTGAAGTTTTCATCGGCAGGGCTGCTCAGGGAACTGGCCGCAGGAACTCACAACTCCTTCTCCTCGCACCCCTCCTTCTGCGAGGAGCTCCAGCAGCTTCTGGAGGCAGCTTCTTTGTTCCTCTTGGTCCACTGCCTGACACCTGGGGTTCTGACCTGTTGTAGCTCTTATGCTTAGATCCCATGCTCAAATGTGCTGGTGTACAGTTGGGTGTTTTTTGTTGAGGTTTAGATGCTCAGCTTATTGTTGTTTCAAGGGGAGAGATCTGGGGACATCACTCATTCCACCATGTTTCCATGTTTTATAGGAATGAAATACATCTCAATAAACAACAATGACCTGTGAGGAAAGAATAACTAATGTCTGTAGGAGCTATGAGAGATAGGCTGTGGAGAGGAAAAAACAATATTGTATAGAAGAAAATGTGGCAGATAAGTAGTATTGATTAGGGCCATGAGTTCCAATATGAAAGAAGGAGGAACTAAGTGGGGAAGAGTTTATGTTTGATAAAAGGGAATACTGAGTAGGCAACAACTTTTTATAGAAGGAGCAATATACATGGTCTAAATTATATTTAGAATATTGTTTTGACAGTGTGGGACACTGTAGAATTGTCTCATGTTGGGAGATTTGGGTTAAGGCCATTGACAGGGCAAGTGAGTATGTTTTTGATATATTTACAAAGCAGCTTGTGTTCATATTTCAAGGGCCTTCACTTTCACCCCTAATCAATGCATAATAAAAGACCAATCAACCATCCAGCAAACCAGAAAAAAAAATACATTCAGTGGCAAGATATCCAATAGACAGGAGAAGATGAGAATTTGGTTCACTTGAATCTTGATAATAGATCATTGATTCTGTACATGTAAAATTTAGAAACAGAGACATGTGTATTAATGTTTAGAACACACTGTTATATTTTGTATTGAATTATAAAATTTTATATCTTCTTTCCTCTACTTCCCCCAACAATGCAACATTTTATTTACATTAACGAAGTTAATTAGTTGCTTTCACTGTTCTATTTTTTTGCAAACTCTATATGCTCTTAACATAAGAAGACTATCCCAGGAATGTGTAGCAATATCCTTTGGTCACATAAGTTGAAGCTCTCTATCTTTCCTCCCTCTTCTTCCTTTTTCCCAGCACATCTTTCACTTTTCCTTCCTTTGATTGCTAGAGAAGTATTTTTCTCCATTCTGTCCTCTTCTGGATATGAAAACATAAATGCTGAATTACTCCAACTTAGGTAACCCTTAGAATAATTTTTTAACCAGCAGGAAACAGGGCTATCTGGCTGCGCAGATAATGATATCAGCTGCTTCCTTCCAAAACAACAGGTGCTTTGGCATAAAAATGTATATCATCATACTGAGATGATGACATCAGTTCATACTTCAGCTTAATTATAAACTACCTCCATTAATCCTCAAATAATTAAACATTTTGTGTGTACTGCAAGGTGAAATGTAAAGTTAAAGGTGCCCGGATGTTTATTATAAGCTTTTAAAAATGTGTTTTCTCCACAATACCTTTTTTTGTATGACAATAGAATAAAATTTAAAATGTATGCTGTACACCTGAAACTAATACAGAATAATAATGAATATCAATGCTAGTTGAAAAATAAGAATAAAAAACATAATTCGCTTACCTCGGAGAAACATAAATTAATGAAATAGAATATTTTTATTTGTTTCATATAAGCTTAAAACTACCACAGAAATGCTAATAGCTATATAGGCTATAGGTTTAAGAATTAAGAAATAGTTTTAATTTAAAAAATTAAATATTTGAAGCACTCTCAATATTTAAATTTAGTATTTTTAATATTAATGCTAAATACTTGTATTTACACTTCATTAAAAGCAAATATTCAACCTAGTAGAGTCTGATGTATATCTTAAAAAATTAGGTACATTAGATACTTTGGTAAAATCAAATTTTTTATGAAGTGGTACTTGACCTATTGCTTATGTTTTCAGCATTTAGCAGTTTTATTGAAAGATTTTTATAATATTATTTATATTGTCAAACTCAAAACAGTTATAAAACTTAAAACCTTTCTTGATTTCGTACAAAACTATAACAAAAATGATTGCTGTATCCTTCCTTTAACTTTAAAATATAGAGAAGACCTTTTTTAAAACAGTTGTTACCCTCATGAGCCAGATGTGTTTCTAAGCAAATTGCTTATTTGAAAAATATGCAAGGGCATAGCCATTTAAGACTCAATAAATTATGCATTTGTCATTTGTTATTGGGTAAGACTTAAGCTGACATATCTGACATGCATACAAGTGTCCCAGCACTTAGTTAATCACATTAACAATTTAGCAGAGATGATTTTCTGGGGAAATGAGAAAACAGTGGTTTATAAAATTGTTATTATCATAGAAGCAGATATTCCCACAGATTTTAATTATTCATCCATTAAAAAGTCCACCTTTTTTAGGTTGTATTACAGTTGATATAAAGTAAATTCTGTGGAGTCCCCAGGAGTACATCATTATCTGTTTATCATGAAGACAACATAACAGCTGTATAAAGTTGTTCTTAAGCGAATTATTTTTTCGTTTAAAAAAATGTAGCCAGCTAACAAGACTTTTTTTTCTTTGTAGGCACATAATGATAAATTCATACAAGAAGAATTTTATTCTTTACAAGTAAAACTCAGACTGAAAATTTTCACTGGATTTAGCTGAAACATTTGGGTGACCATATGGAGCTCTCCGTGGCACCACGGGACCATGCAGCTCTGAAATCTGATCACTATCTCCCCAGTGACAGCTGGGCCTTTACACCATCAGAAAATTTTTAGACTTCTAATTTGTCATAACTACCTCCTGTGGAAAGGAAATATGTTATCTAGCCAAATACAAAAATTCTTAGTACCTAGCACTATAAACAGTTAATCTCTTAACTGCATTTTGTGATTCACTGATGCAACTCCTATACCAAAAACATACAGAGTCTTGTTTAGTTAGAGTCAGCCAATTGCTCCACCATTCAAAAAGCCATTTTCAGGAAATTGTATCCAGAGAAAATTTTGTCACAGAGCTTAGGATTTTAAATACATCTTACTTTTAGTTGCTCTCAAAAAGTCAGTGATGCAACTGAGAGGTTTCATCTGAGTTCCATTGGCCCTTATTGGTCTATTTAAGTCTAATGATTCTTCATTTGAGTAGTCGAATATTATACAATGGCTCCCAGTCCCTGCTTTTTTCTACATAGTGAGGCTGAAACTGTTCTCCTGCTGTGATTCTTTTCATCTATCAACCGCTCTTAGGCTTATTAAGTATCCCTCCAGCTATCCAAAGAGATAGAGCTGTTTTGCTGCTCTCCCTTTCTGACCACTTATCTGGAGTTTCTGCTTGGGAATCCCTTCATAACCATTCTCATCATAGAAAAAGCCCCTAGGATGTCGTTTTATATTTTCCCTCAATCCAATTGCCATTGGAGATGCAACTTTAACAGGTGACTTCGACTTCTACTTCTTTTGGTAAATCCTTTTGTTTGGTAGCTTTTTAAACTCATTATTCATTTTTAAAAAATTACTTGCATATTTGATTTTACATATAGATACCCTACCACAATCTTTAATTTAGCGTAACGAGGAAAGACTGTGTGGCTGTCTTTTCTTCATCCTTCTGTTTTTCTGTCTTCACATTAGCTATGCAATAATTAGGACTGTACTTTAAATTCAC
Source organism: Rousettus aegyptiacus (assembly GCF_014176215.1). Classification (NCBI taxonomy): domain Eukaryota; kingdom Metazoa; phylum Chordata; class Mammalia; order Chiroptera; family Pteropodidae; genus Rousettus; species Rousettus aegyptiacus. Next base: position 96,745,973 of record NW_023416307.1, on the reverse strand, counting down.
CACTAGGTTTCTATATCTTTTGTAACCCCTAAATCCAAAATCTGTTCAGGATAATTTTATAGTACAGTTCACATAATAATAATAGCTAAAATCTACTCAGCACTTACAATGTGTCTGGCATTAGTCTAAATAGTTTAAATGAACAAACTCATTTATATTCTACAACATTCCTGTGATATTGACACAACTGTCATTCTCATTTTAGAGATGAGGAAGCCAAAGTACTGTCTGACTAAGGTCTCACAGCTTATAAGTTTCAGATTCAGGATTTGAATCCAGTGGTCTGGTCTGACAGACAATACTATTAGCCACTATACCATTCCACCCCTTAAACTAGGAACATGGGGAATTAGCTTAGCACTGAAATAAACAGAAAGCAAACAGTTGGAATTCTATTAGTTCTGCCACCTTGAACTAGCTCTGTGACACTAACAATGACACCTGCTCTAAACCATTGTTATCTCATTTTTAAGATCACAAGATGAGACTAGTTCTCTTGTTTGTAGCGATAAAGTGCTAAGGTACAGGTTCTTTATGGATGACTATAGTTATTCATATAGGTACTGGTTATTTTACAGATACCATTTATCATAATATAATTTTCTTTAATTTCCATGTTGCTGGTAATACTATGCTATTCACAGTTTTTAATCCATCCAGTACAGTGCTTTCTGTTACTTATTCTTTAGTACTTTTTCTTTATGTTCTAAATCAAAATCAATGCTAAGCAAAATCTTGCTTTTAATTCCATACATCTAATATTCTCACATTCCAAACCACTCCTGATTTTTCTATGACCTCAGCAATTTTTTTCATGCTAATCACTACTACTGTATAACCTATAGCATACAGTAGTCATTCTCTACTTTCCTTCCTCAAATGAACATTACATTCTACTCACGAAGTACTAAATTAGAGTTGGATGGAGATACTCAAGGCACCTCTTCTCACTTCCCAGTACTGCCTTTAGATTGTGCTCCTGACATCCCGTGTAATTTCTCCATTTACTTAATTTTTCCAGAATGTCCACTTTCAACTGATGATGGACTTTAAGCACATCTATGAAGTACTTATGTGTTAACATATAGATTAGCATTTGACTGAATAACTGGAGACTTTAGGTTAACCAAATGAACACATGGAAAGGTCATCACATTTCATCCTTGTCAAGAAACCTATATCTTTGAACGTATCTTCTTAAATCTTAGTTAATTTTCAAATAAAGACAATAATAAAGTCATATTTATGTACAACATAATACAACTATTTAGGATACAACCAAAAACAAACTAACTCTTTCCTTAGAAGAGGATGAAAAATTCTTCAGTGATGTTCATTTTCTTCATTTGATATCCTGAAGCTTAAATCTGTGAGATAAAGGTAACCATTTTTAATGTATTTATTGTTAGATGATAAAGAGATAATAAAGGGAAAAAACAAAACTGCTTGGATTATACACACACACACACACACACACACATTCATATCAAAGTAAAAAAGAAGTACTCATAATGATTATAATCTTTGTTCCTACATTGATTATGTAGCCATGGCTAGTATTTATAATTATGTTCTTCCATTTCCCACTCCATATTTTCTTTGCCCAAAGTTGGTCATTGTTTTTCTCTTGGTGGCATAACCCCAAACCTTCATTCTTGAAAGGTTTGAGCCATTAGCAGTCCTGCCTGAATTGGGTTGTTGTAGTTTTCAGTCTACTGTAACCATAAGATATGGAAATACTAAAATATGTCTTAAGAAATCTCCTGTATTCCAAACATACTCTTTCTTAACTCCATCGTGTAGTAGAAAACCAATTTACCATGTCACCTAGCCAGCACAGTAACCCACTTCTTTGCCTGTTGATTCAGAAGCATAAAAAGTCAAAAGTGGCCCTCTCACAGTCTCAGTTTTCAAGTCAATGGAATCATTGTTATGTCTCCTGGTAGAAATAATTTTCTTTTTAAAACTAAGACTTCTAGACCAGCAGAGCATACGGATATGGGGACAGGAAGCAAACATTTTTCCAGTGTATTAGCATGGATAGTAGGTAATAGTGAGTGGTGCAACTTCCATTTTCACCCCGTTGATTCTGGACCTGTGAATACTGACTATGAAAAAAAAATCATATTTTGGATGCTAATTAAGAACATGTACAGCATCCTAGAGGATGTCTAAACCCCAAAGTTATTGCCACCTACCTGGTACTGTAATTGAGTTTCCAAAAATCTATTCTACTATTCTGAAATGCCAGTTGCTCAAGATGGTGGGGAACATGTTAAGACTAAGAAATTCCATGTACATGGGCCTATTGCTGTACTTGATTTTCTGTGAAGTAAGTTTCATAATCAGAAGCAATGATATGTAGAATCACATAATAATAGAAAGGTATTTTGTATGTCCATGAATGGTAGATTTGACAGAAGCATTGTCCTTATAGAAAGAAAATGAACATTTAGAATAATTGTTTTAGTAACAAAGTACTGCCTCTTCCATTATAGATGTGGTCTAATGTAATCTACTTATCACCAGGTAGCTGGCTGATTACTCCAGAGAATGCTGTCATATTGGGTACTCAATGTTGGTCTCTGATGCTGGCTGATTGGGCACACAACGGTGGTTGTAGCCAGGTCACCTTTGGTGAATGGAAGTTTATTTTGCTGCCTAATCTCCATCCCTGCAACCAAGTTCATGAGCCTATTGGACAATGAGAAAAATGGCAGAGAAAGAGACTTATAGATATCCACAGAATAGGCCATCTTATACAATAAATTATTAAAATATTCCTCTACTGAGGTCACCTTTAGTAAATATTCACATGGGACACAATATGTCTATATCTCTCTCCCAGACTTTTTGTCACTGTATTTCAAATTGTGTTCCTTCCCAAGTCTTATTAATTAGTCAAGCAATTGGCCAAATATTTTAACCCATCCTGTGTACAAAATATATTCACCCTATTGAAGATCCATAATATCTCAACCCAATGTAGCATCAACTCAAAGTTCAAAGTCTATGTAACTCTTGTCAACATAACATCTCCTAAACAAATCATCATGGAAATCATCTAAATTAGGTAGAAGTATAATGCATCCTAGTACAAAATTTCTCTCTATTTGTGGACCTTTGAAACTAGATAACATGTTCTCTCTTCTCAAAATGTAATAGAAACACTAGCATAGAATTGTAGTTATAGGCATTCTTTCTCAGAAAGATACAAAAGAAAAAGAAAAAAAGGAGTCATTGATCCTAAAAAGTTTCAAAATCTAGCCAGTCAAACAGTATGAGGTTTCTAGGAATAGCAATGCTAGCCTCCAGACTCTTGGTTCTATAGTTTGAGCTCCAGATTCTATCCCACTACCTTGTGACTCCACATTGTGAGTCATCTTTCCTTTTTTTTTTTTTTTAATAAATAATAACATATGCTTGCTGCTGAGTAGCTTTACAAGCCTGTTTCTTTCCTTAAAAAATTTTTGGGATCAGAAAGCCCTCTTTTATTTTGTCCTCTTTCTGTTCTTTTTAGTTCTAGCTGGCAGTGTTTCTTCTGGTATATCATTCTCAAGAAACTTGTAGGTTTCTTGTGTATGTCATGGAGATTCATACCAATAAAAGAGAGTCTCCTCCACAGGTATTTTCTAGATCATCCCATTTCTATTTTTGTCTTCTGCCTAGCTGGCTGAAGGGATCTATAAATCACACAAAGAATATTTGTTACTGAATATTCTGACATGTTTATCTTCCTGAGGTATTAGCTAAAGGTCGTATAGCTATTCTCTTGATATTTTTCCCCCATAACTCACTTTTTTGATGGGGAATCTCTTAATTTTAGGGTCTTTTGCAATTACGATAGCCGAGAATTTCCCAAATCATCAAATTCTGGTTCCTTTGTGTTTAACTGTTCTTTTCTCAATTTCTCTCAATATTCTTGCATTTTATAATAAGCAGCAATAAACAATGCCTCAAATTTGGCATTTTATTTGGAATGCCAAATTTTGTTGTTTCCAAATTCTGTTTTCCACATAACTTTAGGACATAATTCTGCCTATATAACAAGACTTTCCCTTTTCTTTAGTTTCTAATACTGTGTTTCTTATCTCCTCCTGAGTCCTCACCAGCAGCACCTTTAACATATATATATCAACTAAGAGTTTGCTCCTTAGGATTTAGGTATTTGCTAAAATGATTTAAATTTTCTCTTTCATGCTCTTCTTTTTCTTCCGAGTCCTTAATAGAAGAGTTATTAACACCTATATTTCTACTAATAGTATGTTCAAGGCAATTTAGATTAGTTTTGTGATTTTTTAAAAAATATGTTTCTCAAAATTCTTCCAACTTTTCCTGGTTTCCTAGTTTCGAAGATACTTTCACATTTTTAAGTATTTATTATAGCAATATTGTACTTTCAGGTACAAAAACTGTGTTAGTCAAGGTTCAACTAGAGAAGTAGAACCAGTAGGAAATATATATTAAGAGATTTATTATAAGGAATTGGCTTATGTGTTTTGGGGCTAGATAGTCAAGTCTGAAACTCATTGGGTGAGCCATCAGGAAGGGCAGGCTAGAACTCTTGGGTATGCACTGAAGCTGTTGTCTACATGTGAAATTTCTTCTTTTTCAGAGAATCCTCAGCTCTGATTTTAAGAGCTTTCAACTGACTGAATCAAACTCACCCATATTACTTAGAATAACATTAAAATTAATTGCCTATGGCTTTTAATTATGTTTACAAAATACTTTTAAAACAACATGTAGTTTATTATTTTATAGAATAAATGTGGACTGTAGCTTAGCCATATGAAAACATTAAAAAGATCATTATTGTATGTCAAGTGTGAATGTTACCTTTTTTGTTTTAATCCTTGCTCAGTCACTTACTAACTAAGCCACCAAGGAGCTTAAACAATTTCTATCCACAATTTTCAAAACTTTAAAAAAATAATAACATCTATTTCATATAATATAGGGATAAACACTATAAAATTTTGACTGTTGTACAGGGTATATAATAGATGTTTAGTAAAGGTTATTTTTTTCTGTTCTCTGCTCCTCAAATGTGTAAAATAGAGTTCACGAAACTTTTTATTTACTACTCTCAGAAGAAATTGAAACTAAGTTATGGACATTTAATTAGAATCTATAATATCATGTTGCAATTATTTATTTACTTCTCTGTCTTTTTTTTCTGATAAGTCTGCAATATTGTAGAATTCTAAGCCATTTCTCATCTTTGTCTCTTCTATTTCTAGATGACCTTTAGTAAATGTGCACCCTAGTGGTGAGGCACTGTGCTTTTTTACTTCTTTTACTTTTAAAGCATTATTTTTATAGTGATAATAGTGTAGTATTTTTTATAATGATAGTGATGATGATAATTATTTTCAACAGATTGACAAATATGGTTAAGCACAATATATTTGCTAGGCACTTGGAATACAAATTAACAAGTGGGCACAAGTGGTACACAGTCTAAGGTTGAGACAAATATTAACAAAAAACTAATATATGATTATTTAAAATAGCAAAAGCTAACAGTGTTGAGTATATATTATGTTCTAGCACAATTTTAAGTACTTTAATTGTATTAACACAACCAAATAAATAGTATGAGGTACTATGTTTAAAGAAATATGATTAGAGGCAAAAAAAAAGATTTAGACTACATAAAAATTTAATGAAGCAAGAAATATTTCAGAATAATAGTTTTTAATCTCTTTTTAAAAATTCTATTAAAGATAGCTTGTGGTTCAAATAGAAATAACTACAGTTTCTAAAAATTAAATGAAGTTGAATCTGTTCAATCGTTATCATTAAACTCTAAGAAACAAAAGTAGCAGAAACAAATAAAGAAGGAAAAGGTACTTGTAGGAAACTGTACATTGGCAAGGTAAGCAAAGTTCAACCTTAGCACTTTTGTTCAACATGGCAACTAAGTGCAGAGTCTTGTTGCCACGTTGGAGCTTGGTGTGATATGGGATAAATCAAGTAAACACTATGTACAGTGATTAAAATGAGATCTATTTACTGGTATATGTTTCCTGGCTTCTGTCACTGCCAGGATAATTGCCACTGCCAAGGCTTTATGTTCAATAAACTCAATCAGCCAGTCCAAAACATCACATGTTGATGCTGCATGGTGCCAAGCAAAGGGGAGAGTTGCTGGGGAGCTTGGGATGGGGGAAAGCTTATACAAATTAACTTTTTGGCAAGGTATAATTCCCTTTGGAAGGACCCCTACCTTTCAAAGAGCATACTGCATTTTGCTAGAAACAAGTCCCAACTGTGTCCTTTACAGAGATCTCAGTTAGCTTTAACATCACTGATAATATAGCTCTGATGGTGGCAAAACTCTACTAACGAGTACCTACTATTTCTAATGTGAGTTTTCAGGATTATCATTTATTCTCAAAACATATTTTATTGCTATTTCTCTCTTGGAATACAAATTCACCAAATTCTCTAATGTCTTGCCATACCTAAATATTTCCATAATTATTTTCCTTCTTTAAAGTTAAAACAGAGAGAGTGTAAAACAAAAAAGAATATATTAAAAAGTGTATAATACAAAAAAATGGCAAATATAAAACGGCTTTTTATAGTTGGATTTAAGTTTTTTTTAAGTTGCACACTTATTTTTGTATTTTATCTATAGATGATTTGTTCTCTTTTTAAACAAAGGCACCAAGGGGCATTTTATTCACCTTGTATCTTTCCATGAAACTGAGAACAAGAGTCTCCTATGTTCTTGTTCCAGTTTTCCCAGAATAGATGTAATTTGTTCCAACAATTTTTTATTATTTTATTGCTTTGGTATGTTACGTATTGTTGCACTTGCTTTCTTGTGTGCAATTAGAATGTGGTTGCTACAGACACTGCTAAAGACGGCTTTCATTTATTCAGCTGGTTTGGAAGATAGAGAACAAGAGCTGAGACTTAGCAAAGCAGAATTCATAATGATACAACTGTTTATAGTTCATTCTTGAAACATGCTGAGCTTTGAATCCTTCGCATGAGTTTTATAAATGGTTGTGCTTCAATATAATTTTCCTGGTAAAATATTTTCCTTAAAATTATAAATATATTTGGAAAGATCAAATATTCAGGAACACCAATATCTCCAAAAAATAACTTTGATTTACCACCCAAGGAACAGATGTTTAAATTTTAAGCTTAAATGAACATAAATTACATGCTATATAATAGCTTTTTTTCAGACTCAGGTATAAAAATGCAGCCTAGAACTGTTATGTGTGTGTGTGTGTGTTGTTAATTTCCATTTTTTATTGTTTATTGTTTTTGTTTGGAGAAATTGTGTTTAACCAAGTAAAAATAAGACTAAGTCTATACATACTAAGATTTTTTTTATGCAAGAATCTATCTCTAAATATAATACTCCTTAATATTTTACTGTATTATAAAAGGAAAGATAAAAACTTACAAACCACTTAATTAAAAATATCATTTCCTAAGGAAAAAAATGTTGCTCTTTTATTTTTCCTTGCTTTTTTTTTTACCTTCTTTCTTTTCTTGCATACCACCATCTTCCCAATCAACAGTCGCCAATAAATAAATAAATACATAAAATAATCAAGGCTTTTTGGGATCTGTGGAAGTTTTAATAAAAATATTTCTAAACTAATAACTTTTAGTAGTTTTTAAAGTTAAGGAAAGTGGTTCAGCTTATTAAAGAGATTAGTGATCTTATTATAGTATTAATAAAAAAGACCAAAGTGATATTCACACCAGGTTTTTAAGCAATTTTCCCCTTTAATTTTAAAGAAATGATTGAATCTGTAAAGGAGATTTTCTTTCCCTGATTTTCTGTCTTCCATAGGCAACCTACCCCCAGCGGTCTATACTCACACCACATTTAAATTACTGATCCATATTTCTCTTCTTTTTATGTAATCCATTGTTTGAGCGAATTTCTTGAAAAAAATTATACTCATACAGAAAAATATCTTTAGTTATTTTGTTTATCCTGACTATTGAAATTCCTGGGGTGTTCTATTCCTGTTGTTAGAGTTAGTCATTGTCACTAACCTTGCTTGTACTGTTTTTATTGATGTCTAGACACTGACAAAATGTTTAATTGTAACTTGACAAGACTTTCAGGTAATTTTCCTTTGTTTTATTCATTGCAAACATAAAATTTTAACCTTTATTACCTTGGATTAGGTAGAGAAATACAAAAAGTATCTACATAGAAGGTTGAGCACAAAAATGTCACTAATCTTTCTTCTTAAAGGTAATTATTACACAAGGCTCCCTGAAGTCTTGAGGCATCTTAGCTCCTACAACTAATTGGTAAGTAAGCCTTACTAGTTCTCTTCTAGGATGCACTCCAACTATTTTCTCTACTGGCCTCAATATAAACATCCAATATTGGTCACTTAGCCTCTGAATTATCTTCACCTTTCATGCTACACTCCCTTTATAATCTATTCTGTGCACATAGAGAAACAAGTTATTTCATGTTTTATCTGATCACAGAATCCATCAATAGCTTTATCAAATTTTAAATTTTAGATTTAAAAGTCTCTTCATAATTTCACTGTGATCTTTTTATTCCTCTGATTTGTTCTCATACAAAGATGCTCTGGCTCTCTGCACTCACTGGCTTCCTGTCTATTTCCAGGACACACTACGCATGAAGCTGCCCAGGATTTCTTCATGATCTTCCCTTTGCTTGACATTATCTTAGCCATATCAGCCCATGACTGCCTCCTCCTTATCATTCAGAAATTATATCATTTCTGCATCCCAGAGAGGTCTTTCGGATTATTCTACAGCTATAATTTAAAAAAAAATTTACAACACATAATGCTTAAAATTATGTGCATCTGTGATAAAATTATTTAAAGAGACCTAGAAATCTTCAATAGCTAATAAATTACCATATCATATAATGGCATTGTTTAGTTTCCTTAGAACTGATGGAGACTAGCGGAGGAGGTAGATAGAGTGCAGATGAGGCCCCTGCTGAGTGTAGAGCTGGACAGAGATTCTCTTGATGCACAGGAATGGGTGGGAGAGGACTTTCCCTCAAGATTTGCTCGCTGCTTGAGAATTAATTTGCTTTATCTGGGGTATGACAGCTAATTCACTTCCTGTTTAAAAGAAATTATAAATCTGGCATAGGTCATAATGCTTTCCTCTTAAATCTTTCATTTCCAGTCTTATTAAATGTTGATTTTTCAATTTACTCTGAAAATATATGCAGACTTTTTCAAACCTAGCTTACTTGTAAACTTGACTTTCTAAGGTGCATTTTAGGACATTAAATTTTATCCAGGCCTCTGGTTCATCCATCCAAGGGGCAGAGCAGGGAACTAGAGCAATATTGTATTAGATAGCAGAAGCATTTGTTCTTCATGGAATTCTGAAAAGTAGAAGCTTAGTGATCTTTTCCTGATAGACAAGTAAAACAAGAGTTCGTGGTAGACTTCCCTTTTGTGGCAAGTTGCTATAAACATTCTTGGGTGAGACCCGATCATAAATGCACCTTGGAAAATCTGTTATCAGTAGAACAGCTGAGGAATGAGATTTGTCTGAGGTTCACCGAAGGTTCAGTGAAAATTATTTTGGTAGTACATCTGATAGGTCAGATTAATTTATATTTGAATTTGAAAGAATTGCCCCAAATCTCTATATTACACTATGATGCTCATAGATGAGAAGTATAGAACATATCTACTTTCAAGTTTTAGTTAACATCTATGGCATCTTCAGACTATATACTCCCGAATTCATCTGTTACATTTCATTAACACCATAACAATTATTATGGCTAGCCCTAGTTGAGGACACAATAAATGTGAAAAATATACAATTACATCTAAAAGTTACCTGGTGAATCAGAGATAATTCTGAAGCAAGCTTGTCATGGTGAACATCACTCAAAATACAAGTCATAATGCACAAAATGGCTTTCTGATTTGGTCATTATTATTGTAGATATTACATCTTGGTGGCCTAGATGGTAAGACAGGTGCCTAATATATTTTGAATAAACCTAGAAAAGATAAGTCTTCTAAAACACTCGCTACCATTGTAGACCCTTTGCTATCCAAACCCCTGGCTTGTGAAGAGCAAAGCTCTTTTTTGTGGCTTATTAACCTTCATCCTTCATGATGTTCTGAGAGTTAAGTCATGACATATTTCAATAATTGACTTCTGGGGGCAAAATGGCTATATAATATTTTTATATTGCATAACCACAGCTTTTATGTAATAAATGAATTTTAAATATTAGTTTAAATTAATTGAGCAACAAAGACACCATCCTATTTCATTTGTTCAACTGTTTGGAATATCTGTAAAACACAGAAAATTATTTATAAAAAATCATCATAAAAATGTTTTCCTGTTTAAGCACCTGAAAAGGTAGAAGGAAAATCACTCCCCGAAATCAGTTGTCATCTAACTCCTTATATCAGTTAAATGTTCAAAAATTTTCTTCATTAAGCTGAATATATTTAAAATGTGTACATTTCATCTAGATGTGATATAATCGGTCTCATTTACAAAAGGCTGATTTTTTTATCCTTTTTATACTCAATCACTCTTTCGCACATTTTCATTTTCTTAATAAACAAATGCAAAATTTAACTCTTACTTTTACCTACTTCTGGTAAATTTATGGGTTTATCAGATTGTTCTATCATAGTATAGATTACTAAAAACAATAATTACTTTTTAAAAAATTTGGAGCTACTGACATAAAAACTCATCCATTTTAAATTAATATCAGTTTCCTGAAAAAAAAACAAACAAAAACACCTTCCATTTTTATCTGCAAATACTTCCCATTACTTATAATTTTTATCGCTTCATTATTATTATTATTATTTAAATTGTAAATGGTTAGCTTTTTATTAGAGTGTTCTCTAAAGCTCTTACAATTTTACTAAACAACAAAGAAATTGTTTGAAAATTATTATTACTTAACAGTAATTAATTTAGTATTTTTCTATAAATATTACCCTGAATTAAACATTTTATTGATCACCTACTCTGTGAAAATTCCCAGGCCTCTTAACACTAGCATGCACACACACACACACACACGCACACGCGCACACACACACACGCACACACACACACATAGTTGATTGCTTTATCTCTAGTGCTTAATAAAGACATCTATTGTTGCACTCATTATACTAATTATAATGGTCCATTTTTATGTCTGTCCACCCCATAAGTCTAAGCTCCAAGTGGTAGAGATCTTGGTTTTTAAATGTATGTAGATATCTGAGCATTGCCTAGCATATACTACTCAATAAGTAAATATTTGTTGAAATAAGTGTTTTGATTTCCTTATTTTTTTTTTCTGATTATAAAACAGTAGACTTTATTGTAAAATGCTTGAAGAATTCCTAAGAATACAAAGAACATTCATTACTTTTAACTATCATTCTCAAATAGCCACCGCTAATATTTGTTTCTTAATTAATTTTTCCTAATTAAATTCAATTTGTGGTTTAAGATGAGTAAACAAGAGTTTCTACAATCCAAATGCCCTTTTCTTTTCCTACCCTTCATTGTATATTTTACATCTTATTCAATAGGTTACATATTTTTTAAAGTTTCTTTAATCTGCTGGCTCTTTTGCAGTTACTTAGGGTCGATTTTATATGTATATATGTACGTATGTACGTATGTATGTATGTATGTATGTATGTACATATGTGTGTATTTTCATATAATAGATATTAATTGACCCCCCTGCTATTTTCAGGTACTATACTGGCTTTGGAAAAATAAGATTGAACAAACACACATATCTCTGTCTTCATGGAACTTACAGTTGCATGAATAGATGGTAACAGATAATTTACAAAAAGAAGGATTTGGATTTCAATTTACAAAGTGTGAGTTCTTTTCTAGATAGGTGAAGAAAAAGAAACAAATAATCTACAATGTTCATAAACTAGACATTCCGGAATTGTCTGTGTCCGAACATCTGTCATTGTGTGCGCGCGCGCACGCACGAGTGCTTCTCTTATTCTGATCAAATGGAAGTACTTGTAATTTTCTAGCTATCCTGAATCCTTCTAGCCATAAATTTAGGCACTCTGTCTTCAAAAGATTAGATCATCACTTGATTTTGTTCCTGATTTGTTATTAGTTAATCACGCAATTTCTAGGTATAATTTAATCATCAAAATGCCCTCTTTTGGAAGAAATTATGGATGATCAAAGTTTAGAACACTGAATTTCACTTTTAAATTTCTATATTCTACATGTAGAAATTACATTAATAGTCCACTTACATTAAAAAAATTAGAAACAAGCCAAAACCAACTCAATCTTCAGAAAATCCAATATAGGTCTGCAACAGAGAGCTGCTTTTCTGACATAACATTGTCTTTATTAATAGAATTTATAAAAGAAGCATTTATCTTTGGTCTCTCAATTCTGTTCCATTGATCTGCCAGTTCCACACTGTTTTGATTATTTTAACTTTGTAGTATAATTTAGAGTCAAGGAGTATGGTATCACTGGCTGTGTTATTTTTCCTTAGGATCGCTTTGGTTATTTGGGGTCGTTTGTGATTTCACATAATTTTGATGATTTTTTTGTTCTATTTTTTTGAAAAATCCCTTTGGAATTTTTATGGGGATTGCATTATATCTGCATATACATATAGGTAGCATAACCATTTAAACTATGTTGATTTTCCCAAGACATGAAAATGGAATGTCTTTTCATTTCTGTGTCTACTTCATTTTCTTTCAATGTCTTGTAGTTTTCAGTGAGGTTCTTCACTTCCCTTGTTAAGTTTATCCTTTTTTTTTTTTTGCAATTGCAAATGAAATAGTTTCCTTCATTTTTTTGTTAGTATATAGTAACAACACATTTTTGAACATTAATTTAGTATCCTGCAACTTAACTATATTTGGTGGAGTATTCAGGGTTTTCTATATATAGAATCATGTAGTCTGCAAAAAAATGACAATTTTACTTCTTTATTCCCAATTTGGATGCCTTTAATTCCTTCTCTTACCTGATCTTTCTGAGTGGGACTTCCAGTATTGTGTCAAATAAAGTGAGGTAAATATAAATCAAATCACAATGAGATTCCACCTCACATCTGTTGGAGTGGCTATTATCAATAAAACAAAAATAACAAGTGTTGTACAGGATGTGGAGAGAAAGGAACCCTCATAGATTGCTGATGAAAATGTAAACTGGTACAGCCATTATGAAAAACAGTGTGAATGTTTCTCAAAAAATTAAGAATAGAATTACCATATGACCCAGAAATCCTTTTTCTGGATATCTACCTGAAAAATTTGAAAATATTTATTTGTAAAGATATATGTACCTCTATGTTTATTGCAGCAGTGTTCACAGTAGCCAAGATGCAAAAACCTCCTAAGTGTTCTTTGATGGACAACTGGATAGAAAAGATGTGGTATGTATATATAATGTATTATACTTTTATTACTCAGCTGTAAGAAAAGATGAAATATTGTCATTTGAGATAACATGGATAGATCTTGAAAGCATCATGCTAAGCAAAATAAGTCAGACAGAAAGGAATAAGAATCATATGATTTCACTTATATGTAGGATATAAAACAGAAACCAACAAATGAAAAAAAAAAAAAAAAACCAAGTCAAATAGGAACACATAGACACAGAGAACAGTATGATAGTTTCCAGAGGGAAAGGGAGTCTGGGGGAAGATAAACCTGGTAAAAGGGTCTAATACATGATGACAGAAGAAGACCAGACTTTGAGTGGTGAAAACACAATGCTATATACAGATAACGTATTATATAACGGTACACTTAAAACTTATATAATATTTTTAACCAATTTCACTACTATAAATTTAATTTAAAAAAGCATTTCTATCATTATTTTATTTATCACCTAAAAAAGGTTTCTAGTTTTTTATGCTATATTTTAAGTGACATTTCTTTAGAATATTAAAAATTCAATGATAAAGAGGAAAGAGAAGTGAAGGCCAGAGGGCTTAAACTTAAACCATCTGCAACAAATTTCCAAAATTCATTATTAATTTTTGAAATTATCATCATTTATTATATCTGGGTTATCTTATAATTTAAATAAATAATTCTAGATAGGTAGCTTTCAAACTTCACATGACATGATGCAAATTAGAAATGCCAATGTGTTCAATTATAGCTTCTTTTCATGTAATCAAGGTGAAGAGTAAAAATGAGAAATTGGTATTAATAAATGTAAAATTTTATTTTAATTAATTCTGAGAAAAAAAAATTCTAATTAACTCTAAATATTCTAAATGAATTAATAGAGAAGGAAATACCAAATGACCTCAAAACAATGTGCTTTGTTGTTATTGTTGTATAAAGATTTTCTTGTAGAAATATAATGATTAAACACTTTAGAAGATGATTTTGTATGTTGTTTAGCAAATAAGTAGAAAGCCTCAAGAATTATTTGTAGGCAAAAAGTAGTGTGTGTATATGTGTGTGTGTGTGTGTGTGTATACTTATGATAATATGTGATAATATATAATCATAAGCACCTATTTATATATGCCATTGGGATACACACACACTCACACACATAGCAAATAGGTACCTATGATAATGTGTTTATTTTCTATTTTTATCTTTATCAATTTTGACTTTAAAATATTCTGTATCCTTAATGTCTATGGTTTCAATTTTTGTTGACGTGATTTAACATTTATACAAAGAACACTACAGAGAGATAAAATCTTGAAAATATCTTAAGCAACTGTCAACAAACATGATATTGTCTCCATTTTTTTCACTTTTTAATTTATTTTTTACTTGTCTAAGTAAAGTATCATTGAAATATAATATAGAGGACAATTTAAAAATTGTGAGTTTTTACAAATAAACATATCTGTAAAATCATCATTCACATGGAGACAGAACCAGAAGTCTCCATCATGACCTTAATCGCCCACAAAAGTAACCATTTTCTAACCTTTATTATCGTAGATTCATTTTGATTGCTTTTGAATGTTATAAAAATGGAATCAAAAAGTGAGTTTTCTATTATGTCTGGCTGCTTTCACTCAAAATGTTATTTTTGAGATTCCTCTATGTTGTTAACTATAGAAATAGTTAATTTGTTTTTATTACTGGAGAGCAGAGAACATAAACTTTTCTAACAAAGGCAAATACAGTAAATATTTTATAATATGGTAGTCATGTGGTCTCTGCCTCTATTCAACTATACCATGTACTATGTTATAATTTAAGAGTAGCCACAGACCACATATACATAAGTAAACATATCTGTTATTTCTAAAAAAAAAAACATTATTTACAAAATCAAATGGTGACCAGAAACGGTTCATGGGGCACAGTTTGACAACTCATGTTGTAGAGCATTCTATTTTAAGAGTATACCACAATTTATTTATCCAATCTACTGTTGTCTCCAGTTTTGTTAATGATGTCAAAAAACTTATAGAACACTTATTTTGATGCACATACATATGTGTTTTGGCTGTTTATATTTCCAATTATCTAACTTTTAGTACATGTGTTCTGCTTTGATATACACTACCAAACAGCTTTCCAAACTGACACCCACCAGCAATGTATGAGTTCTAGTTGCTCCACTTCTCCATCAACACTCAGTATTGTCGATTTTTAATGGAGTATAGCTATGGTTTTATCTTACAAAGATGTTACTAGAATTTAAATCTATAACAAGGAACTATAATCCCATAAAAAGTACTATCATAAATTTAACTTTAAACAATTAATTTTAGTTGATCTATACTCCCCCAGCAGTTTGGCATGCACGCACAAATACAAGCCCACCCACACACATGCCGACAACTGAAATAATAATAAAACCTGTATTTGCTAGTCCTAAAAGAGCCTAGTGATTTCCTATTGTGCTTAAAAAAATACATGCATCTATTTGTATGCTTAGAAAAATAGAAAAAATGAAGTATCTTATTATCTTTAAGAGGATTATTTTAAAACCTCAGAAACTGTCTCTTGCCAGTGATTTCCAAGTCAAGTCAAAGTGTAGTGGAAAATGCAGAAAATGTTCATTAGTCAGGCACACTGCAAGTTAAGTCTTCACTTCTAGGAATCATTTCTAATCATTTGTAATTAGAGTAATGCTTTTGAAAATGTTCGCATTGCTAACCACGAGAAGTTGAAATTCTCTCTTCTGGGAAAGTGAGCAGATGGTGCCACTTCATTTACTTTTTCCTGTTTGGCAGACAGGACTAGGGATTTAACTTGTCCTTTCCATCTTTCCTGCCTAGGATTTGGATAGTTGTCTAGCCTGTGGTCATAGCTCTTGGCTCAGCTATTTCTTGTCCGGTTTCTTTTGTTTAATATTACTTTGATCTTCGCCCAATATTAGCAATGTCTTGCTTGGATGATTCACTCTAGCACTTACTCTTTTCCTTGGCAGAAGTATTCTTTTCTTTTGGTTGTAAGAATCTGGCCAGTAATGAGGTGGTAAGCTCCTGTCGAAGCAGCAGGAGTTGTCAGTGCTCCTTTCTTTCATTAGCTTTCTTGGGCTCTAGCCACAACAACAAGACTTCAGGGACTGAGAATTTAACCTTCTCCAGTACTGATCATTTTTCCACATGGATTCACATGGCCCCATGGCCTCATGGTCCCTTTCATGACCCCCTCCCTTTACCCTGCTTTTTATAGATTATCCTGAATTTTCTGTCCATGCTCTCCAGGGACACCATGAAATAATACGCTTGAAGCATTTCTTCTTTTCATCAGCTACCTTTTATTCATTGTTGTTAGATGAAGAGCACTTTTATACAGCTTTAACAAAAGGTGCTGAAACTTCAGATAACAGCTGTAGCATATTATCTTTGTCCTTATGAAATAAGCAAGTGATTGTTGACCATACTTTGTAGCATAATGTCATTTATTTTTAATCCTAGTGGAGAAATAAAAATCTTTGTATTCTTTTACCTAACAGTGATGATTATATATAGGATATAATTACAAATTCATATCTCTTCAAGTAGTGACCATTCTGTTAAATGTTCATTGTCATCACCTGCCTCTTGATTCATTCTAAAAGAAATCACGACCAACTTTGACCAACTTAATGTGATAATAACTATAGTAATGCCAATAATAATGATGGTAATAAAACTACCATATTTTAGATGCCTCCTACGTGATATATGTAATGCCAGAAATTATATGTTTAGTGTGTGTGTGCATGTATAAAATTTCTAATTCTCAGATAAAACTTACAAGATAGTTATGATTGTGTCCAGTTTAGCAATAAGGAAAAAGAAGTGCAGGCAAGTTTGTTGCCCAAAGTTAGACCTACTTTGGATGCTTCCTCTCTTTCCTCAATTCCTGCATCTCTCAACCTTGTCAATTTGCTGTTCTATCAGATGTGGCTATTATACATAGCATCAATATTCATTTACCATTCTTAGTATTAGTATTCATTTTTAAAATCCCTTTCTAAGTCTATAGGGTAGATATAACTTATTCTTGAACCTATCATTATGAGCCATACAATGTTGAAAGATTAAATTCACTTGATATTTCAAGCTTATTTGGAAATGATTTCTATATATTAATGGGACATCTATACTTACTGATACGTTAAGTTACTATAAAATGATTAGTTTATTTATTTACAATGACTTATAGATTGCGCTTTTGCTTTTTTAGAGATTAGAGGATATAGAGCTAAATGTAGATGTACGATTGGCTAGTTTTAACTTATATTATTTTCATTTATTTCCAGTTCACCATTAGGGACTAAGATGATTTTCCATCCTTTGGATTTTTATTGATACAAAATTAATATCAATGCAATAAAAGTCCGTATTAGGTACTACTTTCTTAATATATGCCATTATGTGCTTTATTATAGTTTCTCTTGTTTGTCACTCTAACATTCTTTCATTTTTCTTTGATAGATGCAACTCTTTTATACTCATATTTGCTGATAGATATATTTCTATCATCTCTCAACACCAGCAGCCACAGGCCTTTAGTTTCCTGAGGAAAATTCAAAGCAACTTTCTTGACATAATGCTCTTTAATTTATAAGCAAAATGCCAATCTAAGTCAATTAAGTTTCATGTTATTTTACTAATGGCTTAAACACTGTGATGATTCCCTTCATGGCCAGAAAATGAGCTCATAAAGGAAAGTATAGGAAATTTCAAATTGCAAAAATATAACATTACAAAACAAAGATAGAAAATTGTAATTAAAATATTTCTCTTTAACTGATGGAGACCTTTCTTGCAAGAAGATATAACATGTTAAAATATTTCTTTTATTTCTGTTCAACAAAACATCAATTAAACAAGGCAGAAGAAAAAACTATTGTACTTTTTCTATATTCCTAAAATTACATACAAATGATTTCAAGTTTAAGAACAAAGCAGTTGCCAAAATTAAAACTTTTCAATGGTTAATTTCTTTAATTTCCCCAGAGTTACCCAATCTGTTGCAAGCACTAGAACTAAAGGAATTAAAGTTTGGCATAGTGGAAAGAGTCTAATAGTGAGAGCAAAGGAACTTGTCTATAGATTTCCTGCTCTGTTCTTCACATCTCCAGGTGACCTTGGGTAAGCACCTCACTTTTATGGTTCTTCCTTTTTTGCCCAATAAGGAGCTTTGACAGAGTAATCCATTATATCCTTTCAGGCTCTAGACATTTATGATTATTATTTTATCAAGACTGTAATGTACTAAAACTATTTGAGTAAATCATACTACATTATTATTCATCACGTGAGAGGAACAAGAACCTGTAGGAAATTATCTAAATTATTAGAATCAATGGCTGTTCCTTCATTATAAATAGATTTAACTGAAGATAATTGGTTTTGTAATCATGACATTTCCCTGTTTAATTCCTTCAGTGGTTCCCAATTGCTCTTAAGATAAAGATTGAACTCTTTACCCTGGCCTGTAAGGCCTCCCACTCACTTGAGGTAGGTCAATATGTAATGGCTCAAACACAATGGAGATATATTTTTTGTTTAGGTAATAGTTCACAAAAGGTTCTTGTTAGAGGACCATTTTCCTAATACTGCCTCAAGAATCTTGGTTCTTCCCAACTGTGGCTCTGTCTTTTCTGGGACTTGTAATTTTTTGTATCTAACTGATAAAGGAAAAGAGGGTGTGGGCCTTGGCTCACAAGTGACACACATCATTTCTGCTCACATTCTATAGAGAGGAAAGTGTCACACAGTCCTCAATGCAAGGGCGAGAAGCTAGGAAATACATATCGATGAACATCCAGGAAGGTATCTAGGAAGAACATCCAGGAAGAAGGAATATCTACACTCTTTTCTGCCTCTGGGCCTTTACCTAGGACCTCATCTCTGTTCACTTGGCTCCAGCTAACCACTCATGGTCTCATTTGGTGGTGACTTCCTTTCTAGGCTCCCATAATTCTTTGTTTCTATCTTCTCATAATGCTAACTGCAGTTTATTTAAATTATTCTTTTTTCTGATGAATTCTAACCTTCTCGAAGATAGAGGGCATATTATCTTTTTGTTTGTTTCATTCAGAAGTCATGGAAAAAGGAAATGAAAAAAAAAAGAGGAAGTAAAAGAACAAGAGTAACTATGAGGGTTGGAGAAAAGATAGTAGATAAGCTACAATATAAAACCTCTTGTTTGTTTGTTTGTTTTTCCTCACTGAATAAACTAGTTATTTTGGCATGGTATTGTCAGATTAAAAAAAAATGTCCATCATTCTTTATGGTTATAAAAATAGATGCAATATTGCAATTGTTGTTATTTAGTATAGAATATAACAACTGCTTTGGAATGAAAAGGAAACCCTAATTCTAAAAGAAAGGGCCGAATCTTGAAATATTTTCAGTGCCCCATTCTTGTCTTGCATCTCAGCAGTGTTCTTTTAAGCACCACCAAATACTTGCTGTCTTATTCACTCAAAGAATTCACAGGGCTCCTCTAATCATCTTCATTGAATAGTAACTTTCTCACTCTCACTGTGAGTTTCTCAGGTTGTGAGATAGACTATCTAAGAAGAATGAAACAAAGATCAGATTCATTATGGTTTGCTTTTGAGAAAAATTTCTGGCAATTTGAAAACACTAGCAGTTGAATAAGCCCTTGAATTATTGTGAACCTCTCTTCTTAAAATATCTTAGAGAGGAACAATGTTTCTGAATTTCGTATTTACGAATATATATGTAATTTTTTTTTTATTTCATGGGGGAGTGCATTAATAGAAATTGTTATGTGGTGAAGCAGATACGTACTCTTTCAGAAATACATATGAAGAGAATTTAGCAATGTGGCAAGCAGTATTTCTGAAGTTGAATTTTAGCTCACATTGGGAACCACACAAAGATGTAAGGAAATAAATAAAATTGTATGTTAATAATTTTACAGTAAGGTAATGGATGCAAATTAAATAATGTGATGTACAAATTAGACTACTTGAATTAATGGACTTCTGGAAGAAAGAAAACACATAATCACTTAAAAACAATTTGAGAAGTATTTTGTTTCAGATAAGAAATAAAATTATTTTATACAATGTACTTTTTTGGACTCAAATGCTCACATAAATAGTTGAGACATAAATATTAGAAAAAAATCTATTGCAATAAAACATTTTTTTAAAAAAATGAGAATTCAGACTTCATTAGTCACCAATTATTTGCACATCAGTGTATGAGTCTGCAAAGCAGATTAGATATGGTAAACGTCTGTTAGCACTGCCTATAGTTTAAGCCCGGCATGCCATGGATAAAAAATTTAAAGAAAAAACATCAGTTTATAGATGTTAGTTTAAAGTATTAAAATTATAAAGAGATATAAGTAATCACAGCATTTAAGTACCCAGACAATATTTCAGGTTCTAGTAACCTCAGAGTTTTCATTCTTTACAAGTAATTCAAACTTGACCTCCATTTATTATTGCATTAGCAATCTTGCTTTATTCAGATGTTTACCTCCTGTCTTATTCTCATATTATTTTCCTATCCTGGGTTCAAAAATGAGATAGCTGACCATTTACATATTTTTAAAAAATTGTTCAAAGTTTTATAATTATGACATTTTAATAAGAGACGAGGTTGCCTCTGATTTTTACTTTAGAGCTGAGAAAACCGAGGCCTGAAATTTAAGTAGTTGGCCTGAGATAAAATTTTTACTCTGAGAATTAAGATGTTCATTTTATTTTTAAAAGCTGTTTTTGTAAGATATCTTTATTGTTTGAATTTAGTTCAAAACAAATTCCAACTCCTTTAAAAAGAAAACGTATTCATACATTTAGACTGGTTTATCTTCATCCATTTTATCTGTCTACATGTAGACAGTTGTTTCAGATATTTGACCACTTTGATAATGCACTATTTACATTTCTCTTGAATGACAAAAATAAAACATAGTATACAGTGATATTTTAATTAGAGTAATGCCATCTAAAAGATTCTCAAAAGAAAAAAAAAAGCTCTTTAATACTTAGCACAAGGAAACTAATTCTGCTTCGCCCTTGCACCTGCTTAAAGGAATTTATTGGAAGAAATGGAATTGGAGGCATTTGCCCTTTTTATTAAAATCCACTTAATAGTTCTTAGCACCACCTGTTACCACATTGTATAATCTATCTTTTGGTACTAGATTTTCTCCAGATGTTTAGCTTTTTGTTGTCTTGGGGATTGTGGCTTTTTTTTACAGTCTAATGAACCACAGATCACATCATCTGGCTATGTCAAATACAGAAATGTAGGTAGTTTAAAACATTTTATGTTAAGAAAGAAAAAAAAATATTGTTGGTTTTAAGAATTCCACTTTTAGATTTAAATAGAGAGCTAATATTGCATTCCTGAGGACAATAACTAGGCAGGATTTATGACAAAAACAAACTATCGCGCTAAATAGAGGTTCCTTCTAAGTCTACTTTAAATATTCTATTTTTACAGTTCTTTTTCTGGAATTGTCCATTGTTTTTATGGAAAAATAGTATTGTGAAATTTTAGGCTAATTGCATAATTATATCAAAGCATAAGATAAATAATCTCTTGAATTTGTCTATTATTTGGCAGTGAAAGTATAGTCCAGCATATGATTATTTTCACAAAATAATTTATTGATGACCAGGCAATATATTATTTTAGTAAATTTATACAGGATAAGACACAAACTGTACCTACTTTGAAGCTGAACAGTTCACTCTCTGTGAACAGGAATAAGCTAATGGTATCAAGAGAATCTTCTCAGGTAAATAAAGAGCTGTCTCCTGATAGTTCTACCTTCTCAGCATTCTTTATTTCTGAGTGGCAATCTTGTTAAAGCCTCATTCAAGAGAATTGCAAAGAATGTGGACCTATGATCTAAATTAGGGCATGTCACTGTACTGTCATTTGCTACTTCTTGAGAAATTAGATTTTCTGGACACTTGGCAAGACCCTTATCTTGACTAGTTGGCCTTTAGGGTTTGGCATGGAAATTTTTCCACTAGATGGAATATAAGATAAACTCTTCTCTGCCTCACTGAATTGTAAATTAAGCCCAAGCTTATTTGGAATAGAATGAAAACAAGGCTGATGAGCTAGACCCACATAGCGGGCCTGACCCAGTTTTAAGATTTATAAGGAGGATAAATCAGATACCTTTCAAAGTAGTTTTCTCTTTGATGTAAGTCAGACAACATAAAGTATCATGTGGAGGCTACTTGGCATTTGTTAGAAGGATTCTTCCAGGAACCCGAAGCATCCGTGAGTGCAACTTGCTGTCCTTCGTGGAATTATATTGGGGACCACAATAGTGCTTAAGCATCTAGCATATTAGGTAACACCTAGGTGCACTTCTTTATTCTGTCTCTTATATGTTTACTGCCTTATTGGAACTAGAGTAAATCTAAACATTCTAGGTATATGAGTTATGGTAGTGCATGAGTCATTTACTCTGATTTACAGAAAGTCTTAGAAACCTTGACTGGCTTAGGTTTTTTCTATTGTGTAAAGACAACTTATTCTTAATTAAACAAGCAGCTTTTAACTTTGCTACCTTCATTTGTCACTTTTTTTCCTAATTTAATAACAGTATCTTGGGTGGGAGAGAAGTCTCCTTGGAAATAAATTATTGAGGAAATATAAATATTGTATATATTTATCCTATAAATGTAAAAATAAAGAAAAAAATATGTACAAATACCTGCTGAGATAAAAGATCTCTGCTAGTATTCTACCAAAAAAAATTTTTTTTAATTTGATGGTTAAAATAAATACTTCTTTCACTCTAAATTTTACATCTCGACTGAGGAAACAGAGTTATTACATTAAATAAGATTTGGTTTTGCACAGTCGAATGCAGAGATTTAGCTCTTTTTGTCCATTTGGTCTCATTATAGTATAGCTTTTGGAGGGAAGGGAAGCAGAAAATAAATTGTAAACTGATAAAGGGAAACAATTGATATAAAGTGATTTTTATTTTATTAAACACATTTATTGAATCCATACTGTGTCTGTGTGCCAGGCCTTATGCTAGGAGCTGGAACTATAAACTTTTATTTAGTAAACAAATTTAATTGATCCTTTCCTACAAGTCAAGCACTATTCTAGGCACTGGAGATAATAATAGACAGAAAAAACAATTCTAGGCCTTATTGAACTTTCAAGTGAAAAAAGACCGACAAAAACAATATATAAGTCAACTCTAAAGTTCATTAGGTGATGAGTGCTTGTCAGAAAAATAATATAAAATAAAAGGGACTGGGAGAACTATGAAGTTGTGATTTTAAGTGGAGTGGTTTAAACAAGTGTTCCAGGCAAAAAGAACAACCAGTGTGTTCAGGCTCTGTAGTGGGAGCACTTTGGGATAGGTTTGAGATCAGGAAAGAGACTAAAGAAGTTGGAGTAGAGTGAACGAGGGGGAGAATATTAGAAGTTGAGAGGTGAAAGTAGTGGGACGAATTACAGCAGCATTGTAAGCCATTGTAAGAATTTTTGCTTTTACTCTAAATAAACACCATCAGAGGATTTTGAACAGAGGGTTTAATTTGATTTAAATTTTAAAAGGACCTCATTGGCTGCTGTAATGACTGTAAATTGTGACAGGAAGAAGTGGAGGCAGCTGAGTAGGTTGGAAGTAAAGAGTTTCATGCTCTTGATGGGTCTTGGGTCTAGTTCATGAGCCAGATATGTTCACAAATTGTAAAGGTGAGTATTGAAGAAGTAGGAGGAAAGTGTGGTCATAAAAAAGCAAGCTCTTTTAGGATCAAATGCATTCATTTCCAATTCTGCTCATTCAGAGTTAGTTCATATTTAGAGTCTTTCTGGGATATGGAGGCAGAAGAGGACAGAAAGAGAGTGACACATTTTCATTTATCTAAAATATTTATTTAAAAATATTTAATTTTTTATCATAACTGAATTAAAAAATAAAAAGCAATTATAATATCATCATCAAGAAATGGTCAGTGTTAATACGTTTATTTTATCCAGCTTTTATTTATCTATCTACCCTTCTATCTAAACACTTATGAAGATTTTTAAAAAATGTTTTATGTGAATAGATTTAGTTTAGTTTTATTCAAATTATGTCATCAATATTTACACAGATCATGTAATATTTACAGAAACTATGATTTTTTATGGCAGCATTTCCATTGCAGAGATACAGCATCACTTCACTATAGCCATACAGTTAGAAAGACAGATTACTTTTACTGTTACATTGTTAAAGGAATTATGTTTTGATCATCCTCGAATATAAATATTTATGACTTTTTAATAATTTTATAGATACATTGATAGTAGCAGTAGTGAAATTTTAAGATCAAAAGTGCAATTGTCTTTAATATTCCTGGCACAACATCATTTTGTTTCCCAGAAAGGCTGCAGTCCCATGCCTTTGACAGCCTTCCCATAATCCCAACTGGCTTCATACAATATAATTACTGTATATATGTGAGTTTATTTACTACTGAGTTTTATATTTGTTTCATGATATCATTTTTTTCATCTTGTTTTCCCTCTATTGATTTGCATATATACTTCTTACTCATTTATAATATCTTAGTATATAAAATTACTTAACATTCTGTCATATATATTGCAAATATAGTTGTAATTGTGCCTTTCAGTTTGCATGCTATTTTAAATTATAGTTATTTTTTTCTTTTGTTATTTCTTTCCTCATTTTTGGAAATATTTTTTCCCCATTCTGATATTTTTATTCACATTATAGTTTTTTCTATCAACTCAGGTATTATTGACTTTATTTCTTAATTTTTCCTTTCAAACTCATTCTTCAATTGGACTTTTTTATGTAGAGTCAGAGGTGAGGATCTAAGTTCACATTTATTTTCTCAGTATATGACCAGTTTTCCCAACAGTGTGTTTAGAATAGCCAATTCTTTTCCCATTAAATTGTGATATTTTCTTTATTGCATATGAAGTTTTTACATATTATGAGCTCTGCTTCTTCTGATCAGTTTAAAATTTTTTTAAGTCATAATATATTTTGTTATGTAGTAGGAAATATCTCTGTAACATTTCGAGTCTTAGTATGATAAAGTTGGTCTGAGACTAGTCAAAGGGGCTTCCTTGTTTTCCTGTTTCTATTTCTGTCAAAAGTCATACAAACAAAATAGTTTTATCAGCTAGTTTGTCATTTATCATTTATCATGAATAAACTCTCCCCCCTGCTAAAAATATTTAGAAAGAAACAAAACTTTTAGAAACCAAATCCTAGACTTTATATGTAAATACAATATAAATTATGCAACATTTCTAGTAGGTTAAGTAGGTGAATGAATGGGTGAATTAATGAATAAATGAAGTGTGGTATAGAGATAGATACACAGATAATATTTTCATAATGAAGTTATACTCGTAGATATAAAACTAAAAACCTTTAATATATAAACACATTTAATGATTTAAGATATAAACATTAATTCAGAAATTTGGAATTCTAGTGGAAATATTGTTTAAGACAGGTTAGAATGACTGAAAAAGCTGAGATAATTTTCCAATTTGCTTTTCTGTTCTAGGAATGAGAATCAATTTCCTCTGGAAAACTAAAGATTTTAACACCCTGACTAGCCTGAAAAATGAAATGGCAAGCATATGTTGAGAGTTGTTTTTTCAACCATAGTTAAATTTTCTCATATAGTACCTTTTGTCTCCTACTAATTTTTTCTTTCTCCATTCACTTTTTTCTTCTCCTTTTTAGGTCTCCTTCCCCTGCCTTTTATTTTATTACTTAAAATCTTGCCTAATTAACTTCAACAAGAGAGATCTAATAACTAGTCAGTCATGGGGGTAAAAAAAAAAGAAAAAGCAACAAAAGAAACTATCAACTGATTAGTATATCTTTGTCATTATACAGTAGATTAGATATTACTGTTTTGACTTCCCAGTCTCATGAGAAAGACTTAGATAAGAAAGACCATAACAAAACATTCATTAGTATGACATATGGCAAAAATAATGGAAGTGGGACCCAGCAAACCCATTCAGGTTAAAATCCTGAAGCTGTAATTGTAAGATAATTGTGTAGTCCTATTGTCAAGCAGTTACAGCATGAGACTAATAGGATGCCAAGGGAAATGGTGATCAGCACTTGAGAGCCTTAATATTCTCCAAATTTTATTCGCCACCTTGTACAATGAATAGGGCTCTCTTCTGAAGTTGCTATTCATGCACAAGTTACTGAACAGTTAGGTTATTAAAAGTGGTGACCAAAGAGCTGACTGAGAGGGCTTGGAGTGACACTCAGATGAGAAAAGGAAAACTACGCTCTTCCAAAAAAGTTTATTCCAAGATGTAGACAATGCTTCTAACATCCAGATTGCATATCTGAGTGTGTCAATGCTGCAATTCATTATAAGAATGATAAATAAACCACTGCATTATTTTCTTTCCAATTTGCTCTAGTGAAAGAAGCTATTTTCATGTTTCCAGTAAAAATTTGTAGAATTGATCAAATTCTAAAGTCTATATTGATTTTCTTTTAA
This sequence comes from Rousettus aegyptiacus, assembly GCF_014176215.1. Lineage (NCBI taxonomy): Eukaryota > Metazoa > Chordata > Mammalia > Chiroptera > Pteropodidae > Rousettus > Rousettus aegyptiacus. The sequence continues at coordinate 96,719,021 of NW_023416307.1, read as the reverse complement.
GAGTTGCACTACTTTAAAATGCTGATAAACATAATAATATCTCAGGAATATTGAAAGATATCTTCAATTAATCTATTTTAATAGAAAAGTGATGTATACTGTATACCATTTTTATTTAAGTGAATTTTGCATAGTTTGTCTTGCAGTAATTCCACAGGGAAGGCAAAAAAAAAAAATACTCCCATCTGCAATAGATAACCGAATATGTTCTATTTTAGGTGGTGCAATAATTCGATTAATATGAGACTGAACTGTTAAACTGTTAAAAATTTTCTAGAATAAAATTACTGATTATCAGAGTTACCTAAGACCTAAAATTGAATAAAAATTATGTTCAAAATTATAAAAATATGTTTAAAAATTATAATAATTCAAGAACACTCAGTGTACATTTTTAATAATTTTTCCACAAGGTTATGGTATTTGGCCATTTATTAGGTTAATTTTATAAATAATGGCAAAAAAAAGTACAGTGAGATCAAGATCAAGAGATTTTTCCAAAATATATATTTGACACTAGAATCAAAAACATATATTTGACACTAGAATCAAAAATTCTTTCCCGGCCCACAGATGTATTTATACAAATAACAGGTGGTATCCAGAGATAATTCTTTGCATAAACATCCAAGTAAAGGAAGATACTTACTTAAGGATGTTTGTTATTTCTTCTTTCACACCTTCTGTTATTTTGCATTATTCTTTTACAACAAAAAATTGGTCATAACATTCCTCTACTCAAAATTCTCTAGCAACAATTCCCTCCTTCTCAAGTCACTCCGATTAAAAACCTGTCCTTATAATGCCCTAGCAGAATCTTGATGCTCTGTCCTTTTATTGTTACATTCTGACCTCATCCCCCACCCTTACCTCCCCACCCCTGCTCACCCCCAACTTATTCTGCCTCAGTTCTTGGTTCTTCAAATTTATCAAGCATTCGCAGTCTCAGAAACTTTGTAGTTCCTTCAACCTAAAATTTGCTTTCCCCAGGTATGGTCCCCTCACTCTCTTCCTTATCTTCTTCAAGTCTATGGCCAAGATAACTCCTAAACATGGAAATGTACTCCCCTGTTCTGTGTCTGCTCTTTTAGAGGTTCTTGGTTTGCTCCTCTTCATACTGAATCCCATCTCCCACAAAGCAAAGAATTCAAAAAGCCCAGGGGAAACACCTACCAGAAACTGACATCCCTTTCTACAGTGCCCTACCATTTTCAAGGGATGCCCAGCAAGTGTTACGGGTGTGGCTGCTTTACTCCAGTCATAGTGCCAGTGAGAGTTTCCCCAGTTATTTAAAATTATACCATTGTTATTACTCAGATCTCCCTCTTTTACTTTCCTGTGCTACATATCACCTTCTATCCTAGTGTACAACTTATTACTAATCATATGGTCCTACCGGATGTAAACTTCATTAGGCAAGAATTTTTGTCATCTTGTTCATTGTGGTAGCACCTTATCCTAAACACTGCTTGGCACACTGTACGTGTTCAATAATATTTGTTGGTTGAGTAAAAGGCACAAATATATCTTCTGTCTTCTGAACAGCTGTGAAGATGATGATAATTCATTTGGAGATTTTACGCTGTTTTCGGTTTACTTTCTTGCAACAGAGCCTATTCTAATGATTCAAATCTCCTTTCTAAAATCCATCAAGTACTGTCAAAGTTTTTTAAAAATTTCTTCAAAATAGCTAATTTTAATCAAAATTCAAGCTTTTCATAAAATTGATTAGAAATTAACTTTCCCTTTGTTTTGAAACACTAGTTGAGAAGTTAAACTTAACCCTGAGTTAAAAACAACCATGTTTATCAGTTTATAAATTACCTCTAATGTGACAGTCTGAAGTCTTTCTTTCAAACCTAAAAGAAACTAGCTTTCCAAAGATATGTAAACTATTTTCTGGTGTGACATTTTCCACTCTGTATTTTATAAATATTTCACAGTGTCTTAAGTATTTACTATTATAACCTAAACAAAATATTGATTTAAGGGCAAGCTATTCCCAAGATGAGAGTATAAGTTTTTTTTTAAGAGTTATTAAACTTTTAATGCCTATCTCTTATTAAAATGGAAAAATGAGAGAAGTGGGAAATCATAGTATTTTAGAAGACTAAGAACATCTGTATCTAGTGAATTTTTTTCAAATATTAAAGCAATCCCTGAAAAATAAGCTTTGGAAAATACTTCTCAAACAGAACCTTTAATGTAACAACTTCATCAACAGAAATATTCACATTTTTTTTCATAACATTTTGAGTGCATGGAACAGAATTTTATATCTTTAAGACCCTTAGAGGTTATCTAAATTCAATCTCTTCATTTCACTAGTGAAAACTGTAAGCCTCAAATAACTTAAGGGAAAAATAAACAGTGCACATGAACATAAAAAATATTTTGTTACTTAAAGAAGAGCTCTTATTGGGGGTGGGAATGTTGGAGACCATCAATGTGAGAAGATGGAGGCAGTATACCCAGTCCTGACACAAGCAAATGAACAAAGGTGAAATTTCTCAGGTGGTTTGAAAATGAAGAGTGAGTGCTCTGGTTTAATTGGCATGTCAGGGAGAAATGGAGCATAGATAAGAAGTAAGATTAGATTATAGTAAGCTTTCAGTTGTAGGTTTAAGAATTTAGATTTTACTCTGTAAGCAATGAAGAACTATGATGTTTTGAGAGAAAGGTGATTAGAGTTGTGTTTAAGAATATAAGTTGTCAGTAATTGGGAATGTCAGAGTGGTGAGAAGGAGAGTAGGTGCTTGAAGATCATCGATATTATGAAATAACTGATGTTATATGTAGGTATATTAAATCATTGGATATATAGTTCAGGGGGGAAATCCACTTGGACTCAAGTTATTGGTAGAATGGAGAAAGTAGTAGAAAGGAGAAATGCTTTGTAGGTAGGTTTAAGGGAAAATGAGAACTATGTGTATGCTTCAGCAATCTCTCTCATGTGACTGTACCACCAAGAGACTCCAGCTTCAGGTACTATAGTTAAATTGGAATCATAAGATAAAACATAGTAATAAAGTAGAGAGGAGTTTATTCAACATCTCCCTGTCACTTTTCCCATTTTAGAATTAGATCCGTGTGTTCTTAGCTATTGAACATAGGACAAATGACCAAAATTCCCTCTTCTAATTTTTGTTGAAAAAGGGACTCACCTGCTATAATACAAAGTAAATTTAAGAAAATAATAGAAAGCTAAGATGCTGGAGGCTAGATATCAAGAATAAATTAAACAAAACAGATACAGTCTTTGATACATGAAAATATTTTTTAAAAAGTCATAAAATAATTTAGAAGAGAGAAATGAAAATGATTTTGAGCACCATTTTGTACCGAATGGTCATGTGAGCATCTATAGAGCAAACAAAATAAAATACAGACCAAGCTACATTGTTTGTTCAGAGGATGACAATAAAGATATTTCATAGTATACAAAATTTATAGCATTTAAAATATTTAATTTTTCCTGACATAGTCTATGTAATTAAAGATGATCATATTCATAACATATATAGGAGAGTAGAACATTTTACAAATTAGTTTTTGTGTTATTTTAGTAAAATGTTTTCCCTCTCAATATGTGATCTAAAATAATCTGCTTTTCTAAATTGTGAAATGTATTGATTTGGGGTCAAACTTCTTACCATAATATAGCTCTAATGTAATTATGTAAATCAATGGAAAACATGATTCAATTGACAATTTGTTTAAACAGTGTCCTGTAAAATCATATTTTTTAAAGTGCGTTATATCTATCGTCAAATTATTTTCAAAAAGTAATTTAAATTTGATTTAAAGAGGACATTTTTCTCATTAAAATATAGTGCTGACAAATCCACAGATAGCATGTTTGGAGATGCTAGGTATATTAAATTATACATGGTCACTTAGGGAATTTCTCAAGGAAATACTAATAGTAACAGTATAAGCCCACAGGTATTATGGCAAGTACATCCATTATGTGAGAAGTGTTGTCATTAATAAAACCCTATTGCAACTACAAAGAGCTTTTAAAGCATTTTCCACTTGGATTACTGTATTGTCTTACAAATTTTAAAGATTCAGTTGTTGGCTTAGAAACTTGAAATTAAACATCAAACCGAAAGTGTGAAGTTCTGCAACAACTATTTAGGTTTGACCTATCCCTTACTGTAAGAACATAAGCAAAAAGAAGAAACATGTAAAAATGAATTTACCTGAATACAGGAAACAAATAGAGCCATTTGATAAAAGAAGATATTTAAGAAAAATATGACACTTTTTTTGACCAAGAGTATTCATCTGGCATTACTTCTGTAAAACCTTGTGAGCTCTTGTCTCACCACATTGACCCATTTATGGCCTATATTGTTATTTAAATTCTCACATTTGATGCCAGCCTTTTCAGAATAATTGCAAATATCCTGATTGTAAGAAACATACTTTAAATTTCTTTAAACATGAAGAATTTCTATCAGATAAAGCATTTGATAAATCTATAATGCTCAGTTACAAACTTTCTGTCATCTATTTGAAAATTATTAAAAGATAATTTATAGTTAACATCTGTCGAATACTATCTATGTACCAGTCATGTCTTATGTGGATTATTTAATCAAATCTTCAAAATACATCTAATTATTAACTAATTTTAGTATTAATATGATTAGTATTCCTTTAGAAAAGTAAGAAAGAATTTAATAAAACTATTAAGGATTCCTTATTTATTTAGAATACATAAAGGTAGGATTTCAAACCCAGGAATTTGGGTGCCTATGACTTTATACTGAGTCCACATTTTCTTAATTAATATCTTAATTTTCACATGCATGACTTGAAAAGTTTATGAATTTAACTTATACTGTAATTCAGAAAAGTGCAAAATGCATCTCTAAAACTAGTGCTTAGGGTGCTTAGTTGCGTAGCCACTGGGTGCTCTGTTGCATAGCCACAGCGGTAAGCAACTGTTCTGTGGCCCACTGTGTGGGTATGGGGATGCCCTGAAAACACTAGCTGGTCTAATGTGCTTATTTGAGGAACTGCACACAAAGAGAAAAAAAAAAATGGTTACTGCAGTAGGCTGACCTATACTGTGGACAGTTTGGCTAGCCACCAAGGCCCAACTTTCTAGTTAGAAAGTTGGAAAAAAGAGTTGAGGTTACAGAAAATATGGTTGTGAATTACTCTGCTAGATTCATAGCTGACAGATAAATTGAGAAAACAGGAAAATAAGTTGGAAACTTTAGCATATCATTTTACAAAGCTAGGAGGGTGCAAGTTGAACACTTTTGACAAAACCTAATTGGGATGCTAAGAGGAAGAATCCCTCTGAAAGTGAGAGGAATCAAGAGGAGGATGTTGCAGTGAGTGATGATAAAATGGACAGAAAGTCCATGCTGTCCGGCCCATAATATAAAGGAAAACTTTTAAAAGTAATACCCTAGAGTTCTGATAATAGAGAAATATACCCCAAAACTTCTAAGAGAACACTTTCATTCTTTTTCTGTGTCTTAAAGTTGTAAATCTTATCATGTCTTTGAAATGTAAAGACCCCAGGAGATAACTAGCACACTGCTAGCAATTGCCTGAGACTGAAGGAAATAAAAAGAGAAAAGGCTTTTTAAAATACAGACTACTATAGAAGTTTTCTTGCCTCAAATCTAGTCCGTAGCCTCCATGAGATTACTCATTAAGAGCAAATAGAAATCTTAAAAATCTCCAGAAATGTTAGTAAAAAGCTTTAGCCATTTGAGCAGGTAGCCTTAACTTGTTTCATCTATCAGAGATGCAATTTAAGTTCAATTGTTATTTATAAATTAGTGAGTTTTGTGTTGTTGTACCTGAATCATGGGTAGAGTTCTGGAATGAAAGCTATGGAATTTGTTTGCGTCTGTATGTTTATATATGTCTATGCCCATGTTATCTATACATGTTTTTATACCTCTTCAGAGTATTGCCAAAATTAATTTGTAAACGAGTCCTATTTAATTGGCTTAAAAATTAAGCTTAAATATTGAGTGTACTAATGTAAAACCAAAAATTTTCTTTCAACTACCAGAACAGTTCTCTTAGACTTTGGGTCTTTTCTTAATAAGACTGCAAAAGGTTTTTCTTTACCTTTTAAGTGGTCTGCCTAGAAAAAAAGATTCTAGGTTTTATCAGAATAATTTCCTGTGCTTCTTGTTGTCTTTATCAAGTCTTTGATTAGTTAAGAAAACTGAATCTTCTCTATTAAAAGTTAAGTTTTATTCATAACCATATAACTCTTTCTGTCTTTGCCTTTGAAGTTTTTGTCATTTTGATTAAATGGATATCAAGTGTGTGTGCATATAGATATATACATAAATCTCTCCCATATAGGACTTAAAATGAGCTTTTCATTTTAATGAGCAACAATGTAATGTCCAATTGCTACATGCAAAAGTAATGTTACTGTTCTTCGGGTTCAATATCTCTGGGAGACATCTATTTTCCTCTAGTTTTGTCATTGTTCCCTCATGAAATTGTGGGACCTACATAGCTGAGTTATGTATATAACCCCCATCAACACACATCACATGTACAAGAGAAGAGAAAAATTAAAGAGTGAAAATTTTACATATGTTCAATAAACAAGGAATAAATTATATTTCTCATTTTTACAAATTGCCAGAAAGCCAGATTAGATATTTCTGACTTAATTCCTCCACTATCTACTTATATTCTCCTCATATCTCTGCTTTTCAAAAGTTTTTCCTTATTAGGGTGATTCAAGTCATCATTCCTGAGGGTTCAGAGCCTGAAGTGGTCTGTTAATATAAGAATACCAAAATTTTTACTTCTTGACAAGGTAGAACTAGTATGTAGAAAAATTCCCTACATTACATCTATACGTTTAACCCCCCACCCCCACCAGCTTCACTATCCTAGTAGCAACTCCACTAAACTCTGAGTGTTAGGCCCAATTATCTCTATTGTTACAGTAAAATGTACTTCCTCAAGTTCTGCTGCCCACTGGGAGGGGCCCATTCTCTCTCACCTCTCCTTCAGGACCTTCTTCTGGGTGGGGCTGTGATATAATAACTTTTAATAGGTGACCTCACTTGGCTTTCAGCCAGTTATAATCTACTTTCCAGTTCTTTATTTTCAAACTGAAGAGGAGCTCCTCATGAGGGTCTCATCTTTGGTATTGATTGAGTGAAAACAATGTTATTGCAGGAAAAGACATGCTGAGAATGTGAGCAGTGCCCTAAAAGATTTACCTAGACCTTGTACACCTGTTCGCAAGAACCCCTACTTTACAGCTAATTAGATTACATAGCAATTCTAATTCGAAATGAACAGCTCAGGTAAGTTGGTCAGCTCATCTCCGAAGCTCTGTTCAACCAGGAAATAGTAAATTGCTCACGGGTATATGGCCTACCTCCAAAATCCCAGTGACCTTTGTTGTAACTAGTCTATCAGAATCTTTCACATGATCCATCCAGGAAGTTGGGAGGGGCTACTGAAGATGCTTTTAGCAGCACTGGTTTATCAGGTCAAAGGAATAGTGGTAGAAGCTACTCAAACTGTGGTCTGGACCAGTGGATTGCACAGTTCCTATGAACCCTACTCAATTTTGGATTGCTTGGTAAAAAAATTGGAGGAGGACACCTATAGATGGTATATATTTACCATTAAAATCCAGGTAATTCACTAGACATTATGCTTCCCTTTTGGTGATTTAAGACATGAAGTACAATGACTTGTTCTTCACCAGAGGAATGACTTGTTTTTTTGTTGTTTTTTTTTTACTAGATAATGAAGGAATTTGACATACTCAATGTCACTCAACTCCACAAAATTCTATGATGTGGTCTTTACCATTTTCTCTGAATTTATCTCTCATTTATTTCCAATGTATCGCATTCATTTACTACTTCCCACTCTTCAGATATCACCATGATAGCCTCAATATAGGGGATCACAGTGATATTCTGTGGAATTGTGGGCTGGTTGAAGTATTTAGCTGGAATGTTTTCCTATTCTTGATGTAAGATATTATATTTGTACTGCTGGTCCTTAAAGATGTTTTTCTAATTTTCCGTGTATGGGAGGAAGTAAAATGTACTTGCTATCTCCATTCATACCAAGTACTAGGGACATTTTAATTTTTTTCAGTAAGAGGACTCTACTACGAACATCAGTTGTATTAAAGTCATATCCTGATCAAATTTAACAATCCACCATCTTTTTCCAGGTACCACTAGTCTTTTAGCCACAATAGTAATTGGAAATGTGATATGAATCAATAAATATCCATCTTTCAAGGCTTTAATTGTAACAATAACCACTTCATTCCTCTCAGAGGTGTATTATAGTGTTTGAGTTAGTGTTGTGATAGGAAAAGTGAGGCCCACTTGCTTTTGAATGGGCTACATAATGGCCCTTACTCCAAATACCAGAAAGCCAATGTGGTGATTTTGCAAAGCTGTGATATCAATTCAAACAATAAACAAAACAAGTATGGAAACATTCACAGAATGGATTGTGGGCCACAGAGAACTGATTGTGAGATTAACTTACTTTTGAATTTCATTTATCACATGATTCTCTACAGGTCCTTAAGACTGATTGCAAGTTTTGGTATGGGTGCTCATAAACAGTGTTTTGTTAGAGCTACTCTGTGAAATGATGGTTAGTTCACTTTTGCCAACACACAATTACTTCGAAAAGTATCCATAATTATTTAGGGGAAAGGTAAGGAAAGACTCGTTTTTTTATGAAACCAAGGCAAATCAACATTGTGGATCAGTGGGGGACTAGGTTTTTTTTTACTATCATTTTTACCCTTGGAAGACATACACACTTTTTTAAATAAGAGAATTCAAAAGAAATATAGTTAGACAAAAAAAAATTTTGGAAATATCATTATTCAGGTATGTAACTCGTTTTTACCACTAAACAGTTTTCCATCTATATTTGTATCTGGTAAAAACTATAGAAATTCTGGATGTGCACTGGATCAAGAAGAAATGAAAGATAAAGAAAGGCCAAATCCTTCACACTTAAAAATGGTAAAAGCATTAGCATTAGCATGTTATTTTAACTATAAATTTGTAAAATTTATTTTAAAAAATTATTTAAAAAATTATTTAAAAATTTTTAAAAATCGGATTCTTTTATTTTAAAACTTTGACCAAATCAAAATTTCATGGAAAAAATTCATGTTTCAAAATTCTAATATTTCTTCAATCATCTTCAGAAGATTGAAGAAAAAATACTTGTGTGATGATATTTGACATACTGATTGATTTAATAAATACTGAGATATCTGGTCAGATATGATTGAATCATTTTGGTTTTATAAATATGTAGAAGTTGCTATTAGAAATTAATCTTGGCTATGTGGCTACCTGATTTACTATGTAAAATATATCTTTCACATAGGCTGTGGATAAAGAGAATACTTGGATTTACAAATTTAGTTGCTTTCTTTTAGCTATAAGCATCCCTCTTCTCACTCTCTTTCTGTAGTTCTTAACCCAGAACTTAAAACAATGTTCCTCAATACTGGATGAACATTAGAATCATCTGATGTACAGGGTAGATCCCAGATCAATTAAATCAGAATGTTTGGGAGCACAACCAAGGCATGGATAGCCAAGACTGAGTCATTGCCTTAGAATAAATATGATAGGTTTCTATATTATTTATAATAAATCAAGAAATTATGTTCAAGACTTAAAAATGTAAAAATATATAAAATTAGTTCTTAACTACAACAAATAACCACATAATCCACTTTGTTCTTTCTGTCAAATCAAGCCTATCAACAGTTTTAAGGTTAACTGTAATTGTGCTTAAGGAAAGTTAGACCTAAAAACTATGATGTAGAACAGATCTCAATATTATGACTTAAAGTAGATCTCACAGAAACATCAAGTACCTTGGAAGAATTATCATCACCTACTATGTCTGAGCTGGTCTCACCCTTTTGTTAATTGATGGCATAGGTGAGATGATCATGTCAGAAAATTTCAAATAGCTCTTCACCTTATGGTTCAATATGACACCTACCAGATGGAGCTGTTATGTTCATTGCCTCTCAGCCACTCATTGTGCAGAGTAATTTAAATATCCTGGTAGTTTTTTAGGATAAATATCTGAGGCCCAATATTGTATTAAAGAGAAAGTTTATTTCTCTTCAATACAGAAATATATATGTTTCTAGAACATATAATAGAGTATACAGAAAATCACTGGTCCATGAAAACATGTTAAGGTCCAGACAGCAATCTGCAATGTTTATGATAGAACTGAGAAAACTTTGTAAAATATCAGTGAGCCAGGGAGAATGTTATTTGTTTATTATTCTTCTAGAGTCTTGTAATAGTAAGCATTCAGCAGATGACTAGAGACTGAATGGCTCAGATTATTCAATACAATTTATTTTCCTGTGGAAACAATATTAGGTATAATGGCCAGGTCTGTAGGTTTCAGAATAATACTTCCTTCTTAGCCCCTCCCAAAAGGTATTTACATCCTTATATCTGGAACCTGTGAATATGTTACATCACATAGTAAAAGAGAATTAAGAGTGCAGATAGAACTAAGATTGTTAATCAGCTGGCCTTAAAATAAGTATTATCCAGGTTAGCTCACTTAACCACGACACCCCTTAAATATAAAAGAGGGAGGCCAGAGTTAGTGTCCAAATGATGTGATGTGAAAGAAACTTGACTGGCTGTTGCTAGCTTTGAAGCTGGAAGATGCCATGATCCAAAGATTGTGAGCAGCTTCTAGAAGCTAAAAATAGATTCTCCCTTAGAGCTTCAGAAAGGAATGCAGTCATGTTGACACCTTGATTTTGTCCCAGTAAGATACATTTCAAACTTCTGACCTAAAGAACAGGAAGATAATAAATTTGTGTTGTTACAAGTATTAAGTTAATTTGTTACAGCAGTAATAGGAAACAAATACACTAAGCCACATCTTAAAATATAGTCTTAAAAATACATTTAAGGTAAATGTATCTTTTAGTGAGTTGTCATTTACAAATATTAACTTGCAGTTATAACTTACAATTTATAGACAGATAGGTTTTGAGAAATATATACTCATGAAACTCACATTCCTATCAAGATATAGAATATTTTATCACCTTACTATGGTTCCTTATCCTCTTCCCAATTAATTTTCCCACCATTCACCAGGCACTACTGTTATGATTTCTATCACCAGAGATTAGTTATCCTACAGTTTCATGTAAATGAAATAAAACAAGATTTACTCTTGTGTTTTTTTCTTTTACTCGGGTTAATGTTTTAGGTATTCATTCACATTGTTATATGAATCAGTACTTCTTTCCTTTCCATTACTGAGTAGTATGCCATTGTATGAATATACACAATTGTTTATCCACTCACCAGTTGAACATGTGAATTTTTTTCTAGTTTTTGACATTTCTGATTAAGCTGCTATAAAATTTCTTATAAATTTTTGTGGATATTTATTATACCTTCATATTCAGAGTTGGCTGAAGTATGAATCCAATTATATTAGCCTGGATAATGGGTCATAGAACAAGACCCTAAGTGGCGAAGGTTAACTGAACTAATCACACTTGGAAACTATTCTTGGCTCAGGTCAATTTTAGCTTCTTGTCTCTAGGTATCCAGTTCCATCCAGCTGCTAATAAGTCACTACTGGCAGGCAATTAGTCCTGATCTTTAATCATATTTATCTACCCCACTTAGGTTAGTGGAACATCTTTGATATCGGTATCAAAAATGCCTGGATTTGGGATAATTGGATATCCACATGCAAAAAGATAAATATAGATACTCACCTTATAACATACCTAAAAATGAAATCAAATGGATAATGGACATAAATGCAAAACAAAAAAAAATATACAATTTAGAAGTACACATACAAAATCCTTAAAACATTTAGTTTTTTTTCTATATGACACCAAAAAGCAGTCCATAAAAGAAAAATATTAATAAACTTGGCATCATAAAATTCCAAACTTTTATACTTCAAAAGACCTCATTAAGAAAATTAAAAGACAAGGAACAGACTAGAAGAAAATATTTGCAAAATACATATTTAGTTAAGGATTTATATCAAGATTTACAAAGTTTTCTTAGAATTCAATAGTAAGATGAACGACTCAGTTAAAAAATGGGCAAAAGATATGAACGAATATTTCATCAAAGAAGATATATGAATGGCTACTAAGTGCACACAAGATGCCTAACATTATAAATCACTAGGGAAATGCAAATTAAAATCACAATGATATATCATTTCACATCTATTAGAATAGCTATAATAAATAAGACAGACAATAAAACCTATTGTGGAAGATGTAGAATCACAGGAACCCTCACACAATGTTGATAGAAATGTTAAAGAGAAAACAGTTTATCAGTTTCTCACAAAATTAAGAGTACGACACTCATGGTCCAGAAATTTCATTCCTAGGTATCTACTCAAGAGAAATTAAAGCATGTCTGTGAATTTTCATAGCAGCATTATTCATAACGGAAAAAAAATGGAAAAGAAAAATGAATATACCTCAATTAATGAATGTATAGACAAAATGTGGTATTCCATGCAATAGAATATTATTTAGTAATAAAAAGTAATGAACAATTAATACATGCTAAATCATGAATGAATCTTAAAACATTAAATTAAGTGAAAGAAGTCAGATACAAGATGCCACATAGAGTATGATTGCATTTATATGAAATGTCTATAAAAGCTAGATTTATAAAAAGAAAGTAGATTAGTATTAGCTGAGACTTGGGGGTGGGAATGAGGATTAAACGTAAATAGTCATGAGGAATTTTACTGAGGATGTAAAAATATTCTAAACCTGGTTGTAGTGCAACAGTAAGTAAGTAAAATACAAAGATCACTGAATTGTACACTTAAAATGTAATTTTTCTTATATGTAAAATACCCTTCAAAAAAACATAAAAAAAAAAAGAAAGAATGCTTGGGTTCAAAGTCTGGTACCTGAGTTTACTAACATTTATCTTTAGAAAAGTTAGTTAACTGCACTTAACCTCATTGTTTCATATGTAATATGGTAAAATATGTACATATATCTTAAAATTAGGTAAGGCTGACAAAATATAAATATGCCATTGATCTAGACTACAGTAAAGGTTCAATTAGCAGTAATTATTGTTTTCCATACTATGAAATAATTTTCCATTCCATTCTCTATTCAAAATTTTTATTACCTCTAAAATTCTGATGAAACTTAAAATAATAGGTTATACACACTCAGAAAGTAGTCTGTTAATTTTTTTTAATTTTTAAAAGAATTTTCAGTTCCACTTAGTCTACAATATTATATTAGTCTCAGGTGTACAACATTGTGATTAGAAATTTATATAACTTACGAACTAATCATAACAATAACCCTACTACCCATCTGACGCCATTGCAATGTTATTGAGTATATTTCTTATATTATACTTTACGTCCCCATTTTTCACCCACTGCCTGAACTCTACTCTCATCTACCAATCATCAAAATATTCTCTGTATCCATGAGTTTGTTTGTTTGTTTATTTTGTTCTTTAGATTCCATATGCCAATAAAATCATATAGCATTTGTCTTTCTGATTTACTCCACTTGCATCATAAGTCTATCTGACTTACTCCACTCAGCATAATACTCCATAGGTCCATCTATGTTGTTGCAGATGGCAGGATTACAGTTTTTTTTATGGCTAAGTAATACTCCATTATATATATATGAATCATTTCTTCTATATCCATTCATCCATTAATGGACACCCAGGTTGCCTTCATATCTTAGCTATTGTAAATAATGCTGCAATGAACAAATGATTGTACAGGTCCCTTCAAAGTAGTGTTTTAAGTTTCTTCAGATAAATATTCAGAAATAGGATTACTGGGTCCTTCTCTGTTTCTTGTTGTAGCCTTTTTTAAAAAATATATTTGTCTGGTATAAGTGTTACCCCAGCTTTTTTTTTAATTTAAATTTTCATGAAATATCTTTTTCTTCCTTTTATTTTTGGTCTGTATGTGTCTTTTGATTTAAAGTGAGTCTCTTGTAGGCAGCATATATAAGAGCTTTATTTTCTTATTCATTCAGCTACTTTATATTTTGATTGAAGCAATTAATCCATTTACATCTGAAGGAATTGTTGATAGATATGTAGTAATTACTATTTCAGTATTCATATTTTTAATATTTTTTTCTTTTTAAAGAAGTCTCTTTAAAATTTCTTAAAATACTGGTTTAGTGGTGATGAACTCATTTAGCTTTCTCTTGCCTGGGAAGGTCTTTATCTGTCCTTTGATTCTAAATGTTTGCTTTGCCAGGTCGAGTAATATTGGTTGTAGGTCCTTACTTTTATTCACTTTAAATATTTCCTGCCAATCCCTTTGTCCTGCAAAGTTTCTGTTGACAAATCAGCAGACAGTCTTATGGGAGCTCCCTTACAGGTAACTAGCTGCTTTTCTCTTGCTGCTTTTAAGATTCTATCTTTGCCTTGACACTTTGGCATTTTAATGATAATGTATCTTAGTGAGAGCCTCTTGGGCTCACCTTGTTTGGAACTCTCTGTGCTTCTTGGCTCGTACATCTATTTCCTTTTCTGGGTTAGGAAAATTTTCCATCATTATTTCTTCAAATAGGTTTTTAACTTTTTGCTCTCTCTCTTCTTTTGGTACTTCTATGATTTGAATCAACATTCAAAGCTTGATGTTTTCCAGAGACCCATTAAATAATATTTATTTGGGGGGATTCTTTTTCTTTTTGCTCTTCTGATTTGGTGCTTTATGCTATCTTCTCTTCTAAATTACTAATTCAATCTCCTTCATCTAATCTACTGTTGATTCCTCTGAATGTATTTTTCATTTCTGTGACTGTTTTCTTCATTTCTGACTGGTTCTTTTTTATGTTTTATATCTCTATTTTTACGTTTTCTATCTTTCTGTTAATGTTTTCAAGGAGTCCACCTAATCTTCCCCTAAGTTTATTTAGGATCCTTATAAGCAGTGTTATCTCCATTTTGTTTAGTTCTTTTTAAAAGCTTTGTTCTTTCTTTAATTTGAGGCTTGTTTTGTCTTTCCATTTTGACTGCCTTCTTATGTTTGTTTCTATGTATTAGGTTCGGTTGCTATGTCTCAGTCTTAGTAGAGCAGCCTAATGTAGTAGATGTCTTGTGGGGCTCAGTGTCACAATATTCATGGTCATCTGAGCCAGGTGCTCCAGGTGTCTTTTGTATAAGTTTTATATGACTTACTGTTGTAGTTGAGCCTTGATTCCTGTTAGTATGTCAATGGGAGGGATTGACCCTTAGGCTGATTGGTTGTGAGGACTGGCTGTGACTACAGTGGAGGAGCTCTTGCTCAGGGGCTGACCCTACAGAGCAGAATTCACTTTCACAGTCTTTGGTGCTTGTTCAGTTTTCCATTTGGTGTGTATCATTCTCAGATGAGGCCCTGGGTGGCTGGTTCAGTCTGAAGTCAGCTACCAGGAAGTCCAGCCCTATTGCATCCTTGTAGGGGCCCCATTGCAGACCAAATTTAACCACAGTTTTTGCCCTGCTCAGGGCCACTTGGTATGGGACACCAAGAAATTTGCAGGTGGCCACCACCCATGCTGGGCTTAGAGGTGCCTCAAGAGGCCGAGCTCCAGTCTGAGGTTGGCTGTTGCTAGTACCAGGCTTGGGGCTGCTCAGCAAGAGGTATGGGACAGGTCAAAGACAGATGCTTCTTGTTTGGGCTTTATGAACCTTTAAGCGAGTTTATGAAAGTCCATAGCATGAGCTAAACCAGGCTGTTTATAAGAAAAAAAGCCACCAGAAATGGTTTGAGTGAGCCTGAAATTTGGGTGAAGTGGGGTCTCAGGGGATCAGCAGGGTGGAAGGACCAGTGTTAAACAGGTTGATTGAGACTCAGACATGGTAGCCTCTTGCATTTGCACACAGAGTGGGTGGAGAGCCTAATAAAGGAACAATGGGTCCCACTACCATTTTTATCTGGGAGAAAGTTTTACCTCCAGCCCCCACCATGAAGCCAGACAATTCAGTTTCTCCCAATTTGTCCTTGGTGTCCTTTGAACTGCTGCCCCAGCACCAGAGGTGAGAGTAAGTGAGTTCATCAGTAAGTCTATGTTCTGGCCCTCTAAGAGGATCACCCAGGACCCCTGCAGTCCTCTACCCCACTCAACCACAATCTGTGCTTGTTTTCAGAGACAGAAGTTGTGGGGACTTCTCTTCCCAGAATGGAACCTCAGGCCAGGGAGCTTAGTGTGGGACTGGGACCTCTCACTCCTCTTGGAGGACCTCCTCAGCCAAGATATTCCTCTCAATTTTCAATATCCACATGCAGTTGTGGGACCAGCTCATTTCACATCCCCACCCCTCCTACTACTCTCGAGGTTGCCTCTTCTGTAGGTCCCCAGATGTAGGATTTCTGTTCAGCCAGACCTCAGGCTGAACAGAGAGTAAACAATCACAGTGTTTTACTTACTTTGCTATCTTGACCAGAAATCCAGTTTACTGGTTATTTTAATATAAACTTTTAACTTGTAAAGTTTAAAAGAACTGAATAAAATCAAAGATATAAGTATTTTTTGTGGCATGTATTAGTACTCCTGGTGGTGCGCCCCTGTGCTAGTGTTCTTTGGAAGTGGAGAGAGGTGGAGAGAGGTGGGGAGTGGGAGAAGCCAGATCTGGCTAGGGGTTGCCTGTGTGGTTAGATGACATTTAAGAAGTTCCTCCTAAATTTTTAACCTAGTCCATTGCTCAGCAATTAGGATTAAGTAACATAGACAAATACGTGTGGGATTCAATTCAATAAGAGATGTTAATTTAATAAAAAGTTTTAATAAAAATATAAGCAACAAAAAATGAACTTGAATGGATAGTTATTAAGTAGGCTTTTTAATATTTTATGTGTTAAATGATAAAAAAAAAGTCATTTGAAATCTAGTGTTGAATTTTCCATATTTGCTCCAATGCAAACCCTGTTCTTAAAACTCCTTTTAGAGATTTTTATACGACTTTATTAATATACACTTCCTTTGATTTTTTCTAAATAGATTTATTTTCTCTTTAGTCTTTCAACCTCTACATTTTGGGAAGAATTTACAAATACCATTGGCAATGTTCAGTGAATGAAAATTTCTCCTATCTAATTGTTTATTTTGAATCTCCAATTTTCTTTACTAGTCTTCGGTGGATTGCCTTGCCTATATTATAGGCTTCTGCTCTAGATATATATTTAATAATGTGCTAAATGACACATTATTTTCCTAAGCCATAAATGTGTTAGCATTCCTCAGGGTCACACTTGATTTTCCTTCCTTCTGCCATCTCTTTTCTAATATGCTGCCATAAAATATAAGCTGCAAAATAATTTATTCCCTGCAATAATTTAAAAAACTATTTTAAATCCCACAACTTTTAGCACTCTCCCAACACTCTATTCTGCCACACTCATAACTAGTTAAATATATCAGGGGTTGCTTCTTCAATCCCTTTCTTATCAGAGATAATATTTATCAAAAATAATATGTGCAAGATATTGGGCTGAGTACATTGACTAAATGCATTGTTACATTATCATCACAACTACCTTAAGAGGTAGGAACATTATTGACTTCATTTTATGGACAAGGAAACCGAGCCTCAGAGAGGCAAAACACCTTGTATTTACAAGGTTATTCCTGAGACGTGGCTATATTATCTCTGGTCAGCCAACTTCGAGGATGACGTTGTCCACATGAAATAACTCACCTAACTGCATCTAAAAATGTTCTTGACTCAGTAATCAGCTCTACTTCTTCAAAGTAAAGATCTTTGTCCTCTGTGACTAGACAAAAACTGGAAATGCTAGAAAGAGTGAATTTCAGAAGCCTCTGGAATGATGAACTGAGCTATTTCCACAAGATAGTGCATCCCTACAATGGGTTTGATTGATGTTCAGATGACCAGATCTAGGGAGATGTCATAAGCATTAGTAGAGAGCAAGTATAATTTATCCTGCACTGGGGAGAGGAACCTGGGCAGTGTACAAACTTCAAAATACAAGATGGAAAACAGACTCACACAGGCACAGGCTGATTTTTCTCTCTACTCTTTCCAATATGAGAGGAAAAGTGTTGTTAAGTGTCTCCTCTTGAGGGCAAAGGCTGATTTTCAGCATTTGCAGAAAATGTGTCACTGAGCAGGATCTCTAGATCTCATAAATTGGCTCAAATTGTCATATTTCCAATATTTTTTATGCTCTTTTCTAGATACCTCCAATTTAATTCCAAGAAGAATAAGCATTCAAGAAAAGAGTAGTTTCAAAGATTCCAAATACTTATTACTCAATTTCAATATGAAAACAATTTTGAATTACCTCTTAATTGGTTTAAGTTATTTAAAACCAACTGAATCAGTTGGAGTTAGTATCTAAACAACAACAACAACAAAGGAAATCTACTTTGAACTCTTCTAACAGTTTTGAACAAACTTCGAAGACTTCAATACAGTATGAATTAATTAGTATGGACCTTATTTTTTTTGAAAGATCAGAATTTTAAGGATTTTTTGATTTTCATTACTGATTTATTTCAGCAGAATCCTAACTATATTACTTTACCACTACAATTCATAGTGTAATTTATTATTATATTAATTTTCTTAAAGTGAACCCTTCATTGAATACATACATATGTGATACAAGATACTGTGCTCGGCACAAATAACATTTTTGTCCCCCAAATCATTGATTTTGATTTCTCATACATTATACAACCAAACCCCAAACTTAATGGCTCATCAAATATTTGTAACTCAGTCTAAATTTTTTATAAATTATATAAACCTCTACATTTTCTAGCTAATCTGATTCCTCATCTATTTTTTAAACACACTTGAACTTTTTTTTTTTAACTCACAATTTAATGAACCTGAAAAAGCATACTTTAATTTTTGGATTCATCAAAGTTGTTCTTAATTTAAAGAACATTTGTTGTATGTTTGCTTGCCTAACATTGAACCCTTCTTCTTGTGGTCACATATCTTGAGTTTATATTGGGGAAGCACTATCTGCTACACTCTTAATCTTTTCTTGTCACAACAAATGGTTCACAGATAACCACATCACTTAATAAGAGCGAATAAAAACTAATCTAGAATCTAGACAGTGGAGAAAGGTGTTCTCTTTTACTCTTCACTTGAAGCTGAATGATTATGGTTGAGGAAATGGAGCAGAGAGATAGGAAAAAAATCCTGATGACAGTGTTTTAAACTTGGATCAAAAACTTTTAATTATAAAAACCAATATGTTTATTTTGCTCTTTGTTCTTCAAAATCTGATTTACATTTTATTTTCTGTCACTTATCTCCATTTTTTGTCTCCACTAACAATTCATTCTATTCATACCTCAATAGAGATAAGAGTTTAGAGCAATGCCTGTGGAGAACATAGGGCTTAAAGAATCTCATGCATTCTGTCCTTTCTAATTTTGTATCTCCCCATTCATTCAAAAAAAAAATATCAATTGGGAAAATTAGAATAGGTTGTTTTCATGATGAGAGTTTCTGTTTAAGTGTATATAATATATGTTAAAATAAGCAAATCTAAATTTCACAAAGTACTCTGCATTTTTCCTAACCCCCCCCAAAAAAATACAGATATTTTTGTGTGTATAAAAAAAAAGGTCAGCAGTATTAAGATATTTTCTCTTAACTCTACATCAAAGTGCAAGTCTAGCTAATTTTAAAACTAGAAGTACAATGAAAACACATTTGTAAATGTATTGTATAGCCTTATATGTATAAAACATTTTAAGAATGTCTCATAGCACTCAAAATCGTCCTTGACTTCAATTCAATGTTAGAGATGACCTTTACATTACATTCATAGTTCCATCAGTGATGTCACAGTCTGTCTGCTGGGCCACCAAAAGAACGCCAGGAGAGAGAATAGTTCCTCGTAACTATTCTATGTGTTCACCCACTGTGCATTAAAATGGACAGTGTTAAGATGTCATCTGCAAACAGATCATCTTTTGTACAAGGGGCAGGGATTGATTTGCTGGGATAGTGTTATTTTTCCACTAAAAAGAATTATTGTACTATACGAATTTAAAGATAGACTTTTTTCTTTCTTATAAAACATTTATTTGTAAAAGCACAAGTATAACTATTGCAAAACAAGATTGTAATGATTTTTAAACATTTCAATTTTACATGTTTTAAAACAGAGATTTACTTGATGATAATAGCCAATTTTCCTAACATGATTCTTATGTTGGAGCAAAATTAGCAAGGAAAAATTTTCCTAATAAGATACAACTTGATTTAAAATGTAATCATTCTTGTGGGTGTATGTCATATGCATGTGTGTTTATGCTTGTAAATAATTGAACTAAGTATAGAAATTCTGTGTTTAAGGTTTTCCTGATATATAAGTTAGAGAGAAGGCACTTTATTGAAGCAAGGGTTCTTTTTCTGGCTATTGGTCCCTAAATAAGGAAACCTCATTAAGCATGGAGAACCATGAAACATCATCATTTGGATTCTGTAAGTTTTGGATCCTGAAGGCAGAATTAGTAAAGATACTTTTAAATTAACACGTCAGTCTATTTTATGCCCTCTGTAATTTTTTTTCTGAATTTAATATTTACATTATCAACCTTTTAAAGTAGCTTTTACTTTACATTTAAAAAAATACACCTCCACACAGATGCAATAACATATATAGATAAGGTTTTGATATATTACCATCTTCACTAACATTTATAAGTTGCAGGGAACAATATTTTAAACAAGCCTCAGATTATCATCAAAATTATTAAGGCAAACTCCCTTCCAAACTGGATTCCAAGTAATTTTTGCTTTAAATCACTTTACTTTGTTTTCTTTGCAACCATATGCAGCTTAATTAGAGTGAGTTTGGCTAAATATCAGGATAAAGTCACATGGACCTATATGAGCAAAAAAAAAAAATCTTCTATTAGTATATTTCACAATAACTAAGTCATGTGTGATTCTAAAAAACAACCAGGGGTAACATGCTTGTCGTAAAAGTATCATATACATTACTATTACTGCTTGACTAGCAGATATTCAGACACCACACAAATGCTTTCTACTAGTTCCTCATGAGAACAATTTATTCTGAGATAAACAAATTAAAGGAGAGAGAAGTAGGAAAGAAGAATGATTAATACCTTTGCTTACTTTCAAATTGTATATACATTATTTATTATATTATGTTCCTGTTTTCTGTTGAGTTCTATTGAGGATTTTATGGCATTAAGAAAAGTATCAGCATTGTTAAAATGGTCATATTATCCAAAGCACTATACAAATTTAATGCAATCCCCATAAAAATTGGAATTTTTTAAAGAAATTGTACCAAAATATCATCAAATTTATATGGAATCACAAAAGTCCCCAAATAGCCAAAGCAATCCTGAGAAAAAAGAACAAGTCTGAAGTTATCAGATTGTCTGACCTCAAATTATACTACAAAGTGACAATAATTAAAACAGCATGGTATTAGCAGAAAAACATACACAAAGACTAAGGAACAGAATCAAGAGTCTAGAAATAAACATCACATATATGGGCAAATAATTTTGACAGAGGAACCAAAAACATACAATGGAGAGAAAAAAAAAAGCCTCTTTAATAAATGGTGCTGGGAAAATTAGAAAGCCTCATGCAAAAGGGTGAAACTAGACTGCTATCTGTCACCATATACCAAAATTAACTTAAAATAAATCAAAGACCTAAATATGAGGTCTGCAACAATAAATTGATAGAAAAGGACATAGGTAATAAACTCATGGATCTTGGACTTAGAGAGGATTTTATGAATTTAATTTCAAAGACAAGGGAAGTGAAAAAAATTAATAAATGGGACTATATTAAACTGAAAAGCTTCTGCACAACAGAAGAAATCAACAAAATAAAGAGGCAAACAACTAAATGAGAGAAACAACACCTCCAATAAGCAGCTAACATCCAAAATATACAAAGAACTCATACAACTCAACAATAACAAAAAACCAACAATTTAATTTAAAAAATTAGCAGAAGAACTGAACAGACTCTTCTCCCAAGAGGACACACAAATAAGCAACAGATATATGACAAGATGTTCAACTTCACTAGTTATTAGAGAAATGCAAATCAAAAATACAATGAGATACTTCCTCATACCTGTTAGAATGGCTATCATCAATAGGACAAGTAATAACGAGTTTGGGAGAAGTGTGGGGAAAAAGGAATCCCCATACGCTGATGATAGGAATGTAAATTGGTACAGCAACTATGAAAAACAGTATAGAGTTTTCTCAAAAAACTAGAAATAGAATTACCATATAATTTAGCAATCCTTCTGGGTATCTACCCCCAAATTTGGAAAACTTTTATCTGTAAAGATATATGCACCCTCATGTTCATTGCAGTATTATTCATGGTTGCCAAGACATGGAAACAACCTGAGTGCCCTTTGATAGTTGATTAGCTAAAGAAGTTGTGGTACAGATATACAATGGAATATTACAGAGCCATGAGAATAAGTTAAAGATGCCATTTGCGACAATGTGGATGAACCTTGAGATTATCATGCTAAGCAAAATAAATCAGACAGAAAAAGTTGAGAACCATACAATTTCACTCACATGTAGGATATAAAACTGAAAGCATCAAATGTAAAAGACAAACAAACTCATGAACGCTGACAACAGTTTAGTGGTTACCAGAGGGGAAAGAGGTAGGGGAAATAGATAAGACTAAAAGAGGTCAGGTTTGTGGTGACAGAAGGAAATTTAACTTTTGGTGGAGAACACACAATGCAATATGCATATGATATATTATTGAATTGTACACTAGTTAATTTTAGATATAATTTTATTAACCTATGCCACCCCAATAAATTCAATAAAATAAATGAAAATAAAGAAAGCAATTGGCTTATGGAATAGTTCTCATCTCTTGTGACATTCTGGTCTACCAGGAGAATTGAATCAGCCTCAGAGAGAAAGAGAGAGAGAGAGAGAGCTACAGGAACTCAATACTCCTTTGTCTTAGTAGCTACCCCAGAAGCACTGGGTAGAAATTAGAGGATATGAATCAAATGGTCTTTGTTGGTATTTTGGCTCTTTCAGTTACTAGCTGAAGCCATTAGGCTGTAGATTTGAACTTCCCTGAACCTTCTCAGTCTCCTTCACTGTAAAATAGCTACAGTAATACACACTTCAGAACACAGAAGAAAAGATGGAACAAATATATATAACACCTCCTGTAAATTATTATTATTATTTTCTTTCTGCTGAAGAAGATAACAATGCCATTGTTGGCTATTTGGAGAAGAAAAATCTTGAGAAAAGACAAGAAAAATCTTATAAATTTAACAATAACAAATTCATTTTTCTATTTTAGATGCTTTCCATTTTTATGAATACATGAATTAACCAGGATTCATTGAACTCTGATCAGCATAAATCCCATGTTCTCTGTTTTAGCTTTAATTAAAAGAATGAAAAGATCTAGTTTCTACTTGCTCTGTTCACTATATAATTTGGACAATGGAAATTTCATGAAAATATAATATAATTATGAATAAAAGAAACAATAAATTTTAATGATATTATTATATGGAAGTAATATAAGTAAGAGTTATCGCTAGACTTTTAGATTATCCTAGAGAAGAGAGTGAACATGTGTGAGTTGCCTTCTATGAGCTTTACTATATGCTAATACACATTATCTTCTATTAATCCTTGTGATAACACTTTGCAATTGGTATTATATACATTTCAAGCCCAACAATATTTCAGGCTGAAAAATCCAAGTCTTGAAGATTAAACAGTTTACAAAAAGCTACATAGTTAACAGGGATGAATCTGATATTCTAAATCAAGTTACCCTTTATCCAAAGTCCATGCCATTCTTAGCCACCCTACCTTCATATAGAAACCACAGAGCTCCTCAGCGCCAGTGCCTTTGGAGTCCTTTTCTTGTTACCATCTTGTTACCACTTCAGGAATGGTCATGGGTATTTGTGCAGCCTTCTCTGCCATGAGATATCAAATGGGCTGTGGATAGAGAAGAGCAACCCAGTGATTACTATTTTAGAAACAGAGGTCCCTACATACTTGACTTGTGAGATAGAATGGAGAACTAATTTTCCCATACATCCAATATTGCAAGTGGCAATTGACTTGCAGAACCAATACTCCAAAGCCCATTTCAGCTAATTATGGCCGAATGGTACTCATGATGACTGATAATCTCGTCTCTCTTACCTTCTTTTAGTCTTTACTCTATATTAAAATGAAAGATATCTCTTTAAAACTACATATTTCTTCATTTCTTTAACGGTTTTCCTGTGCTGTGTTTGAAGACCCCAGTTCTTTAAGCTCTCTGACCCTTCTACCATTTTTCTTGATTAATTCATGTAGAGTACAGTTTATATCTCCATTCAAATATCACTTTAAGAAAAATTGTCCCTTGCCCCCCAAACTAGATCTGCTGTATGCCTCTATAACTTCATGTTCTTTTTCTCAAAAGTTTGAAATTATATTTTTGTGCAAAAATTTGATTAGAGTATTTACTATTAAACCGTAAGCTCTTTGAAAATAAGATCCTTTTTGCTTAGCTTTGTCCACCTTTTGATTCCATTGTTGCTTTGCTCATGATAATATCACCAACACCCAGGAAAGTGCCAGAAACATGTATGCCAAAAACAATCTGCCATTAGCAAAGGCCAAAGTTGAATTCCAATGATGGCAACTGAATTCTGGAGGACCATTTGTCCATCTAATGGCAAAGTGATTACTCCATTTTGGAGGGGTCCACACAGGAATATATATTTTAGTCTACTTATTTTTTTTCTTTTTCTATTTGCTTTACTTTTACTTTTGCTAGAATTGCCACCCATGTATTTACTAGAGTCCTTATTCTTCATTATGGTATTCTAGATTATGTTGTTTCTAAGAAACTCATTTTAGTAAAATGATATTCTGTTCTTTTGAAATGTTTACTAGAGAAGCAGGTGGCATTGCAGAAAATGGAACAATGGAATTACTTGCTGAAGATTCGTTGACAGCTGAAGAACAAACTTTTGCAAATTTGAGCACTGTTATACAAAACTCAGTGTACGCTTTGACTCAACAGTCTTCCAAGGGCTGTATATACAGTTCTAGTAATTAACAGATGAAAGTACGAATGTCTTATCTCTCTTAAAAACTTAATATCTCCTTTGCAAATTTTCTACTTTCTGTCTGAAAACTTTGGGTTTAAAAGTCTCAATTAAAGAGGAAGCAAAAATTTAAGTAAAGGACAAAAAATTATTCCTAAAACTGGAAATCGTGATAGCTGCCTGACTATTCAGGGCACCTCATGCCAAGAGGCAAAGAAGAGAGTACTCTACTCTATTGTGTTAGATGCCAGTTAGTAAGGGGAGAGAGAGGTCTATGTGTAGAACCCAAGGATTATTTGAGATACTTCTTAGTATTTCAATTTTGAATGGCAAAAGTCAATAGAAGACCACATGTAAACAATAAAGGAAAGATTACTTAGAGATTAGACTGGAGTGAGATTTAGATTGTTAGGCCATCCTACTGCAGAAAATTCTGGCCAGGTGAGGTTAGAGGAATGGATAATAAAAGAAGGAAATCATAAATGTCAAAGTCTGTCTTGCAATCAATTATTCTCTTATGTGTGTGTGTTTATCATTTCTTCTTTTTCTCTTTAATTTTTGTTATTTTAAATAAGAGTGTTGGGGTGAAATTGCGACTGAACTAGAAGAGGAATTGGCATTTTTCAAAATAGTTACAATGACTGATAAGAATATTTTTCTGCTTTTATAGGAGAAGGAATAAAACTGACATCTTTTATATGAAGACTAGTTGCATCATGTTAGTAGAAATGTAGTGTCACATTATTGTTGCTATTTGAAGTTTAATATGGTAAGAGAATATATGAATGCTGAGTTATCAAAGGGTTGGTAGTTACCAGATATTATTAGTTGGCACTTGATCCTATCATACACTTCTCTCTTCTATACTCTGAACCATCAGGCTGAAGCCTGAAAGTAGTCACCTTTTACATACTCTTGCCAACTGTGTTCTGGTTGTCTTGAGCTAATGGGAACTCAGCACCAGGTGAGAAAGCTGTCAGCAGGTAGAAACTGTTCTCTTTCAGTAGCCATAGGTGAGTAACTGTTGGCTCCTGCAAAAGCACAGATGGTTTTAGCAGCTGTGCCAGAGTTCCAAATGTGGCTAAGTAGAAATGGGTGACTCTGGACAACTGAAGTTTACAGCAGGGATTTCCAATAGTTCTGGAGTTCTGGCAGTGAAAATTGTGAGCGTGGCTCCTTAAGGGTACTATCCAACAGATGACAGGGATTCTGAAATAGCTGCAGTGGGAAATATGGCTCAGACAAATTCTTGCTATTGTGGAGGCTCTAATGTCTTTCTATGGTACCTAAATTTTGGGAAAGAGTGCTCTCTTCCTGTGCCAACGTGTTCTCAGTTTAAATCCAATTGCCCACTGGGTAGCTCCACTTGGATATCTAATAGACATCTCAAACTTTCTGTCTCTAAAAATAAACTTTCGAACTTTATTCTCACACTTGCTCTCCTCCCATAATATTTCTGATTGTGGTTAATGGGAAGTCCATCCTTTTATAACCTTAGACTCCTTTAAAATGTTGCTCTTTTATTCATAGTCTATATCAAATCAATTAGGAGAATCTTTATTTTCTACTTTCAAACACTTCAGAACTTGCTCACTTTCCACCACAACCTTCGATATCACTGTGATCTAAATCACCACCATCTTTCTCCTGATTTACTGCAACAGTCTCCCAGATAGTCTACCATTCTATCATTGTTCTCAATACTGTAAACAGAGTGCTACTTTAAAAATATTAGTGAGGGCTCCTATAACTCCTCTGCTTTGAATCTCTCAGTGGCTCTCCTCCATTCAAAATAAAATCCAAATTCCTTGTAATAGATAACAAAGTCTACATCCCTTCCAGTAGTATTTCTCTGACCACAGCTCCCATAAGCCTCTTCCTATTTTACTCTCCAGTAGCGATATCCACCTTCTTGCTGTTTTAGGATGTTCCATGCCTACTCCCACTTTAGGGAGTTTATTGTAGTTATTCTTTCTGCCACCATATCTGCAAGGCTCACACACTCACCTCTTTAAATATTTGTTCAATGTTACCTTCTCAATCAGATCTATCCTTACTACCTCTTCCCCTAGTATGGCAGATTCCATTCCTCTTCTGAGTTTTTTCCTCAACAAAACATATGTTTATACATACTATATTTCTAATGTTTATTATTTATTGTCTCTCCCACAAGAATATGTTTAATGAGGACAGAGATTTGTTTTTGACTATTTTTTTTTCACATGTGTATCTTTCCAAGTACTTAACACATTGAACATATTCAATGAATATTTGTTAAACAGTGGAATGAATTTCTTTTCTTGTGTAGCTATTGTTTCCTGAATCTAGGAGAATTCTTACAAAATAAAGATTACTGAAATTTAGAGGCAAAGCAGGTAACCTTTTCCTCTGCGTGTTCTTATTTGATTTCTTCTGTCTCTCTCTCATATACACACGAATGCATGCATATAAACACACATGGACACGTGTCCAAGCACACACACTGAAAAGATGAAACTTGGTAAGCATGAACTGAAATGTAAAAGGTTTATATTGTACAAACACACACAAAGTCATATGAAATCGATTTTTTCTGATGAAACGAGAAGTAAAATAAAATTATAAGTAGCCACTTAAATCATCGTGAAAAGCATGCTTTCGTTATTATTCAGTTTCTTTCCATTCTTCTTATACATGAAGAAGGAAATTAAGATAATATCAAAACAATCATTCTATAAGAGAAAATTTTTATTTTTGGAGATGCTTTCAACAGTTTATGAATAAGACTGCTAATCTGCATCAGAGTTGATTGTCACTCTGTACTCTGAAAACTTATCTTAAAATATATTTTTATAGCCTATATTATATTGTATATTCAGGTAAATAATAAGAACAAACTTAATGATACATCTTAGCATTCTTTCTTTATTTTTCTCCACCATACTTTTTCTGCCCCACCAAAGAACTAGCACAGGTTTGGAACTTCCAAAGTTCATAAATTATTATGGAGGGAAGTGCATTTTCATCACAGTGCTTAATTAACAATGATGTTCTATACTTGTTCAGGTGATAAATTTTATGTGTTTGTACATATGAAAATATTTTGGTCAAAATCCTTTTGAGAGCAATTAATCTATCAGATAAATATAAACATTTTGGGGGACAAATGCCTACTATTTTGTGGCTGCAAATTTGGATTTCAAAGTTGGGAATATAGATGGAAACAGGATGACGAGTCTCCTAGTAGTTGACATAAAGACTACTTAAACGGTGAGCAACTCATATTGTCACAAGATATTTTCCCTTGTCCAAACTTTGCCTAGGTATACATTGTTAAACTCCCTAAAATTCACCAGTAGCCTAGATTAAGCGTTAACAAATGTAATGTGTTGAATTGATTTATTTGTTTCAAGTTGGCCAGTGTTGGTTTAACTAATAAAGGCTTAAATAAAATGTTTTTAGTATTTTATTGGGTTATTGGGCTCTGTGGACTGGTGGGCAGAAACCAGAGGCTTCAGAGCTGCAAAGCTATTGATGTATTGTCATTATTTAGAACAGGAAATAGAGTTTATATAAATAATCTCTGTTTCTCTGTCTCTGTCTCTCTCTCTTCCTCTTTTTCTCTCCTTCTTTCATATGTGAATCATATGAGTTAGTAATAGGGATAAATATAAAGGCATTTTTTTTACTGCTTTTATAGGATTCTGTCAACATGACTCTGGTAGATTGCTATGTATGACTGTTCCAGAAGACTGTCCTCACTCTACCATCTAAGGCTACTTTAAGTTCAAATCTAGAAATCTTTTCAGCTGGTTGCCTTCTGAATTCAGAAACTGTGTTTCCAATTACTGGTCTTTCTTTTTCTTTTTCTTTTCATAAAAAATTCTTCTCGTTGATAATCAACTGTTTATACCATTCAGCAAATATTCTCTATGAGCAAGTCTCAACAGATGTTTCCACTGGTCCTTGATGAATGAGAAGTAACTACAAGAAAAAAAGATAGACCTATATTATTCAAAATAAGGAAGAATATTTTTTCTTTCCTTCCACCATAGGAAGAACTGAAAAAGATTTCTTGGTCAAACTTTAGTCAGTCTCCTCTGAGCCCTTTTCTGGATTAGGCTTTGATCTTTGAACTTCCATGTTAGTCTTTGCATTGTCCAAGAAGAACCTTGCTAAATAGATTTAGCCAGAATCCTCTAGCCTCAGTATCTGATCACCCTCTTTTGCCTTCAGCAAGAACACTATTGAGTCAACTTAGCAAGGATTGTCACCCCTGATGTTTCCTCTTAGTAACTGTCCATCCATAGCCCTACACCCCAACAAGCTTCTTGACTGCAAATCCACACTTTTCCATGCTGTATTTGGAAGTGAGCTCAATCTCTCTTCTAGTCTACTGCAAAACCCTATTGCAGTGGTACCTTGACTGAAATTTTTCTTATCATTTTTAATAACTTTTTAAATCATCTTTAATAAAACTATTTCTTTAATAGCTTAGAAGAAAATGCAGGAACATAGAATGGAGCAATAGTTTTCTTGATAGAGAGGCTCCTCATAATCAAAGGATGAAAAGAAAAGCAAAATATTTTGATTCTGTTGGGCACTTAATATGCTTCATGTTTGCCTTTTATATGATAATTAGTAGTAATATCCAGGTAATATGCTAAATTAATATAATAATGTTTATAATCATGAGGTTTAGAGTCAGACATGCTTGGTTATTATCTTAGTTATGTCACCTTTTATTTTGTGATATTTAAAAGATTATTTGACCTTTTTAAGATTTAATACTTTACTTGTTAGATGAGCATAATTATATATATTTCTGATAGGCTTGCTGTGAGTGTTAAATGAGATAACACATAAAGAGTATAATATAATGCTTAGGACATAGTAGGTGCCCAATAAATAATGACTATTTTTATTTCGAATATTAATAATAATTAAGTACTTTCCAGGTCTACCGAGTTGTTCTATTTGTTATATCAAACATTCCCAGGAGTCTCTTTAAAGAGAATATGCTACTTAACAGCATATTCTGAAATTAGTGATCTTATGGGAAGGTGTGTTTGATATGTTCATTATACAGCATGCATAGTTCTTTCAGAATAAGTCACCTCATAATTCTCTCTAAATAAATCATGATCAATATTTATTTCCTTTCTAATCATGAAAGCCTCTATCTGCAGTCCAGATAATATTCTGATATTTTTATAGGTAATCAGAAAAATTCAGTAACTTCTGGCAGATAAAAATATTAATGTAGGAAAAAAATCTTTTTTTTGAATCTTAAGAAAGAGTATCATAGAAAGTTCTAGTCAACTAGTTCTAAAAGAATAAGGTATTTGATTAAACCCTGTGTTTGCCCATGTCAAGCCTAAACAACCAAGGGTTAAATCCAATGCATATGAAAGTGAGGCATTGTATGAGTGGAATTCTTGGATTAAAACAATGGGAACCACTTTGGCTAGAAAAGAAATTTCCTCAAGGATGCATCATGAAATAGAAAGGAAGGTTGGAAAACTAGGCTGGAAAGCCGAGATCCTAACACCGGTCAACTTAGAACACACCATAGTTTGGGACTCTGCCGTCTCTGACATTAGCTGATGTGCTACTCCACCATATCTGTCAGAAATTCTCAGCTAGACTCTGAACTTTTTCTCATTCTCTCAGTGTTTGAAACTCTGGGAAGGAGTGCCTGACTAGTTGACAACACATCTTCTCACTCTTACTTCCATGTGACAATTTCCTCTCTTTGTCCTCTGTAATGGGGAACACAATCCTGCTTCCTACCAACCTTGTTATTCCTGCCCAAATAGGAAGTCTGTTCATATACTGGTCAGATATACACAGTTCGTTAACTATGAACCACTTCCTCTCAATTTATTCCTATATAACACTGTCAGAGTAATACTAGATTGCTACAGATTGAAGATATTTTGAATTTTCTTTTAAGATGCATCAATTATTTTTTAGATTTTTAAAAATTTATTTTATTTTATTTTTTAATAATTTATCAGGGTGACATTGGTTAATAAAATTATATGTTTCAAGCATACAATTCAATAATACATCATCTGTGTATTGCTTTGTTTTTAATTAGTTTTTATGTTTATATATACATATGTGTTTCTATTTAAAAATATATATGCATCTCTGTAAGTCTAAAAAAGGATGAATTAAAATCATGAACTAAAATACAGCTTATAATCCTTAAAAAATTGGTAATTTGATTTTTTTTTTCTCAATTGTACTATCGGTGTAAATTGATTTATTTGATTTTTTTTCTCAATTGTACTATTGGTGTCAATTGTTGTTACACAAAGAGTGACATGAAAGTAATATGAAAATCAATTTTTTGTTGTTTTATTGTGCAAATATACTTGAGTGCTGCCAGAGATGTTATTCACACATAGGGAAAGTCATACATTCGATCCTTGTGTAGAAGGTATGGAAGATTATCGTTTAACAAAAGGGAAACGAAAATCAATTTTTTAGCTAATGCACTTGTGTGAATTTGATAAAAAATAAAAATAAATAAACCTCTTTCAGATGACTATACTTTTTATTGAAAGTAGAAAAAAATGTGTTCATTGTTGTAAGTGAATAACTTTTCACACACACAAAAAAAATTTTTCCAACATGAAGAATTTACTCCAAATTAATTTTAAGCCTACGTGCTGTAGGAGAAGTTAAAACTTTATTAAGAGATAATAAAACTATATTTAATTACAATTATTTCACAATGGGAATGAAACTGATTGAATTCTACCATCTAATATTTCCCATGATATTTTAGCTCTATGAAAGACTTCTAGAATCTCAGAGGTGTGTATTCTTTACATGAGCACTTCTTAGTACATATTCCCCAGTCTTAATTATGGTTCCCTTTACTCATTTAAAAGAAGCCTGAAAAAAACTTGGCTTAAGAACATGCATTAAAAATGAGAAGTATTCTTCCCATTGAACTAACGCATTGAAATCATTTTGACTTTTTATCCTAAATTCAGCTGTTTGTAAATGCTTCCTTTTCTATTGGAAAAAGTTGATTTTTTTTGTTTGTTTTTGTTTTTGTTTTTATCGCTTTTGCAGGGAGGAAAAGACATTGACAGAAAACTAGCTTTTGGTGCTAAGGGCAAAGCAAGTTTATTAATATCAGACTTAGGAAGTAGTTAAACATTTATTAAAGCATAGTTGTAATACAATAGTTGGATATATTAAAAGCACTCGTTGTCCTTTAAGGCTTGCTTAAAACATAGTGTTATTTATTCAAACAATAAAATAATTCATACAGTAATAAATTCAATATAATGTTGGTGAAGCATTTTTGTTAGATTTGGGACATTTTTACTGAATCAATAGTTTAGCTTAAGGTATTTATTTGAAGATGGCTGATGAATAATGTAGAGTGTCGTTTCTTCATCATGAAACAGAAAAGAGTGAAAAGATCTTTATTAAACAAGTTCTGATCTTGGTACATTTATCATGATGTTTGATCATGTTTTGTCATTTGTTTTTTTCTTTCTAATATGTAAATTATGCTATATAAATTAGATTCTTGACATCCTATGAAGAGATAATAACATTTCTTTAAGAAGGCAAAAAACAGAAGGTCTAAAATTATGAATTCATTTTCCTCCCAGTCATTTCTACTGGGAACATCATGTCACAGATACCAGACACATTATCATGCAAGAAAAACATGACCAGAGACAATAATTTTGGATTATTTTAATTCCATGAGTAACACATTTTTTTTCCTAAACATGAATTTAAATTCATAGTATTTACCTAATAGTAGAAAACTTGTTTGAAAAGGGACTGTTGATTTGGTTCCAGGTTCTATGACTAAGTTATCCATACTACTTTTGCCCAAACGATAGGATAGTAAAACAAATTACAAAAACATAAATGTTCAGAATAAAAATGAATATATGTATGTCTACTTTTACATTCAGGAAATATGATATGAAAGTGTATGTATATGGTGTCTGTGTGTGTGGAAGAAAGAGAGAGAGTGAGAGAGCACCGCATATATATTTTAAATAATTACTTTAGTGTTAGAGAAATTTGGAGCAAGATTGATCCTTCCTGTGGCATCAATATGTGCTGCATCACTTGAGTATTCAGCATCAGGTACACTAATATAATAAAGAGAATAAATAAACAAACAAACAAAAATAACTTAGGCCACTAAGAGAAGGCAAGGAAGCAAATGGCATAAAATGTCTATCTTTACCCCTCCACCCCTCCTTGGTTCCCAGTTCTCCAACTCTGTACCCAAAGTGCTCTTACCACGGAATAGAAGTGAATGGTAAAAGATGTGATGTCAGCTGATAGGCAACCTTGACTTTGACTATCTCTAGATGCCTGACTTTAGTGGCTTGTAGAAGACGAAAAGTCAAAAGGTTTACACTCAGTGTGACAGCATCCTATGAACAAGCATGAGGTGCCTCTTGCTATGACTGGGAAAGTACTTTTATTGTTCCTTTTTCATGATTCTGTCATTCAAGGCACTGGATGCTGGCTTTTCTTACATGTTTGCTCATTTGTTATAGATCCTCTTATATGGACAAGATCTAGTCATTAATGACTCAATTATAATATATTGATTGGAAGAAAGTTTAATGAATCCTGAAATAAGACTTCTATTTTTAGCCAGCTCATACTGACAATATAAAATTACCGAAGTCATTTGCTCAAAATAGTGCATTCTATCAAAAACTAATTCAGGCTGACTTTTACTTCAGCTTTTTTCAAGATGAAATTATCATAAAAATAATCTGAAGATAAAGAAATTTCACCAAATAACATGTATTTATAAACCATATTTCTCGAAAAAAAAAAAAGTCTAAAAGTAAAGATAATGGCCTAAAAGGAGTAATAAAGTGGTATCTCTCTGTTTTGCCATTACTTAAAAAACTTCAGTGGCTTCAGCTTCCCTACGATTTCTCCGACAGATTTCAACCTATCCCCTATGGAGACAGCCAAAAGCAGTCTATTTAGCTGATATGCGGAGGGTACAATTTCCTCTTGAATAATCTTCTTGGATACCCCAGGGAGTCCTACATTTCTATTGTCTCCTACTCCAGCTGCTTGTGAGAACATGCCTTTCATCTCCTAATACTCTGATGTTTCAACCCTGATATAGTTCTTTTCTTTCCCTTCATTTTACACAGAGGATGGACTGGTTTGTTGCTTTGGCTAATGTGACCACAGAGATTAATAATTATCTAAATTACAGAAAAAATATAGTGTGCTATGTAGGCTACCAGGCTATGGTTACTCTGTTCTTTTCATGTTTTATGTTTTACAGATATTTTAAGGATCATGCTCTTTTTATTTATGCTCCTGTACTCAGGTGTCTGCTATAAGTCTTTAAGGAAAGAAAAGGAGTACATAACATCTGATGTATAACCCAAATTTCCATCTTTTCTCAAACTTTAAAACAAGTTTGTGTGCATTAACTCCCTTTTTCCAAGGTATTTACTTATTCTTTCCTAGGAGGTTCATTAGTCCTTTATGCAAACAGACCCTAGTGGACATTTTAACAGGTTCACTAAACTTGCAGAAATGAAATGTATTTGAATCCTAGGGTGAAATAAGCTTAGTCTCTCAAGCTAAAATCCCTTCAACATATATTTAAATATATTTTAGTGATAATATTCTTTTAGAACAGGCTATTTTCTTCATTATTTTAAACATAATAGTGAAATTGACTTTAAGCGAATTATTTTATTGTATTTGTCTCTGATGTGCCATATGTTACATTTGGGACGAACTGACCCTTATTGTAGGGAAACAGAGCATTACTTCTTAATATCAGTTTGTATGGCATGGTACCAGAGTCACTGGGTTTTCTAGTGTGAACAAGTGTTTTTCCTAAGAGTAACCATGCTGGTCATTCTCAAGGACCTTAGGAGATTGAAGCACCAAGTGCAGCGTTTTGACTTATTGTAATGATCTGCTCAAAAAAAAATCCCTTTTCTAAGAAACTATTTCACTATGATAAGCCACAATCAGGTTTTTCAAGCTCAGTTACTCCTAAACTTTGTGTGAAACAAGTAAATATTTTCACATGCCCATGTTGGTAATTCTTACATATTTTCAAAGCTATTACACATGGGTGACATCTTGTTATTTTTACTTATTCTGTGGAAAATGAATACGCAGAATAATTTTGATCTGTGAAGAAACTATAACCTTAGCCTAGAAGTAACATGGTTTTCGAAAAGGTAGTTATAAACCACATATACACAGTAGTGATATGACTAGGGGTATAAGCAGTTTGTAAAGCCTTTCCTTGATACTGAATACTGTCTAGGATTCAGACATGTAAAGTAAGCCTGCTGTTATGTGAGTACATATCTAATGAGGAAACTGGAGGAAATTGCAGAACTCCTGATCATTAAACTCATTGTATTCTTTTTCCAAAAACTGTTAAGCTATGGTAGTAAAATGCAACTTGATTAAAATTTATGTATTGGAATGACAAGTTTTGTACATTTTTAACACTTTTTCTTTGTGAGAAAAAGTTGCCATTCAAATAAAGGTTTTGACCAAGAAGAAAAAAGGATGATTTGATATTTTCATAATATTTACTTAATTCATTCCTAAGTGATTATTAATCAAATTTATTATAATAACGAGAAGACAGCCATCATTTAGAATTTTCCAATATTAAATCTGTGACTTCCTTCTTATGCCCTACTTTCAGATCATGGATTAGAGTTAGCAAATGAGGTCTCTTACGCTTCTATAAAAATTGGACGAAATAAAGAAAAAAATGACAAAAAGATTTTGAAGAGTTTGATGCATACAAACCATGATAGGCTTTGGTGTTTTTTTTTCCATCATAATTTGAACCAAGTTCCTGACAGGAGGAGTCTGATATAATAGAGAGGATACCGAAATACCCAAAGCCTTTAAACACCAAGGCAGAAATATCATCTCAAAATTTTCCACAGTGGAAGCTGATTCATAAGACTAAAGATGTTAAAATATCTGTTATCTATGAGAAAAGAAAGAAAAAGATCTCAATTGAGTAAGATCTAGAGTAGAGCAAGGAAAAAAAAAGAAGAAAAGCCAGAAGGAAAATCTGTAAAAGATATCTCTGAGAAAGGTCATTCCAATTTATGTAGGTTTTTATGTTATGAATTCCTTTGTATGTGCTTAGCTGTTAAATGTTAAATCTTCCATTTTAAAATGGACTTCGGTTTCACCATGAATAAGGCTTTAACCCCTGCAAATGATGTTCGGTCTCTACATATGTATTTCATTTTATGTCAAGTGCTCTTTGCTCGTGCTTTCTATTTTTCTTATTTGGTTCCCTTATATAAGGGTACTTATCTGTCTAAAATATCATTGTGTGAATGTGCATTGATATCCTCTTGTGTAAGTGCCTCAGGGACATTCTTTTCTGATGGATGTTCCAGATGTCAGAGTTTACACGTGTTCCAAAGTGTAAAATGTATATATTAACCAACAAAAATAAAGTTTTATAAGACTTATATGATTTTAAACCGAGAAGCTTATGTAAATGGATATAGCAAGGTGTAGATACATAAAACATCTCATATTTGCTTGAAAAATATATAATTTCTAGAAGAATACAAATATGACATTTGAAGGAAAGATCTGGATTAAGTATCATATTCTTAGTTGACTAACTAGGGTAGCACAAGTGAAAGGTTTTCTAGTTCCCAGGGAATTATAATTTTTCTTCTTGTGCTGACATTAAATAGCCAATGGTCTAGGGAAGAGAATAAAAATAGAATTTTAATAAGAAGTGTAAATTCTTAAGTATCAATAGAATTTAATAGCTTTATTAGTTTTTTATATTTCATGTAATCAACATTGCAGTTGGTGATGTATAGTATTAATAGAAAGCGAGCTACATTATATCCCCCACTTTAGCATTCAATGGATATTTAGTTATTCAAATAGTCATTCAACTAATATTTTAGTGCTTAATATGTGCTATGTAGTGTTCTTGAAAATCACTGTAATATTGATTAGCCTCTACTGCCTAATGTGTAAAATTAATAACATTTTCCCCAACTTAGTGAAGAAAGAGACTAAAAAAAAAAAAAAAGGTCTCTTTAACTTAAATTACAAATTTATAATTTTATTATTCTGGGTAAGATTTTTTATTTGTTCCTCATTTTTTCTCTCTCTTTAACAAAATAAATTCAAGACAAATTGAAGAGGTAAACAAAACAAAACAAAACAAATAAAACAAAAACACCTCTGTAAGACCAGCAAAGAAAACCAGGTTTAGGAAAGACTTCTGATTTAAAGAATTATTTATCTAATAATTCCTTGAATTCTAGATTTCCTCCCTTTAATTTCCTCCTTCATACATGATAATAATACAGAACAAGCTGAATTGAAAAATTGCTTACAAAGAACTGGTAACTATTCCAGAACATAATTTAATAAGCTAACTAAACCTCTAAAATGATTGCATAATATTAAAGATTGGTAATATGATAAACAACTCCCAGAATAAAATTCGATGATAATTCAGAAAGCTCACCTTCGGATAGGCAGGATATCACTAAGGAAGGTTTTTTCATTGTCAAATTAAGACATGGCAATTTTAAATAGAGATCTTTGTAAAAAGTCAGTTTAGGACCCTTTAAAAACTATAAAATTAAAGTACTTATTTTGAAAATATTTTTTTACATTTATTTTAAGCACCTACAATATTTAACTTTTCCTGTAAATAGTTGTAATCTAAGTTTATTATTTGATTACTTATTCTACCTACATTTGAAAAATAGTGAGATGATTAGATTAGGCGACTGTTATTTTGATTTTAAATTTCTTGCCAGAAGAAAACGAGACCTGATTCACAATCAAATAAATTCATACTGGAATTTAATTTGAATTGGGAACAGTGGCAACAAAAATATCTAAAACAATGAAAGGTCTTGAATGGTTGATTTCCTGGATGCTATGGTTGTCAAACAAAGTCAAAATTCAAAATAGAAGGTTTACTATAATTTAGTCATCTATAGTAATATGGAAATTTTATTATTGTAGATTATGGGGACTCTGGATATACAA
The DNA here is from genome assembly GCF_014176215.1 of Rousettus aegyptiacus. NCBI lineage: Eukaryota > Metazoa > Chordata > Mammalia > Chiroptera > Pteropodidae > Rousettus > Rousettus aegyptiacus. Next base: position 96,680,813 of record NW_023416307.1, on the reverse strand, counting down.
ATCTATAAATACACACACACATACAAGTTTTTGTATGTTTGTCCTTTATTAGTTAAAATGGCTGGATGAATTTTTACCAATTACATATCAATTATTGTCTGAAAATTCTTTCTTGCTAGGCTGCTACTTTCTGGTCCTTTAGCCAGAGAGGGCAGACATTTGTTAATGACTTTTTTGTTGGTTTGTTTGCTACTCCTGGCATTCCTAGGTTATTGGCTTCAGTTAGGAAATATGAAGCAAAAAGAAAACCCATGAAACTCACAATATTATCTTTCCTTATATTTGCCAACCCTGATTGGTCGACCTTCTTCTCTAATCTTTCTAATTCTTCTTATGGTTGTTTTATATATAATCCCAGCATTATTAGTTGTATTTTGTGGGTGGACTAGGTATGTCTACTCCATCTTCCCAGAACTGGAAGTCCCAAAAGTTAATACTGTACCAACTTTTAAAAGTAATTTCTATTAAATCTTAGTATGGCTACAATTCTTTTAAATGACAAAGGATAATACATTTAATTGTGCTCTTTAGTTATGTCTGCAAGTATCATTTAAATTCACAAAGATGAATCATAGACAAAACTATTCTGATCCCTTAATCCTTCAAATCTCACATTTAACATCAGCTCTATGATTAGAAAGATGATTCCTGACATATAGAAAGTCAGCGACTTTGCTGTAGAGTTGTGAATCATGTAAAATTAAATATATGTGAGAAACACGGTGGAGTGAGAGACATCCCCAGATCTCTCCCCTTGAAACAACAATAAGCTGAACACCTAAAACTTAACAAAAAACAACCAAATTGCATACCAGCACATCTGAGCGTGAAATCTTTAGATAAGAGCTAAAGGTCAGAACCCCGGGTGTTCGGCAATGGACTGCGATAAATAAAGAAGATGCCTCTTGCAGCCACTGGAGCTCCCTGTATGAGGAGGGGGAGGGGAAAAGGTGTGGCGAGTTCCCTGAACAGCCCTGCTTGGAATAGTTGTGAGTTCTACACATCAGGTGGCAGAGTCTAGTCATCAGGTCAGAATGCAGAAAAGTGGACAGTATAGAAACAACAGTTGATTTTTACCAGCCGTGACTGCAAAACTGAGGCTGAGCTACAGTCACCATCTCCCAACACAGAGGGCCCCTTTCTCCATATCCCTTGAGACAAGTCACCACAGAGCCCAGAGGAATCTGAGCAAATGCTACCAAAATGGTGGTTAACACTGACAGAAACAGAGACTGAAGGTAGCGAGTGTAATTAAATATCTTCGAGAAAATGAAAAGGCATTATTAAGACTTTATATAAAGCAGGGATCCAAGAGGCTTAGATGCCACCTATTGGAAATAAAAAGAAAAGTGCCTTCTTTGCAGCAGACTAAAGAGAGAACTTTATATAATAAATCTCCTTTCTGGAAAAAAAGCAGATACATTTCCATTAATGCCCAGGTGGAGAAATAGTCCATTAAACACCACAAACAACCAAGGTTACAAGGCATCTCAGAAATAAAGACAAATTCTCCAGAAAAAAAGTTAACAGACATAGAAATTTGCCACTTAATTAACAGAAAGTTCAGGATGGTACTTCTGAAAAATCTCAATGAGATCCGAAATAACTCAAATCAACAATTCCAGGAATTGAAAAAAACAACTAAATGACCAGAGCAAGGAATTGAAACCATCAAAAAGAATAGAATAGATCTCCTGGAGAAAAAAAAAAAAAAAAACATTGCAAAAGTTGAAAAATAAATAGGAAACTTGGGAAAGAGTCAACCAAATGGGGAAAAGGATCAGTGATATCTAAGAAATAAATCAGAAGGAAGAAGAGAGAAACCGAAAAATGAAATATAATGACAGAGAAATACAAGAAATAGCTGATACCATCAGGAGAGGAAACAGAAGAATAATGGGCATTATTGAAGGTGAGGAAATTGCGCAGGAACTAAAAAGAATTTTCACACAAATAGTTGAGAATTTCCCACATCTGAGGAATGAGCTGGAGCTTGGTGTTCAAGAGGTCAACAGAACACCCAATTATCTCAACTCAAAAAGGCTTTCACTAAGACACAGTGGATTAAAATATCAAAAATCAATGACAAAGACAGAATTTGCAGGGCAGTCAGGGAAAACAGTAACTTATAAAGGAAACCCATTAGATTATCCTCGGACTTCTCAGTATAAACCTTGCAAGCCAGAAAGGAATGGAATCAAATATTTAAACTATTAAGTGAAAGAAACTACTGGCCTAGAATAAAGTATCTAGCTAAGCTCTTCTTTGGATATGAAGGAAAAATTAAGACCTTTCCGGACATGCAAAAATTGAGGGAATTCTCCACTACAAGGCCTGCACTGCAGGATATACTGAAAGGGCTAAGCTCACCTGAAACAAAATGACAAAAACAAACGAACAAACAACAACCAAAAAACCCCCCAAAAAACAAAAAAAGCACATAATTAGGAGTAAAGTGACAATCAGTCAAAGAGAAGCACAGGAGTGCAACCCTTACTAAAAACAAGGCATTATAAGCTTAAATAAAAAAGAGAATTGCTAGAGCAAGATAGTAATGAATTTTCAGCATACAAAGGGAAAATTGGGATAATGATGACTGAAAGGGGAGGATTCGAATATCCAAATTCTCAAAGAGGAGATGGAGATAAGGCACATATAGAAGAAAATGGACGACTGTATATATAGAACCATCATTTACACGTTTGTAATGGTAACCACACACAGAAGATTCAGAACTGAAGTATATAACATAAAACAAGAAGGACCAGAGGGAAAACCCACAGAAGCCAACCAAAACAATGAAAATAGAAACACAGGACAAGGAAGCAATGGAAACACCAAGCTACCAAAAAGCAAAAGATAAAATGGCTATAAGAAGATCTCATATTTCAATAATCACCCTAATTGTAAAGAGATTGAACTCACCAAAGAAAATGCACAGAGCTGTAGAATGAATCAAAAAACAAAGCTCAACCATATGCTGCCTCCAGGAGACACATTCCAGCTCCAAACACAAGTATAGACTCAAAGTAAAAGGGTGGAAAACGATATTACGAGCAAATGGCATTTAGAGAAAAACGGGAGTAGTGGTGCTAATATCAGACAAAATAGATTTCAAAATGAAAAAGGTAAAGAAAGATACTGAGGGACACTTCATAATAATAAAGGGAATCATGCACCAAGACGGCATAAGACTTATTTATATCTATGCTCCAAATCAAGGAGCCCCGAAATAAGTAAAGCAATTACTAAAAGAACTAAAGGGAGAAACAGACCAAAACACTGTCATAGTAGGGGATCTTAATACCCCACTGTGGGATATGGACAGATTATCCAAGCAAAAAATCAATAAGAAAATAACGTCCTTAAATGACATATTATACAAACTGGACGTAATTGACATTTATAGAGCCTTCCATTCCAAAACAGCTGCTTATACATTCTTCTCTAGTGCGCATGGAACATTCTCACAAATTGACCAGATACTAGGACACACAAATAGGCTCCACAAATAAAAGAGGGTCAAAATCATACCAACCATATTCTCTGATCATAATGCTTTGAAACTAGAGATCAACTGCAGAAAGAAATCAGGAAGAAACACAAATACATGGAGATTAAACAACATACTACTGAAGAATAACTGGGTCAGAGAAGAAATAAAAACATAGATCAAGAGATACATAGAAATGAATGATAATGATAGTACAACATGTCAAAACTTTTGGGACATGGCAAAAGTGATCATAAGAGGAAAGTTCATATCATTACAGGTTTATCTCCAAAAACAAGAATGAGCCCCAATAAACAACCTAACACTTCATCTTAAAAGATAGAAAAGAAAGGATGAATGAAGCCTAAAATCAGCAGAAAGAAATAATCAAAATTAGAGCATAAATAAATAAATTTGAAAACAAAAAACAATAGAAAAAATAAATACAACAAAGAGCTGGTTCTTTGAGAAGGTTAACAAAATAGACAACCCCCTGGCTAGACTCACTAAAAAAAAAAAAAAAAAAGAAAGAACACAAATAAACAAAATCAAGGATGAAAGAGGAAAAATTATTACAGACACCATAGAAATACAAAGACTTATACAAGAATACTATCAAAAGTATATAACACCAAATTTAATAACCTAGAAGAAATGGAAGACTACTTAGAAAAATATAATCTTCCTAGACTGAATCAAGAAGAACTGGAAAATCTAAACAGACTGATCAGCAGTATGGAAATTGAAACAATCATCAAAAACCTATCAAAAAGTAAAAGTCCAGGACGAGATGGCCTTACCCTGAATTCTACTAATCGTTCAAAGATTTAATACCTATTCTTAAACTCTTCCAAAAAATCAAACAGGAGGCAATACTTCTCAACTCATTTTATGAGGCCAATATCCCTTTGATACCAAAAACTGGTAAAGATAACACGCAAAAAAGAAAACTATAGACCAATATCTCTCATGAGCACAGATGCAAAATTCCTAAATAAGATACTAGTGAATGGAATACAGCAACATATTAAAAAAATTATACACCACGATCAAGTGAGCTTCATCCCAGAGGCACAGGGATGGTTCAACATAAACAAATTGATTAATATGATACACCATATAAACAAATGAAAACATAAGAATCATACAATTATAACAATTGATGCAGAAAAAGCTTAGGACAAGATACAATATCGATTTATGAATAAAACACTTAACAAAATTGGTATAGAAGGAAACTACCTTAACATAATGAAAGCCATATATGACAAACGCTTAGCCAACTTTATACTTAATAATGAAAAACTAAAAACCTTCCCACTAAGATAAGGAACAAGGCAAGGCTGTCCAATATCACCACTGTTATTTAATATAACATTGGAGGTCCTAGAGAATGTCATCAGACAGGAGTAAGATATAAAAGGCAGCCAAATAGGAAATAAAGAAGTCAAACTGCTGCTAATTGCAGGTGATGTGATTATATAGAAAATCCTAAAGACTCCACAAGAACACTACTAGAAACAATAAGCCAATACAGTAAAGTTTCTGGATACAAAGTCAGTGTTCAAAAATCCATAGCGTTCCTTCACTGTAATAATCAAGTGTCAGAAATAGAGGTAGAAAAAATAATTACTTTTGCAATTGCAATAAAAGAATAAAATACTTAGAAATAATTCTAATGAAATAAGTGAAGGACCTATATAATGAAAAGTATGAGACTCTATAAAAAGAAATCAAAGAAGATACAAAGAAATGAAAAGATATTCCATGTTCTAGGATTGGAAGAATCCACAGAGTTAAAATGACCATATTATGTAAAGCATTATACAGATTTAATGCAATACCCATCATAATCCCATAGGCATTTTTTAATGAAATAGAACAAAAAATCATCAGATTTGTATGGAAGCACAAAAAAACCCCAAATTGCCAAAGCCATCTTGAGAAAAAAGAATGAAGCTGGTGGCATCACTCTGCCCAACTTTATACTACAAAGCGACAGTAATCAAAACGGCATGATATTATTGGCAGCAAAACAGGCACATGGACTAGTGGAATGGAATCGAGGGTCCAGAAGTAAACCCATATTTATATGGGCAAATACTTTTTGACAAAAAGAGCCAAAAACATACAGTGGAGAAAGGAAAACATCTTCAATAAATGGTTCTGGGAAAACTGGAAGGCCACCTGCAAAAAAAATGAAAGCAGACCTTTGTCTATCACTACACACCAACATGAACTCAAAATGGATTAAGGACCTGAATATAAGACCTGAAGCAATAAAATGCATAGAAGAAAACATAGGAACTAAACTCAAGGACCTTGAACTAAAGAGGATTTTATGAATTTGACCTCAAAGACAAGGGAAGTAAAAGCAAAATTAAAGGAATGGGACGATATCAGACTAAATAGATTCTGCTCAGCAAAAGAATTCATCAACAAAGTAAAGAGACAGCTATCCAAACAGGAAAATATATTTGCAAGCTATGCCTCTGATAAGAACCTAATATCCAAAATATACAAAGAAATCATACAACTCGATAACAACAAAAGGAAACAAATAATCTAATCAAAACATGGGCAGACCTGAACAGACACTTCTCCCAAGAAGACATACAAATGGCCAACAATTATATGAAAAGATGCTCAATATCGCTAGCTATTAGGAAAATTCAAATCAAAACCATAATGAGATATCATCTCACACCTGTTAGAATAGCTATAATCAACAGGACAAATAATAACAAATGTTGGAGCAGATGCAAAGAAAAACTAAGCCTCGTACACTGCTGGTGGGACTGAAAATTGGTACAGCACTATGGAAAACAGTATGGAGATTCGTCAGAAAACTAAGAATTGATCTAGCATATAATCTAGCAATCCCTCAATTGAGTATTTACCCCAAAGAATTGAAAACTCATATCCAAAAACGATATTTGCTCACCGATGTTCATAGCAGAATTATTCACAGTGGCCCAGACATGGGAGAAACCAGTGTCCTACGATAGATGATTGGCTAAAGAAGCTGTGGTACATATATATCCAATGGAATATTACTCAGCCATAAGAAGAGATGAAATACTGCCTTTTGCAACAACATGGATGGACCTCGAAATAATCATGCTAAGTGAAATAAGCCAGACAGAAAAAGTTGAAAATCACATGATATCACTTGTATGTGGGGTATAAACTTAAAAGCAACAAATGAACAGGACAAACAGAGATTCATGGACATGGTCTATAGAGGGTAGGGCATGGGGGAGAAGATGGAAGTAGATGGGGTAAGGGGAGTCAAATATATGGTAGCTGAAGGAGACTGGACTTTGAGTGTAAACACACAATAGAATATACAGATGTCAAATGATAAAGTACCAGAGTCGGACCTGGTTAGTAATGAATGGGAGACCACTTAAGAATACCAGTTGCTGTAGGTGTTAAGAAAAAATCATGATGTACACCTGAAAATTATATAATTGTATTAACCATTGTTACCCCAATAAACTTAATTTTTAAAAAGTTAAAGAGAATTTAGTAAATGCTCAATTCTTAGTTAAAATTACAAAGAGTCGCTCTGAGTGTGTTTCATAGTTAATATTTCAAACTTCTGTCTCTTGTTGCCACTCTTCCATTACCTTTCTTTAAAAACCACAATTATGAAAATAAATATGCCTTAACCTGAATTGGACTCATTTGTTTTAAAAACATGCTTACAAAGTATATTAAAAGATGCCATTTAGGAAACTTAGGAAATATACTATACCAGAAATATGAGTTATCAGCATAGCTAAAAGTACATACAATTACCCATACAACTTATAGTATTTATTGATTATATTTATGAACAATCTTTTCTATTTTTTATGTCACAAATTAAAATAGTTCAATAGACACTTAACTGGTACCACATCCCCCTTACACACACATACTACAGTCCATTCTCAGTCCATTCTACAGTCATCATAAAATAATTTTTAAAAATGTAAATCAGATTATTTTATATCATTTGTGCTAAAAATTCTCCAACAATTTAAATTCACATTTGAAATAAATACAAACTCTTTGCATGCCTTTAAACCTTACTTGATCCGGATCCTGCTTCCTCGTTTGACTTCACTTCTCTCCTCTTCCGTTCCCCAACCCTTCACCCATAGTTACTGTGTTTCATTTACTCTTGTGTTCTTTCTACTCTTGAACACACTTAGTTTATTTCTACTTCCTGGCTTGGCTGTTGCAGAAACCTCTCATTCATGTATCAGATTTTGTCTTCTTTCACAGCACCTAGCCCTATCTGAAATGATCTTATGTATTTATCTGTTTCCATTCTGTTTCCCTGACTAAAATGCAACCACCATAAGAACAGAAAACACGTCTATTGTATTCACTATAACTTTCCATGCCAGATACCTAATAAATGCTTAATATAAAATGTAGTTAAATTAGTTTATTGAATGAACAATGTAAACTTTTATTATTGATTGAAAGACTGTTATGCTGAATAGTTGTTATTTTATTCTTTTGTGACGTGGCAAATTACTATAAGAGCTACTGAGAATCTAAGATCTGTATGTCTCCAGATATCTGTACATTTTGAGTTATATGTTTGGTTTATTCTTCTTTAGGTTCACTGCCTTATCTTTCTGTCGACAGTGAGCATTCTTTGAATAAACAATACTCCCAATCTATTGTTCATCTACTATTATTTTGAAACCAACAAAGGCAATGTGTTATGAACTGTATTTAAAGTAAAGGTAAGAAGAGGTTGAACAGGGGTCAAGGCAACTTTTGTTTAAGAAAAGTATATAAGTATTATTTGTTATACTTTGGAACATCTGTGATTGCAGCACTGAAAAACATGTTTTAAAAACAGCTTTTTACTATATGTATACGGAAAAATACCCAGTACAAAACTGTCAGCTTGATAAAGTATTAAATAAATAGAAATCTACAACTTGGAAGCTTCTTCCTACCTCTACCCAGCATTATCTTTTTTTCAAATTTTAGAAAACTATTTTGACTTCTGTCACCATTAATTTGTTTTTATTTTTGACTTTATTAAGAGTAGGTTCATATTTTTTTTTATATTTGGATTCTTTGGCTCAATAGAACCTTTGTAAGATATATCCATATTGTTACACATAATAGTAGTTCATTCTCATAGTTGTATAGTGTTTCATGGTATATACATACCACCCTGCATTTATCCTTTCTATTGCTGATAGACTTTTGAGTCTTTTCTAGTTATTGGTTCTTACAAATATTGCTACTCTGAAGATTTCGGCTCATATATCTTCATACTTTTATTCATAATAGATCCAGAAAAAATAGTTTTCCAGAATGGTTGTATTAATTTACGCTCCCAGCACAGTAGTGTATGAAAGTATTAATTGCTAGCTCTTGGAATTGTCAGCCTTTATAATTTGCCATTATGATTACTTATGTAAATTCATCACATTGTCACATTAATGTGCATGTCCCTGATGAAGTTAAAGACATTTTCATATGTTTATTGGAAATTATATTTTCTTTTGTAAAATGTCTATTTAAATATTTTGTTTATATTTCTATTTGTCTTTGTAATATTGATGTATAGAAGGTGTATGTGTGTGTACACATACACACACGTGTATCTTGAATATGTGTCTTTTGTCAGATAAATGCAGTGCAACTATATCCTGACATTCTGTGATGGCGTTTAACATTCTGAATGGGGAATTTCAATGGACAGAGATTTTAATTTTAGTGAATATAGCTTTATTGACTTTTTAAAATTTTATGAGTAAGGAGTTCCGTGCTATGCTACCCCAAAGTCATGAAATATTCTTCCATTTTTTTAGAAGTTTTATAGTTGGGGCTTTTATATTAGGCTTAATATCCATCTCAAATTAATTTTCAAGTTTAGTTTGAACTATATATCAATATTTACTCACCAAAAAAAAAAAAGATTCAGCAACCATAATCAAATTGCTAAAAACAATAATAACGAGGCTATATAAAATTATAAATTATTAGAGAAATTTATATTTTGAATGGTGATCTGGAATAATATAAGTTTAAAAGAGTTTTTGAAGTTGGTTTAATTATCTGGCCTCTGAATTCCAAATGGTACTCTACAGTGGTAGAATAGATATATGTTTAATTTTCTAAGAAAATACCTGACCATTTCCAAAGTGGTTGAAATTTTTCTATTTCCAAAAAGCAATGAACAAGAGATTTGGTTTCTTCCTCTTCTGGCTGACACTTTTCAATTTTAGCTTTCCTAGTAGGTATTTCATCATGGTTTTAAATTTCCCTGACAACTAATGATATTGAACACTTTTTAAGGCACTTATTGGAAATGCATATATATTCCTTTATGAAGAGTTTGTTCAACTCTTTTGCTCATTTTAATAATGAAGTTTTACTCAGTACTTACAATGATTAGCATTCTTAGTGTTAGTATTTCGAAAGGAAAAGAGCATAGACAATATAAATGAGAATATTGGTGCAGTGCAAATTGACCCCACATCATGGAATCCAGTTAGCGGGGAGAGGTCATATGGGAAAGCAGTATTTGGCAGAATCTTAGAGGATTTAAGGTCTGAATTAAAGCTTAGGGATCTGTTGATATTTACTACTTGAATATCAACTTATTCACTAGAATGTAAAGGTTTAGCTGAATAAAATACTGCTTTCTCTTTTTTTCTCTCAAATAATCCGAAGCTTAATTATTTGTATTTACCTTTTAGATTTTCTGTTTATCTTTTAAGATTAATAAATTATTAGCATTTCACAGCAACATTTAGTAGATAAGAGTTCACATGTTCTAAAAAGGTAAATCCTTAAAATATTTATCTCTTGTTAAAGTTGAAATTGAAAGCATTACCTTCACATATGTCACTACTTTATCAAGTTCTCATCATGATATCCAACTGTTGTTTTTCCTTTATTGTTAGAAGGAAAATAATACATCTCATGTAACTTAATCAAGAAATAGAGAATTAAATGTGGTTATAAAATCCTTATATATATAACACCTAATACTGATATTTCTCTATAAGCATAATTTTAGAATATTGCTTTAATTGAGTTAAATCAGAATAAGGAGCTCTGCAACAGTATTCTGACATGTTTCCTCTCAAAAATATCCAAATACTATCTAAAGTTCTCTGGGGTTTTTTTGAAGTTATATTAATTCCAAGATGCTTACCCTTATTTGCTAGCATAGCAATATAAAGAGAATATCAAATCCCCAAATCACATTACTGCCTTTGCAGGAAAGCTATCACTATAAAAGAGAAAAAAAAAAACAAAAAAAAAAACCCTAAGCCTGGCTATTGTGTGCTAGCTAGTGAATTGAGAGTGCTATCATTTCTGCTTCTTTATTTTCAATTCTCTATTGTTATCAATTATCTATCATAAGCTATAAAAGAGATGTTTGCTGAAATGTGTGAAGCTTCAGCATATAACTGAAGATAAATGCTAAATTATATATTATGTAATCTGCCTGCATAGAAAAAACACATTGTACATAACAATTTCAACTATTCCTCACACTTACCATCAACAGAAAACCACAGAGTTTGCCATAGAGTTAAACCAACCCATGCCAATTATGTTATTTCATGTGCTGCTCTTAAAGCAATAGCTCTGGAAAAAATCCAAATGGAAACTCAATTCAATAGCACTCTATTTCAAAGGGTTTGTGATGAGACCAGAAATATAACAAATGTGACTTGAAGATACAATATTCTAAGAAAATATAACATATCTCACATAAAAGATGAGCTGATTATAACTAGTAGGGGGTAAATTATGGTTTATAGATATTCTGATAAGAATATGACAATGTTATTACTCTATAACTATCTGATTTAATTTCAGCTCAGATTTTTTTGTACTTTATATATTAGATTTTGCTAACACCAGTATCACAAACTGCTGCTCTATTTTTTCTTCCTTTGAGAACTTTTCTTCTTTCCATTTACCATAAACTAAATTAAGCTATTTATTGTCATATGATAAACACACTGACAATGTCTATTGTACATAGAAGTAAAAAAGTTTCTTTGGCAAAGGAAGTATTTTTTTTTTTTGAGGCAACAAAATGTCATTTATTTAGGTTCAGATTTTTTATTTACAATATTTTAATTATGAGACAAAATACAAAATTCTCACTTTTTAATGATTTGCTTGGGTTTAAGACCAGCACAAGGCTGGTAATTTTAGAATAATTTTTAAATAAATTTACTACTGATTTATGTGACAGATATTCAGAAGTATTTATGTGTGTATGTACCATATTGGTGTATGTCTATATGTGTGTGTGTATAACATCTAAACCTTCCCGTGCATCACTCCAAAATCTTGGTTCTAAGGAAAAAATTCAATCCAAATATGAAACATGGAAATGGAAAGAGAAGAATTAAGTTGACTTTCTTCCAAACAACGTTTTAAGTTTCACCACAAAACTGGCATCAGTATTTTTTCTTTTCTAACAAAACAAGAAATATTTAATGGGTTAAATTTGCTAGAGTACAATAGGAAGGAGTTTATCATTGCCTCCACATCACAGCCTTTCAATCCTCTTCCTAATCTTTACCTCTTTACCTCTTGATGGCAATTCAAGCATATCTCATAGATTTCTAATAGTTTTAAGGTATTAGAAGTATCTTAATTTCAGGTATTACTAAGTCCAGCCCATTCAACATGAAAGCATTAAATTTTCCTTCCATTTAAACATTCCACAACCTAGTCTAACTCATGGTTAGTCAAGCAGCAATGAAGAAAATGACATGCATTGTCTATCATTTTACTTTTTTTTCCTGCTCAGTTTTTGCAGAGCCTAAAACATTTACAATTTGGAGGAAGGCACCTCTCTATAAAAAAAAATAATAATACAAATAATGCCCACAAAATTTGGTTCATGTTATCCAAAGGAGGACTGTGCACATTAGGGGTTCTGAAGTCTGAGCTTCACTAAATTCAAGGTAAATCCACCTTTGCCTTTACCTTGTACTTCCTCTCTTCCTCCTCATCCTCTTGTTCCTCCAAGAACTAAAGCATAATGAAGAAGCTTTAGAGAAGAAATAAAATGTCTTTTTACTTAAGAAAAATTATTATCAGTTCTTTCTTGGCTATCACTGGCTTGTTATTGCCCTTTGTCATGGCAGACATCCAAACTTGAACTTTTATGAAATATATTATTGGATTATTTACAAACCACTCCTCTCTACCCACCCCATGATGACCTCCACTATTGTATATTCTCTGGTGAGAATGTGGCAATTCTGAGCTGACTTTTTGATTTTGCCTTCAGTTAGTGCCTCGGGCAATATACTACACTATGTCCTCGCTACAGTAAATAACCTTTTTTACTGGTGGTTGGTGGTGACAGTACTTTCAAAATGACTTTAGCATATCTATCTTCCACAGTATCTTCTTGAATTGAAGAAGTATAAACCCCCTTGTTTGTCGAATTGTAGAATTTTATCTTGCTTTTACTATGAATTTTCTTCCCTTTTTATTACCAATGTAAGGTTACTTCAGGCATCCTCCTAGCTTTAGAACTTTCACTGTGAGAGCCAGGCTGTAGTGTCCTTGCTACCAAAACTCTAGAGTGCGACAAGTCATACTCTCTTATGATTTTACAACACTCTACCCTGGTAGCAGCAATGGCCTTGTGTGAGTTTCTGAGCTAGGCAACATGTAGCCAGGGAATAAGATGTTAATTGTTCCTTCTTGACTTCAGTTTCTCCTAATCTCTGCAGGGATTTTTTTAGAGCCTTCTAATTTGCCTTAAGGGGCACCTGTAAGAAGGAGAGGGAAATCTTATCATTATTCTTTATTCCTACAAATTTCTTTACTTCAAGAAATCCTGTTTTCATCAATAAACCCATAGCCTTAATCTATTTAGGTAGCAGGTGAGTAATGGTTGCTGGACTAATTTATCTTTCTCTTAACCAGCCCCATCACAATGTGCGTAGTACTTGTCTTTGGATTGTGACATTTGGATTATCTGCCCAATATCATAAGTAATGTAACTTTAGCCGAGATTATAAGACAACAAGAAAAGTCCCATTCTAAATGTTGCACTAACTTTTCTTCACAGGCTTTGAAATGACCAAGCAACTATTTAGCCCAAATTAAATGCTTGATATGTGACATATAAATAGAAAAGAGATATTAACTCAGCCAAAATTTTGTTCATTTATGGTTGCAGTGGAATATAGGTATAAAGTTTTGAAAAGAAGTACAGGGATTTTATTTAAGATAGAAGAGCTGCAAGGAGATACAGATGGGCATTTAGTGATGTCTCAAAAACTGTCAACGTTTAAGGTCTATGTGGCCTCAGAACTCTTTTTCTTCTCCAATCAATTTTTCACATGATTTCCTGGTTGATCTTTGTAAAATAAAGTTTTTATAATTTTAAAATGTTATTTCATTCTTATACTCCTTAAAATCTTTTAGCAACTATTCAGTGTCCAGTGGCTAAAGTTGAGCATTCTTCATTTTTTTATTTATGCCACCTATTATTAGATTGTAAGCCTTCTTGACAGTCTTATTTTTATTCTATCTCAACCTATTTTATCCCATCTGGAGAGTCTATGGCTCAAACACACCTCCAAGAATTTACTTATATGTTGTTTACTCCTTCTTATCTCTACTCATTCATTCTTTCTTTCTTATCTCTACTCATTCTTCAATAAAGTTTTTTCTAATACATCAACATGCAACAGATGGTCCTTTTTCAGAATTGCTAGTATTTTTTTTCTGCTTGAGACACAAATAGTTGGTTATATATTGCTTTTTATTTCTTTTTTCTTTTAGTCACTGGTATTAAGGCATTACATATTTAGAACACATAAAATAACTTGTCTTTCCACTGCATTGTTATCTATAGGACTTTTCCTTACATTTATAGAACAATTTCTCATAGGTACTTAGTAAATCTTGTATTTTTATTGAGTAACATATGACAGAATTGATGATCAGCCAACAAAAGAAAATTTCTGTATCCAAAGACTAAACAAAATAGCTGAAAATAAGAATAAAATTATAATAATCTGCTTTTTCTTTTAGAGAGCATAAATAGAGAAAAACAAAACAAAAAGATTTGTTTACAATTAGTCAAAGAAGCCATAACTTGCCATAACATATTTTATAATATCAACTATTTTCAGCATTGGGATAGGGGCACTTGTGGGTCAGTGCAATAAAAAATGAAAAGGATCTTTTTGTTCTCCTTTTCCTCTTCCTCCTATTACTCTTCTTCCTCCTCATTCTCCCTTTTCATCTCATTTTGATTAGATCACACTGTATAATGATTACTTAGTGTTGTCTTTCAGGACATCATAATAACAGACAACAGTGAGGGGCAGAGTCTCTCGCTCTTTTCCATGACCATAGAGTATTTATCTATCTTGTTCTTCTATCTTCATGCTACTATCTAGAAAAAGAGGTTTAATGGCAATCCTATTTAGTTATATCCAGAATATACCACATCTACTCACACAGCCTCGAGTCTTCCTAATATTGTAAGTATTCTTCTTGCTTCAGCCTTTGGCCCACTTCAATCTATTTTAAGTTCAGAAATCTACATAATGCTTTAAAATATAATTTACACTTCTTTTTCCTTCTCAAACCTGACAATAATCTTCCATGGTACTCAGATTAAAACCATGTGCTGTATCATTGCTCACCATGATTCAACCTCACCCTCCCTATAATTTCACCTCATCTCTTGCTACTGTTTTTCTTTCTTTGTCACCTTCTGCAATTCTTCCACAAAGCCTTTGCACTTGCTCTCCCATCATCCTTCAACTCCCTCCTTCTAGATGCCCATGTCATTTTTTCTCATACTTTGTTCAGCTTTCATAATTTATCAAATGCCACCTTCCCTGGCCACCCTATCTACAATGACATCTCCCCACATAAATTTCACAGCTTAGCTTTCCTCTCTATCTCTACATATTTACTAATTCTCTTTGTTTATTAACTGTTTTCTCCAATAGAATATATATTCCAGAAGCATAGGAAGTTTTGTGTGCTATGTTTGTTGCTACATCCCTAGCATTTAACAGAACACTTGACCCTGAGTAGCAGCTCAATTGCATTTGTTGAATGAATAAATGAGCACCTATAAGAATACCAGAGTACTAAGAAAACTGGGGATATACAAAATGTGTAAAATATAAACTTTATGATCCAGGAGTTCACAGTATATTAGAGGAGATCGATATGAACATAATGAAGATAAAACAGGTACAAAATATTGTTACAAAAAATATTATGTATAAGCCCTCTTTGAATTTGAGAGGGAAAATAGTAATAATTGTGCTTAGTTGTGAAGGATGAAATTAAATATAAAAAACTGAAAGTAAGACCAAATTCTTGGCTAATAATAGAGAATGGGGGAAAAAAGTCAATGGTAAAAAAATATGTTGCCTATGTAAGTAGAGTCAATAATGCAGTTTGACGGAATCGTTGAATATGAGAAAATAAAGTATAGATAGAAAGGATAGATTGGTGGCAGAGAAAGTTTTAAGTGTCAGATGAGAAGAGTGAATGACAGTTTACAGGCAGCAGGAAACCTTGTAAAATTTTTCAGCAGGAAATGAGATGGTCATGCCTGTGTTTGGGGGATAAATAATAGAAGCGAGGGAGAGAACAATTGCAAATTAAAAGCAAAGCGACTAGTGAGAAAATTATTAAAATATTTAAGGAATAACAATGAGGGCTAACATAAACAGTGGCAATAAATAACAGAGATGAAAGTGTGGATTCCAGGGATAATGGAGGGTAGAATGGCAAGAATTTGATGACTAATCTGATGCTTATTATAAAAATACTGTCTATTATCTATGCAGAGGCTATTTTAGCCTATCAGTGAGAATGAGCATTTAAATTAAAAATTTTATTTTATTTTTCACTCAGTTTTGAGAATTTAGAGTGTGAAAATGTGTTCAGAAGCAGAAATTCTAAGGATTCTATTTTCGCAATTTAAATAAAATGAAAATTTACTTCTGAAATTTCCAGTGATGTCAGAAGCTAAGTTAAACTAATTTGTGCAACCCATGCTTGTAACTATCAGATTCAAACAATGGTCTTACACATATGGGGAGCCAGTCATCCTCTTTGTGTCAATTCCATTGGGGAATGACGAAAGAAAAATATTCTTAAAACATTTCATGCTTGCAAGAGGAAGATGAACGACTCTTTTGATGAGAATAAGATCTCCAAAACTATCTTTTAAATTAGAGTAAGAGACTTGCATAGTAGAAAACAAAACAAAACAAAACAAAACATATCAAACAAATAAACAAAGGTGATCAAAACATGCTCAGAATAGACGAACAGCAAACAAAGACAGAAAGGGTTATGTTGGGGACACAGCAACATAATTGGATTCCTCTGCCAATGCTGGTAATTAAAATGAAGACACTTGGTACCTTAGTTGCTCTGCAATCCCATAATATATTTGAGATTAACAACTCTTGAATCTTGATTTTACTGCTATATTATTTGAATATAC
This sequence comes from Rousettus aegyptiacus, assembly GCF_014176215.1. Taxonomy (NCBI): domain Eukaryota; kingdom Metazoa; phylum Chordata; class Mammalia; order Chiroptera; family Pteropodidae; genus Rousettus; species Rousettus aegyptiacus. The sequence goes on along the minus strand of NW_023416307.1, from coordinate 96,663,810 downwards.
AATGCGTATTTCTTGCCATTTTCAGAACACACAAACAAAGGTTTTCTGCAGGGCTGTGAGGATTTGGAAGCAGCTAACAAGAGATCCAGACTTGTGTTTTCCAATAACATTTCCATTGCTGCCTTGGATATTTTGGCAAAATCTGAATTGAAAGCAAACAAACAAAAAAACCAGGAAGTAAAAAGCTTTGCGTGATTTAAATCTTTGCTTCCCTGTTTCAGTGAAAAATGGTCACTGCTCTCTAGCTTTGCATAGTTACTTCTCTGTTTTGCCAGCATTTCTTTTTCTGTGTTCTCACCAGTGTCTTGTAAAATAAGATATAAAATGGTTTGTTGGCTTGAACTGCTTAGAGAGAGCTAGGTTATCTCTGAGGGATCAACATATTTATTGATGCCACCTCACTTCACATATCTCAAACCCCGTGTCTCAGATCAGAGCTGTACCCATCTGTGGAAGGGGTGTGGGAATTTGGGTCCTCCTCACTGGTGATATGTGGCCTTTCCTGGCTGATGCCCACAGATAATATACAGATGGCTAGTCATGCCAGCCAGACACATCCAGGAGACTGCACACACAGCGAGCCCCTTTGCAGCTGAAAGTGTTTTCTGACTAGTTGGTAATTTAAGCCGAATTCCTGTTTTCAGAATGGTGATAGCTCCTCCAGGGTCTGGTGCAGTACTTGCCAGGTGAATAAGAAGTACGTGCCAGTAATTAATATTATATTTTGTCCCCAAAGATGTTCCTGGTCCCTTTATATGTTAGTTAACTGATCCTCCAATTCCTCTGAGAGGTAATGATGAAGTTAATATAAACGCTGAACTTCATACCTAATTTGTACTATCAAAGGAGAGAGAAGAAAACAACCACGTAAAGCAGGTTGATATGCCTAAGAAAAATCTTAGTGATATTTGGTATGTTTCCCAGAAGAGAGAGAGCCAGGAATCTGGTTTTTCTGGCTGAAGGGGTTGTTTCTAGTAGGTAAGCTCATATGACAGGTATCACAAATAGTCTGGAGTAAAAGGAAATCGAAGGGGCTTAAAAAGAAAGAATAGGAAGATCTTGCAACATTTTTCTTCTGTTTGGACCCTGGGCTGATAGCTTTTACAAAACAAAACCCTGCCAGTAATAGCTCAGCACCCATTCAGCCTTGCATAGTATGAAAAAGGGCCCAGCCTTTAGTTCACCTGCCTGCCAAGTGAAAAAAAGAAGTGAGCAGAAGAGAGGTAAATTAGTGAGTATCCTTACCACAGTGTAGACATCTATCTTTATAAGGTCTGGACTATAGTGAGAAAATAACTGGAAAAACATTAAAAGTATTGACTGGAGAGAACAAAGATAGAAAAATGAATTTCTTTTTTCTTTTTTAAAGACAAAAAGATGGATAACTCCAACACCGACCCCCCATCCCCATCCCGACTCCTCTATTTTACTGTTGCAATTTTAAAAGAACTAAGTAAGATTATAATGACGAGGGAGTTCAGCCATGATATGCTGCCATTAATGCCGACCCTGGCTCTAATATGATTATCCCCAAAGGAGTCAAAATAGGCAATAGAAATCTAATGTTTCTAAGAGAAAAATTCATCCTGTCTTCATAATTTAATATGGTTTAAAAATTCTGATTTCTTATTTATTGGATTATCTTTATTATTTCAAGAGAACCATCAAGATCTCTTAATCATTAATAGCTAAATGTTTTAAATTCATAAAAAAATAAAAATAAAATATTACATGCTTGACCACGAGGATGAAAATAAGACAGTATGAAATAAAATAATTAATGAAGTATCAAAACTCCTCCAATGTAGACATTCTTTGCACTCATACGATCTTTATTTTATTTTAAAATGATATTTTAAAAAATATCATTTCTTCATCACCTATCAGAAAAAATCAAAATATATTTCTGTGTGTGTCAGGAAAGTGATATTAACTTCTTTTACCTATTTCTTTCAGTGGGAAAAATATCCTTGATGAAAGCAAGAACAAAATTCTTCTGTACCCCAGTATTGCTCCAATGGCTGTTCGAGCCTGAACATTTAAATCCAAGCAGTAGATTTTAGGATCTGAGAATTTCAGGGGCAAGAGGCTCAAGTTTGGGTCTACATGTGCTCAGCAGTGGTTATGCTTCATAGCAGATGCTCCAGGGGGAGAAAGGGAACAGATGTAGCTGTGGAAAGGAGTCAGCTTCTGCTCTGGGATGCAGTTCCTCATAGCTGGGGCTCCGTGCTGGTGAATCTGGGAGCCACACAGCATTATGGCGCAGTGGTTCAGTTGTTATTAGTGAGTGTCATTGTGCCCTGATTGCAAGCACTCAAGTGTTCAGCAAGGGAATCATGGATACCAAATGGAGAAAAACAATACACAAGAGCCTAATATCTTTAAGCGGGTAAATTATCCTTTCCTTGAGAAACTACAAAATGTTAATGGCTAAGTCTGCCAAGACATTTTATAATAGAGGTAAATAAACGAAAGATCATTCTGGTACTTTTGTGTGCAATTAAAGCATGTCATTCAGTAGCCTGAATGAATCAGAGAGCACTGACATAAATTTATAGCTATATCATAAAAGATGTAATTAGGCTTCATTTTTGTCTTTATGAGAAATACTTTGTAACTGGAGGTTTTTTCATTTATGCAGTAACGTTTGATTTAATTTTTATAAATTATCAACATTAGATTAAATATAAATTTTATTCCTACTTATCTTCTATCTTTTTCTCTTCCAACTCATCTTTTTGGACTATTTTACCATTGAGACTAAATTTTGTTAGTCAAAGTTTCCTTTGTCTAGGCGATAATATAATTATTCACGTATAAAATTAGATTTGGGAGGAAAAGTAGAATCTGTGAAATAAGGGGTTTTCAGAAACAGCAGAACTAAACAGGCTGGACAATGCTGGCTATCTCTGCACCTGTCTTCTCTAACTCACCTGGGACACCTAGAAAAGTTAAGCCTACTTTCATCTCCAGGTTACTTAAGGGCATGCCAAAGGAATACGAATCTCCTTACCCTAAAATCGTTCCTGCACCCAGCCACTCCATTGGTAGAATGGTAGATGGTAACAAGTAGAAGTTGCTTCTCTGTTGTCACAATAAAGCAGGCTTGATTACTAAAATAGTTTTCTTGTATGGTAAAAATAGGTCTAACTATCTCTTAAACAGCTCTTTTAATTAAGAGTAAAGTCAAAGCTCTGAATCCTATGAAATATTGTGTCATAGTTTAATTGGCATCATATTGTCTTTCCAAGTGATAACACATAAAATAAGGTCCATCTTACCATCAGTAGTGTCATTGTTTCAATGAAATATTGTAGACATTCATTAAATAAGTAAAATGGCATGTTGAGAGCATAAAAAGGGAAATAGACTTTATTAAGGAGGTCAAAGAAAACTTCCCTGAAGAATTAATTTTTGAGGTAAGATCTGAAGAAAGAGCAAGGGTTTGGGGAGGAGGCGAGAGGAAGAGTGTTCTAGGCAGAGGGAACAGTATGTACAAAGATCCTACAGCAAGAGAGGGCATGGCACTCAGAAAAATATAACTAAGAAAAGAGCAGTGACATTGCAACCTCATTTTATTTTCAAGATTTAACTTTCTTATTATCAACAGGACAAGTAATAACAAATGTGGGAGAGGAGAAAAATGAACCCTCATACACTACTGGTGGGACTGCAAATTGGTACAGTATGGAGATTCCACAAAAAACTAAGAATTGATCTACCGTATGATCCAGCAATTCCTCTATTGGGTATTTACCCCAAAGACATGAAAACCCAAATCTGAAGATATTTGCACATTGATATTCATAGCAGCATTATTCACAGTGACCAGGACATGGACACAATTGAAGTATCCTACAACAGATGATTGGATAAAGAAGTTGTGGTACACACACACACACACACACACACACACACACACGCACACACACAATGGAATATTATTCAGCCATAAGAAGAGATGAAATATTGCCATTGGCGGCAACATGGAAGGATCTTGAAACAATCATGCTAAGTAAATAAGCCAGACAGAAAAAGTGGAAAACTGTATGATGTCACTTGTATAGGGGTATGAACCGAAAAGTAACAAAGAAACAGGACAAACAAACAGAGACTCATGGACATGGACAATAGACTAGTGGTTACCAGGGGGTAGGGATGAAGGGGAGGGAAGTTAGATGGAGTAAGGGGGAGGGGGTCAAATATGTGGTGATAGAAAGAAATCTAACTATAGGCTGTAAACACACAATGCAATATATATATATATGCTTTGTTATTGAATTGTACACCTGAAACTTACTGGATTTCATTAATCAATGTCACTGTAATAAAAAATTAAAAAATAAAAATAAATAAATAAAAAGATTTAATTTTGTACAAATTGAAAGCAGACTCTTCTTTTACATACATTGAAAATATATCTAGTTTCTAGAACTCTCATCCTGGTTAGAAATTCACATCATTTCTTTGTATCGCAAATTATTTTTATTTTTCATGGAAAAAGGAAAATCTATGTTCATTGACAAGAGGATATTGTACAGTAACTTTTAAAATTCTGCATATAGGAATTTATTCCATATGATTTTATAATGACAGCTTTTACAAAATTGAATATATATTATTTGATTATGACAAATAATATAATGAATCCAATTATAAAACAAGAAAACTGATTGAATCATTGTACAGCACAAGTTAAATTGTAATGAAATAATTTGAGTTTAATTTGAATGTAGTAACCCATGTATCTTTACAATTGTTCTTCCTTTTTAATATAGTAAGTAAACTACCTTTTCAAAAATTTATTAAAAAATTGTAATAGCCAGAAAAATATTCTACTCTATGTGAAATATAGAAATATATATTTAATATAAATTCAAAAAATTGTGAATGAGGAATTATTTTAATGTGCTTCACAGCAATGTTAAAGAGTGTACGTAGTGTTTATTCTTTTCATATTTAGATATTTTAGTGATCGAGTTTTATTTAAAAATTTTTTTAAATTTATATTATTTTTTATTTCTGCTTATTTTTTATTCTCTGATGATTTGGAAAATAAATGCATAGGCTATTTAATTCTTTTAGACTTTTCATTTACAATTCTAAAACAGAGATCATTATCCAATTATATTATCACAAGTTGTAGAAGTGGTCAATTTTTCCTTTCTATAAGATAAGAAAATTTTATTATTTATTTTACTGATGCTTTTCTAACTTTTGAATTTTGGTTCATATTAACAGATAATTTGACACAGGTTATTTTTTCTATTGGTTAGATTTGTTCCAGCATGACTTTACCTTTATTGTAAAGAAACTTTTTAAAGTCCCATTCCGAACTTGACCTTCTTCAGTCTTTTGAATTTTCCAATAAACAAAACATAAAAATGATAAAGGATTATGCATAAAAGGACTAAAAAGCATTTTCTAATTTTTCCCAGTGTTCTCTGTGGAAACAAATTGACCACTTATTTCAAATCATTTGCCTCTACATTTTGGGTCATTAATATTTTTCATTATTCTGTTCCAGATTTGATAAATCTGTTAGTACTGCTCATAGAAGTCTTGAGATTTACTTGTTATACATTTTGGTAAAACTCACAGTAAAGATAGCAAAACGAATGAATAGCCATTGATAGTTTTGATGTCAATAAGAATATAAATCACGGATTACCTTTTTAAGAAATAATAATGTATACATTTTATAATAGAAAAGATCAATTTCGGGAAAGCTGATCAGGTGATTTTTGTCCTAAATAACCTCATTAATTAAGTTAAATCTGAAATTTGTAGATGTCATCTTTCTACAAATAAATGTGATCTTGAGGTCATACAATGCAGTTTTGGTGCCTTGAGTCCTTGACTAGTGTGAAAACGTTTTGTATGTTGAACACAGGTTCACATTACATCCGTCTTACAAAAAGACCAACCACTTTCTTTTAGACTTTGTTTTCATCACTTTTAACAAGGTGCTTCTTCTTACTGGCCATTATGGTCTACACCAAGAACCAAAGATCCCTGACTATTCTTGTAAATTAATTTTAGAGAATGTGCTTTCCTCTTCAAGAATAATTTTTATACTTGCATTTCATTTTGGGATTATACTTGCTGCGGAATAATATTCTTTTATAACTAAAACTTCTTATTGTTTATTTTGGATTATCTCTGATTCAACTACATTTACTTTCCATTAACTTTCTTTCCATTAGGTAACATAGTGACATACATTCCAACTCCTATTATATGATTGTCTTTCAATTAATTTCTCACATGATTGAAAACTTAGATGTGTGTACTTTGGGGCCATGCTATTTTCTTCACCAAGAATTCTGTAGACCTTGCTAAATCTTCTTGAGTTTTGGTTATAGAGTAAGCATTTGAGCAAATGTGATTTATGATTTCTATGATGGCAGTGTTTTTTTATTCCGATGTCAATAGGATGTTTTACTTAATATACTAAATTAAAAAATTTAAACAGCCTAGATCTAACACTTCTCTATGATTGTAAAGTTAGGTTAACTCAAGAGCAGTGTGGGCTGTGCTGTGTATTTGTGTCTTTAATATAGTATACTGAATTAAAACTCCCTGCTTACTAGTCTCCCTGCCTCACTTGACTTTTTATCTCTTTAGCCGTATTCACAGTGTTGTTTTTATGCTGTATCTTTAGCATGTTTCACAGTACTTTATACAACATAGCTCTCAATTAATGTTTGTTGAAGAAATGAGTAAGCAAACAACTAAAATCTCTCTTCAAATTCCAAAGTTAAGCACAGTTTCTCTAAGTGAAGTTCAGTGTAAGCCAACAGATAGACATAGGTAGAATGAGAATTAAGAGTACATTTTTAAAAGAAATTTTGAGAAAAAATTAAAAGATTATAAAAAATATTAAAACTTTGTTCCAAGTGAACCACTGAATATCAACTATTATGACTGAATTCCAGTTGCCTTATCTTTGTTACATATATTGACTCTTTTTCATGAATGGTTACTTCATTATGTGATTGGTGATTTTTGATGATGGTTATTTCCAATAGGTATTGCCGTTCCTGGAAATACCATATTTTTTTAGATGTAGACTTGGGTTCCTCCCAGGTCACTTTCTCCTACCAGAGCTGTGGTTGATGAAAGGTCTCCATACCATATTACAAGAGAATGAGCAGAGAATGCCTTAGTTCCTGAGTTATATGGAGGCTTAATGCCTTTTAAGGCATGAGGATCTAATCTTATATTCTTATTAGGACATCTAAACCCATGTTCCAACCCCATAAAGATTTAAATCTATATTGGAAAATGCTAGGCCCACCTGACAAGCTATGCATTGATTTTGTATGCCTGCTTCATTAATAACTTTTTTTCTTTGATTTTTCCTTTGAGCTCAACCATATAATCTTTAATAGTTTTTATTTTCCAACCATTCTTGTGTATTTGGAGTTCACTCTGCCATATCGACATATATGCATCTTTGTATTTTCAGTGACTTCTCAAGTTTGCAGATTATAGTTGCTCCTCAGTTGTTTGCTGAATTAATTATTTAATAAGTAAATAAAGCAGATGTAAATGTCTTAAGTGCTGATGTTCATTATAAAGTAGAGAATAAGCATGGAAATGACCTATCTTAAATGATCAGGGAAAAAACATAATAGGAAGGAATAATGGAAAGTATGAGAGTATAAAAAAGAAGACAACAGAGAACTAAGGAATAACTTCTGTGATTTGTAAAATTTGCCTGAGATCTGACTTCTTTGGGAAAATAAAAGTCACTATTATGATCCAAGGATTCTAATTTTGTCATACTGACACTTTACTTTTTATACTAAGTTTCTGTAGCTTCACAAAACATACACTACAAAAATTCTGCCAAAAATGAAGAAAGATGTCATTGAAAACAAATAGTGGAAATACCATCTAATGCAAATTTGTGGTGGCAAGTTCCTCTTCATGACACCTCCAGCTTGACAAATTTGGATTATACTGCAGATGTATAATCTTTTTGGCAATAATGCCAGTTTTCTCCCAAATAGAAACTACGAATTTACCACTTTCCAGATGTATAATTCCCTCTGGTTAATTCTTACAAAAATGGCTTTCATTGTTCAAAAACAAACAAACAAAAACAATATAAACAGCTTTCTTTTCGTCTTTATTGTTTCATTTGATAAAAGGCAGTTTATCTACCTAGCACATACAGTGCCTTTTCAGAGTACCATGTGGCAGCCTAGTTTTTTTTTTTTAATCTTCATTTGCTAAATTTAGTAGGAACAGTAAGATAATCCTTACTAGGAAAGTAGATTATAACAGTAAAAGAAAGAAGCATTCAGTTCTTTTCCTAACCAGTTCAAAATGTGCCTTTATGCTTATATTATCCTATAAACACTAGGGCAATAGTGCCAGCTGCTCTTGACTCTCAGAGGGCATGTATAATATTTGCTCTCATTCTGGCACCAACTGCCACCTCAAAGGAAAGAAACTCTCACAAGTCAGAAGTAGACAGGCAGAGTTTAGCCAGGGCTACAGATACATACTAGGACCTGATAGCTATCTGCTAACAGTGAGTTTCTATAAACATAAAAAAGTAAAACATAAAAAGACACTAAATTCCAACATAAGAACAGACTTTTAGACATTTTTTCATTATATTCTGAAATCTCATTAGAGTGATATCCAGAACTCTTGGCAATGATGCATTAAATGCAAATGATGCAAAAAAAAAAAAAAGAGGTATTTAACTCCACAAATTGATTAATTTACACATGGCTTATATACCTCTGTTAGTATGGGCACTTTCTTTTGCATTATTGAATTTTTGTACAGCTAAAAACAATGCATTAGCTTATGTTAAAGTCAGAAACATTATTAAGTACCATAAAATATGAGGTGTATATCTTGCATTATTTTATGGTTTTATTTCATTACATGGAATGATAAGATTGGACATTTTCTTCCTCTTAAAACAAGCACAAAACAAAACTACACTCCCAAGAAAGACCAGGAAGTGCTGTCTTGAACTTCATTATTCCAACACTCTTGAACATTGACCATAAATTACAATGTTACCATCTGATACCGAAAAAAAACCCCCAAACCAAAACAAACAAACAAAACAACAAACAAACAAACAAACAAACAAACAGGAGTATATCATCTGAAGCTCGATGAGCTACCAGATGATGATTGCCCAAAGGGACATCTGTATATTGTGGCAATACTTTGGTCTTTCACACACTCACTTCACCTCTTCACTAATTTCATTACACTTCCTACCTTGTTCTGCAATAAAACTGTGTGCTGGTGAAGAGCAGAAAGATCACAACCCATTGAGTTCCATCTAATACAATGAGACCATGTGTTGGCACCTATAGAGCTAGCTCTCTATAACAGAGAGATAAAACTCTAGAAAGTTTTATCCAAAACTCTATTTTGGAAGAGAATCTAGATTTAAATCTTAGCCCTGACACATGAGATTTGATGTTGGTTATTTAATATTTTTAAACCTCTGTTTTTTTAATCTGTAAAATAAGTACAATCACCTTGCCATTTCTTCCTCAACTTTTTTTTGTTGTTTGTTTTTTTGTCACAATAGGGTGAGATAATGTGTGTGAAAACCTTTTTAAGTTTGTGAGATTTACCTATTTTTGGAAGGTTTATATTTGGTATATACTGCTAACACTTAGAACTTCCTGTGTGACAGATACTGTTCTAAGTGTTTTAAATATTTAACTCATTTAATCCTCACAACAACCATGAAATATAGATGATTATTTTCCCCATTTGACGGATAAGTAAACTGAGATACTAAGAAACTAAGTAACTCATCTATGTTTTAACTCTTGCACTATATAGAAGTTTCCTGAATGTCACTGATTGAACTGGTACCATACTTAAGAAAACAGTGAACTGGATTCTAAATTGCTTGAGCTATAATATTTTGAAATATAAATCCTCAAAATGCAATATAAGCCAATTTGAGAATAAAGTTACAAAAGAGACACCAAAGTGTCCATTATACACATGGAAACAATGAAGATTAGCCATGGAGGGACGATGCAGGTTAATGATAGTAACCTGCTCCTGAATGGCCCACAGCTGCATAAAGGTGGACCTTTTAATCATCGTCATTTTGTTAGTATTATCATAGTCCATATAAACAACATTAGGGAAAAAAAGTGACAAAGAAGAATGTGGAAAATCTTCTCCCATCACATCTTTTTTTAAAATTATTTATTTTAATTAGTTTCAAGTATACCGTACATTGGTTAGAATCTATATAGTTCATAAAATGATTCCCCCAGTTGCTCCCTTTCTCCCCTGAGCCTCCACCTAGCCAATATATTAATGCTAACTGCATTCGCTATGCCATGCTCCCTATCTCTGTGACCATCCATCAGCTACTAATTTGTACTTTCTTAATACTCACACTCACCCCATCCTCCTGGCCCCCTAACCACCCCTCTCCTCTGTCATCAAATTTTCCACTATACTTGTGAATCTGTTTTTGATTAGTTTGTTCTTTTTAGTCCTTAGATTCTGTATATAAGTGAAATCATATAGTGTTTATCTTTCTCTGTGTGATTTAAATACCTTCTAGTTTCATCAAAGCAATGTCTTTTTCTATTCCCTTACTTTTAGTCTGTGTGTGTATTTTAATCTGAAGTGAGTCTCTTGTAGTAAGCAGCATATACAGGGGTCTTGTTTTCTTATCAATTCAACCACTCTACCTTTTTGTTGGAGCACTTAATTCTTTTCTATTTGAGGTACTTATTGATGGGAATGTAGTTGTTACCATTCTTTATTCCTGTTTTTGATATATGTTTGTTTTTTTTTTCTTAAACAAATTCCTCCAACACTTTCTGTAATACTGGCATGGTGGCAATAAATCCCTTTAGCTTATTTTTGTCTGGCAAGTTCTTTATCTGTCCTTGAACTCTAAATAATAGCTTTGATGGATAAAGTATTCTTGACCGTATATCCTGGGTCTTCCTCACATTGTATATTTTGTGTCAAGCCCTTCTGTCTTATATAGCTTCTTTTGAGAACTTGGCAGCCAGTTTTATGGATGTTCCCTTGTAGGTAACTATCTGCTTTTATGTTGCTACTTTTAAGATTTTTTTCTTTGTATTTAACCTTTGGCATTGTAATTATAATGTATCTTGGTGTGGGCCTCTTTGGATCCATGGTTTTTGGGGTTCTCTGAGCTTCCTGGAGTTGTGTGTCCATTTCCTTCACCAGGTTAGGGAAGTTTTCCACCATTATTTCTTCAAATAGCTGTTCAGCACCTTGTTTTCCTTCAGGTAAGCCAATCAGATGGAATTTTGACCCTTCATAGTGTCCCGTACGCTCCTTATTTTTATAGTCTTTGCATCTTATCTCTTGCCATTCTTATTGAGTGTCCTTGGCTTTCCTATCCTCTAGATAGGTCATTATATCCTCCGTATTCACTTATTTATTCATTTATTTATTCCATTTAATATACTTCTCATCTCAGATAATGTGTTCTTCATTTCAGACTGGTTCCTTTTTATAATTTCCTTTTCCATTTTATGTTTTTTTTTTATCTCTTTGTTGAAGTTCTCACTGAATTCACCCACACTTCCCAAAAGTTCATTGAGCATCTTTATAACCAGTGTTTTGAACTCTGTATCTGTTAGATTGCTTGACCCCATTATTTCTAGATCTTTGTTCTGTTCTGTCATATGATTTCTGCTTCTTTATCTTCCCATTTTGGCTGCCTTTCTATGTCTGTTTCTATGTACTAAGCAAAGCTCTTAAGTCTCCTGGTATTATTAGTTTGGCTTTGTGTGGTAGGTGTACAGTACAGTGGCACAGTCCTGAGAAAAGTTCAGCTGCAGGCCAAATTTAGCCCAAGCCTGTGCCCCTATGGGGCCACCTATTAAGATTCAGCAAGCAATCCACAGATGCTTTACTTATAGTTACCACAAAAGGCCACACCAGGAACCAAGGCCAGCTGCCTCCAGTGTGTATCTGGGTGCTGCTCAGCAAGGAGCACCTGACTTGCTAAGGATACACCTGGAAGTGGCTTGGGTGGGGCCGTGCGTTGGGGGAGGCAGAGTTTCAGGGAATCATCTGGGGAGCGACTTCTGTTATCCAGCTCGATGACCTCTCAACTATGGAGGCACTCTGTCCACGCACTGGGAGGAGGAAGAGCTCAACAAGGAATAATGAACACTGCCGGCATTTCTGTACAGAGTGAGTCTTGCTTCAGCCCTCACTCTGACAGTGTCTCCCTGTAAGTCCCTAGTACCCCCTGAAGGCAGCCTAATCAGCCATGGTGCTCAGAGAGAGCAGGTCCGTCACCGCGAAAATCCAATCTCAGATGCGGCCCCTTTAAGAGGTGTCTGCTGCTGCTTCTGCTGCTGCCACTGTCACAGCCTCTGTCCCACTCAGCAGCTCAGGTCAGAGCAGCCTCGCATCCTCACCCCATCCTACCTTCTGTCATTGCAGGGTGATTTCTTAGATTTCTCCTTAGCTGAGTGCCTTGTTCACCTAGATCCCAGTCAATTTTCCTTGCTGTTTACTCCTTGTTTGTCACAGCTTTGATTTGGTTGCCAAAGGGATGAACAGAGCCTCTATCATCTACACTATTTTTTTATCCTCCATACTTTTTTTTTATTTAAGACATTACATTAATAATAAAAGTCTGTCTTCATTCTATTTTTATTTTTTATATTATTAACATTATACATTTCAACATAAGCCAAAAAATCAAAACCTTTTCTCTTATCTCCTCATATCTAAGATCCCTTGCTTTCACTTTTTCATATACCATAAAAAACAAAGAAAAGCTAATTTTGTAGATTTTTTTTCTTTTACACATTACAGTATACTATAAATATTCTTGTCAAGGGTCTCTCTAATTAGATGATTATTTTCCACTTTGTAAAAATAAAATAGCTCACCATTCATCAATTATTAGCAAAAATCACTGAATTGTTTTAAATTGAAATTTAAATTAGACAGTTTACCTCTAGCAACATGCCAGCAGCAGTTGAGCTTACAGAATGTAAACAAAGTCCTCAAAATATTTGTTTTTGGAAAAGTCTATATTTTTTATTTATTCAACTTATTTTTATATTTTCTACTTGAAAGATTTGAGGCAGATTATAAATTATGAGAAAAGTAGTATATTTTTATATCAAATATAATTTCATGCTGTTTTCATAGGATTAATTTAAAATAGCACTTAGCAGAGTTTGTGCTAAGTTTAAAAGACAATAAAAAGCATAAACTCATTAATTGGAATAATTATTTTTATCATTCATTTTATAGATAAAGAAACTGAAGCCAAGATTGTAAAAGTAAAGTTTTTAATAGAGAAATTATCTTGAAATTGCTTTCATTTTTTAGGTTCAGAAATTGTTTAAGAATAGTGTTCTGGACAGGACTGTTTTGAGGAACAAATAACAGTGCTTACAGAGATAAACATGCATGCACCAAAAATAATTAATTTAGTTGGCAAGTGTTGAAGTACTTGTGGCAGGCTTTAAAGCCAACGGGAAAATCAGTTTTGTGTTTTGGGGGAAGAGAGTCTGTTGAGAAATGGCATAGAGAAAGTTCAACATAATTTAATTACATAGTTTGTGACAATGCTGACAAAATGGACTAATTATGGAAGGGCTAAGGATGACAGTGAGAAAATGACTGTATTTGGTCCATTTTTGAATTAACTGAGATCTGGAGAGAGATTCTGGTGATAAAATGTGGTGAAGAAAAAGACAACAACAATTGCATCACATATTTACATTAAGGGTAGCCTCATGATATTAAAATTAGTCATCTGAAAATTTCAAAAAGGATATTAAGTTATTAATAAAGGAAAGTAGGAAAACATTGTCATCTAAAAAGACAAAGTGTGAAGGATAAAGACACCCAAAATTTAGTCCTAATTATTTTTTGGTAGGATAAATACACTAACTCCACATTCGTATTTCCTCAGAAATTATGGCTCAGAAATAGTTTTAAAGTAATGAAAGGTAGTGTCTCTTTTTTTATTTTTTAAAGAAAAAAACTAATATGTCTTTAGATTGGCCATGTAAAGAGATTTTAAGTGCACTTCACCTTTTATACTATTTGTTGTAGCAGCTCTACTCAGCTGGTCATATAATTTGGACTTGAGAGCCAGTCTACATGACAGCACATGCTAGCAGTGATGAAAGCCAGGGGAAAAAAATCTCTTTGCTTTTACATATCCTTTATACCAAAGTCATTTGCCAACATCGAAAAACTTCCTTTTCTTTCTTTCCAGTGGTATTTACAGTAAGTATTGTTTCACAGTATGCATTTGCACATTGTTTGGATGCTAAGCTTTCTACCTCAGAGGACCCTGAGCTAGTGGAAAAGCTCAGAATTAAGTCATTTAAAATGGGAAAACAACTCTAATGTATTGCCCCTCTTCTCTGTTTTCCTCAATTATTCAGTCTCCTACAATGTTTCAACCTCAAAAGTATGAACAACCAAAGCAAAGGAAAAACACCAACAGGGTTGAGGATATGTCTAATCTAAATTTGTCTATATGTGTACAGTCATTAATTATACAATACTTTCTGAAAAGGGAGAATATCATAATTAAAAGCTAGGGAACTTCATGAAAAATAACTAGCTTAATTGGACTTAATAACTTCTTTTAAGTGACTGTTCTGAGATCATGAAATAGGCAGTTTACCTGAATTAAAAAATGCATATATCCAAGGCTTGTTGTTTCACCCTGTCTTTCAGTAGATGCTTTGGTTTATGGAAATTAGTGTTGAAATTCCAAGAATTATTTGATGATATTCTATAGTGGTTTGAATTGTGTTCTCTAAAAAAGGCCATGTTAAAATACTATGAATGTGATTTTAGATGTAATCAAGTTAAGATATAAGGTCATACTGGATTAGATTGGACCATAAATCAAATGACGGTAATATTTATAAGGAAAGAAAGATCTGGAGACACAGAGATACACAGAAGGGAAAGAGAGCCAAGTGAAGGCAAAAGTAGAGTTTGGAGTGATACAGTTACAAGCCAAGGAATGCCAATGATTGCCAGCAATTACCAGAAGTTACAAAAAGGTGAGAGACAATTCTTCTCTAGAACTTTCAGAGAGAGCTTGCCCCTGGCAAGATTTTAGTTTTAGGCTTCTAGTTTCCAAAACTTTGAGGGAGTACTTTTCTGTTATTTTAAGCCACCTAGTTTATGGAGGTTTTTCTATAGCAGCCCTAGGAAACTAATACATACTTTGAACTATAATTTTTCTCTGATTGTAAATTACCTACTCATTGTTATAATCTTTTAATTCTGTTATTGTTTAAAAATTCAGTTCCTTTTCTATATAGAGAATATTGAGATATTTTAAAAGACTTCGTAACCTTGGAGACTTCTAAATTGAGTATGCAAATTTAAGAGGAAAGAAACATTGCATTACCTTAATGAGTCAATGTCAGTTATGTGAAGATGAACATTCTCATTCCCATCTATACTTTGGCCTCAGCCTACTCCTGCAGGCATCCCAGTATTAAATCATGTAGCCTGTTACCTTCCTGTGAGACTCGGGGGGAGAGACTGGTAAAGATCGTAGTAGTGGTTATTATGAGAAACAGTATAATTCATGACTTAAATATTTTTTAAAAGCTCGATAACAGTTTATTATTTACTGACATCTTATAAACACAAACACATATATATGTGCAAATAGATCTTATATTTGGCTATAATGTAAGTTAGATAATATATATTATATTTGGATCAAAAATATGTTTTCTTTTCTCTTCATCTTACCTCAGTTTCCCCAGAAGACACAGCCTGAGATAAAGGAGTATGTGTGAAACTTTAAGAGGGGATTTATCAGATACAGAGGGAACAAAGCATGGAAGAAAGATTTACTTTAATTTTTTTTTTTATTGAGTTGACTACTTATTAGAACAATTCTGGAGTTAATACTTTATGATAAAAAGACTCCTCTCTATCCACAACAACTCCAATAACTATAGCTATCTACCTTCTTGACTGAAATAACACAAGCTCTCTCTAAAGGTCAGCACTTCATTTGCCATCCACCCAAGTAGAGGAAGTTTAATCTCTTACCTTCCACAGATTATACAGCCCAGTGAGATCAGTCCTTCTTGCTTTCCATGTTACATTGTTACCATATCTTAAATTTGTAACCTGTTCCATTTGATTCTCACAATCTTTCTGTGTACGCCAATTCATGCCAACAATTTTTACGACGTAAACATTCACATGAAGGGCTTACCAAACATGCGGACTCTCGGTTCCTAGACCTTCCAGTTTCCAAAGATCTTCCATTACACTTGAGTTCGGCCATTATTTTCCACTGTTTTTATATTAACCTTTTATTTTATCAATACCTTACACTCTTGTCTCTACATCTCATAAGTGGAGGCCCAAATCTAGAAGACCCCCATGTTTAAGCTGTTTACCAGTAAGCTGGCTATCATGTTTGACCTGAGATATGAACAGGCAATGTGACAACAAACTGAATGCAGCCTCTAGCCAATAACCAGGGTGTAACTGAGGCTCTCAGCTCACCAGACTGCAAAGAAGTATATCCTGCCAACAAACATAGGCATGATCTTGGAAGCATATCCTTCCCCAGCTGAGCCCTGAAATGACTAAAGCCTTGGCTAACACCTGGTTGCAATCTTGTGCGAAGCCCTGAGCCAGAGGTATCCAGCTGAGTGTGCTCAGATTCTTGCCCCTCAGAAACTGTAATATAATAAAAGTAGTTTTTTTAAGTCACTAAGTTTTGGTGCAATTTGTTATTCAGCAATAGATAATAAACGCAGTCTTCATGGCCAAAACAAAACAAAAACGAAAAAAATGTCATCTGTCCATTGGAAATTGACATGAATCCTGGAAACTAATGTTTTGCAATTAGGTCCCTGTTAAGTTGGTAGCAACAGTAGAATTCCTAATAATAAGAGAGAGAAAATATTTAAAGGGAGGGATATATACACCATGATACATTCCATGAATAGAGCCAAATTTTTGTTTTTTCTAAAAAAGTGTTGTTAGTGCCTTTACTATGTAAGATTGGCTCTTAAAACTTAGTGTTCTAGTTAAACAATATACAATAGTAGAATGATTCTAATGTATTTTTTGAATCTTTTTTTCTAGATTATATATACAATTTAACAATACTTATTCTTCCCTATGCTGAGCCCTCCCCTGCTCAATTTTATCTTGTAACACATTTAATAAGATATGGTGAGGGATGGAAAGGAAAAAAATGGCATAGATGATAGAGGCTCTGTTCATTCCTCTGGTGACCAAATCAAAATTACGACAGAAACAAGGAGCAGCAGCCAGGAAAAATCACTTGAGATCTAGATGAACAAGATATACAACTAGAGAGAAATAGAAGAAATCACCCTGCAATGACAGAAGGTAGGATGGGGTGAGGATGCGAGGCTGCTCTGACCTGAGCTGCTGAGTGGGACAGAGGCTGTGACAGTGGCAGCAGCAGAAGCAGCAGCAGACACCTCTTAAAGGGGCCGCATCTGAGATTGGATTTTCGCGGTGACGGACCTGCTCTCTCTGAGCACCATGGCTGATTAGGCTGCCTTCAGGGGGTACTAGGGACTTACAGGGAGACACTGTCAGAGTGAGGGCTGAAGCAAGACTCACTCTGTACAGAAATGCCGGCAGTGTTCATTATTCCTTGTTGAGCTCTTCCTCCTCCCAGTGCGTGGACAGAGTGCCTCCATAGTTGAGAGGTCATCGAGCTGGATAACAGAAGTCGCTCCCCAGATGATTCCCTGAAACTCTGCCTCCCCCAACGCACGGCTCCACCCAAGCCACTTCCAGGTGTATCCTTAGCAAGTCAGGTGCTCCTTGCTGAGCAGCACCCAGATACACACTGGAGGCAGCTGGCCTTGGTTCCTGGTGTGGCCTTTTGTGGTAACTATAAGTAAAGCATCTGTGGATTGCTTGCTGAATCTTAATAGGTGGCCCCATAGGGGCACAGGCTTGGGCTAAATTTGGCCTGCAGCTGAACTTTTCTCAGGACTGTGCCACTGTACTGTACACCTACCACACAAAGCCAAACTAATAATACCAGGAGACTTAAGAGCTTTGCTTAGTACATAGAAACAGACATAGAAAGGCAGCCAAAATGGGAAGATAAAGAAGCAGAAATCATATGACAGAACAGAACAAAGATCTAGAAATAATGGGGTCAAGCAATCTAACAGATACAGAGTTCAAAACACTGGTTATAAAGATGCTCAATGAACTTTTGGGAAGTGTGGGTGAATTCAGTGAGAACTTCAACAAAGAGATAAAAAAAAAACATAAAATGGAAAAGGAAATTATAAAAGGGAACCAGTCTGAAATGAAGAACACATTATCTGAGATGAGAAGTATATTAAATGGAATAAACAAAGTCAATAAAGTAGAGGATCAAAAGATTTATCTAGAAGATAGGGAAACCAGGGATACTCAATCAGAACGGCAAGAAAAGAGGTTAAATACAAAGAGAGAATCTGAAAAGCTTCAAGAGAAAAGCAGTTACCTACAAGGGACACCCATAAGACTGGCAGCTAAGTTCTCAAAAGAAACTATGCAGGATAGAAGGGCTTGGCACAAAATATTTGAGTGATGAAAACCAGGATCTACAACCAAGGATACTTTATCCATCAAAGCTATCATTTAGAGTGGAAGGATAGATAAAGAGCTTTCCAGACAAAAATAAACTAAAAGAGTTTATAAAAACCAAGCCAGTATTACAGGAAATGTTGGAGAGACTCTTTAAGAATAAAAAAGCATGTATCAAAACCAGGAAAAAGAATGGTGACAACTACATTCCTATCAATAGGTACCTCAAATAGAAAAGAATTAAGTGCTCCAACCTAAAGATAGAGTGGCTGAATTGATAAGAATACAAGACCTCTATACATGCTGTCTACAAGACACTTTCTTCAGGTTAAAAGACACACACAGGCTGAAAGGAAAGGGATGAAAAAAGATATTGCCTTTATGGATCTAGAGGGTATTGCAATGAATTAAATGGTTCGTATAGAGGGAGACGAATATCACACGATTTCCTGTACATGTGGAATTTAAAGAACAAAATCAACAACAACAAAAGTGGAAATAAACTCATAGATACAGAGAATATTTAGAGTGATACTAGATAGGAGGGGGGTTGAGAGGGACAAAAAAGGCAAAGGGATTAAGAGATACAAATGGATGGTTGCAGAATAGAATGGAGATATAGAATGTAGCATAGGAAAGATAGTTAATATTGTAATAAATATGTAAGGAGGAAGAGGGGTACTAGATTTAATGGAGTGATCGCTTTGCAAGTTATGTGGATCTCTGATCCCTATGCTATGCAACCTAAACTGTTATATTATTGTATGTCAACTATAAGTGAAAAAAAATCTCATTGAATTGTACAATGTAAATATGAGCAACTAATTGTATATTATATTTCAATAAAGATGGGAAAAATTAAGGAAAGAAACCAAACTGAAAAAATAATAAATAAATAAATAAATAAATAAAGTATGTATATATGATGTAGAGACCTTTTCAGTAGCTGAACCTAATGCAAAAATTTTCTTGATGGTAAATTGGAATTAGAAAGCCAGTCCGAAGATGTTTAGTATTAATATAAGGGTAATAAATATCTAATTCAAAACTGGGTATATGAATTAGGTTTAATTAAAAATAATAATAAAGAAATGAAAAAATACAATTCTATATATTTACATAAAAGAGACAGATCTTGCTATGTAAGAATTATTTCCTTAGTTTGTAACTTCGTTTAGGTTTAATTATTAAATTAAAATGAGGCTGGTAGGATGGATCCTAATTCAATCTGATCGGTGTTCTTATTAGAAGAGAAAATTTGGACACACAGTAGGACATTAAGAATACAGGAACACAGAAGAAAGACTGAGGACACAGAAAGAGCATCATCTGCAAGCCAAGGAGAGGGACCTCAGAACTAAACAAACCTGCTGATACCTGACCTTGGACTCATTGTCTCAAACACTGTGAGAAAATGAATTTGTGTTGTTTAAGTCTCCCAGTCTGTGGTATTTTGTTATGACAGCTCTAGAATACTAATATAAATGGGTAAAAGCATGAAACAATTTGCAGGAGGTGCTTCACAAACCTTTCCATTTACCGCATCATCAGAATTTAGCTCCAAGGAATGATTGCATTGAAAGATACCTGTTCACATACCTTTGTTTCTGCTTTTCTGGTGAGTCATTTTTCTACCATAAGGATACACTGCCAGGAAAGGTCCTCCTACACTAGTTTACCTTTTTTCTGTCTTTCTAGATACCAGTTTCATTTCCATCAGTTTGATTCTCCAGCCACTGCATAGCGTCTCACTGGGCAAACAAACCTCAGTAGATATCACTACTAAGAACTAATGCTGCTGAACTTGAAATGATCCAAATGAGCTATGTATCCAGCAGCTTCTTTGTGTTACCAAGAGACAGGACAGGAGTGAATTGACCCTGCATTGGAATGACCCTAAGCATGAGTGCCTCCAGAGATTTTGCACCCGAGGCACCTCACTTTCATCACCTGAATTCTAACCTTGCTGGTGCCACATACCCCAAGCATTCCTTAATCAAGTCCTGTGGCATCTCTTCAGAATATATACATTTTGGGGGGTACACAATAGATATTTACAGCAAATTATATATATTATATGTTACATAAATGATATAAGTAAGTTCCTTGTGAGTTCAGGGCAGTTTGCTTTCCTTGATGTTATAAAAATACTTTCACGACATGAGGATTTTTAAAGGTTATAATTTTAACAGAGCTTGAAGGTAGAATCTTCGAAAAATATAAAGAGATGGATAATAAGCACCAAGGTATCTAATTCAAAAAATTCAGAAAACAAAACAAAACAAAATGAAACACACA
The DNA here is from genome assembly GCF_014176215.1 of Rousettus aegyptiacus. Taxonomy (NCBI): domain Eukaryota; kingdom Metazoa; phylum Chordata; class Mammalia; order Chiroptera; family Pteropodidae; genus Rousettus; species Rousettus aegyptiacus. Next base: position 96,642,906 of record NW_023416307.1, on the reverse strand, counting down.
CATACACACACAGTTTGAATCTACCGGGTGTGTAGCATGGAGCAAATAACAGCCTCTCTGAACCTCTTATGTCCTCATGGATTTATTTAGATGAGTAGAAATAATCTACATAAAATGACTTACTTTGTGCCAGGCAAATGGCCTCGACTCACTAAATGGTTCTACACTTATTATCATTGTTTCCTGATTAATGCAAATCTAACCACCTTCATCTCAGCAGGCCTCATTTTAACACTCACATGACAGACGTCAGAAATCAAAATTGACCTTAGCAATGATTTAGTCCAGTCTCCTCATTTTTTCGGAAAAAATTAATGCCCAGAGAAATGAAATGACTTGCCCCAGGTTACAGAGTCGGTTGGTGGCAGTGACAGTTTCAGCCACAGAACATATGATTTCTTACTCAAAAGTTCAGAATACTTTTCATTTCAGAGAACTTCATTAATAGCAGTACACATGTCTTAATAAACATGTATTTGTAAATGTATACTAATTATATATAGACAGTCAATGAACTGAAATAAATGGCATAATTATGAAATCTAAGTATGATGGTAGTGCTGCACATTTACTCAAGATAATTCAGTGTAGAATGTAATTGAAGATCCTGATTGTCTCTAACAAATCTAATCTTCCTCATGAGCCCTGACCTTGCCAAACAGACATAGGTTCACAGTGGAGATTTTTAACTGGCTAATTAATAGTATCTCAGGCTCTGGATTAAATGTTCTTGCAGAAAAATGCTTTGTTTTCCAGCCTGCTGAGTCTAAAACTGGAAAATAGGAATGTGAGTAGAGATCACAAAGGGACTTCATGCTGTTTCAGAAGCGAAGAAGAGATCTGGGGCTCCTGGGGTGACCTCTGGGCTCTCTGGGTCCCCCCAAGTCTCAGCTGTAAGATGGCTGGTCCATCCCTGTAATCTTGTACTAGGTTCTCAAGTAGAGTATAAACTTGTGACTTATTCTTTTTGACACTTTAAGGCTTAGTTGTCCACCCCTCTTATTTTCAAAACCACTCTCTCTATCTGGTGCCTGGTTAGGCTATTTATGCTGTGGCTTCTGCACCACAGCTATCTTGCCTAGGGCCAGGGTAACCTCAGGCATGACCTCTTATCTCTGGGCTCAGCTGCCTACCATCTCCTCCATAGGGCATGCCACACTTCCAAGTCCCATTCAAGCTCTAATCTGAGCATTTTCTCAGATCCTCTCTCTGATTAATGCGGATACATCTTTTTTTCTTTTTCTATTCCATAGCTGATTTGTGTTGCTACAAAAACTATATTGTGAGGTTATCTTTGTAGAGTTCTAAGTGGAAGTGGGCAAAAACCCTTCTGATTTTGGCTTTCCCCTCAATCAACTCCACACCTCTGACTGGGATTCAGAAAAGCTGGTGAAAACGACTCTTATATTTCACTCTGATTTTTTTTTCTCACCCTAGTATCTGTTTTCTCAGACTTCATTGAATCATAAGGAACTCTCATTACCCTTCCTCTTCAGTCTACCCAAAACTCTTCTTTGACATAATTTCTGTGCCTTCTCTGCATTTAGATCATTTAAATATCTATGATTTGAATTAGATAGGCTAGGTTCATGATAATTGGAAATCGGTCATCTAAAAATATGTTAAATTAGGACAAATAATATTAATAATATTCATATTAATTGCTTAAAACCTTCAAAGTTTTTTTTTTTTTTTAATCACTTGGAATACATTGCAAATTTCCTCCCACAACTGGTAGGGCCTGGTCTCCTCCTTTCCTCCATCTTCCAACCTCATCTCAACCCCTTCTCCTTGGTCATCACACCCTAAACACACATCATTTCAAAGAAGCTGATTTCCCCATTCTGGGTCTTTTTTCTTTTTTTTCTTTCTTCTAAATCTTTGCAGACTCAGCTTCATCTTCTCCCTTAGGTCTCCACTTAAAAATTATCTCTCTAAAGAGGAATTTCCTGAACATCTTATTGAAATATTTTGAAAATAATCGCCCAGGCCCTCCAGCCATTTGTTTCTGGCACAGCACCTAGTCTACATCCTTTATAGTACTTAAGACAATGTGAAACATTTTTTCTCAATTGTATATTTCTACATTGTCTGTTTCTCAATAGAAAATACATGGTACCAGAGACAGTGCTTATCTTTTTCACCACTTTATGCCTAGAACTAAACAGTGTCTGGAGCATAGTAGGTGCTAAATAAAGAATTAATGAATGCATGAATATATGTTAATGTGCTGAGAGTCAGTATAAAGTTGACATTTCATTATGTACCTAGATCATTTATACTTTTGAGAATATTATAAATTTCATAATATGGAACTATGACATATTAGAACTGCCAAAATCCTGTTATTACATAAGAACATAGTCTTCAGGGGGGGAGGGGCAGAAACAAAAAACTACATAATGTGTACTAAAAAGAAAGAAAAAATATTAGAATTTGACTATATTTCAAACTAGTATTTTATCAAATTTGTCAATTTTATTACTACTTAACTTGCAATATTTCTGTTCTTCTTCGTAGTTTATTTTATATAAAACATCTGTTATCCCTATTGCACAAACCCTCTGAACATTCTCCTAATAAATGATAGTTAATAAAAGTTTTGTTTCTCATTTATACAATCTTATGTCTATGCACACACGTTTATGGAATTTTTACTAAAAATGGACTTTACACTAAAATGGAATAAAGATTGTTTTTTCTCTCTAGGTTTATTGGGGCTGCAACAGGGGCTAATTGCCTCCTGATGTTGTTGGTACCCTGTACTGAATCACATCAAAGCAGTTCTTTCAGGAAAAGCTGATAGAAAAATGACTGAACAATGGCTTTTTCTTCATTACTTCCTTTGCATCTTTTTCTTTATCTTTTAGAACAAAAGCAGAAATCATGTTAGTTAAATACTAATTTTATTATCCCATGGAATATATATATAAACTCACAAGCAGCAAGATTTAATAGAATTTTGGAACTTGGCTTGCATTGTGATTTTCATTTAATTGTCCCTTATTCAGAATTAAACCTTTGTTTTCCTCTTTTAGCTCGATTACCTACTTAGAAAGTCATTTTACTGTATGGCAGAAACTATTCATTTCTGTATTTTTTTTTTCTTTTAATTAACCATTGTTTCATGTGGGTTCTAGATTTCTAGTTTGAATCTTAAAACAATAGATTTTACATGTGTCAGGTTGCACTAGAGGATAACAATTTTAATCACTCAGTTATAATTTAACTTTTCAATGTTTAAGTTTCTATGATGTTTTTTATCAGTGTTTTTCTGTCCCTGTAACTCTGCATCCCTTCCAATATATATATATATATGATCAATTTTATCTTGGCTTCCCACATGATTTAACAGAACCAAAGTTTAAATAAGGACAAATAACCATATTTAGACAGAGATTACTCTTATTCTGTAACAATATTTATTCAGAGAAAAATGTATCACACTTTTGCTTTTATTTGTAGGTGTCTTCTAGCTCCTTATACATTTTCTACAACCTTGTTTGAAAACAGAATATACAGATATTAGTTTTTTATTATAAACATGACTGATAATATAAATTTTATTTTCTTTATGAAAAATACTGATTAAAATATTTTCGCTTTATTTCTTTTCAAAAAGTATGAAAACATTTATTTTAAGAAAAATATTGTATATTAAATTCTTCGCAATCTCCCATGGTAAATTTAACTGTAAGATGAGTAATTATTATTACCTGCCTTCATTGAATGTACAAAATATGATACTTATAGGCTAGTTTTCTAGGCCTTTATTTTATCTGTCTTTTGTACCTTGTAAAATATTATCTTTTAATAAATTTCTCTTCATGATTTCTTTAATTCTAGCAAAACATTGACTTATAACTTGAAATGGGCAGAACTCATAATATCCTTCTCTTTCTCCTTCCTCTCCTTTTTTCTATTCTTTTCCTCCTTCTCCATTGCTTTCATCTTCTTCCCCTATTTTTTCTTTATACTATTTACAATGAGGAAGATAGCACTTGTATATCATCTGACTTACTGTTTGTCAGTTGACCTTGACAATCACCTGCACTAGTCTTACTTTTAGTCTCTTGAATATGGAGTACTTCCTCTCAGGTTACTCATTATTGCTTCAGTGCTCTGTATAAAGAGCTTGTTTGTTTGTTTCTTTCAGCTGTATTTCAATTCATAAGAGTTAATGACAAATTTAAATAATTAAAATGCTTTTAGTTGTATTTATGTCCTCAGATGTTGAATATTTTAAGTAAGGTCAGGCCTAGTTAGTACTCAGATAGGAGACCACCTAGGAAGATCAGGTTCTGTAGGCATAAAAAAAAAAAAATTGTTGGATATTTTATTGCTGTTTTTGATATCATACAAAATTATTAAATCAAATTTTATGAAGACATTACAAAAGTTCTAAAATTCCATTGAAAAATGTAATTAATATGGGAGTATATAGAAAAAAAATTCGGTGTTCTTCTTTTGTCATTTTTAATTGTTCTCCTAGAGGACATTACTGAGAGGTTTGTGATATGTACTTCCATAATAACTTTTTTGAATATACACAGATGCATCAATGCAACTATAAACACATAAATATATACTTTAAGCAAAAACCGGATCATAGAATACATATCATTCTAAAATTAGACTTTTTAAATGATTATTTTTTTCATAGATATCTAATTTCTTGAATTATTTTAAAATCAAATTCTTGAAACAAGTAATATAATTATAACAAGTTATACAGATATGACATTCAAATTATTATCATATGGTTTTTATCTTTAACTAAAGAACAGAGAAGCAAAGAAAAACAGAAATCTAACCATGACTGGGTTTGGGTGAAATCACATCAAATTGCAATTTAGAAGACTTATTTAAAATCACAGAGAGTTTCAGTCAAGATCTCAGGGTAGGTAAACATTATGCTTGCATGTCTTCCCATGACTGCATTAAAATCACAACTAAATTATAGAACAATCAACCTGGAGAACCATCTGAAGACTAGCTAAACATAACTCCTATAACTAAGGATATAAAGTAGAGGCCATATTAAGACTTGTAGGAGGGGCAGAGGTGGAAAACTGGTTGGCTCCACACTCATGTGTAGTGGTTGAGCATCAGGAGGAATATGTTGCCTGCAGGTGTCCCCTTGGAGGACCGAGGGACACAAGCCCCACACTGAGGCTCCCCAGCCCAGAGTTCCAGGGCCAGGAAAAGGAATTCCTATAAAATCTGGCTGTAAAAATGACTGGAGATTCCAACTGTCAGAATGGGACAGAAGGATGCTGGAAAACCAGACATCCCCTTAAAGGACCCATGCACAGACTCACAGGCAGTCATCCTGGGCTCCAGCAGAGGCATAAAAGCTTGAGAGGTACTAGAGACATACAGAGTAAAAATGAGTTTTGTGGATTCAGGGAGAGGGCTAGAGGAACAGCCGCCATTTTGCCTATGTTGAGTCCTACTCCCACATTGCCAAATCTGAATCTGCTCACTCCACTCTGGTGATTTCCTGAGATCTTGCCTACCCCTCCCCACCCCCCCACCAACTCATGCACTGCCGGTGGCATTTTTGTTCCTGGGTAATCAGCCCTACCCAACCCTCTTGGTACAAGGCTCTTTTAACAGCAATCAATAGACCTCAGCTCATGAACTTTCAGAGAAAATTCAGAGGATGGCCATTCAGCCCTAGCCTAAGCTGCAGTATTTCTTGAACAAATCTCAGGGGTTTCTGGCCCCAAGGAAGATAGCGGCTGGCTTCAATGTGATCTGAGACTTTCACAGATGACAATAAACTCAGCACTGGCACCAGATCTAAATCTTCATTAACTTGGGAAACACCACTGGCTCTGCCCTGGTGACATCTTGGGACCTCACTTCACCCAACTCACATATCATTCAAGACTCTTTTAGTTACTGAACCTTATGAGCAGCTGGCAGGTAGCCTCAGGCCTTGGAGTACCATGGACATTTTTTGAGCTGCACCAGGTCTGGTACTGGTGGAAGCTGGCCTCTGTTCACTGCATGGCTTCTTCCACATGCCTTCAAGTCCAGTACAGGCAGCAGCCAACCATGGATAACTTTGTAGCTTCTGCTGGACAGCCCTAGGCTAGTTATAGTCAGCAGCTGAATTTGGCCTACATGAGAGCCCCTTTGAAAGTGCCTGAGGACCAACACTTCCAAAGGCTGGTGTCAGACCACAACAGAGAACCACCAAATTTGCTCCACTTGAGGCAGCCCCAAAAGGTGGTCTCAATAGGCACATGAGCCCTCTGTGGGGTCAGCCCCCACAAAGCCGCTTAAAGACTGTGAGCATGGCCATTTCTCACAGCCAATCAGCCTGAGAGTTAATTCCACCCACTGACATGCCAACAGCAATCAAGGCTTAACTGCAACAGGAGAGCACAGACAACCCACATAAGGGACATCCCTGGAGCATTGAGTCAGGTGACCAAGGAGACTGTACTACTGGGCCACAGAGGGCACCTATTACATAATACCAATAGGCTTAGACTAGGGGATATAACATATCTACATAATACATAGAAACAAACACAGAGAGTCAGCCAAAATGATAAAACAAACAAGCAAAAAAAAAAAACCATTTCCCAAGTGAAAGAAGAGGAGAAAAATCCAGAACAATACTAAATGAGTTGGAGGCAAGAAACCTACAAGTTATGGAGTTCAAAACACCAGCTATAAGAATGTTCAATAAACTTAGGGGAAGACTAGATGATTTCAGCAAGAATGTCAACAAAGAGATAGTAAGCATAAAAAAGAACTTAGAAACAATAAAAAAGAAGTAGTCATAAATGAAGAATACAATAACAGAAATGAATATACTGGAAGGAATCAACAGAAGATTAGATGAAGCAGAGGACCGAATCAGTGATTTAAAAGACAAGATAACAGAAAACATTTAATTGGAACAGCAAAAAATGAAAATTTAAAAAATAAAAGTTTAAGAGACCTCTGGAACAACCTCAGGTGTACCAACATTCTCATCATATAGGTACCAGGAGGAGAAAAAGAGAGCAAGGGGTTGAGAACTTATTTAAAGAAATAATGATGAAAAACTTCTCTAACTCGGCAAAGGAAAGAAAGATGCAAGTCCAAGAAGCAAGGAGAATCCTAAACAAGATAAACTGAAAGAGGCCCCCACCAAGACATACCATAATTCAAATGCCAAAGGTTAAAGACAAAGTAAGAATCCAAAAAGTATCAAGAGAAATGCAGCTAGTTACTTACAAGGGAGCTCACCTAAGACTATCAGTTGAATTCTCAACAGAAAATTTGCAAGCCAGAGAGATTGGCACAAAATATTCAAAGTGATAAAAAAGCAAGGACCTACAACCAAAAGTACTCTACCCAGCAAAGCTATCATTTAGAATTAAAGGACAGATAAAGAACTTCCCAGATAAGAAAACCTAAAGCAGTTCATCACCACCAAACAAGTAGAACTGGAAATGTTAAAGTGACTTCTTTAAGAAGAAAAAGAAAAATAATAAAATTACGAATAATTAAATGGCAATAACTACATATCTGGCAACGAAAGACTTAAATGTAAATGAATTAATAGCTCCAATTGAAAGACACAGGGTAGCTGAATGGATAAGTAAATAAGACCCATGCAAATGTTATCTACAAGAGACTTCATATTGAACAACACACACAGACTGAAAGTAAAGGGGTGGAGAAAGATATTTCATGCGGATGGAAATAAAATAGCTGGAGTAACGATACTTTTATTAGACAAAATATACTTTAAATCAAAAGCTATAATAAGAGACAAAGAAGGACGTTACATAATGATAAGGAGCTCTGTCCAACAAGAAGACATAACCCTGGCAAACATTTATGCTCCCAACATAGAAGCACCTAAATATAAAAACAAATATTCACTGACCTAAAGAGAGAGATTGACAGTAACACAGTCATAGCAGAGGACTTTATGCCCCGCTGACATCAATGGACAGATCTTTCAGACAGAAAATTAAAAAGAAAATAGCATTCTTAAATGACACACTAGACCAGATGGATTTAATTAATTGTTTTAGAGCATTTCACACAAAAGTATTAAAATATATATTCTTCTCAAGTGCACACGAAACATTTTCCAAGATAAACCACGTTAGGCCACAAAAAAAATCTCAGTAAATTTAAGAAGATTGAAGTAATATCAAATATCTTCTCTGACCACAATCATATCTAGAAATCAGTTATAAGAAAAAACTGAAAACACACAAACACATGAAGGCTAAATAACATACTGCTAAACAATAAATGAGTTAACAATGAGATTAAGAAAAAAAATCAATAAATACCTTGAGACAATTGAAAATAAAAACACAATGATTCAAAATTTTGAAACACAATAAAAGCTTTCCTAAGAGGGAAATTCATAGCAATACAAACCTACCTCAAGAAACAAGAAGAATCTCAAATAAACAATCTAACCTTACACTTAAAGGAAGTAGCAAAAACAGCAAACAAACCCAAAGTGAGTAAGGATGGAAATCATAAAGATCTGAGAGAAAATAAATAAAACAGAATCTAAAACAAATTTTAAATTTGGTTCTTTGAAAAGATAAACAAAATTAATAAAACTTTAACCAGATTCATAAAGAAAAAAAAAGAGAGAGAAAGGATCTAAATAAATAAAATCAGAATGGAAAGAGAAGTGACAACTAACTCCACAGAAACACAAAGGATTATAAAAACATACTATGGCAATTGTATACCAACAAATTGGACAATATGGAAGAAATGGACAAATTCTTAGAAACAAGCAATCGGATAAGACTGAGTCAAGAAGAAACAGAAAATCTGAACCAAATGATTTTTATTAGCGAAATCAACTCGATAATCAAAAAACTCCCCCAAAACAAAAGTCCTGGACCAGATGACTTCATGAGTAAATTTTATAAAACAGTCAATGAAGAATTAACACTTATTCTTCTCAAACTATTCCAAAAAAATTCGAGCACAGGGAAGGCTCTTAAACTCAATTCACAAGGCCACCATTACCCTAATTCCCAAACCAGAAAAAATATTACATAAAAAGAAATTATAGGCCCATATTCCTGATAAACATACATGCAAAAATCCAAAACAAAATATTAGCAAACTGAATTCAGTATTACATTAAAAGATCATACGCCATGAACAAATGGGCTTTATTCATGAGATAGAAGGTTCGTTCAATACCTGCAAATCAATAACGTGCTATACCACACAAACAAAATAAAGGATAAAAATCATATGATCATATCTGTAGATGCAGAAAAAGCATTTGAAAAACTTCAGCATTCATTTATGATAAAAACTCTCAGAAAAGTAAGAATAGAGGGAACATACTTCAAGATAATAAAGGTCATATATGACAGCCCACAGTTAACATCATACTCAATGGGGAAAAGCTAAAAGAGTTTTCTTTAAGATCAAGAACAAGACAAGGATGTCCCCTTTCACCACTTTATTCAACATAGTCTTGGAAGTCCTAGCCACAGCAATTATACAATAGAAAGAAATGAAAGGAATCCAAATTGGAAAGGAAAGAGTAAAACTATCATATCTGCAGATGACATGATACTATATATAGAGAACCCTAAAGAGTACACCAAAAAATTATTGGAACTAACAAATAAATTCAGCAAAGTAGCAGGATACAAAATTAATATTCAGGTATTTTTTGCATTTTTATACACCAAATATGAACTATCATAAAGAGAAATTAAGAAAACAATCCCATTTATAATTACATCAGAAACAAAATCCCTAGAAGAAATTTAACCAAAGAGGTAAAAGACCTGTACTTGGAAAACTATAAAACACTGAAGAAAGAAAATGAAGATACAAATAAATAGAAGGCTATCCTGTGCTCGTGGGTAGTAATAATTAGCATCATTAAAATGTCCATACTATTCAAATCAGTCTACAGATGTAGTGCAATTTCTATCAAAATTTCAATGGCATGTTTCACAGGACTAGAATAAATAATACTAAAATTTACATAAAACCATACAAGACCTCAAATATCCATAGCAATCTTGAGAAAGAACAAAGTTGGAGGTATCATACTACCTGATATAAAAACATACTATAAGGCTGTAGTAATCAAAATAGCTTGGTACTAGTAATCGCAGAAAAACAAACATATAGATCAATGGAGCAGAGTAGAGAGCCCAGAAATAAATCCATGTCTATATGGTCAATTAATCTACAACAAAGCAGGCAAGAGTATACAATGGGATAAAAACAGTCTATTCAATAAATGGTATTGGGAAAACTGGACAGATACATGCAAGAATATGGAACTAGACCATTTTTCTATACCATATATAAGGATATACTCAAAATTGATTGCAGACTTAAATGTAAGACCTGACACCATAAAACTCCTAGAAGAAAATATAGGCAGTAAACTCTCTGACATTACTCTCAGTAATATTTTTTTTCTGATATATATTCTCAGGCAAGGAAATAACAACAACAACAACAACAAAAAACCAAATTGGACTATTCCATTAGTCAGAACTTTATCACATGGTTATACCAAACCAGGCAAATATGGGATATGAAGTATTTCTCTCTGTTTAGCAAACTAAAAAGTTTTTTTTGTGCAGCAAAGCAAACCATCAAAAAAAATAAAAAATAAAAAAAGACATCCTATTGAAAGGGAGAAGATATCTGCCTATGATACAATTGAAAAGGGGTTAATATCCAAAATTTATAAATCATCAGGGAAATGCAAATTAATACCACAATGGGTATCACATACTCATCAAGATGGCTATCATCAGTAAGTCAAAAAACAAGTTTAGTGATGATGTAGAGAAAAAGGAACCCTTTATGCACTGTTGGTGGGATTGCAAATTGGTAAAATCACTAAGGAAAACAGTATGGAGGTTCCTCAAAAAAATTAAAAATAGAACTACCTTATCACACAGCATTTGGACTTTTGGTTATTTATCTAAGGAAAACCAAAACACTAATTTAAAAAGATATACACACCCCATGGTCACCTCAGTGGCTATTCACAATGGCCAAGATCTGAAAAAACCTAAATGCCCATCAATACACAATTGAATAAAGAAAATTGATACATATATACAATGGAATATCACTCAACCATAAAAAATAAAATCTTATATTTTGTGATGACATGGATGGACCTAGAGGGTATTATGCTAAGTGAAATAAGTTAGACAGAGAAAGACAAATACCATATAATTTCACTTATATGTGGAAAAAAAGAACACAATAAATGAACAAAACAGAAACAGACTTAGAGAGAACGAACTGGTGATTTTCAGATGTGAGGTGGGTTAGGCGGCTGGGCGAAAAAGATGAAAGGATTAAGAAGTACAAATTTGTAGTTACAAAATAGTCATGAGCATGTGAAGTACAGCACAGGGAATATAGTGAATAATATTGTATAACTATGTATAGTGCTAGGTGGGTACTAGATTAATTGGGGGATCACTTCATAAATTATGTGAATGTGTAACCACTATGCTATACACCTGAAACTAATATAAAATAATACTGAATGTCAACTCTAATTGAAAAATAACCATTTAAAAAATACCATAAATTGCTAGTTTTTGTACTAAATTTTTTACATGATAAATATAGGATGGATGTGGGAAGACACTGATCTGGTTGATGCCTGATAACCCTTACTGTGCCACTTTCTGGTTCTGTAATAACGAGTATACACATAGTAGTAGTGGTGGTGATAGCAATAATAGAATCAGTAAATTGCATTGTGCTTTATTAAATAAAATATAACTTTAATTGCTGTTACCCAAATTAGCAACATTCTACAGAATTTTATTTTTTCTTTCATATAAAATTCTAAGCCAGTGTGGTGGTGCTAATCTTCAAAGTTGTCAGAGATATAGGCTTTTTCTATTCCATTACTATGCCATCCTCAACAGGCAACTTCTATCTTATGATCTAAGAAGGCCCTTCCAGCTCTTGTCATGGCCACAGTCTAGCCAGTCAAATGAGTAAAATGAGAAAAGGAATGCTGGCTCCCTCTGTTTAGAAACACTGCCCAGATAGTACATATATGTCTTTTGATTTATTCCAATAGTCAGAACTTTATCACATGGTTATACCAAACCAGGCAAATATGGGATATGAAGTATTTCTCTCTGTTTAGGAAAAATTTTATTGTATAAAAAGATGAAAATGGATATGAGGGACAACTCACATTTCTGTCATACATTATCATCATAAACAATTTTAAGATTTTGAAATGCTTTCATTGCATTTGATAATGGGATACAATAGGTAGCTAGAAATGCATACCTTTAATACTCATGAAATCTATAATTTTGTAAATAAAAATGGTGTGCTTAAGAGATTCTTAGATTAAAAATTAGTTTATCACTTTTCATCCTGTCAATTTTTTCTCTTATGTCAATTATAATTTGACTCTTTTCATCCTCCTGGTATACAACTTCCCATTAGTAGAAAGAATATAATCGTAACAGAATTGTAGCCCTGTCATTTGTACTCCTTTTAGTTAAAACATTTATTTTGTCTGTTTTCCCACCTGTTAAGTGCTAAGCATAATGTCTGCTATTTCTGTAGATAATGTATAGAAAATTACTATGAAGAAAAAACACAATGAAAAATATTAATTAGATGTTATGCTTAAAGTAAATAAATAATTATAGTCATCAATTATTTATTGACTTCTATGAGCCTGGCACTCTCTTAGATCTTTTAACTATACCTCACTTAATTTAGTCTTCACAACAACCATATGGTACATTGTATAATTTCTCTATTTTAGTGTCGAGGAAATCAAGGCTCGAGAGAGGTCAGATGATTTACCCAGTGCCACTCCTGCCATGCTCAGTCTTTGCTATTTCAAGTTTTGGGAGTTTAAATCTTTTACTTTTAAGACTAGAATATTCATCTCAATTGTTTTACTTTATTAACTGAATAAAATTATGTCAGATACTCATGAAAACCAGTAATTAGATAGGAATATTTTCTTAGACTGGTGATATTAAACTCAAATACTTTGGATCTTTCTCCAAAGGTCATCCTTGTTACACTATTTTTGTCCTCACTTAATGACTCACAAGAAATATTGTTTAAAATCCACTGCACTCATCCTTTACTTTAAACCGTCATCCATCTTAGTTCACTCCTTTGCAAAGTCAGCATTGAAACTTAAAGACAGCTCAGCAAGATCTTGGTCTCTTTGTGTGAATGTTGGGGCCTATAAAAAATTGGAGGTCGATATCTCATTTCTATGGAGTATTACCTTGTAAGCTGGGCAACGTGTGCTAACATGGAAACCCAGAGATGATTTCAGCATGGTTAATGACAGTGTACCTAGCTGGTGGGTAATTACAGGCCTTCAACCTTAAGTACTTCACTCTTTATGAGATTGATGTTTATTCAGTACAATAAATATAAGGTCTATGACACTTTAAAAGTTATGCTTAAATGTGACTCAGTGACCATTGATGAATAACTGTCCCTGTTTCTTGCCCTGCTAAACACATTTGGCTTTTCACAAGCAATAGATTCTGAAAGAAGGATTATTCACAGTGGTTGATAGAAAAGTATACATATTAATTCTGTTAAATCTAGCTAAAACTTGTGTCCGGGTCTTCAGGGGGTGACATTAACAGTTTTATAATTCAGTCTTGACTCATAAGTGCAGAGCAGCTTTAACTTCTACTATGCCTCAGCTTTATTTCTGAAAAGAGAGCTAAAGAATGCGGCTCTATTGCCCTTTTGGAAATTATAAGAGACAATATGCTTTTAAAAATTCCTTTTCTGTCTAAACTAATCACAGTAGATTTTATTATTTGCAAATAATAACCCTGAAGATATAGCCATGAATGCTACTTAAAAATCTTAGAAGAGAGGGAAAAAAATGGCATAGATAGAGGCTCTGTTCATCCTTCTGGCGACCAAATCAAAGTTGTGATGGAAACAAAGAGCAGCAACAAAGAAAAATCACCTGAGATCTAGATGAACAAGACATACAACTAGGGAGAAATCCAAAAAAATCACCCTGCAATGGCAGAAGGTAGGATGAGGCGAAGAGGTAGAGCAGCCCGGTCTCCAGTAGCTGAGTGAGACAGGGACTACTGCAGCAGTAGCAGCAGACGCTTCTTAAAGGGGCCGTGGCTGCAAGCCAGATATTTGTGGTGACGAACCTGCTCGCTCTGAACACCAGTGTTGATTTGGCTGCCTGCAGAGGCACCAGGGACTTACAGGAAGACATTGTCAGAATGATGGCCGAGGTGAGACTCACTCTATACAGAAGTGCTGGCGGTATCCATTCTTCCCTGTCGAGTCCTCAATCCTATGAGTGCTATGCACCGAGGGCCGCCATAGTCGTGATGTCAACAAATCGGATAACAGAAGTCACTCTGCCTCCCCCAAAGCATGGCCCCACCGAAGCCACATCCAGGTGTAGCCTCAGAGGATCAGGTATTCCTTGTTGAGGAAGCAGCTGGCTTCAGTTTCTGGTGTGGCCTTTTGAGATAACTATAAGCACAGCATCTGTGGATTGCTTGCTGAATCTTAACAGATGGCCCTGGAAAGACAGAGGCTTGGGCTAAATTTGGCCTACAGCTGAACCCCTCTCAGGACTGTGCCACTGGACACCTACTTCACAACTCCACATTAATAAGATCGAGAAACTTAGGAGGTTTGCTTAGCACATATAAATATACACAGAAAGGCAGCCAAAATGGAAAGACAAAGAAGCAGAAATCATATGACAGAACAGAACAGAGATCCTGATATAATGGAATCAAGTAATTTAACAGATGCAGAGTTCAAAATACTGGTTATAAAGATGCTCAATGAACTTTCGAGAAGTGTAGATAAATTCAAGGAGAACTTCAACAAAGAGATAACAAATATAAAAATGGAAATGAAAATTCTAAAAGAAAACCAGTCTGAAATGAAGAACACATTATCTGAGATAAGAAGTATATTAAATGGAATAAACAAAGAAATAAACAAAGTGAATAAAGAAAAGTATCAAATGCCCTATCTAGAGGACAGGAAAGCCAAGGACACACAATCAGAATGGCAAGAGATAAGATGCAAAGACTATAAAAATAATTTAAGAAGCATAGGGGACACTTTTAAGGGTCCAAATATCCATGTGATTGGAGTAACTGAAGAAAATCAGGATGTTGAACAATTGAAGAAATAATATGGAAAACTTCCCTAACCTGGTAAAGGAATTGGACATAAAACCCCAGGAAGTTCAGAGAATTCCAAAAATCAGGAATCTAAAGAGGCTCACACCAAGACAAATCATAATTAAAATGCCAAAAGTTAAACACAAAAAGAGAATATTAAAAGCAGCAAGAGAAAAACAGATAGTTACCTATAGGGGAACACCCATAAGAACGGCAACAGATTTCTCAAAAGAAACTAATCAGGACAGAAGGGCTTGGCAAAAAAATATTTGACAGGATGAAGACCCAGGATCTACAACCAAGAATAATTTATCCTTGGGGTGTAGGGTTAAAGAAGTACAAATTAATAACTGATAGGTTGTCACAGGGATGGGGAGCATGGCATAGGGAATGAATGCAGTTAGCATTAATATGTTATCTAGGTGGAGGGTCAGGGGAGGGAGGGAGCAATTGCGGAGATCATTTTATGAATTATATAGATGTGTAACCAATGTACTATGTACTTGAAACTAATTAAAATAAATTAATTAATTTAAAAAATCTTAGAGAATGAGATCAGTTTGTTCATTGGGCCATTTGTTTACTATTTCCATGTATTTATTTTCTCTGCTATTTTTGAATAATTAACTCAGTTAAAATGTTTATTGTACTAAAAGTGCATGTATGCCATTTTATGTTTTTGTGAGAGGTAAAAAATAAATTAATTACACAGGGAGCTTGACCTCAAAGAATTTGTGTAAAGTTGATTCAACCATATTAGAAAACAGAAAGTAGCCAGTGCTTGGGAGAGGTGCTTTGTTATGACGGTTCAGAGGAGAGAAAACAATTGGGTTAAGCAATACAGAATCACCTTTTTCAGATGGCAAAGGAGATAGGACTAAACATTAGGGAAACTTGGACCAAAAAAGGGAGAGATACATGACTTTTGGGTAGAGAAGGCATGAAGGGGAGAAAATATGTGGCATATATGAGCAACAGGCATACTTAATTTTCATGCAGCATGAATGGACCCAGAAAGGAACAAAATGGGAAAGGCCAGATTACAAGAGCTTTCAGTTTACGTACAGGTGTTTTAACTTAAATTTTTAGTCCTCAAAGGATTCTGAGAAGGTGGTACTTCAAGAAAGATATTCTTTTTATATATTTACAGGCTTTATTAAGATATGTCACTTATTATACCACTCAACAATTTATCAGGTTGAGGAAATTCCTTCCATTTCAAGTTTGTTGAGTTTTTTTAATTATGAGGGTAAGTCAGGAAGATTATTCCAATATCTATACACAAAAGGGATTAGAAATCAAAGATACTAAAGATTTATGCAAATACCAAGACAAAATGTGATTATAGCTTAAATTAGAGCACAAAATACAGCGTAGCTATGGATGGGAAAGATATTGAGGCGGTACAGAAGATAAGTACTGGTTGACAAGGATGAAAATGTAGAGGAAGGTGTCTGCTTGGGTACTTGAGAATGTGAAACTTAAGAGAACTTGATTAAACCCTGGATTAAAATCTGAGCTTGACTCTTTCATAGTTATGTATCCTTGGTCAAGCAACTTATCCTTTTTGTGGTGTGATTTTCTTAGCTATTAAATGTAGATATAATAAGAACTGATTTTCTGTGAATATTAAATGCATTATTACCTATGAAGGCTTTAAAACAATGTTTATTACCTACAATTATTATTTCAAAAGGACAATTTTGTTCTTAGTTTATGAACAAATACAAATGTACAGTTATCAAATTGGTGTTTTTCAGCCAAAAAGTGGACATAAAAATAATTTTCCACTAACAATAAAACAGACAATGCATTTATTCTATTGGTACAAATTATCATTTATCATAGGTGAGGTAGAGAACACATGTTTTGAAATGATATATTCACATTTTCAGGGTGATAGTTTTTTTATTCAAAACCATGAATATAAATAAGCAGACAACACAAAATAAAGAGGCTCAGAAGTATTTAGAAACAGGTATCTAATTAATATACATATAATTTGGCTTTATAGAGTAAAAATGCATATTAAGTAAATCTAATCAAATACAACCATCACTAAATTGTCTTTCACTTTCTAAGACATTCATGCACCTGCTGAACAAAAGGAATAAAATATCTTGGCTCTAGGAAACTGCTGTAGTTAATCAGCTTCAAAAATATTTTATTTTTGAACATTTATCTGAACCAAGAGTAGCATCTAATTAGAGTATAGAATACAGTAGTCCCATGAACTGCTTTATTTCAAATGGTTAACATTTAGTCCTTATCTCAACCTTTGTGTTTATATAGCTACTGAATAATGCATAGTAGCTCTTTAATAAATACATTTAAATATTATTCTAAAATAATACTAATGAAATGAAAGAAGTAAAATCAATGACCAAAAAGAAATGGCATAGCATAAAAGAGAATGAATTTTAGTTCACTATTTATAATTTTTCTTTAAATTATATGCACACTTCTAAAATTAAATTTATTGCAATGCATAAGTTAATAAAAATTATATAGGTTTCAAGTGTAGAATTCAATAGTACATCATCATCATAAGTATTCATTGTCAGTTCACCACCCAAAGTCAAATCTTCTGTCACGCTATATCTGACTCTTTTTAGTTTTATCTACCTCTCCCAATCCCCCTTTCCCTCTGGTAACCACTAAACTGTTGTTTGTGTCTATGAGGTTTTGTTTGTTTGTTTTGTTTGTTGCTTTTAGTTTTACATTCGACATATAAATGAATTCATATGATTCTCAAATTTTTCTATCTGACTTATTTCACTTAGCATTATAATCTCAAGCTGCATCCATGTTGTTGCAAATGGCAGTATTTCGTCTTTTCTTATAACTGAGTAATATTCCGTTGTATATATGTACCGTGCCTTCTTTATCTAATCATCTATCAAAGGGCACTTTGGTTGTTTTCGTGTCTTGGCCACCTCGAATAATGCTACACTAAACATCAGGGTACATATATCTTTACAGATAAATGTTTTCTAATTTGGGGGGTAGATACCCAGAAGAGAGATTACTGAGTCATATAGTAATTCTATTCCTAGTTTTTTTGAGAAAATTCCATACTGTTTGTTTTCCACAGTGGCTGTATCAATTTGTATTCCATCAGCAGTGTATAAGGGTTCCTTCTCCCCTACACTTGTTATTATTTGTCTTGATGATAGTCATTCTAACAGGTGTGCATTTCCCTAAGAGCTAGTGAGATTGAGTATCTTGTCATGTGTCTGCTGGCTATTTGTATGTTTTCTTGGGAGAAGTGTCTGTTCAGATCCTCTGACCATTTTTAATTGGATTGTTTTTTGTTGTTGTTGTTGTTGTTGTTGAGTTGTATGAATTCTTTATATATTTTGTATATTAGCCCCATATCAGAGGTGTTGTTTGCAAATACCTTCTCCCATTCAGTTGGTTGCCTCTTTGTTTTGTTGATGGTTTCTTTTGCTGTGCCGACAGTTTTTAGTCTGATATAGACCCATTTATTTATTTTCGCTTTTACTTCCCTTGTCTTTGAGGTCAAATTCATAAAATCCTCTCTAAAACCAAGGTCCATGAGTTTAGTGCCTATGTCTTCTCAATTCATTGTTTCAGGTCTTATATTTAGGTCTTTGATTGATTTTTAGTTAATTTTGATATGTGAAACTAGTAGTCTAGTTTCATTTTTTCCATGTGGCTTTCCAATTTTCTCTGCACCATTCATTGAAGAGTCTTTCTTTTCTCCATTGTTTATTTTTGGCTCCTTTGTCCAAAGTTATTTGCCCATATATATGTGAGTTTATTTCTGGGCTCTCAATTCTGTCCCATGGGTCTGTGTGTCTGTTTTTCTGTTCATGGATTAGAAGAATGAACATAGTTAAAATGGGCATATTACTAAAGCAATATACAGATTTAATGCAATCCCCATCATAATCCCAATGTCATTTTTAAAGAAATAGGACAAAAAAATATCAAATTTGTATGAAATCACAAAAGACACCTAATATCCAAAGCAATCCTGAAAAAAATAAATAATGGAAGAGATATCACACTGCCTGACTTCAAATTATACTACAAAGTCACAATAATCAAAACAACATGGTATAGACATATATTTTTACAAATCACTGATGTTATAGTTCTGAAAGTATCACATAGTCTATGCATTAATGAGTGTAACTTGTTTTCATCTCAAACTACTAGAGGTTAAAACCTTAAAAAGGCTTTTCTTTAAAATTAAGTTTATTGGGGTGACATTGTTAATAAAATTACATAGTTTTCAAGTGAATAATTCAATAATACAACATGTGTATATAGCATTGTGTGTTCACCATGCCAAATCAAATCTTTCATCACCATATATTTGATCCACTTTACCTTATCTACCTCCTCCCTTCCCCTCAGTTCAAATTTTTCCCAATCTACTTTAAGACTCTTTCATATATTTTGTCAATTTTAATTCATTTTGGAATATTTACATAAATAAAAATAGCTTGCTAAATGCATTTGGTTATTTGTTATGCACTGTACATTTTATCTAATGATCTTACATATAAAAATTTTTGTGCAATTGCAGTTTACATTTAGTGTTGTATTAGCTTCAGTAGTACAGCATAGCGGTTAGACATTTATGTAATTTATAAAGTGATACCCCTGAATAGTCTAGTACTCACCTAACACCAAACATAGTTATTAAAATATTATTGATTATATTCCCCATGCTGTACTTTACATCCCTGTGACTATTTTTTGACTGCCCCTCTCTCTATTCTCATCTAGCAATTACCAGTTTATTCTCTGTATTTATGAGTGTGTTTTTGTTTTTATTCATTTATTTTGTTCTTTATTCCACATATAAGTGAAATTATATGGTATTTGTCTTCCTCTGTTTGACTTATTTCACTTAGCATAATATCCTCTAGGTCCATCCATGTCATTACAAAACATAAGATTTTATTTTATTTTTTATGGCTGAGTAATATTCCATTGTGTATATATACCAATTCTTCTTTATGAAATAGTGTATTGATGGGCATTTAGGTTTTTTTCACGTCTTGGCCATTGTGAATAGTGCTGACGTGACCATGGGGTGCATATATCTTTTTAAATTAGTGTTTTGGTTTTCCTTGGATAAATAACCAAAAGTCCAATTGCCGGGTAATAATTTTTTGAGGAACCTCCATACTGTTTTCAAAGCAATTTTACCAATTTTCAATCCCACCAACAGTGCACAAAGGGTTCCCTTTTCCCTACATCATCACCAAACTTGTTTTTCGGCTTACCGATGATAGCCATCTTGATGGGTACGTGATACTCATTGTGGTATTTGCATTTCTCTGATGATTGGTAATGTTGAGTATCTTTTTATATCTATTGGCCATTTGTATGTCCTCTTTGGAGAAAAGCCTGTTCAGGTCTCCTGCCCAGTTTTTTTTTTTTTTTTTTTTTTTGCTTCTGAGTTGTATGAGTTATTTATAAATTTTGGATATTAATCCCTTTTCAGATGTATCATAGGCAGATATCTTCTCCTTTTCAGTAGTTTGCCTTTTTGTTTTGTTGATGGTTTGCTTTGCTGCATGAAAACTTTTTCATGTGAAGTAGTGCCATTTTTCTTTTTGTTTCCATTGCCCATGGTGACATACCCAAATATAAGTATAAGAACAATGTCAGAGAGTTTACTGCCTATGTTTTCTTTTAGGAGTTTTACGATTTGGAGTCTTACATTTAAGGCTTTAATCTATTTTGAATTTATTATTGTATATGGAATTAAATAAGTAGTCTAGTTTTATTTTTTGCATGTATCTGTCTAGTTTGCCAACTCCATTTATTGAATAGATTCTCTTTATCTCATTGTATATTCTTGCCTTCTTTGTCAGAAATTAATTGACCATATATATGTGGATTTTTATCTGAACTCTCTATTCTGTTCCATTGATCTATGTGTCTGATTTTCTGCCAGTGCCATGCTGTTTTGATTACTATAGACTTATGGTATAGTTTGATATCAGGTAGTGTGATACCTCCAACTTTGTTCTTCTTTCTCAAGATTTCTGTGGCTGTTCAGGCTTTTTTGTGCCCCCACATAAATATTTGAATTATTGTCCTAGTTCTGTGAAAAATGTCATTGGTGTTTTGATAGGGATTGCATTGAATTTATAGATTGCTTTGGGTAGTATGGATATTTTAATGATGTTAATTCCTATCCATGAGCACAGTATAGCCTTCCACTTCAAATTTTTTTTTCTTCAGTGCAGTAATTTTTCAAGTACAGGTCTTTTACTCCCTTGGTTAAATTTTTTCCTAGTATGTTGTGTGTGTGTGTGTGGTGGTGGTGGTGGGGTGTTGATGCAATTGGAAATGGGATTTTTTTGTTAATTTCTGTTTCTGATAGTTCATATTTGATGTATAAAAATGCAACCAATTTTTGAAGATTAATTTTGTATCCTATTTTACTGAACTCATCAGTTCTAATAGTTTTTTTTTTTTTCAGATGACTCTCTGTATAGTATCATGTCATCTGCAAATATGACAGTTTTATGTCTTCCATTCAAATGTGAATGCCTTTTATTTCTTTTTCTTGTTTGATTGCTATGGGACTCCCAAAACTTATGTTGAATATAAGAAGTGAAAATGGACATCCTTATGTTGAATATAAGAAGTGAAAATGGACATCCTTATCTTGTTTTTGCTTTCAAGAAAAACATTTTTAGCTTTTCAGCATTGGGTTTGTTGTTAGCAATGGGTTGCCATATATATAGCCTTTATTATGCTGAAGTGTATTGCCTCTGTTCCCACTTTGCTGAGGGTTTTTATCAAAAAATTGATGCTGGATTATGTGAAATGCTTTTACTGCATCTATTGATATGGTTATAAGATTTTTATCCTTCATTTTGCTTATGTGGCATATCATATTAATTAATTTTTGGATATTAAACCATCTTTGCATCCCAAGAATAAAGATCACTTTTGTATGAGCTTTTTAATGTAATGCTGAATTCAGTTTGCTAACATTTCATTAGGATTTTTGCCTCTATGTTCTTCAGAGATATTGTTCTATAATTTTGTCTTTTTGTAATATTTTGTATGGATTTAAAATCTGGGTAATACTGGCTTCATAAATGAGCATGAGAGCCTTCCTTACACTAATTTTTTGAAATAGTTTGAGAAGGACAAGTATTATTTGTTCTTTGAATCTTTTGTAAAATTCACCTGTGAAGCCATGTGGTCCAAGACATTTATTTTGGGGAGATTTTGGATTACTGATTCAATTTCACTAGGAGTTATCAGTCTGTTCAGATTTCTGTTTCTTCTGGATTCAGTCTTGAAAGATTATATGTCTCTAGAAATTTATCCATTTCTTTCAGCTTGTGTAATTTATTGGCAGACAATTATTCAAATTATTTTCTTATAATTCTTTGTATTTCTGTGTTGTCATTTGTCACTTCCCTTTCATATCTGATTTTATTTATTTAAGTCCTCTCACTTTTTTTTCTTTATAAGTCTGGTTAAAGTTTTTTCAATTTTATTTTTTCAAAAAAAAAAAAAACTCTTGGTTTTATGAGTTTTGTATTTTTTTTCAGATTCTATTCTGTTTTTATCCACTCTGATCTTTATTATGTCCTTTCTTCTTCTTGCATTGATATTTGTTTGTTCTTTTTCTAGTTTCCTTAGATAAGGTTAAATTGTTTATTTGAGATTATCTTGTTTCTTGAATCAGGCCTGCATTGCTATGAATCTCCCTCTTAGAACTACTTTGTCTATGCCCCATAGATTTTGAGGTGTTCTGTTTTCATTTTCATTTGTCTCAAGATGCTTTTTGATCTCTTCTTTGATATCATTGTTAACCCATTCATGGTTTAGTAGTATGTTATTTAACCTTTCTGTAGAGTAATCTTGGTTTTAGGACTGTACTTTTTATTACTTTGAATATTTTGTGCCAATTCCTTCTGGCCTGCAGGGTTAATAAATCAGCTGATGGTCTTATGGGAGCTCCCTTGTAAATAAATAACTGCATTTCTCTTGCTGTTTTTTTTAACATTCCCTATTTTATTTATTTAATTTTTGGAATTTTAGTTATGATTTGTTTTGTTGTCAGCTTCTTTGGGTGCATCTTGTTTGGTACTTTCTATGCTTCCTTGGATTGCATGTCTATTTCCTTCATGAAATTAGGGAAGTTTTTCATCAACATGTCTTCAGATGTGTTTATAACTCCTTGCTCTCTTTCCTTCTGGTACCCCAATGATGTGAATGTTGGAATACTTGATGTTGTCCCAGAGGTCCCTTAAACTATCCTAATTTTTAAATTTCTTTTTGCTGTACTTATTGATGTTTTCTGCTACTTTATCTTCCAAATTTCTAATTTGAGCCTCTGATTTATCTAATTTGTTATCGATTCTGTCTAATGTATTCTTCATTTTAATTACTATATTTTTTATTCCTGACAAGTTCTTTTTATGTTTTTTATCCCTATTTTTATGATTTCTCTTTGTTGAAGTTTTTACTGAGTACATCTCTTCCCCTACGTTCATTGAGCATCCTATAACCAGTGTTTTGAACTCTGTATCTAGTTGATTGCTTGTTTCCAATTTGTTTTGTTATTTTTCTACAGTTTTGTTCTGTTCTTCCATTGGGACATTTTTTTGTTGTTTCTTTATTTTGGTCTTCTTCTTGCGTTTCTTTCTATGCATTATGTTTAGTGGTCTTGGAAGTATGGCCTTGTATAGTAGCTGTGCTTTTGGGCCCAGTGGTTCAGTATTACTGGCCACCTAACCATTTGTTCCAGGAGTGTCACTTATATGAATTGTGTGTGCCCTCCTATGGTAGTTGAGTCTTCATTGCTATTGTAATGTCGGTGGGCGGGGGGCGGGGGGGGGGGGCGGAATTGACTCTCAGACTGACTGTCTATGAGAAATGACTGTGACTATAGCAAACTGTTGAACTGTTGTGCAGGAACTGACTCCTCAGAGTGAAATTCACTTTTGCAAGGCTCTGCTGCCTCCCATGTCCACCCTTTGGGTGTATCATTTACGGAGGTAATTGGGTTGTATTCTTAAGCCAACTATTAGGTTTCTTGGTTCTGGGATCTTTTGAGAGAGTTTCTGGTACAGGCCAAGGTCAGCGGCTTGGTCTGAGCTATAAAGTGATCTGCAGATGTTTACCACTTGTGCTGGGTTTGGTGGCACCTGGGAAAACCTATGCTATTAACTGAGACTGACTAACACTAATGCTAGGCTTGGGGTCCTTTAGCAAGAGGTATGGGACATGCCAACGCTAGTCGCTGCTTGTTTGAGGTTTGTGAACCTTTAAGAGATTTTAGGAACATATGTAGTGGGAGCTGAAGACAGCTGCTTGTGAGAAACAATTGCTGAAAATTTCAGGCCTGTGCAGTGGTGCAGGTTCACAGGGAATCCAAAGGGAGAGAAGCATTGTTAGCCAGGTTGATGGATACTCTAATTTAGTGCCTGACTGTGTCTGCTGGCTATGTGGGGGGAAGAGCTCAACGAAGGAACAATGGTTTCTGACAGCACTTCTGTCCTGCTCTTGCAGCCCTCGGCCTAAAGAAAGACAATTTGATTCTTTATGTATGTCCTTGGTGCTTTTTCAGCTGCTATCCCTTTACTGGAGCTTAGAGTGAGTGTTTATAAGTGAGACTATGCTTGAGCCCTTTTAAGAGGGCGCCTGGTTCTCCAGCAGCCTTTTGTCTCAGCTGGATAGAATCCTGCTGATTTTCACAGCAAGATGTGGAAACTCCTCTTCCTGACACTGGTATTCTGAAGTACCTGTGCAGCAGAGATATCCCTCCTGATTCTTAACTACCAAATGAGGGTGTGGGATCAGCCCTCTGCCTCTCTTGTCAGTCTCCATGTGGCTTCATTTTTATATCCTTAAGTACAAGAGTTCTGTTCATCTAGTCATCAGGTTGTTCTGGTTGCTGTCCTATAATTCAGTTGTAATTTTGATATGGTCATGGGAGCAGGCAAACACAGTGCTTACCTCATTCGCCATCTTGACTGGAAGTTCGAGATCACATCATTCAAGGGTACATATCATGATCTTGGACTTCATGGTGGTTTCTGTCCTCCTTGACTCCCTCCAGGCCACACCAGAGGTCATTACAGTGCCATATACACTTCTGCTTGGGTTGTTGGGACTCTAATGATATTGCATCTAATGGAGCACTTGATACCGTATAATATCTGGTACAGTTTTAGTGTTTCATATTCTGAATTATACTCAATAAAACTGTGTAGCAGAAATACTGAAGATGAGGAATAATTAAATGGTTGCTGCTATTGGAAATAATGAGAACAAAAATGGCTCAAATTTCTCACAAATAATTTAGATATAGGTTTCAAAAACTATAAAAAAGATATATTATTTGTCTTAAGACCTCTACATTTAGAAATCGGTATTATGAAAATTATCAGAGACATTGATAGTGACATTTGTTCAAAACTGCTTAGTAGATATTTTAATATAAAAATAGTATTTTATGTGTTTCTTAATTCATATGCTTTAAAATATTTATATGTAATTATATATAATATTTAAAAGTTAAAATTAACCAATATATCAAAAAAAGGGACTTTATAGTACAACAATGTAATGGAATACTTAGTAACTGCTGGTGCATTTGAAGAAATTTCACTGACATGAAAATGTTCACAAAATAAAGTTAAATGGAAAAAAATAACATGAAACTATAAATACATCCCTATTTTTATTGCATTCACATATTTTTATTAGTGTATGTTTTCTCAGTTATGGTAGGCTTTAGCAAATCTTCTTCTCTCAGGCTTAGTGCTCCTCAAGCAAATGTAATGTTATAATGCAAACTTTTTGATAACTAGCCAGTTAGTTAAAAAAGTTCAAGCCCAGAGGACTTAGATTGTAAATTGGTTTAGTAACATGGTTACCATATAACTGATTGAATTTAAAGACCAATTCAAGTTTAGAAATGTAAAAGTGTTGATTGGCTCTTGGCTTTATGTTTTAAGAGGCCTGAAATATTACTTTTGCTTTGGAATCCACAGTTCCTAGGCCACTTTCGATGGGATCAAGTATTCTTTTTCTTGTTGCCTTGCCACACTTGACCAGTGCAAGAGCTAAACCCAGCTGTCCTCATAAAATGAAAAGCCCTAAGATCAGCTATCTATAACAATCAAATGCAAGAGGATCTGCACTATTCACTATACTCAAGATGTCATCTTTATACCTAGACCTGCTGATATAAATGCAGCTCATCCTTTGGTC
Source organism: Rousettus aegyptiacus (assembly GCF_014176215.1). Classification (NCBI taxonomy): domain Eukaryota; kingdom Metazoa; phylum Chordata; class Mammalia; order Chiroptera; family Pteropodidae; genus Rousettus; species Rousettus aegyptiacus. The sequence goes on along the minus strand of NW_023416307.1, from coordinate 96,616,483 downwards.
AAACAAAAATCAATAATCATGGGGTTTCCTACACTGACTTTTCTGTGCCATTAGTAAAATAGTCTGAAAGAGTAGAAAATAGCAATTGTTAATTTTCTTATTTGACTAGTTATTTTAGTTTGGGCTACTATAACAAAATACCATAGACTTGGGAGAAGGAGCCTTGCACAACAGAAATTTATTTCTTACAGTTCTGGAGGCTGGAAAGCCCCAAATCATGTTGACTTAAGAACTCAATGAGAGCTCTCTTTCTGGCTTGCAGAGAGGTACCTTCTGGCTGTGTCCTCTATCACTGGATGAAGAGACAGAGAGAGCTCTAGTCCTTGCTCTTCTTCTAAGGACACTAATCCTATCATGGAGGCACCACCCTCACAACCTCATCTAAACTTAATTACCTTCTAAAGACATCACCTCTAAATATTATCACATTGGAGGTTAAAGCTTCAACATATGAAGATTGGGCTGACACAAACATTCAGTCCATAAACTAGGGATCTTCTTTTTCTTTCCTAATATGTCTCAGAAAAATGAGCACTGTCAATAAAGCTTGCATGTTTCAATGACACTCTATGAGTTTACAGCTAGGGCTCAGGAATTTGGGGGGAAAAATCTCCTTCTGATTGTACTTCTAGACCTAGATATCATGCATTTTATCAGTTAATACATACACACATATACATGAATGTGGAAATAATAAAAAACAATCATCAACATTCCACTTCCAAGTCTCTTTGAAGTGGAATTACCCATAAAAATAATTCTCTTACATTTTTAAATATTAATTTATTTTTTTTACAAAATTTAATTTTAAATTTAGTCATAAAATATATGTAATTCTAATGATATGATGTTTGCTACAGACATCAAAGCTAGAAATTAGACACAAGTTATGGTAAAATCAACCATGTTAGAAAATAATCCACTAAATAGATTATAATTCTTTTATTTCCTTGTATTTCAGCTTATGAAAGCTTTATATGAAGACCTACAAAATGACATACTAGTTTACATGCTAATTCATGTAAATTCATACTAATTCAAACCAGAATTCTGTCTCTGGAAATGGGAATTGATACATACCTTTATACACCTATTGCTTTACTTTTGGAGACTAAGTCCAATTGAAGTGAGACATTAAAAGATATGATATGTGTTTATGGCATTTACTTGTCATTATCTTCAATTCAATATTATTTCATATTTAAATACAAAGTCTTAAATTTACTTACACCATGTTCAGGTGTTTAAAGAAAAAAGTAGCTTTTTATTATCGTTGTGGCCGCCAGCCACCAAAAGACACACAGACCACTGGAACTCAATGAGTTATAGAAAACACTCTTTATTCAGCCAGCTGGGTCTATCAGGGGTACGCAGATCCCAAATTAAGCAGCCCTGAAATGTAGAGGTACAGGGTTTTTAAGCCCCAAATCCCATTCTTCATTCTGTCTAAACACAAAGGGCTATCTTTCTTCTATTCACTACCTGTCAACTCACAGGTCAGGTGCGTAAGTGGGGTTACAGAAGCAGAAAGCTTGTTTAGAATGTTATGTTCCTATGGGTAACAGCCTATGTTTCTATGGACATAGCTATGTTCTCATTAGCATAGCCAAGCAGTAATTTTCCTGCAAATAATAAATTTCTAGCAGTCATTTTTCAGCCATTACATTATGACTAAGTTCTGTGACATTCATCTTGAGCCTTCTTGAATCTCAGAAAAGGGAAAAAATCTTATTGAATAAATCAAATAGTCTTAGCTCAGTACAATAATAGAAATAGTCATCTTAAGCTAAATGCTCAATTTTCTCATTTTACCTCTTCCTTTTCTTATCCAAGACGGCATCTGACACATGACAGGGACATTGCACTGGTGGAGAAAAATTTCTGCTTCTATTGATAATCACTGTAACATTTTCTGACCACTTGAGCCACCTCTAGCTTCATATTTATCCAGCCCTACCTAGCGAGTTTCTACTTTTGGTTTGAGTGTAATGTGTGATCTTGTCCCACACTTCTAGGCTTTGTCAGAACCTGGTATTTATCTCAGCCTTCTCAGCATTCGTGGTGACAGAAGTTGCTCTAATGCTCCACCACACTTGCTGTCAAGACCCTGGCCAAGATGTTCTCTCCTCAGTCTCCCCAGTGCCACCGTAAGACTTCAACTGCATATTACACATCCCATTCCTAGGAGCCCATGAGAACGTCAGAGTCTCATTCATACAAGACAGGAAAAAGATGCAGTTTAAGATAGTTAAATATTAATCCTTTCTTTCCTTAACCACATTAAAATACCAAGCTTACTTGCCATGGAGCTGTTCTCCATGGTCATCCAGGGGCAGGATTTGGGGCTAAAATGAGGGAAAGAAGAACCAACATTAAAAGGATGTCCTTAAATTCTAAATCTTATATTAAGCAAAGTCTCATTTTTTTTGTTTCTTTCCTCTTTTTAATATACTTTCCCTTCTCTAGTCAAAAACTCCCCCAAAAGGGAAGAACCAGCTCTACTTGTCTCATCTTATCCTTCTTTTGTTTCTCTTATTCTTCCTACTGGTATGATTTTTTAGTACCAAAAAGAAGAATATCTCCTTTATATGTTTATGTCATATTCTTTTCCCTGTTCTGGCCCTACTTCAGATCATTGTGCCTCAATACATGGTAGCACTATCTATCAATTAGGCATGCCATAGTTCTAGAAATCATCCTAGACATCTCTTTTTTCTTCATTCCCAATATCCAAGTAATTTTGATACTTCCTTATTAAATATCTCCCAGATTTATCCATGTTTTCATTTCTGCTGTCCTCAGTATCCTACTCCAAATAATAATCATCACCTTCTCTCTATACTACTGCTGTAGTTTCCTAATTGTTCTAACTGCATCTACATTTGCCTGTCACTAATTCATCTGTTTTGCAGCTAGAGTGCTTTTTAAACATCTCCTACTCTATGAGATACTCCTTACATAACTCCTTTCTCACCTCATATTATTTCTCTACTCACGCTCACTGATGATCCATATTGACTTTTTTCCTTTTCCTCAGGGCTTCAGGGCCTAGAACGATTTATTCCATTGTTCCTATTTACTCTAACTCATGTTCAGATTTGAGCTCAAATATTATTTCTTCAAAGAAACCTTCCTTAAATTTATCAGACTAGATTTTGTATCCTTATTATAGATGACATAACTTTTCCTCACATCATAAAATATAGTTCGTAATTATATTTGTATATTTTTTCTGTTTGATATCTGGTATACTATAAATGCCATAAGGGTAAGAATCATACCAAGCTGGGTAATTATTATATTTATTATTTCTTTTTTATTAGTTCTACTATCTATTAGAGTGGCTAGAATATAGTGTTTAATAACTATTTTTTAAATTAATTCAATTATATTGACATTAATTTGAATTTAATTGAATGTGAAATAAAAACAAAATGAAGAAGTCATCAATGGTTGTAAGGTATAAAAGGCTGGTATGAATGATGCTCTTATGTCAGATATTAAATCAAATCTTTTGTTTTCTCGGTCGTAAATATTGGAGAAATAAATTTCTTAAAATATATTATGTCGATCTTCGCAGAGTTGTATTTGTCATTAAACAAGTATTTCAAGGTTTATTATTAATTTTAAATCATTGAAACTGAAATTAAAGGGAGTTTTGGAGAAACATGGCAGAGTAAGAGATGTCCCCAGATCTCTTCCCTTGAAACAACAATAAGCTGAACATCTAAAACTCAACAACAACCAAAAAAATCCAAACTCCACACCAGCGTGTGCGAACATGGAATCTGCACATAAGAGCTACCACAAGTCAGAACGCCATGTATTGGGAGGTGGACTGGGAGAAACAAAGAAGCTGCCTCTTGTGGCCACCTGAGCTTCCTATAGGAGGAGGTGGAGGGGAGAAGGTGCAGTCAGTACACTAAACAGCCCTGCCTGGAAGAGCTGTGAGATCCATGCAGTTGGCAGCAGGGCCCAGTCACTAAGGCAGAGAGCAGAGAAGTAGGGACAGCAGATATTGATTTTTACCAGCTGCGATTGCAAAACTGAGGCTGAGCCGCAGCTCCTATCCCCTAAACTAGATGCTCCCCCCCATATTCTTCAAGACTGAATATCACAGAGCCCCAGGGGAATGTGAGCAAATGCTACTGAACCTGTCGCTAATACTGACAGGGACTGAAACTGAGAGTAGAGAGCACAAGTAAAAATGTATAAGAAAAAAAAGGCATTATTAAGACTTTGTACAAAGCAGGGATTCAAGAGGCTTAGATGCCACATATTGGAAACCAAAAGGAAAACATCTTCTAGGCTAGAGAACTTTATATAATAAATCTTCTTCCTGGAAAAAATGCCCAGGTGGAAAAATAGTCCATTAAACACCATGAACAACCAAGGTGACAAAGCATTTCAGAAATAAAGAGAAAAATCTACAGAAAATAAGCTTACAGATATAGAAATCTGTGACTTAAATGACAGAAAATTCAGGATGATACTTCTGAAAAAAATCAGTGAGATCTGAAGCTATTCCTATCAACAATTTCAGAAAAGGAAAAAAAAACAACTAGATGAGCAGAATGAGTTCTTTACCAAGAAGATTGAAACCCTCAAAAGGAACTGAATAGAACTTCCAGAGAGAGAACACACTGCAAGAGTTGAAAAATGAAATAGTGAGCTTGGAAAATACAATCGACCAAATAGAGGAAAGAATCAGTCACGTTGAAGACAGAAATATAGAAATAAATTGGAAGGAAAAGAGAGAAACCAAAGAATGAAAAATAATGAAAGAGAAATATAAGAACTAGCTGATACCATCAGGAGAGGAAACATAAGAATGATTGGCATTATCGAAGATGGGGGAAAAAAGCAGGGACTAGAAAGCATTTTCAGAAAAATAGTTGATGAAAATTTTCTAAATCTAAGGAATGAGCCGGAGTTTGGAATTCAAGAGTTCAACATAAAATCTAATTACCTCAACTTAAAAAGGCTTTAACCAAAACACATTTGATTAAACTTATCAAAAATCAATGACAAAGACAGAATTTTTAGGGCATCCAGGGAAAAGAAGATGGTAAATTATAAAGATAAACCCATGAGATTATCATCAGATTTCTAAGCAAAATCTTTATAAGCTAGAAAGGAGTGCAATCAAATATTTCACTATTAAGCGAAAGAAAATACCAGCCAAGAATAATGTATCCAACTAAGCTCTCCTTTAAATATGAAGGAGAAATTATGACCTTTCCAGACATATAAAAATTGAGGGAATTCTCCACTATGAGGCTTGCTTTGCAGGAAACACTAAAAGGGGCCAGCTCACCTAAAACAAAACAAAACAAAAGAAAAAACACATAATTAGGACTAAGGTGACTATCAGGCAAATAGAAGTAGTGGAGTGCAACCATTACTAAGAATAGGTCATTATAAGTTTAAACAATAAGAAGAGGTTTGCTGTAGTAAGATTGTAATGGATGTTCAGCATACATAGGAACAAATTGAGACAACAATGACTGAAAAGGGGAGGATTCAAAGATCCAAATTCACAAAAGGGAATGCAGATAAGGCACTTGCAGAAGAAAATGGATGACTGTATATACATACATACATACAAATATATATATATATACACACACACACATATATATATCCTTTAGATATTTATAATAATAAGCACACACTAAAAATTCAAAATTGAACTATATAACATGAAACAAGAAGGACCAGAGGGAAAACCCACAGAAGCCAGAAAAGGATAACAGAAACACAAGGATGAGGAAGCAAAGGAAACACCAAACTACCAGAAAGCAAATGATAAAATGGCTATAAGCAAGACCTCATATTTCAATAATCACCCTAAATGGAAATGGACTGAGCTCACCAATGAAAATGCACAAAGTTACACATTGAATCAAAAAACAAAACCCAATCATATGCTGCCTCCAGGAGACATATCTCAGTTCTAAAGACAAATATAAACTCAAAGTGAAAGGGTAGAAAATGATATTTCAAGCAAATGGTATTCAGAGAAAAGTGGAATAGCAGTATTAATATCAGAGGAAATAGATTTCAAAATAAAAAGGAAAAGAAAGATACTGAATGACACTTCATAATGATAAAGGGAATCATACACCAAGAAGACATAACACTTATTAATATCTATGCTCCAACTCAGGGAGCCCAGAAATATATAAAGCAATAACTAACAGAATTAAAGGGAGAAACAGATCAAAACACTGGCATAGTAGGAGAACTAGATACCCTACTGTCAGTTATGGACAGATCGTCCAAAAAATTAATAAGAAATAACATCCTTAAATGACACATTAGACCAATTGGGCAGAATTGACAAATTCAGAGCCTTCCATCCCAAAACAGCTCCTTATACATTCTTCTTTAGTTAAACATTCTCAAGAATCAATGACACACTGGGACACAGAAATAAACTGAACAAATATAAGAGGGTCAAAATCATACCAACAATATTCTTTGATCGTAATGCTTTGAAACTGATCAACTGTAAAAAGAAATCAGGAAGAAGCGCAAATAGATGGTGATTAAGCAACATGCTACTGAAGAATAACTGGGTCAGAAAGAAAGAGAAAGAGATGAAGAGATACATTGAAACAAATGATAATGACAGTATAACATATCAAAACTTTTGAGATAAGGCAAAAGCGGTCATAAGGGGAAAGTTCATATCATTACAGGCCTATCTCCAAAAAGAAGAATGAGCCCAATAACCAACCTAACATTTCATCTTAAAAACTAGAAAAAGGAGAACAAATGAGGCCCAAAGTCAGCAGAAGGAAAGAAATAATAAAAATTAGAGCAGAAATATATGAAATTGAAAACAAACAAACAAAAAACAATAGAAAATATAAATGCAACAAAGAGTTGGTTTTTTGAAAAGTTTAATAAAATAGACAACCCCCTAGCTAGACTCGCTAAAAAAAAAAAAAAGAAAAAGAAAAGAAAGGACACAGAAAAACAAAACCAAGGATGAAAGAGGCGAATTTATGACAGACACCACAGAAATATAAAGGTTCATACAAGAATACTATGAAAAAGTATATAACACCAAATTTAATAACCTAGAAGAAATGGACCAGTACTTAGAAAAATGCAACCTTCCTAGACTAAATGAAGAAGAACTGGAAGATCTCAATAGACTGATCAGCAGTATGGAAATTGAAACAATCATCAAAAACCTACTAAAAAGTAAAAATACAGGACCAAATGCCTTCAGCAGACATTCACAGAAGATTCAATACCTATTCTCCTCAAACTCTTCCAAAAAACTGAAGAGGAGGCAAGACTTCCCAACTCATTTTATGAAGATAATATTACTCTAATACAAAAATCTGGTGAAGATAACATGAAAAAAGAAAACTACAGATCAATATCTCTTATGAACATAGATGCAAAAATTCTAAATAAGATACTAGTGAATCTAATACAGCAACATATTAAAAAGATTATGCACCATGATCAAGTGGGCTTCATCCTAGAGGCACAGGGATGGTTCAACAAACACGAATCAATTCATGTGATACACCACATAAACAAATTAAAAAATAAGAATTGCATGGTCATATCAATAGATGCAGAAAAAGCCTTTGACAAGATACAGCATTCATTTATGATCAAAACACTTAACAAAATTAGTATGGAATGAAAGTGCCTTAACATAATAAAGGCCATATATGACAAACCTTCAGCCAACATTATACTTAATGGTGAAAAACTGAAAACCTTCCCTCTAAGATCAGGAACGAGGCAAGGCTGTCCACTATCACCACTGTTGTTAAATAGAATATTGGAGGTGTTAGGAAGTGCGATCATATAATATAAAAATATAAAAGACATCCAAATGGGAAACGAAGAAGTCAAACTGTCACTATTTGCAGATGACATGATTCTCTATATAGAAGACTCTAAAGACTCCACAAGAACACTACTGGAAACAATAAGCAAATATAGCAAAGTTTCTGGATACAAAGTAAATGTTCGAAAATCCATAGCATTTCCATACTGTAATAATGAAGTGTCAGAAAAAAAGTTGAAAAAATATTTCATTTTGCAATTGCAACAAAAAGAATAAAATACCTAGGAATAAAGTTAATGAAACACATGAAGGACCTATGCAATGAAAACTACAAGACCCTATTAAAAGAAATCAAAGAAGATACAAAAAATGAAAAGATATTCCATATTCTTGGATTGGAAGAATCAACAAAGTTAAAATGACCATGTTATCTAAAGCGTTATACAGATTTAATTCAATCCCCATCAAAATCCCATTGGGATTTTTAAAAGAAATAGAACAAAAAATCATCAAATTTGTATAGAAGCACAAAAGACCATAAATTGCCAAAGTCATCCTGGAAGCATTCCACCCGACTTCAAATTATACTTCAAAACGACAGTAATCAAAATAGCACGGAAACCCCAGAAAAACAGACACATGAACTAGTGGAACAGAATCAAGAGTCCAGAAGTAAACCAATATTTATATGGGCAAATAATTTTCGACAAAAGAACCAAGACATACAGTGGAGAAAGGAAAGCCTCTTTCATAAATAGTGCTGAGAAAACTGGAAAGCAAAAGAATGAAACTAGACTGTTGTCTATTATCACATCAAAATTAACTCAAAATAGATTAAGGATCTAAATATAAGATTTGAAACAACAAAATGCATAGAAGAAAACATAGGAACATAACTCAAAAACCTTGGACTTAAAGAGGGTTTTATGAATTTGACCTCAAAAGCAAGGGAAGTAAAAGCTAAAATAAATTAATAGGACTATATTAAACTAAAAAACTTCAGTTCAGCAAAAGAAATCATCAACAAAGTAAAGAGAGAACCATCTGAATGAGAAAATATATTTGCAAGCAATGCCTTCAATAAAGGCCTAATATCCAAAATATATAAAAAACTCATACAACACAAATAACAACAACAAAAATGATCCAATCAAAAAATGGGCAGAGGACCTGAACAGACACTTCTCCCTAGAGGACATATGAATGGCCAACAAATATATGAAAAGATGATCAACATCACCAACTATTAGGGAAATGCAAATCAAAATCATAATGAAATACTATCTCACACTTGTTAGAATAGCTATAAACTGGACAAGTAATAACAAATGCTGGAGAAGATGCAGAAAAAGCAACTCTCATACACTGCTAGTGGGACTGTAAATTGGTACTGCCACTATGGAAAACAGAATGGAGGGTCCTCAAAAAACTAGGAATTGATCTACCATATGATCTAGCAATCCCTCTACTGGGTATTTACCCCGAAGACTTGAAAACTCATATCTGAAAAGATATTTGCACACTGATGTTCATAGTAGCATTATTTCCAGTGGCCAGGACATGGAAGCAACTGGTGTCTTATGATAGATGATTGGCTAAAGAAGCTGTGATACATATATACAATGGAATATTACTCAGCCATAAGAAGAGATGAAATACTGCCATTTAAGACAACTGGATGGACCTTGAGATATTCATACAAAGTTAAATAAGCCAGACAGAAAAAGTTGAAAATAACATGATATCACTTACATGTGGGACATAAACTTAAAAGCAACAAATGAGCTGGACAAACAGAGGCTCATGGTCATGGACAATAGACTAGTGGTTACCAAAGGGTAGTGAGAAGGGGGAGGTGGAGGTAGACCCAGTAAAAGGGATCAAATATGTGGTGACTGAAAGAAATCTAATTATGGGAGGTGAACACACAATGTAAATATATATATGCCTAACTGTTAAATTGTACAGCTGAAACTTATTGGATTTCATTATCCAATGTAACCATTAAAAAAAAATAGATAAATAGATAATTGAAAAAATTGAAATTAACCATTTCATATTGTGTAGATATATACACATACATAATAGCTGGGTCATGAATATTTAAATATATATAGGTACCTCAAACTTAAGACGAAATTAAAACAGAATTAATCAAGATTTCATGTAATACTATAACAAATAATCTAAATTTTTTGTATTTAAAAATTTTATATTAGCAGTATCCTTATAAAGAAAATAATTATATTCAGTAATTAAATTGATTTATTATTACTAATTGTTTCAGCAATAACTCTGAAATTCAAATTATTATATCATCCTAATCAAAACAGAATTGACAGGTGATTATAAACCCTTTTAGATTATCTTCCCAAAATTTAATAATAAATTGGCATTTTTTAAGTGGTGAGACTGGGAAAAGACTAAGTGGATAAAAATGATTTGTAAATAACTTTAAGATTTTATTTTCATTTTCAATTTCATAAGAATATGTTCACTTTAATTTGGTTTGAGATTAAAATATACAATAAGTGATTTTTGAAGACTTTCCCAAGAAACTGCAATCCAGAAGTATTGATGTTTTTAAGATACTAAAATGTTGATCTGCTCATTTGATAAAAATATAGTGGGCTATTTTTTTAAGCTTCATGAAAGCAAAGATCATGTCTACACAGCTTAAATTTCAGTTTTACTACTACTTAAAACATATGACTTGAAAACTTTCCAAATTACTGTTAAAATTTATACATAGTATATTAAGGTCAGATAGAACCAATTCGGTAGTATTTTTATTATTTTATAAAATAAAATTTTTATTTTATAAAATAAATAGACCATATATTAAATTTGGCCTGAGCACATTTTCCAGTTCCCAAATTAGATTCAGATGAACCTTTATATAGAAATATACATACACACATATATTACATAAAAATATATTTTTATATAATTATAAATATAAAATATATATTTACATATAATATATATTTAAAGGGTTACACATAACTCTTACATAAGTAAGGATATGAAGTTTGCCTTCTCAGAAAGTGTTTTTTCCATTAAAAAACAAACCAAAAAACAGATGTACCATTGCCTGTTTCACAGTCAGAGCCAATCTGAAATGGCTGATGCTAGCTCAGGGAAGTCATAAAGAGATCAAATGACTTCTGGGCCAATGGAAAGCCCTACTGTCTAAATGCTTTTCAGGCCAATTTGAGGAAGTAATTAGACTTACTGGAAGCTGTGTGAATAATGCTGCAAGTACGATTATGAACTGTCCAGACATATTGCTATTAATATAGAAGAACCTGTCTATTGATTCTGATGAGATGAATATAAAATTCAAGATATTAATACTAGAATGAGTAAAATGTTGGTGACATCATGATATAGCCGAAATTGTGGTTCATTTCTGGAATTAGTTGCCATTAGGAAAAAAAAAAAAAACCCAGCTATTAATCAATTGAAATAAATCATGTTCTCTTTCTGTCTTTAGCATTCAACTTTTCTTGTTCTAAATGTAGACAACTGTAAATCTACAGAGTTTACAGGTTATAACGGAACAGCTTTTAAGAACTGAAAATCAATAAACACATGGCTATGGCACACCATTGTAATGCAATTAGGAAATGTGTGGCTGTCTCTGAAGTGCCTATAAATAAATGTGACTACTGTACTGCTGCTAAATCAGTCCAGTGTGCCACAAATGAACTGAAAACAAAATGCTTGGAATATTGTATCTTCAATGTTATTTTAAGATGACTGGCATGCTGTATTACTGCAGTGATTTGCTGGAAATAGCATTGCACATAAATACACCGTGATACTGTTTTTAAGCCTACTCTTACTCTAATGAAAAACGTGTTCACCATTCATGAGAGTGTGTGTGTTACCAGAGTTAGTATTCAGCATGACTGAAAAAAATTGAAAGTCTATTTGATTCAGAATATGACTGACAGCTGATTTTGACAATATTAAAAATATTTATTGCAAAGTTTTAATAACAAAGAAAGTAAAACCAACTTTGGTTTCCACTAATTTCAAACATGAAATTACAGTTACTGTTATATTTGGTAATTGGATGCTTTGTAAGGAGTTTTTGAAGGAGCCCAGTTAAAACACAGGTAGTGTGCTTTAGAGCGTCGAGCTCGAATGCTGACTTGCAACATATATTTCAGTATGTGTGCAATAAGAATCATCACAGAGACCTTTTAGAAATGTTTTGATACCCAGGTTTCATTCTCACAAATTTTGATTTAGTGAGTCTGGGATCAGACCCAGGCATCTCTATTTTTAATAAGATTTTATAGAGACTTTGGTGCTGGCTATTTTGTTGGCCACCCTCTGAGACCTATCAATTTACAAATACTAGGTTATATTCATAATATTGAATTCTTTATTCTTGTTCCATTCTGTTAATCCACAAAAATATTTGCAACTACTGATTAAAGCCACACCAGCACTCATTCTGATTGTAACTAGAGCAAGTTCAGAGACAAAAAGCCTATATGATTCATGCTGCCATTTTCAATTATCATGGAGGTCTGACCTTTCATAGATCAAATAATTTTAGAGATATTATTTATAAATCTAGAATAATTAGTGAGCCCAAAACTAGTTTCGTTAACAGAAATAGTCATGAGAAACTTTACTTAATACAACTAAGACATGTGCCTTGCTGATTCTTTGTATTCTCTTATAGTAAACTTTTAAAAAAATTTTGTCCATAATGGTGTAGGTTAAAAATTTCCTTTTTGCTTTTCAAGTGAATACTCCCTACTAGCACCACAATAGTTAATTGAGTATTTCCATTTTATAAAATATCTTTGAGTATAATGACTGAAAGTACTTTGTTGAATATTCATTAACTATACTTTTCTCACAGGGCATATAAATCCTCTGAAATGCAATACATATACCCTTTAAACATTGACATAAAATACTCATATTTCTAAGATAAAGGAGTTTTTCTTCTTTAAGCACTCTCTCAAATCATATATAATCAGGAACATTGGCAACATTGTTGCTATGAGAAGGACAGAAAGAACATCAAAAAATCCAAATGAGTTCACACCCATTAAGTGTAATGGTGTGGTAAATCTCAGTGTGCCATCTGCTGTAGAACACTGATACACTATTGGAATCCCACATCTTATTTACATAACAGATAAGAATGTGCTAGTAGATTTATATGGTGAATAAATACCCAAAGAAAAAACTAAGTTTTTCCTATATTCACATCTGGGAATATCCACATCTGTATAAAATTTAATCTGCTGTAATAAAATTTCAAATGCCACCTTATCCAAATGTTATCAGCAATATTGTCAGTAAAAAACAAATAATCAATAAAAGAAACAAAGAATTCACCTACTGTGCTGTGTAAAATGTGAAATTTACTCAAAGAATTCTGTCTCTTCAATACTGACATGCATATTTAAGAAACAGGACTGTAAGGCTATAGTAGATATCTAATATATCTGTGCTTACATTTAGCAAGTAACTTGGTAGCAACTTGTTCTAAGGAATGTTAGACTCATATTTACTAAAAACACTTCTGGAATTAGAGTATAATTGAAATTATATTAAATTTATAGAACTAACACTTTGAGACCCTAAAAATTAAAATAAGTTTTAAAAGAAACATAAAATCAAATTTTAAGTAGAATAGTCTCTTGTCCACAAATTCAAATTAATCTTTCTTTCTTTTTTTGCTTTTACTTAAAGATTTCCTTAGATATACATGAATCACAAAGTCTGTAGATGTTTTCATGAAGCATATCCTACACATAATTATAAGATCACATTATCTATGTCTATATGTGTCTTTTTTCAGTAGTTAAATTAGTCAGCAAAGGTACTTTAGGAGTTATGCATATTTTCATCTGCGTTCTTTTAAAAATATTTTTATTTAAAAGAGGTAAACAGGAAATTGATATTTTTTAGGATTATATCTCAAAGCTCATGAGATATCAACTTTCTTCTGGATCTTCTCTTGTGACTTTCCTCACTAGCAATGTTGAATAATTAAGCACTTTTGAATTTACATCAACAACTGAGATTTAATTAAACACAGTTCTAATCTTTCCAGCCATTCTTACCAAACCTCCAGAAGTTGAAGAGTGCTGTTGTTGACAATGGCAGTCCACCAAGTGGAAAATTATGCGAAGAAAATTGAGAAAGTAGGAAAATTGCCAGACTTGGTGCCTTAGGGAAGGTGGAGAATATGAAAGTAAATATTGTACAGAGTAATTTAGTTATTGCAGTTGGCACTCTTCTTGATTATGTAATTGACTTTGTAAATTGACATATTACATGTTTATTACTTATTATCAAATCATAAGACTAGGAAACAATTTCGTTCTTGAAAGAATGATGGCCCATTACACAAGTCCTATCAAGAATGTATTTGACTATGTAATTGACCATGGTGGTAAATTGAGCTAATTTTAACATAAGCTTTATAAAGCAATATTTATCTGTGATTACCAATACTTAGAGACTTTTTTTTTTACTATATCCACATATTTCACATCATACACAGGCTCATTTCTTTTTTATACAATTAGAATCTTGCTAACAAAGACAATTAATTATTGTGTAAGTAGAATCTGAATTCTCATTTTAAATGCTGTGAAAGCATAGTGTTCTACTGATTTGTTAACTTTTAAAATTTTGTTTTGCTTTGTTTAACAAAATTCTAGGAAAATTTGAATTATTGGTCACAAATGCTGTTCTAATCCTTGCAATAATTGTTAAGTACTTATTATATGTCACAAAATACATGACACAAAAAATGAAAAGAAGATAGTCTTTGCTCTAAACATGACTACTAATTTATATATGCTTAATTGGTAAAAGCATGTGTCATGTATTAAATTGTAACCCCTTCCCCCCCCAAGTAGATATATACATCCATGTCCTAAAACCTGTGAATGTGATACTATTTAGAAAAGAGGTCTTTGTAAATGAAAGATTTTAATATGAAATCATCTTGGATGAGGGTGGACCCTAAATCCAATGGCATTTCTTTATAAGAGAAGACATGGAGTCTTATAATAAAGAGATACCGAATCATTGTAAGAGAAGACACAAATATTATACTAGACACAGAAAGACTAATACTGTATGATCTCATATGTGGAATCTAAAATAGTTAAATTCATAGAAGCAGAGAGTATAATGGTGATTGCTAGAGCCTGGAGCATGAGAAAAGACAGAAATCATGCTCAAGGGTACAAAATTTCAGGTATTCAAGATAAGTAAGTTTTGGAGATCTACTGTACTATAGTATAGTGCCTATAGCTAACAATACTGTATTGTATACTTAAGTTTTTCTAAAAGAGTAGATCTTATGTTAAGTGTTTTTACCACACACACACAAAAGTAATAATAATAATTAATAATAATGGAAAGAGAAAACTTTGGGTGATGATGGATATGTCTATGGTTTTGATAGCGGTGATGGTTTCATGGGTGCATACTTATTCCAAAATTTATTGAGTTATAAATATTAAATACATACAGCTTTTTACATGTCAATCATACTTCAATGAAGGAAGAGGCAGAGAGAGAAAGAGAGAGAGAGAGAGAAAGAGAGAGAGATAAAAATTGCTCTTGGCTATGTTCTTCGCCTTGAAGATGAAGAAAGCAAGGGGGTCATGAACAAAGAATGTAGGTAGCTTTTAAATGGTGGAAAAGACAAGGAAATGCATTCTCCCCTACACATTCCTGAAAGAATGCAGTTCTGCCAAAACCTTGATTTGGGAATTTATGATCTCTAAAATATAAGATAAAAAATTGGTATTCTTTAAGCTATTAATTTTGTGGTAACTTTTGAAAGCAGCAATAATAAACTAATAGAAAGTCCGTGACACCTTTTCCACAATTATTGTTTATTTCCTTTTCAAAAACTGCTACAAAATGTACTTGAAGTCATATATTTCATCGAATAGTGAATAGATATTTTCTATTCAATTTTTTTCTCTCCTAAATATCGGTTCATAAAAACTAATCTGAGTATTAAATATATGTAAATTTAAATAGCAATTTCTGAAATTACTACGTGGAAGGCACCAAATTTATCTGTACCTCCACACTTGAAATTCATCAATTTCACCCCTTTGCTTAATTTACTATCATCCAAAATACGTTTTTTGGAAAGTTATCCCTGGTCTAAGGAGATTCAAATCATACATATTTGAGAAATTCTACTTATCACCATTTTTCTTTGGAGGTTCACAGGAGAATTACCTTCACTTTTTCATAGGTATAAAAGATTTTTCACTTGCTATGGTTACCACGTTGCCCCTTCCTGCTCACCTCTGATGGCCATCTACTCTGATTATAGACCTGCCATTCTACTGAAATTGTTCTTGTTGAGATCTTTAAAGATGTTCATAATATGAAATCCAAAATTATTTTTTTCTCAGGAACAGTAGCGTTGACTAATGACTCCTTCCATCTATTCATAATTTACACTATATCATACTATATCTGTCTACATATATTTATCTAAAGAACGGAGTTGACAGAAGTTACTCTTCTATTCAGGCACACAATTATTAATTTATGCAAATCTCTTGTTATTTTATTTTTATGTTCATTTTTCTCTCTGAACCCATCCTTATTTTTACTGCCAAAATATGTCCTTACTCTAATATATCTGCTATATGTACTTGAATGTATATGTAATTTTGAGAAATATATACTGTCTTTGTGCATGCTCTTTAAATATACATAAATTATATTGTTCAATAGATTCATTTATAGCATTTATTCTGTTTCAAATCTTTGTCCCAACATTTAGTTTTAACATCTATGTCGATGAGTATATTTTTAATTCTTTGTTTCCAAATGACATGTTTTTTCTAAAAAATTTACCCACCAGTTTTTGCTTATTAATTCCCTTTGAAATGAGCACCTTGGTTACCTCCAAACCTTTACTACCACAGATCCTACTGTGATAAATATTTTCACAATCCTTTTCCTAAAACCTATATATAAGTGTCTCTGGAATATATATCCAAGAGTGGGATGACTGAAAGTATGGGTAAAAATAAACATTTTAACTGAGAGTATAGTAAATTATAAATAAATTTGTTGTAACAAATTGAAATCTTAAAAATAATGTTTTCCAAACCATGAATATGTCTCTTGTATTATTTAAATTTTCTTTAATTTATCTTAATAACAAATTTTTTGCAAGAAATCTTATAAATCTTTATTAAATTTATACCTAGGTATTAGATAATTTGTATGCTAATATAAATGTAACATTTTAAAAGTTTATTTGAAACATTATTTTTTTCTGCTATAGAGAAATAAAACAGTCACCACTGTTTCCACTTTACTATAAGTCTCCTGGGAGAAGAACTGGCTTCTTCACTGTATCTACAGGAAAGAAGACATTATATGTGCTAAACAAAATTTTAAATGAAGATTATGCTGGAGCATAGATATTTATGAAGGTAAGGGAGCTCACTCCTGTATTCCATTGGTGCTTATTGTAATGTTAAGAAATAAGTCTTTAGCAATAGCTTTCTCTTATCCTAAAATGCGTATGATTTGGCCCAAATGCATAGTGTTAAATTATTTCACCATAAATCATAAATCTCTGCTCTCAATGCCAAAGAGAAGCATTATCTCCAACAGTAACACACAAAAGAATGTAATGAACAAGCTGCATAAAAATCACAGAGTTGTCAACTTACTGTCAAATTCTGTCAAACTAACATTTCTGAAAAATTTGAGATTACCCAAAAGCCAAAAGCACAAAGAAGAAATTCCCAAAGTTTAAATCTCTCATCAAAGCACTTTTTAAAACTGAAACGAACTAAACGTTACATTGTACACCTGTGAGAAAGTGCAAGAAAAGAATTTTGACTCTTTGTTCAGAACCTAATAACTCATCCAAAGTTCTGATTACTTTTAATGAGCATTTTGACATAATCCAAGACAAAAAAGGAAAACAAGTTGGTCATGGGCATTAAAGTAAAACAGTTGCTGTGTGATTATTTCTGTTAAATACTTGGCTGTATTTCCTGGAATGAGGTTTCTGCCAACTATCAAATGTCGGGTTAGACAAAATTGGGGGAGAATAGAGAAAGAGTAGACTGGGAAGGAGGGATTCTTCTGTTTACTTTGCCATGTTTTAGCACCATCCATTCATTATTATCATGAAGCATCAGTTTATTTTGTCTAATATTCAGTCTAATCCTAGCATATACATAGTTCAGTTCACTATGCAGATTAAAAACCCAAAGTAGTAAAGGTTTGTTTGTTCTTGTTGTTTAATTAAAAGGGGTATCATTGTTACTCTTATTTCTATTATTTTTAATTTCTGTAAAAAAATAGAAAGCAATAGTCCATTGTTTTCTTCTCATAGACCATGGAGAAAAGACATCTTTTGGCATTTAATTAGATAAAATATTTTTTTAATAAGAGAAAAGTTTACCTATTTTTTATTAATTCAATTTCACTTGACTTAAAATGTTGGAGCATGCTACCATCTCCTGTTTTATATATTGTATTTTGTCTGAAAATTTCTAACTCCCTCTTGAAGTCTTAATCTGTCAAGATTTCATTTCAGTAAAAAATGTATTAGGTGTATTAAAAAAATTCTGAAATCAAGCGCATTATTTAATCTTTTCCAAGATTAAAAAATTTTGTAAAATAAAAATGAAAACTAAGAAGGCAAACTAAATTTAAGATTTATGTAAATATCTGAAAAATATGTACTCATAAAAATTGTGGTTTAAAAATAGCAAATGAGCTCTTTTCATTACATTGATAATGTGATAATGTGTAAGCAAAAGGATTATATAATTTAATACGAGCTTCATCAGTGGAAGGAGATAGTTAAGTCCTCCTCAAAGGTAAAGATGGTGGCATAGGAAAACACTGTGCTTTCCTCCTCTTACTACCGTATCAAAATTACAACTAAACTGCAGAACTATCATCATTGAGAACTGCCTGAAGTCTAGCTGAACAAAGTTTTACAACTAAGGATATACAGAAGAGAGATATCCCATCCCCATACTGGTCTCCATGTCCGAGTTTCCAGTGTTAGGAAGAGAGGTCCACACAACTTCTGGCTATCTGGCTGTGAAAACCAGTGGAGATTGTGGCTGAGTGAGATGGAGGGCTACAGGAGTTCCAAGTGTTTCTCTTAAAGGGCCCATACACAAACTTACTCACTGATGGACTCTGTCTGAACTCCAGTGTTGGGGCAGCAGCTTGATAGGTACACTAAGGACAAACAGGGAGGAACTGAGATATCTGGCTTCAGGACAAGGGTTGAAGGGGCAGTCTACTCCCAGTCAGAAATGCTGGTAGAAGCCATTGTTCTTTTGTTGAGCAGTCCGTCCTCTTGGCGTGCAACTCGGGTGGCCACCCTACCTGAGTCTCTATTAACATGGCTAACACTATTCCCTAACCCCAGGTGATTCCCTGGGCTCGTGACCAACACTCACCCCCTCCAAACTATAGGCCTTCACAAGCCTCTTCTACTGGCTTATCCATGCAAAAAGCCTGTTTTGGCTTGTGCTACAGACTTTTCTAAAATCTCTCAAACAAGCAGCATCTTGCCTCAGCATGCCCTGTACTCTTGCTGAGAAGCCCCAAGCCCAGAACTAGTAGCAGCTGGCCTTGGTTTGAGGCTTGGCCTCTCAAGGCACCTCAAATCCCAGCATGGGTGGTGGCCATCTGCAGATTTCTTGGTGGTTTATGCCAGGAGGCCTTGGGGAAGAAACAGGCTGTGGTTGAACTTGGCCTGAGGTAGGGCCCCTTCCAGGAGACCCCAGGGAAGACGTTCCTGATGGCCTGCTTTGGATGAGCCAGAGAACCATGTGGGGCCACATCTGCGAATGACACACCCAAAGAACAATCTGAGCAGGCACCAGATCCCTGCCCAAGTGAATCCTGCTCTGTAGAGTCAACTCATGCACAACAGCTCCTCTACTACATTCAGCAGCCGCTCCTCACATCAAATCAGCCCAAGGGTCAATCCCTCACATTGATGTGGAAACAGCAAATAAGGCTCAACTACAATAGGAGGGCACATACAATCTATAAAAGGGATACACCTGTAGTACCCTGCTCACATGACCAGGGCAACTGCTCTGCTGGGCCCCACAGAATATCTACTGCATAAGGCCACTGTACTAAGACTGAGAGACATAGCAGCCCTACCTAATACATAGAAATGAACACCAAGTAGGCAGCCAAAATGGGAAGACAAAGAAACATGTCCCATATATATATAAAACAAAGCTATAGAAAAAGAAATAAACAAAATGGAGACAAACAATCAGATTAATTTAGAATGCTCAATTAATGTAGGGGAAAAGTAGATTAACTCATTGAGAACTCTAAAAGATAGAAAACATTAAAAAAGTCAGAAATGAAGAATACAGTAACTGAAATAAAGACTGCCTTAGGCGGAATTGACAGTAGGTTAGGTAAAAGAGAGTATCAAATTAGCAATTTAGAAGATAAGATAGCAGAAATCATCCACTCAGACCAGCAACAAGAGAAAACATCCCCAGTAAGCGAGGATAGTTTAAGGGGCCTCTGGGACAACCCCAAGCATAACAACATTCACATCACAGGAATACCAGAAGGAGAAGAGGGAGAGCAAGAAATGGAAAACCAATTTGAAGAAATAATAACAGAAAACTTCCCTAATCTGGTGAAGGAGATAGACTTATAAACCCAGGAAAGTACAGAGATTTATAAATAAGGTGAACCCAAACAGGCTCATATAGAGACATATCATCATCAAAATGCCAAAGTTTAAGACAAAGAGATAATCTTAAAAGGAAAAAGTGAAAAGCAATTAGTTACCTACAAGGGACCTCACTTGTCAGCTGATTTCTCAACAGGAACTGCAGGCCAGAAGGTTTTTGCACAAAATATTCAAAATGATGAGAAGCAGGAACCTACAACCAAGATTACTCTATATAGCAAAGCTATTATTTAGAATCAAAAAACAGATAAAGAGCTTTCAAGACAAGAAAAAGCTAAAGGAGTTCATCACACCAAACAAGCATTTCAAAATATGTTAAAGGGACATCTTTAAAAAGATTTATATATATATATATATATATATATATATATATATGAATGTTGAAATGGCAATAACTATTTATCTATCAAAATTCCTTTAAGTATAAATGGATTAAATGATCCAATCAAATGATAGAGTGCTAGAATGGATAAGAAAATGAGACTTTTCCAAATGCTGCCTAAAAAAAAAAAACACTTCAGAAGGAAAAACACACACAGACTGAAAGCAAAGAGATGGAAAAGATATTTTATAAAAATGGAAACAAAAGTAAAATGAAAAAAAGCTGGGGTAGCAATATTTATATTAGACAGAATAGAACTTAAAAAAAGGGCTATAACAACAGTATATGAAGAATTCAGTAATTTCATTTCTAAGCATTTGTTTGAAGAGATCCAAAATACTCCTTCAAAGAGACATGTGAATTCATGTTTGTAGCAGCATTATTTATAATAGCCAAGCTACTAAGGCAACCTGGGTGTCCATTAATAGATGAATGGATAAAAAGAGATAGTATATATATATACAATGGAATATTATTCAGCCATAAAAGAATGAAAACTTGCCATTTCCAGCAATATGAATGGATCTAGACAGTACTGTCTTAAGTAGAATAAGTGAGAAAGAGAAAGCCAAATTCCATATAATTTCACTTGCATGTGGAATCTAAAGAAGAAAGTAAACAAACAAAGCAGAAACAAACTCATACAGAGAACAATGTGATGATAGCCAAATGGGAGGTGGGCTGGGGGATGGGTGTAAAAGGAAAAAGGATTAAGAAGTAGAAATTGGTAGTTACAAAATGGTCATGGGGATGTAAAGTATAGCATAAGCAAGATAGTCAATAATATTGTAATAACTATGTATAGTGTCAGATAGGTACTAGATTTATCAGGGTGATCACTTTGTAAGTTATATAACTGCTTAATCATTATATTGTACACTTGAAACTAATATAATATTGTAGCTAACTATAATTGAAAAATAAAAATTATTATTATTAAATTTAAAAATTTTAGCATCAAATTCTTTTTTACAAAATACTTGGAAAAAACCTGAAATTAATTATTTTGGTTAGAAAAAAATTTTGTAAAGGAAAATGAATTTGCCATTTGGAATGATTCAGAACTTTTCAAGAGTATAATAGTACAAAATAGTACAGCACTAATTTATTACAGTGGCAACTTCTTGATATTTATTATTAGCATGCAATCCTACAAAAACACTCTTAAAAATATTTTGCTATTTAATGTAGACAAATGCACCAGTATATTTTTAATTGAATTATATTAACTAATGATTTCCTAAACATACAATCTGAAGACAATAAAGAGCTTAAACAATATAATTACACAATATGTATAGTATTATATATTATTTATTATGCATTTATGTTGTTATTTTTATTCATATTTATCAAAGATGAAAGCTAATTTAAAAAAAAATTTACTTTATCATAAAATAGCATTCACTTTGCTATATGCTATGTATTACCATATAGACATTCTATAATTATTTTTATCACTTTATATTATGAAAACCCAAGAAAGTTTGCTCATATCAGATATAAAAATATATCTTCTTTAAAGAAAATGTTATTGACACTACTCTCAAATGCATTTGTGATTCCCCTGGTAGGGGCTGAGGTAGAGCAGAAAGATGGCATAAATTCAAGTTCTTGGAGAGAGTGCCTAGAACAGATAGCTTTTGTACCAAGAAGGCCAGAGAACGGGGTAGAGGAGTTTGGCAAGGCAGGGAAAGCAGGGTAAATGCTATTCTGGATTTGGAATAGTAAGACAAGAGTCTAAGTCTAATGGAGGTTTTTAGTGATTGATGAAACTTAAACATGGGATAAATTCCAAGAGCAAGAAGTATGGAGTCAAGAAGGAAACCAAGAAATTATAGGAAACCAGTAAATAAAGAGGTAGAAATGTTGCAAGGAGGCTCAGATAGGATTTCTCCTACTTCTAGGCCTTATGGACACTGAACACAATTTCTTATGGGTATTTTTGTTTATTATAAAACCCATACTGTGTTTTATTGTTTCTAAAATGACATACTACTTAAGTAATTAGATAATATTTTGAATATTCCATATATATATTTGTATGTATATATGTGTATGTGTATCTTTTAGAGATCTACAATGAAATGTAAAAGGAGGATAATGTCCATTCAGCCACACACATAAATTCAATGTCTCATAGAAAGATAATGATGTATTACATATAATTCACCTTAACTTTTAAAATAAAACTTTAGATTTCATCTTTTAAAATTATTTTTCCATCCATGTTTCTCCAAATTTTTATCAGTAACACACATCATGGAGATATGCTTTAATTCAATTATATATATTTTATATTAGGTAGATATTACATATAATAAAATGATTTAAAAACCATTTATTATCTTTTCTCTGGGCTCAGAAGTGATAAAGTTCAAAGTCATGTACATATATTTTTGAACTTAAGATAGCTGTATAAATATTGTCTGTCACACACATGTTTTTTCCTTTTTGCAAACAAGTGTTAATTCAAACAAATCTCAATACTACTGAATTTTGCAAATTGTTTACACTTTAAATCTCAAAATCAGTAATAGAGCAGACATTTCAGAGAAATATTGTCAAGAGTAGTTTGGAAGTAGCATCAAAAATTTAGAAATTACACAATATAATCGATCATGAGAGAGGACCATAAGAGAATTTAAAAAATAAATAAAGGTATCAGATCAGAAAGTTTTTGTTGTGATGTTTGAAATTTTTCTGTTTTTTTTTTCTCCATATCTCAGGCAAGATACCTGTCTTTTAACACGCTGTCTATCTGAAAAGTACCTGTCAGCACCGAGCTGATCAAGATGGGAAGGTTTCAGCGGTGAGACACCCAGATTAAAAAAATGCATGAGGAACCAGCATGAGAATGAAATGGCAGGCATCAACTTTACTGCAGGAGTACCGGCTTCTGCACTAGGAGACTGCATGGACTTTATATATGTCAGAGAACAATAGTGCCGTTCTGCCACACATGCGTGATAATAAGCTGAGTCATACTTGCACAAGTTAGGGGCAGGCACCTTACTACATTGATGTAACATTTTATACCCGGAGTTCTATCCCTAGCCACAAGCCCAGACCTGGAACCCACAGTATCTCAGAGACTTTTTTTTGGAAAATCTACTTATTACTACTTTTCAAGTCTCATCACCCAAACTATGTTTAAGGATTAGACTTTCTTTTATTGACTTAATCTGATATTTATGTCTGGTTTACAGAAGTAAGTGAAAGTTCTAGGGACTCCCCCACAGGTGATTCTCTACAGTTGCTGCTTATCAGTGGTAAGGGACGTGAAACATACAAAAGGTGTTTTTCTTCTCTAAGTGTCTGTGAGATAATTGGTTTATCATTACTATTAGAACAAGGTCTTTTCATTAGAACAGGAATGTGAGGTTTCTTTTGAAGTGACCTATCCAACATAGTCCTACTCAATCATTTTGCAGCCATGAAAGTTACTATATTAGGAATTTTGTCATATTAGCAATTACTAAAAAAGTCCACTTTCTCAGACTCCTCAGTTCCAGCATTTGTTCCCCTCAGACAACTAGACGATATTTTTTTCAGTTATCCAAATATTTTTCTGGATGAACTTCAGGGCAGCTCAGCTTCTTAGTTCGAATCAGAACTGATCTCTTTTGTCCGAAAATGTGTAACATAGGTTTTCTTGACCACAGATATACCTAACTAGTATTTCTTGTTAATAAGTAGCATATTGCATTTACACAGCATAGTCTTACAGATGAGTATTTAATGGATGTAGCTGTTACTATTTTTAGCGTGACTAGTGTCTTCTTCAAGTCCTACCTTTGCTTTTAAAAGTTTATTTTTCTTGGTTTATACCTATTTGCTAGAGCAACCTCAGGCAAAAGACCCTCACTTCTGTTGTTTCTTTGCTTTCAGTTTGTTTCAATGAAATAAAAATGTAAATACTCATGTTTCCAATTTTGAACTATAAATATTTCTAGTAAAAATGTTATAATTATGGAGAGAGGTAAACTATAATATCTTCAAATACCAAATTCTAATTGAAATAAAAAATATTTTTAAATCAATAAAATTATCTTAAAATTCATGGAAGAATAAAAATATGAGAATTTCTAAGAAGGTATTGATAAAAATAAAAGGCAAAGACTTGTTCCAGCAAATATTAAAACTTGGCAAAAAAAAAACTAATATGATCATAACATGACAAGGCTGGTGCAGGAATAGAAATATTGACCCTTGAACAACATCAGTTTGAACTGTACAGGTACAGTTATATGTGGATTTTTTTTTAATAAACATATTGGAAATACTTTGGAGATTTGCAACAGTTTAAAAAAACTCAGATAAAATATCAAAAAATTAAGAAAATGATAGGTATGTCATGAATGCATAAAATATATGTAGATACTAGATTATTTTATCATTTACTACCATAAAATATACACAAAAAGTTAATAATTATAAAAAGTTATTCACATATTTACTGATCATTCATGGCACCAGTCAAGAGAAATGAAAACAAATGTAAAGATGCAGTTTAAACTATAACTGCATAAAATTAACTGTAGTGCATAATGCACTACTGTAGTAATTTTGTAGTTACTTTCTGTTATGTCGATTATACTCAGCATAAAGCAACCATATTGTTGCTTCTTTATTATCAATGTATTAATCACTATACCTATAAATAAATATGAATTTCTTTTGATAATATCTTTCCATTTTTGGTGTCTAGTATTTGTAAAATATAATATCTATAGTGTATTATATTATATAAAACAATATTGACGTAGGTACTGGAAGATGATTCATCTTGTAAAAGAAGATGTAAACTTATGGTATCAATAAAAACAGTACAGTGTTATAAATGTATTTTCTGTTTCTTATGATTGTCTTAATGACATTTTCTTTTCTTCAGCTTAATTTACTGTAGGAATACAGTATATGATACATATAACATACAAATATGTATTGGTTGACTTTTATGTTATCAGTTAGGCTTCCAATCAAAGGTAGACTGGAAATAGTAATGTCTTGGAGGAGAAAAATTTATATTAAGATTTTCGAATCCACAGCGAATTGGCATCTCTAACCCCAGCATTGTTCAAGAGTTAACTAGTATTTACCAATGAACAGAACTAAATCTAGAAAACAAAATCTGTACAGAAACTTAATAACACCTATGGGGTGCTAAGTACAATTTATACTGGAAAAATTAGATCAGACCCTGTTATACATTATATATATTACATCATGAAGAAATAATTTTTTCATGAATTAAAATCTATATATATAAAATAAAGATATTAGAAGAAAACAGAAAAATTCTAAATAGGAGTAGATTATTAATTCATAACAGCCCAGAAATCTTGAAAAGAAGAATCTACATATTAATCACATGATTTGAATACCTTATTTGGCAAAAGTTATAACAAAATCAAAAGATTGACAGATTAGAAGAAAATGATTGCAAATAAATATTAGATAAAGAGTTAATCTCCCTAATGTACATGGTGTCCCTACAAATTACTAAGAAAGGCAGGAAATTCAGTTTATTTTTTTGTTTTTAAAGACAACAAAATAAACAGGTATTTGACTTAAATATAGGTTAAAATATGAGAAAAGATTATTATTATTAGATCTCAGGAAAATGAAATTAAAATAACAGGTATTACATTATTGGGGTTGCAAAAAAATAATAATAGTAGTAATAGAAGCATCCAAAGTTGCTAGAGTTGTGATTACTATTAGGAATGCGAACTACTACATGTTTTTGAAAGGTATTCTGTAATTAAATAACTATTATTAAATGTTTAATTTTACTTTCATGTAGCATGTAGCTTAGTATTTAAATAAATAATTTGTACTTAAAATATGTATGGCATTTGATCCACCTCTCCCATCTTTTGGCATTTATTAAATGGGAATAAAATTATCATGATTAAAAGATAATTGTTCCCAGACATTTATTACAGCATTGTTAGTCGTAGCAAAGACTCGAAACAATCTCTATTTTTCTCCAAACAGAAATGATTAAATGATACCTATACATAACATTAATTATCATGCAGCTATTAACACAAATTAGGTTGATATATGTATCACCTTGGAAGGGTATTTAAAATATATTTTTTTGTCCTGAAAGCAAGCTATAGAATGTATATGTATTGTGTGTGTATGTGTGTGTAGCAATCTTACTTTTGTAACATATGAACATAATGTTTGGAAATGTTTATATGCAAAATAAAATGTACTTAAATTGACAAGTCAATTTGCTATTAGCAGTTATATTTGATGTTGGGAAAAAAACAATTTTATTTTAAATATATCTGTTTTCAAATGTTAGTGATTGTTTATTTCGTGACAGACTAAGAAAAGAGGCAATTAAACATTTCCACTTTTTAATTTTAAATATTGTCAGAATAATTTGGTTAGCTTACTTATAGCAATGATATGGGTAATTATTAATATTTACATTTTACCTCTAAAAACTGAAGTTTCAGAAAAGTTAAATGACTTATCCAATAATACAAACTAAAAAATGCTGGTGTCAAGACTCAAAAAGAGGTATTTGTGTCCCCAAATTCATGTACTTTTTAATTTGTCCCATTGTTTGTTAGCTCTGTGTGTGCTGAATTTTTCAGAATGACACAACTGGGTGATTTAAATTGGCTATACATTGATCCACTTCATGTTTCTTGGATGTGCAGACCTAGAAATAGGGTGAAAATCTTAGGTCTCTCCAAGAACCACAAAGCTGAGAGGAGTCGTTGTTTACGGTCTTTCCTTTTTAGTCAATAAAACCTAGAATATGGGGATTCAAGATCAGGTGCTTTGGAGTCAGGATAGAGCATCAACGCTCAACTAAGTCATTTATTAACAGTGACATTCACTAATGAACATTTCAAAACCTCTCACCATTACTAACCATTTGGGCCAAAAAACTAAGATTTATCTTCAAATTCTCTCTTCCTAACATTTCACATCAAATCCATCAATATCTCTAATCAGTTCATGTATTCCATGTCTACCGTAAATACAAGTCACCATTATATTTTGCTTCATCTATTACCATACCCTCTTGAAAGTTTAACCTCTTTTCACTCTTCCATTTTCAAATTTATTCTCTGTAATATTCCCTACTTTTAAAATACACATGAAATCAAGTCACTCTTCTTAAAAAACCTTCATGAAGGATATGTCTCAGAAAAAATGTACGTACTTTACCATGACCTATAAAGTCCTTCACAATCTAGTTTACAGTCTCATCTCTTAAACCCACTCACCAGTCCAGAGTTAATAGGATTTCACTGAAGTTCCTCAGGTATATCAAGTTCTTTCTTGATTCAAAGCCTTTCCCCTCACTTTTTTTCCATACCTAGAAGTCTTCTTTCACTGTTGTCATAACTGGTGCTTTCTTACTCTTCAGGTCTTAGATTATGCTTTACTTCCTTATAGTTCTAGAGGTCAGAAATCTGAAAAGGGTTTTATTGGGCTAAATCAAGGAGCCAGAAAGACTGCATTTCTTCTGGAGGGTCTAGCAGAGAATCCATCCTCTTGTTTTTTCCAGCTTCTGGAAGTTGCCTTTTATTCTTTAGCTCTCGTCCCCTTCTTACACCTTAAAAGCTAACAGTTTAAGCACCTTTCAATCTCTCTCTAACATTGACACTCACACTTTCCTTTTATAAGGACATTTGTGATTACAGGTGTCCTTATAAAATTATAGAATTCAAGTAGGTGATCCAGGATAATCTTCCATCTCAAGATCCTTAGTTTACTCACATCTGCAAAAACCTTTTTCCAATGTAAAGTAACATTTTCACAGATTCTGGGGATTATAACTTTGGAGGACGTTATTCTGCTTTGCACATATTTGATCACTGATCTTATTTTCTGGCTTCTCCTATAACCTGTAAAACCATTCAACATATATTTTTATTTCAGATATTAAATTTTCTCTGCTAATGTTCTTATATCTTTTCCTTTAAATCCTCAAGCATATTTTTTAAAAGCTGCTTTAAAGTTCTTCTCTGCTAATTCTAATACCTGGATCATCTTTCATTATTGACTATTTATCTTGACTATGAGTCATAGTCTCTAAACTTGAGTAACATGTTTAGAGACTCTGGATTCTTTTATCTTCCCCTGAAGAATTTTGGCATGTTTTCTAGCAGACGGTAAAATGACTAATCACACCGATCTTGTTAAGACTGTTTTATACTTTGTTAAGACGAGACAGTTTGCATTTTACTCTTATCCTTAAGGTGAACATTTTATTCCTCACATATAAATTTTCTTCCTAAAATGTGATCTTTCCGGGATTTCAGTAGAAAGCCTGAGGTTTCTATCTAACTTTTCCAAAATGGTGAGACTCAAACGTCTTCCCTTTTCTGCCTGGCAGTAAGAAACAGCTGAAATTCTCCTCAGCTTTTTCTAACTTCATGCTGTCCTTTTCTGCTTGACTTCTCTGAGTATCCCTTGAGCATGTTGAGTTCAGAGGACAATTAAGGATTTGGGGGAGTTTATATGTTTTACTTTGGCTCTCTCTTCTTGAATCAATCCCTATACAATCTTCCAGCTATTTTAATCAGTCCCAGCCTCCATCTCTTGGTAGTCTGTAGCACTCTGCTCCTCTGATGGCCCCCAGTGAATAATATCTCCCTTTATTCATGCCCTGTGTAGTTCACTCCCCTTTTATTTACACCAGTCCCATGACTGTTTTGACCAATAAAATGTGGAAGAAGTGATGTTTTAGCATCTCTAAATCTAGGGATTAAAAAAATTTGCCAAGTTCTATTTCTCTCTGGGGTACAAATTACCATATGAGAAGTCAACTACTCTGAGACTGTCTTACTGTGATATGACCAACCTTGCCAGATGGAGAGGTGACATGGAGGAGAAACAAGACCTCAGGCCAACAGCTCTAGCTGAGCTCCCAGCTGAGAATGAACAACCAACTTGACAGTCATGTAAATGAGCCATTTTAGAAGTAAATCCTCTAGTTGTCCCAGGTGACATAAATGAGCCATTTTAGAAGTAAATCCTCTAGTTGTCCCAGGTGACATTACATGGAACAAAGATAATTGGTTCCCACCAAGCCTTGCCCAACTTGTAAAATTTATTTTTCCCTAAATATTTTTATTTAAAAAAATAAATAATATATATTCACACTTTTGAAAGATCAAACAACACTACATAAAGAAAAATCGAAAATACTCATATGCTTGCTCACATACAACTACTACCCTGCCAAAATTAATTTCCAGTGATACATTGATTAATGTATATCTTTCCAAATATTTTACATATATATGCATATGTATGCATTTATATAAGCTCATATGTATTAATTTATAATATAAGTCAAGTTGTATGAAAAGTACTATTTGTATCTTCATATATACATAGACATATATCTGAGTCATTTTTACATACCTATCAATATAAAAATATTTACCTTATTTGACTTAACTGTTGTATTATTTTGTATTATACTTTGTACTATGTATGTGCCCGAATTTAAAGATGGGCATAAGGAAATTACTATTAACTTCAGGAGTCACCAATACTGCTCTAATTAACTTCTTTGTATGGATATGTATACAAATACACACACATTTATGCAAATATTTCTGTTTGATAGTTCCCTTTTGATTTTAGAAGTTTTAATGTTTTTAGGGTTTCTTTTTTTAATTGAAATATATTTAACATATAACATTGCTTAAATTCAAGTTGTACGACATGTTAGTTTGATATACTTATATATGTAATATGATTGCCAGTGTAGCACTTCTGTCACATTACATAATTATTCTTTTTAGTGGTTGGGATAATTAAGTCAAGTTTCTTAGCAAGTTTGATTATATTGTATGATATGACTCGTGAAATCTGAAAAAGTCTAAAACATAGAGTAAATGGTGGTTACTTGGGGATGGCAGTTGGGAACAGGACAAATTTTGTTTAGGGGCACAAACTTGCGAGGAGTAGTATATAAGCCCTAGAGATCGAATACGTAGTATATCAAATAAAGATATTTTAATCTTTTAAAGATTAATTAGATACTGTAAGTTGCTCTTCATAAGACAGCCATATTTAAGAGTCTTTAATATACCAAATCCTTACTAACAATAGACCTAGCAAATCTAAAATCTATTTCTGCCAATATTATAAGCAAAAGTGACATCTCACTGCCATTTCGGTTTGCGTATTCCTGATATTTAATGAGTTACACATTTTTCTTTTTCTTTTTGTATTTCATTGCCCATGTGTGTTTCTTCTGTGATTTGGTCATACCTGAATTTTGCTTAATTTTTAAATTATGGTTGTAATTTTTCTATTAAATTTAAGAGCTGTTAGACAAATTATGTATGACAACTATTTGTCTCATATATTTTTCAAATTCTCCAAATTGTTGCTTTTTGTTGATAGTGTCTTTTTTTTCTCTAGCATTTTAAAAGTTTATATAATCAATAACACTAAGTGTCATCTCTGCCTCATATTATCATGGCAGTTGAAATGTTTTTTCCAGGTTCAAGGTTGTGGAGAATAGTCTCTACCTCTTCATGGGCATTGGTGAGGTTGGCAAGGTTCTGCAACAAATACGTGGTCAGAAATATTGCTCTGGGCTTTTTTTGAAAATACATTCTTCCACCGGTTACATTTCAAAATCTGCTTCTGATAGGTAGGTAGGTAGATAACCAGATAGGCAGATAGGCAGACAAATAGATAAATACAGATAAATATTGGAAGGGAACTTAAGTCCAAAATAATTTTCCCTCAGAACTTTGAAGATACTGCTTCATTGCTTTTTTATTTCAGTTTACTGAGAGAAAATCTGATGCCACTTTGATTCTTGTTTCTTTGTAGATACTAAGTTGTAGATATGTGTGCAAGTGTGTTTGTATACTTGCTGGGTTTTTCTATAGCTTTATTTATTTTTTAATTATACCACTGTCTTCATTATTCTGAAATTTCACCACATTAAATCTACTTGTTTGTTTTCTTATTGTATCTTGGTGGCCACTTTCAGTGTGAAAACATGACTTTGCTTAACTCTAAGGCATTTATTCCTCTCATTTGCTCTTTTTGGTTTCTCGGAATGCACACTCTGTCCATACTGGAACTTCTAAATATATCAATAAGTTTTCATCCATCTCTTTGTGCTTTTGTTTTTCATGTTAAGGTGCATCTTTCATCTTAATGTCTGGATTCTGTTCCATTAATTTTTTTTTTCGTGAAAATGTGAGCCTGAAGGCTAAAATTAATTTTAATAACCTCTTTAAGCTCCCAGAATAACCAATATACTTATTCCCTTTGTTGACACTCTATGTGTTTTAAAATGTCTACACACGATTATGGCATGCTGCCAAATTATAAAATAAAATCTTTCCCATGTTAATTCAATTAAAAATGTTATATTTAGTTTTGGGCAAGTAAATATACATTTTGCTATATAAATATCAGCCAAAAGGTAAGTTCTATACAGTTTGGATATTAGAGAGACATTCTGTCTGGTGTGGCTCTAATTCTCTGCCACAGTCTTTCAGCTCACTAATTTTATCTTCTGTTTTGACAATTTGGTTACTTTTTTCATAACTGAATTTTATAATCCCTGTTTCTTCTTTCTTATCAAAGTTTATTCTTGTTGTCATTAATGAATGTTTTATTATACTGTCTTTCTCCCTTTCTCAAAGGTTATTGCTTATATTTATTTTAAATTATCCTATTTATTTTCCCTTTTAGCTCTGTTCATTGGGAGTTATTTCCTATATTTATTCATTTGGTCCCTGTTACTCATGGTGTTGCTTTTTCTTGAAAGGAGGGTAATTTTAAGTTATCTTTTCTTACTTTCTACTGAGATTCAATTGGAATAGTGAATTTCTTCAGCCAAAATAAAAATTTTACTTTTTCTTTTTAGAAGCTTTGTTTAATGTATACATATATATTAATATATATGTATATTGGTTTATTCAGGTCTGTTTTTTTCTATTAACTCAATTCCATCTCTTTGCTGTCTTAATAGTAATTTCTCATGATTTTTGACTTACTTAGGATATATATAACATTTAGTATAAATATATCATAAGAGAGAGGTGCAAAGTATATATGTTCGTGTATACTAAGTCTTAACCAATAACATTTGAAGCTGTAAAAAAGATTAAAAGTTTTTTGGGCTCTTAAAGTATTCAAATTTGGGAGATGCTGATTCAGGTAGCAACTCAAATTGTGCTTTGAAGAGAACAATGAAAGGCAGGATTTATAAAGGCAAAATCTACAAAGTTTGTAACAAAGGAAACTTTTTCCTATTGACTGCCTAATATAAAGCAATAACTAGTTCAAAAAGAATTTTTCTGGTCCTAGTGGTGAGGTTCTGAGGCAAGCAAATTCCAGGATGTGTTTCTACGGCAAACACAAAACTCCAAGAGTTCAAACCTCATTTAGATCCTTTCTGTAAATGAAGGTTACTGGCTATTGAACTGGATTGGCATCTTTCAAGAAGAGTGCAGATGGTCTGGTTGTCATGCTGGTTCAGAATGTGGTATCACAGCTCGTTCAAAAGTTCATAGGTTGGACAAGCATAAGGCAAACTCTTTGTGACCTGGCTCCATTGTAGTTTCCTTGACCTAAGTGACTCTATCATTGCAATATCCACTCACATAAGTATATGTATTTGTAAATTTTCATTACACTAATATAGTTCAGACATCCAATTCCCATGTGTAGATTTTTTTTTTCTCATAACACCAAGCAATTCTTTAACATCTACTGGGTGTCCTTACAATTCAACCCAATTCTAACACTATCTACCTGAAGATACCATCAGATTCCACAAGTTATGGGCTCAGTTTTACAAGACTGCCCTTCTCCCACCTCGGAAGCCAATAGCAAGTTCAGGTTGTCACCTGACTATAAATCAAAGGTTCCAATAACCCTCTCCTTGGGTTTAATTAATTTGCTAGATTGGCTCATAGAACTACAAAACACTTTACTTACTAACTGGTTTATTTTGAAATGATAAAATTCAGGAACAGTTAGACAGAAGAAATGCACAGAATAAGGTATGAGGAAAGGGGTTAGGGCTTCCATTTCCTCTTAAAGTAAACCATTCTCCCCAAATCTCCATTTGTTCACCAACCCGAAAGTTCTCTAAACTCTGTCCTTTTGGGGTTTTTTGGAGGCTGCATCACTTCGGCATAATTGAAAATTATTGATCCTTGGTAAACTCAATCGCCAACCCTCCCTGCCTCTTTCCCAGAGGTAAAGGAATTGGGGGAAGAGTAGGACTGAAAGATCTAACTCTCAAATCACATGGTTGGTTCTCCTGGCAGACAGCCACCATCCTTAGGTACTTTCTAAAAATCACTTCATTAACATAATACAGGATACATTTACTGCTTTCCTAAGGAAATTCCAAGGATTTTAGGAGCTCTATTTCAGGAACTTGGATAAAGAATAAATACATATTTCTTATTCAGAACTAATAAATTACGAATCCCTATTGATAATAATGTGTTCTAAGGGTAGCATTGTTGAAATGTTATTTATATTATAAGGTGAATTTTAATGCAGACACAGTCATTTTTAGCAAAAATAATTGAATGTAAAATATCTAGTATTTCTAGATTTTAAGTATAGATGTAATTTATCATAAAAGTCCAGCCCTCTTTTCCTCATTGGATTATCTGCATATGAAATTAAATGACAAAACTAAAACTCTACTATAATTTAAGATCATGAATATAAAAAGTATTATTATTTTATTTTTATTATTAAATTTAAATCTGTTTGAAAGATTTAAAAAAAATTTCATAAGCATCTTCTGCCTATATCATGGGTAAATTACTTAGAGTTCATTGGACAGTTCACATCTTTTTTGTGTGTTTGATGCTTTTGCATAGGATAATCCTTCTGCTTAGATCCGACTCCTCCTCTTTTGACTGATTCAAATTCTTCAAACCCCAGTTAAAGGTGTACATTTTTATGGAATTAGTCCTCTATAACTCAACCTTCATCTCTTGTGCAATTGCAGGCTAGATTGGCATTCTCTTTAATGTGTTGCATTCTAGCCAGAGCATAGCTTTGTCAACTCATTCAATGCAGTGTATTAAAGTCTTCTATCCTGGCCTTTGAGCATCTTAAAGTGTATATCTTTGTATCTCCGCTACCTAGTACATGCTAATATCTCAAAAACATTTATTTATCTCTTAAGCTAATTTATGAGCTCCTTGAGAGCAGGGAGCCTGTGTCTTTTCCCTTTGTTTTCCTAGCATATAGTTGTGATAATTACAATATTTATACTGTACCATCACTTTTCTAGGTAATAATTGTATATATTTTTTCATAATTTTCTCCTTACAACGCATTTGTAAGATAGGTAATATTATTCCATACATTCTAAAGAGAAAAGAAATGAAGGTACAGAGAGATCAACTAAACTCCATAAGGTCACACGGCAAGTCAGTGTCAGAATCAATATTCGAACTCAAGGAGTTCAGCTGTGTACTTAATACTACACTTAAGTATAGATGAGTAACACTGATTCAATAAATATGCATCAGAAGAGTGTAAAGCATACTGTGAATTCTCAAGTGGCATCATAGTTTTGAAGCAACCTCTTTTTGTGTATCCATTCTAACTTTAATATAAGAAGCTGTATTTATGAGTGGATAAAGCAACTTTATTTCTTCAAAGATCTACAGCAAATTTTTAAATAACGTTTATGGACTAGTAGACAGGTGTTTTCAATAACTTTTACCATTAAATTTAAGAAAGTATTTGCAACCAGCCCTGTTTATTGACAATAAATTTGACTACATTACTATCTTTCCAAATCAATGTAAATAATTGGTTAGATTCAAATAATGTCTCAATACAAAGAAATTCAATTTATGCACTTGCAAATGCTTTTGTAAATTTCAGGGTAAAATCAGCTTATTCTTTGAATGTACAGCCTAACCATAAACAAAAATACAAATAGAGATTAAGATCCAGGTATCAATTTTGTACTCCACTGAAAGAAACAATTTTGTTTTTTAAAACTATATAAAAATGAAAAAAAATTTGAATTTTAAAAATGATCTTTTAAAAAACTATATCTATGAATATTTGAAATTAATTTTATATATATATTTTTAACCATGAATTCTTTGAGAATGGCTCATGTAGAAAAAGATGTAAATGTCTTATTTATTCTGACAGAAGCTCTGTAGGATAGCCTTTTACAATATTGCAGAATACCAACTTAAATATATGATAAACCAGTTTTCTCGCATCAGAAATACACTCATTAACTCAATAAACCAAGACCTGCAACAATCACATTCTACAATACACACACACAACGTTAAATATACTCTTCTCTGCAGGCTGAGGTATTTCATTTCCAACCTTTCAAATTCCCTGCACATGGAAGTAATAATATTACATATCCCTAGGTTTATTTCACTTCCTTTTTTCTCTTCTCAAGTACTGTCGTAAAAATAAATGAATATTGTTCCACTGTGCATGCTTTTTTACACTCCTCATGATGAGAATGGATTCGTGATAACCCATTTATTTTTTTTTCTTCTAACAATCTTTGCGGTAAGAATGAGATGCTTGAATTTTAATGCCTAATATGATCTTTGGAAGGCTATAAACTTTTAATAGACTTTAAACATAAAGTGAAGGAGAAGATAAATAGCAAGGAAGTCTGTGGTTTGTCCCAGGAAATCCAGTATAATAGCCTTCTGATTGTGGCAGACCACCCTGAATATTTTCTGAAAACAATTGGTTCATTATATTGCCAAATAAATTGTAATTGAACTTACCAACTTCTCACCAAATAAAACTCTAAATGAAGGGAAAGGGACAGAAGAATGTAAATTTCTCATGTGAGATCTAGGACATATCTTATTCTAATTGTGCTCTGCAATATTTATTCCTGTTAAATTCATGTAATAAACACAACAGATTTAACACAATAAAGGTTTTCTTTATAGACTTCCCTCTCTGTGAATTTTTCTTGGATAACCATAAATTAACACAAAGACAGAAATACTCAACATTGTCTTTAAGATATCAAAGGCAAAATATTGACTAATTTCAGTGGTATACCAGCGCAGAATTCAAAGTCTACTTAGAAGGGAAAACCTCTTCTCTAATATCATTTTTAGCAATGTGTACTATGTGCTTTGAAATTTTGTTCTTTGCTTAAATTTTTTAAGAATAAATTTTAAGCATCATGTTTACAGAACTTTAAATAAATCAGCCTTTCAAGGCATGACTATAACAAAAACATAAATTTACTTTATAATCATAAAAAACAGACTTAAGCATTGACAATGTACAAAAGGTTCAAAGCATATATATTTGTTAATTTTCTTTTATTGACTTCTTTTTTAAAAATATAAAATAGAAATTGTTATTACATAAAAGAAGAGCAAGAACATAATCGCTTGTAGTGGCGAAATACTATAAATGATTCTTCCAATGTTGCCTTTTCCTTTAAATTGAGGGGAGAAGAAAATAGTTTAAAAAAAATAGCTGATATTGTACAATATACACAACCCCTAGAGCTTTCCCTTTTAAATCAGCATTCTGCTGTTAAATAATAAAAGAAAAGTCCCATTATTTTCTGGCTTCACTTTGCTAAAGTGATTGATGTAGAATTTTACTGCCATCCAATGGCAGCCGCCTAATATAGCTCAAGTAAATGTCTAAAGCTTTTTGATCAAATTGCAGTCTAGGGAATTTAACTTATGTAGTACACTCAAAACTTACATCAATACATCTCTGTTTGTTACACAGTGAGAAAGAAATATGACTACAGTTTCAATTTATTGTGTGTTCTCCAAATTCAATTTAACAGTGAATTACTAATATTGCTGAACATAATTACCTAAATGAATAAATCAACCAAGGCTACTCACTAGAGAGAATATTAGAACATAATATTAATTTTTACATGCACCTCATCATATTAGTTTAAATGGTTTCTTTTTACAACTAACAATCTTTTCCTACCAGGCAAAATGGCCTTTATTAAAAGACTGTTCTCGGCTTCACTTCTGTTATTTGGAAATCATTTGAATCTTTTTAGCTACTACTGTACATCATATAATTTCTGATTAACATTAAATTGCATACTGTTTTAATTATAATCTCCATTCCTAAATGATTGAGTATTTAGATCATTTCTCAAAAAGGCAAAATAAAAATTATGTATGATTGATATGAATAAGTTTGTTCTTTACATATTCAAGCTTAGTTGTTTAAAATTCCCAATTTGAGGTAGAAGAGTTGATGGTTAATAAACCAATTTTATTTTTCATAAATATTTACTAAAATATATGTTTAATTATATTTAGTTAATTAAAATATAAAT
Organism: Rousettus aegyptiacus; assembly: GCF_014176215.1. NCBI lineage: Eukaryota > Metazoa > Chordata > Mammalia > Chiroptera > Pteropodidae > Rousettus > Rousettus aegyptiacus. Next base: position 96,578,190 of record NW_023416307.1, on the reverse strand, counting down.
TGCTGACACAAAGTATTATTATTTTGATAAAACCACAAATAAATGAATGACAATGCTAAAATATATAAAAAAGAAAGTTTATTTTAGTAATTAATTACTTTAAATGAAAGGCAAATTCAGATAAATATCTGTCTCATAACTTAAAAAGTATCAATGTGTGTGTGTATAAAAATAGCCTCAGGCTTTAAACATGTTTTAGTACTCTTGAACATCTGAGACCAGTGATTCAATGGAATTGAAACACAACATAATTATTTGAGCTGATTTTTCATTATAATATTTAATTTCAAATTTTCTTTTAGCTATAACTTCACAATGTTATCATTTGTCTAAAAGACTTCCAAATTAAGTCCAAAATATTTTTTGAAAACTCAAGGCAAACTTCATGCTGAGAGAGATTTTGTAAAGAGCTTAAAACAATTCCGAGTTTGGAATGGAAATAGACAAAGTGATGAGCATTTTCCGATTATCAGATGGAATTTGAAGACTTGTTATTTACAGAATAAAGAAAGAGGCTTCCAGTGCCTCTGTGTGCTCTGGGAACCACAGTATTAAAATATCTGATTTATAGGAGTGCTTCAAAATCACAAATTTGAAGAAAACAGTGACTTTGACAGATATCAATGATAAAATTAAACATTTAATCCTACAAATATCAAGCTACTAAATACAAAAAAAGAATTATCCTTTTTATCTTGTGGCTTTTTCAAATTTCTCATGTCTCTATAGTGGATGTGATTTTTTGTTTGACACATTTCATAATCGTACCACCATTTAAATCCTCCTTTCCAACCTGATATTTTTGGTGCAACTGCTGAAAATCTGTTTAATAATGTCTGTAGAGGAAATGTAACATTCACTCTGCCTTACTTACCTATGTTATTTATGAGATTAGAAACTCAAAGATAATATTGTCAACAGAAAAATAAGTTGCTTAGTGTGTTCAGAAATTTTAAAGAATTTTGAAAGAAATTTAAACTAATTCTCATCAAAAATTTCATTCTACCTTTTTTTATACTTTATATACCATATGTTTATCGGTATAACTTATATAATACATAAATACATATAAATATATTTCTGTACTATAAAATATTACTTTTAGAAAGTTTTATATTTGACTCCCTATTATTAAAATTTAGAAATCAGCTTCCATTTGTGAATGATGTTTTAAAGGCAACAATTTATTTAATTGATATTACTCTACAAATTCTTTCTATCTATGAAGGATGTTTCACTTTGCCACCAATCATCCTGTGTAACATGTATGAATTAGCATTTTCTCCACCTGCATGTGTATTAAAGCAATTAAACCCAAGTATAAACATCATCTGCAGTTTTACTACTTAAAACTTATTTGTGAGTAAGAATATTTCTACTGATATGATTTCTATATCCACATCTATCATTTTCTCACTCAATGCAACACACAGGACAAGTTAACTTCTTTATGTAAAACATGGAGTTTTGAAAAGTTCCAATTACTTGAAATATCTTGTTCTATAATGATTTTAATTTCCTTTTTTATTAGCAAGAATACAAAGGACAGTTTAAATATTATTCATAATGTGTTTTTTCACTATTAACTTGGAGAAATATATGCTTTGCTTTTATTCTAAGATATTAATGGATACAATAATCAACTCATGTCTATATCTTTTGTTTAATATGGTAAGAGGACTGATATAAGAATTGGTATAGAAATTATTTAATGAGGTTGTGAACTTTTTAACTATCAATGGTACACTACTGTATAAGTCTTAAATCTAACTTTAGGGAATATATATTTTAATGTGAAATTAATAGTATGTCGATGTATAAACATTTTCTTGTATAATAATTTTTATGCCCACTATTATCAAGTATACTTATGATGTTTTTTTCAGATGTAGAGAGTGAAGTAGAAAAAAAAAATGTTACATACACCAAGAGACAGAAATGGATTAACTTCTACTGTGTACATCTTTAAAAATTTAGAATAAAACCTGTTTCCATTAAAGCTATGATTAGTTATAATATTCTGTTTGCTCCGTTCCCTAAAAATAAAAATCTTACACCATGGACAACACAATTTCTGTGCCATGACACAGAAGTTCCCACAGCTTTCCAATTTCATCAGAAATGGAAAAGCCCATTATTGTTTCTGCAAAATAGAATTGCTGAAGGCTTCTGTTAAGCATCTACTAAAATGATAGATATTTTGAACTAAGCATGCTAATATCAGACCTATCAAACCAAAGAATTTCAGAAGCACGGAGCTTGTTCTTTCTTCCTTCGAAGATAGCATCAAAATCTGATCAAGATAAAAGCAAAAACTTCTGATGCATATACACTGCATGATTAAAACCTGAAGTCTCTATGGTTTGAACCTTAAAGACGTTTTAATTATCTATTTAACATCTTGCTATTTCTGGAATTCTGACTGAGAATGTTTCTGACAGTATTTCATGGAATGTCCTTTTCTCATACTGAGCTGCTTTTATACTCCAGATGTAAACACAAAAGCTTGCCTTTCATCTTTAAACTCCATCACATAAAAGGCAAGGTAAAAACCCAAAAGACTATTTTTTCACTGTTTCCTACATATAAAAATAATAACTTTCTCTCAAATATAGCAAGCTATTTTTATTTCATATACTTCTTGAGCATATGTTTAAAAAATTTTATTATGATTTAATTTTACTCCTTTGAGAAAAAAATAAGAATACACTGAGATGTTTACTTCTTTTATAGCAAAGTCATTACTGAAAATTTTTACTATTTATTAATCTGACCAATGTAAACAGTTTAATTAAAATTAATTAAAGTTAAAAAAATATTTTTCCTGAAATTCCAAAGTAGTATTTGCTAAATAAAATTTTTACTTAAAACAAAATTTGCTGAGTTTAATTCTAGCTAAACTAAGAACTATGAAAACATCAGGGAAAAAATTTTGAATATCATGTATTAAGGGAATTAGTATGACATTTTCAGATACTCAAAAATGTTTATTGAATTTTACAAGGTGAAAGAAAAAGAAAATAAATATAAACCTTACCATATTGTTATAGTACATGATTTTTTTTCACATTTTTTGTCATTTCTTTATATTCTTTCCAGAAGACTTAGTTGTATATCTATCTTTGTATACTCCTGAAGATTGAAATTTATGGTTCTGTAATTGCACATTCATTGTACCCTTGAAAAGATGAGTAGCATATCACAATACATTTTATATTGGTACTTATATCCCAGAATACATATGGTATTGAACCTATAACTTTTTGTATTTCATTAAAAATAAGTAAAAATAAGCAATATTTGTTTCTAAAATGTGCCTAATTTATAATAGAATTTGTACAAGAAAATACACTTTTGTTTAGATTTATCAACCTGGTGGTTACTCATAGGATCCAGATTTCATCTCAGAAGGGGTATTTGCTAACTAGGATTGAAAGCATTATGGTGGTGGCATGCTCCCAGATTACCATTTAAGATCCATTGTTGGCTGATCAACAGAGCAGCTTTGATTGCAGTTTTACAAAGCCAGGCTCTTGCTATTCTGGCTACAAAGTTTGTTTTCTCTTGTTTATTTGGAGGTGATGCTTGATTTTCTACTTACCTTTAAACTATAAGTTTAATTTTGGTCTAAGGAAATAAGAGTATTTCTCGAAACGGAAGTGTTTTACTTAGTTTCACGAAAGAAGGCAATAAGATAAAGTCCTTGCCATTTTCTGGTTCATATTCCATCTACCAAATACTAGATTGAACTTCCTTTTTAATTTCAGAATGGCCTCTGAGCCAAAGCAAGAAGATAGCCAAGGTCTCAAGGACTAAAAACGGAGTAATGGCTTCCACAGAGGCTCTGAGGTGTCCTTTAAATCAGCTCTATGCTTCTTCGCCTAAACAGTCAAGACTTTTTTTGCAGTTGGTTGGAGTTCCATTCTCCTTTTAAAGCACAGCTCATGTCCTACTTCCTCTATGGTCTTCTTATGATCTTCTTCATCTTTTCCTTATATAACTTATTTCCTCTGCATGAATAAAATCATGTGAAGTATGAAGTATCTTGTAGGTGGTGAAATAAAATATTTTATTGTGAAATAATATAGAAAATAATGGAAGAGAGAATAAAAAATTATGTATCTCATTACTAAGAGGTTTGAATAAGGGCTAAAGGAGAGTTTAAACTTTAAAGAATCATTAAAAGTATGCTTTGCTATGATGCCTGTATTATACACTTGGTGTCACTTGTTTTTCAAAATGGATTATATATTGGGTGTCAGAGTTGATAATTTTGATATATTTTGCATCCACATATTGATCTCCACATTCTAAATGTGCAATATGTTCAATAAACTAATCTTAAACAGAATCATGAGTGAATAAAACTGTGATATTTAATAAAATAGCAATATTCAGTTTAACACATGTCATTCTCACAAATCTTGTTAATATTAAAATATTAATAATTTTATTTATTCAAATAATTGTAAACATAATCTCATTTATCTCAGATACAATAATAAAATTATTAAGTTAGCATATATTCTTTGTTACTAAATATGTTACAGAGAGTAGAAATAGATTCTCTCCCAGTTTGTCTTGTGAGTGACTCAGTAACATGCATTTCTTATACAGTTTGCTTTGTATAAAGTTTCAAAGAAGGAACTCATTAATATTATTAATTATAAACATTTGCTGATGAATTTTTTTAAAAATTAGAGCAGAATTTCTCTGGTGTAATTCCATCGTGTGTGGCTATTCTGCTGAACAGTAGTCATTTACCTCTGTCTGCCTTCTCTCCCACCTAAATGCATACCACCACCCCACGGAAGATTTGATGGATGTAGACATGAGCCCCCTGAGGCTCCAGAAGTATCTTTTTGGTTGTAAGTTAAAGGCCAACAAAGATTATAACTTTTTCAAGATGGATAATGATGAAAATGAGTACCAATTATCATTAAGAATGGTCAGTTCAGAGCTGTTGCAAAGGATGGATTGCACATTGTTGAAACAGAGGCAATGAATTATGAAGGCAGTCCAATTAACAAAAAAATAAAACTTGCTGCTGATGAAGATGATGACGATGATTTCGATGATGAGGAAGCTGAAGGAAAAGTTCCAGTAAAGAAATCTGTACAAGATACTCCAGCTGAAAATGCACAAAACCAAACCAGAATGGAAAAGACTCAAAAACAACGCCACCAAGATCAAAAGGTCAAGAATCCTTCAAAAAACAAGGAAAACAATCCTAAAACACAAAAAGGACCTAGTTTCGTAGAAGCCATTAAAGCAAAAGTGGGAGCAAGTATAGAAAAAAGTGGTTCTCTTCCCAAAGTAGAAGCTATTTGTCAATTATGTGAAGACTTGCTTCTGGATGACTAACCAAGAGGTGATTCAAGATCTCTGGCAGTGGAGGAAGTCTCTTTAAGAAAATAGTTTAAATAGTTTGTTAAAATTTGCTGTCTTATTTCATTTCTGTAACAGTTGATATCTGGCTGTCCTTTATATATGCAGAGCAAGAACTTTCCCTACTATGTCTGATAAATGTTGTCCAGGTTCCATTGCCAAGAATGTGTTGTCCAAAATGCCTGTTTAGTTTTTAAACATTGAACTCCACCCTTTGCTTAGGGTAAATAAGGTCTAGTGAAACAAGGACTGCATTGATTATAATAAAGTTTTTAAAAAATTAACTTCAGTTTGATTACCATATTTTTTCTTTCCATTCTCTGTGGTAAAGGATCACGAAGACAAGGTGGGAATTAGTCTGGATATTACTATAGAAATGGTGACCACAGAAAGGAAGCAGGCTAAGTCAGGTTGCTACGAAGTCTTGGGATTTCCGCTGCTTGGTATGTCTCAAATTCATCTCTTTTCTCCATCCTCAAAACCTCTACTAGGGTTCCAAAGTACCATGTCTCACCTAAAATATTATAGCAATCTTTTCCTAACTGCATTTGTCTCTAGGTTCTCTCCACCACTAACTCTTTTCCACATTAACATGAGTTTGTTTCTAAAAAAAAAATAAAATCTAATTTTATTTCCCTCTCTAAAATATACTTTATTGATGAATGGTGCGTGCCTAATTTCAAAGTACTTAAAGTACATGCATTCCCACTTTCAACTTTCACCACCAGTATGTACCCCTCCACTCCCTGCTCCACAGCCCTATGCCCCACCCTGGCTTGGTCCACACATGCTCTAATGTATTTTCTATTCTTAACCACTTTTTTCTTCTCTTCTTCAGTGGGTTCCATTACTCTGAACACTTTATTTTACTTAGAATGTGACTAAACTTTTGTTTTCCACATCATTAAATTTTCATGTATTTAAGATGTAGAAACAATCCCTTGTTCTTAAAAACTTCTTAACTCTAGTTAAAATTAATCATTTATTTCCCTTTTTCTCTCATTCCCTCTATCTCCCTCTCTACTCCTTCTCAGTTGGACGTATAGATGGATGTTCCTCCTTCTTCTTATAATACTTAAGCAAATCATGTTATTTGCTAGTGAAAGAATAAAGCAATATATCGTCCAGGTTATTTGCCTGTCTGAAGAGTTTAAGGACTGCTCAACTAAAATAATAAACATTGGTAAGTAATTCAAAGGCAGAGTGATATAGAATCAGTGATGCAGAGAGCTGTTTTTCTTGTTATTTCTGTTTCTTTCAAGAAACCATATTTTTCAATCAAAGACAGAATTTACTTCCATGTCTACAGTGGAGATACTTCAACCACAATGTGAGAGTTGGCTAAATTGATTTGAAATGCAGGCCCCAAGTTATATGCAAATACTGCATTTGTAAATTAGTATAAATAAAGTGTTAAGCATTCTAGTTGTGAGGATTGTGCCTTTTTTATAAACTGAGGCAACACAAACAAAACACTTCTGTTTTCATTGTGGCTGCTAATGCAGGTAAATCACTTCTGCTTTTATTATGGTCATTACTACAGTTATTGTTAATGTTACTTTGGGTTCCTCTGTGCAGGCTTAGCCTAAAGCTTTCTGCACCAAATGTTTTGCTTGGCAAAACTAATTCAATTGAATTTGAAAAAGGTATCATCAGTTAGGCTATTGCTATAATAATGCTGCATAATCACCCACACCAGAATACAGTAGTATTTTATAGAAAGCATATATTTCTTGTCCTTGCATCCATAGATTAGCTGTGGTTTTACTCATCTAAACTGAGTTTGGTTTTATCTCAGTCTATTCCAATGTGTCCTCTTTAAACCAACAGCTAACCAAGTTATTTTCTCCTCATGAGGAAGGATAGAAAGACAGGAGGGCAAGTGCAATTGCCAAGCACATTTGAAGTCCTGTTTTTGTCCCACGTGTTAATATCTCTTTGGACCTTGCTCAGAGTCAAGGAGCTAAGTGTGATTCTGTGTGAAAAGAGAATATTTGCTAAAGAACAGAACTATTACTAATTTTTTCTTACTCTATTCAGTCTTTCTTTTGTAAAAACTCAGATTACAAGTGACTTGCACTTATTTCTTCTCCCCCAGAAATCCAGACCCTGAGAGCTTTCCTTTGTTTCTGATTTTAGAGGTGTTCGGTTGCCAGATCTTCTCACCTCCAGTGACTCCCACCCTCTCCTAACTTATTTTATGGTCAGAGTGAATCATATTTTGCATGTAAAAACTTATTGGTTTTGTATACTGCAAATATGAAATTA